>NW_026962012.1:16592870-17266228 GCF_032445375.1 Bacillus rossius redtenbacheri | reverse complement strand
GTGTGGATGTAGAAAAGCAGGAATGAAATGTTCACATATTTGCAGTTTGTGCCATGGAATGTTATGTACAAAAACACCATCAATAAAAGTTGACAACGAATTTGATGACATGGACATCAAAAATGACACAAGCTCTGATGAAGATGGTAGCTAATATATCATACCAACTCAAAAGGAAATAAGGAGAGTGAGGTATGCTCCTACAGTGTGAAAAAGTAGAATAGGCCTACTGGGGACACCACTAAAAAAAAGCGCGCCAAATTCTCTACCTCAAGGGTGGTGAGGAAATGAGAAATAAAGAGCAAACATAAATTTCTGGAAGGTACGCACTGAGCAATGAATTAAAGAGCACCAAATCTTGATAGCAAGATTTGGTGACAGAATTTGCTACATTGAAGTCTTGAAATTGAAGAGAGATAGGAAGCGATAAAACTCAATTATCTAGGTACAGTGTAAACCAAAACATGGTCTCAAACATCAAGCAGCACTTCAAACTGCAGCATAATCAACTTGTTTAGCTCCAATATGAAGCATCGAGGAAGGGTCGGTTCATTGTGAAAAGTATTTTCCACTGTAGCTTCAAAACTATGGGTTAAACGAGGAAGGTTCTAAGAAACCTTTTCGTAGACATTTGTTTTTAGATTCTTTTTTGTAAAGCTTATTTTTCTATAAAATTCACGGTTAATAAGTAATTAACAAAAAACGTGTTTTTAGTGCCATTTTTTTCAAGATGGCGGCGTTATCTCAACTCGGATCGCTGGGGACTTTTAGGATTATATTCATAACTAAATTTCGGACGTCTCCACCAAAAATAAGCTTTTTCGTAATTTCTTTTTTTTTAAAAACCTAAAATGCCTGGACTATAAGGGATAGTAACAAAGTTGTACACAGTGGCATTCTAAACCTAAGTACTTTAAACAAAGGGTGTAACAACAACTGGCTCAAGTGACAGTTTTAATCTTCAAAGTTAACTATTGTCATATAGCTCGAAGTAGTAATAACATCACAATTAAATATAAAAACTTATGTTCTTGGTTGGTATTTTGTTACGTGCAGGTAGGTTTTCATGCACTTTAGTTAAGAATAAAAAGTGACAGATTTTATGGTTTAAAAATATAAGATTTTTAAGAATATATATTTTATTTTGAAATACATTTGTGCTCAACCGAAGAAATGTTTTTCTTTGTAGTTTTTTTTAAATATTTTGTCTGGATGTCTCTCTTTGTAGAAATTCATTCATTAGTTTTCTTCCACAAACACTGTGCCTCTCTCTGGCGCGTGTCTCGTGAAAGAGTGTAAGCCAGACGTGTGTAGTTGGCAGTAGCATGCCAAAACCGCACTCAGGAGGTACGACACCATGCACATTTACTTCTCTTGACAATACTGTCTCCACTCTCCCCGAAAGCCTGCCGAACTATATTTGGAATCCTGCCGGTTTCATTGTACGACGAGCGTGGCGTCCTGAACGTTTCTAGACATAAAGGCGAAAGTGTGTGCAGTACAATCTTGACGGCACCGGACGGCGACTGGCATGTAGATTTGGTCGCGAGAGGAGTAAAGAGGAGGGGCATACCGCCGCCACATATCGAGGAAAGTGTCGGCGCCGAATGCGGGGAATGTGGTGGCTAATGGAACAGGGGATGGGCATGTCAGACATGTGTGGATGGGCAGAGAAAGCACGAGGAGGGGCATACCGCGGTCAGTTCGTTGAGGGCGGTGTCGGCGCCGACAGAGAAGTCCGTGCCAGGAATGCGGTTGCTGATGGAGCAGGGGATGGGCATGTCAGACATGTGTGGATGGGCAGGGAGAGCATGAGGAGGGGCATACCGCGGTCAGTTCGTTGAGGGCGGTGTCGGCGCCGACAGAGAAGTCCGTGCCAGGAATGCGGTTGCTGATGGAGCAGGGGATGGGCATGTCAGACATGTGTGGATGGGCAGAGAGAGCATGAGGAGGGGCATACCGCGGTCAGTTCGTTGAGGGCGGTGTCAGCGCCGACAGAGAAGTCCGTGCCAGGAATGCGGTTGCTGATGGAGCTGGGGATGGGCATGTCAGACATGTGTGGATGGGCAGAGAGAGCATGAGGAGGGGCATACCGCGGTCAGTTCGTTGAGGGCGGTGTCGGCGCCGACAGAGAAGTCCGTGCCAGGAATGCGGTTGCTGATGGAGCTGGGGATGACGTTGACGGGCACGCACAGCTGCGGGTTGTCTTGGCGGCCTTGGAACATCTGCAGCGCGGTCACGTACGCCTGCAAGCCGGCTCAGGATCAGCACCAGCCGTCGCACCGCTGGTCAGCCTGAACCTCTGACCGCAAGGCACCGACCTGGAAGCCTCCCACGATGATGAGCGCTTGCACGCCATTCGTCTCCAAGGTGTTCGCGATGTCCTTCTCCAGGCCCTCAGCATTCTTCGCATCGGTGTAGAGCTTCGCGCCGCCTTGCGGCACCCAGCCGTCCACAGACTTCCAGCTCAGCTCCTCGAACTGTGGACAGTCTAGCACTGCTCAGCACAGATGCATTCCAGCACCGCCAGGCTCAGATCAGCATTGCCAGACACAGTTCTGAACAGTACTGCCTAGCACAGTCCAGCACTCCCAGGCACAGTCCAGTACTCCCCGGCACATGCCAGAATTGCCAGGAACACAAGCACTGCCAGGAATAGGCATGAACTGCCAGGCACATTCAGACACTGCCAGGCTCAGACAAGTGTGGACAGGCAGAGTCCAGCTCTACCAGGAACAGGCCAGTATTTCCAGAAACAGTCTACCACTGCCAGGCACATTCTAGTACAGTCAAGCAGAGTCCAGAACTGACAGTCCAAGACCTGCACTGTCACAATTAGTCCAGCATTGTTAGGCACAATCCAGATTTTCCAGGCACAGGCCAGCATTGTTAGGCACAGTCCATCACTTACAGAAAAAGTCAAGCACTGACAAACATTATGTTACGACTTCAAAATCATAACCTCTCCTACATCCCTTCTCCAACTCTTTTATCTATTCTCCATCCAACCAAAACCACTCTACTGTTCCTCTCCTCTCTTCTACCACTTCCTCCTCCCCCTCATTCACTTCCTCTCCTCTCCGCCATTTAAACCTCTCTTTCGCCACCCCACTCATACGTCTCCGCCTCTGCCTTCCCCCTCCACCCCCCCAATTCACCCTCAACTCTTCTCTTCCACCTCCTTCTCCCCCCACTTCTATAGTTTCAAAGTTAGTTGGTAGGTGTCGGTAATGTCTTCCGCCTTCTTGGATATGATTTGTTGGTTTGTGTCGCTGTTTTGTCCGCCATCATTTAATGAAGTCACTGATAGTTCCAAGCTAAAGGCTGGGTAGCACGACAGTCATTTTAGACCGTGCGAAGCGAGGTCTCTGTATCAATTAGAGCGATTGGCGTTTGTATGTATATATGTACATTTGTCCAACAATAACTTTCGAACCATTCATTGGATTGTCATTAAATTGGATAGGTAGGCAGGCATGACCAATGCATTTTGTAAGTTCATGTATAGGCAAAAGCGGTAGAGGCGTTTTCGATATATTTAATAAAGACTAGTTTACGAATATATATTGTATTCAACAGATATACTAGTAACAGTTTGAAGGCACATACCTAATAAACAAGAGGAAGTTGCATAAATATTAAAGACTCAGACTCAACAGCAATTCAAAAAATCAGCCTCCTAACAGCAGTGCCAGTCTTGATTGCCTAAAAATATGGTGCTACGTGACTGCAGACACTAATTCTGGGCGGGCTTGCTGAATGTGGTGGTGATACATGCTGCACACACAATTATCAGGCTGGCTGGATTGAAGAATGTGATGCTACAAGCAGCAAGGCAACAGTTCCAGGCTAACCGGGCTGTAGAATGTGAAGCTACAATCTTGCATACACCAATTATTTGCTTACTTTCATGAAAATGGTGGTGTTTGAACTTGCAGAAACAGTTATGATCTATATGTCATTTATAAATAGTACTAAAAGCCTTAAGGAACCAGTTCAGCCCTGGATGGAAGCAAACATATGTTGTTACAAGCCTGCAGGCACCATTCCCGAAATGTAGGTACCTACATAATAAGGTGTTATTTGGCCTGCGGGCACTAATCCCGCACTTACTGGATTGAATATGTTGTTGCTATGAGCCTGCACTGCATTACTGCCGCATTGACTAAGAGACAGATTGTGCTACGATTCATCAGGAGACAATGCCGGATCTGTTGAAATAAATAATAAGATGCGGACACAGTGCTGCGCTGGATTGTCTGAAGAAGTTGCTGGGCAAGTAGGCGTGAAGAAGGTGTTACAAGGCTGCAGTCTCCAGTGCTTGGTTGGCTGTACTTAAGGTGTTGGTTCTACTAGCTGGCAGCACACCTATCCAGGACTGGCTAAACATTTATAGATCAGGTTGTGTGGGATGAATGTCGTGCTACGGACCTGCCAGTATTAATGTAGTGCTAGCTGGGAAGTGGTGCTAAAGCTTTTGGCATCAGTGCCAGATTAGCTGGAATGAAGAAGGTGGTGGTAAAGCCTTTTGGCATCTGTGCCGGACTGGCTGGAATGAAGAAGGTGGTGGTAAAGCCTTTTAGCATCTGTGCCGGACTGGCTGGAATGAAGAAGGTGGTGGTAAAGCCTTTTGGCATCTGTGCCGGACTGGCTGGAATGAAGAAGGTGGTGGTAAAGCCTTTTGGCATCAGTGACGGACTTGCTGGAATGAAGAAGGTGGTGCTAAAGCCTTTTGGCATCAGTGCCGGACTTGTTGGAATGAAGAAGGTGGTGCTAAAGCCGTTTGGCATCAGTGCTGGACTGGCTGGAATGAAGAAGGTGGTGGTACATGTCTGCATGGCTGCAGTAAGTGCACGTGCTAGAGGGTGCCCACCGACGTGTCAGTAAGTGCAGGTGTAGCTCACATTGCCAGCGGCGAGACCCTCCACGCCGTTGTGGAAGCCGAGGATCCGCACGCTGAGGTGCGCTGCCATGCGCACCAGGGTCGCCACCACCGCGTTCATGCCGCAGGCGGGTTGTCCCACGTGCAGCACGCCCACGGTGAACTTAGGCGTCTGCAACACACACGCACAGTGCGCACTGATGACTGCTTAGCGAACCCCTCTGCCAGTCACACTACTCGTGCCTCCCGCCGAGACAGTCTGTGTATTTCCCTCGGCTCATCAAGGTTAAGTATTTCAACTGGCTCTCTCCTTCAACTTATAGTGCTACTGTTGTAAAATGAAATTGTTAAGTGTTAAATAATCTCTAGTCGAATAGCGTTATGTGGTGTAGGTTTTTACCCTCTTGTTTTCAAAGTCATAATAATGATATAATATATGCAGGGTTAATAATGAGTACCTGACAAGTTTTCACAAACCAGGTAATGTTTAAAATCTACTCGCCTCCCTCTTGCTCCAGCACTCGACGAGCCCAGCCTCACGTGACAGTACTTTAAATAATTGATAAATAATCCGATTTATTTTAAATATTTAGTTTGTGTAAGATATTTGTGTTTGCTTAGTACATTTTTAATGTAAAAAAATAAAAAGTGAAAATAATTTGATGAAAAAAAGTCTTTATACACATGTCATATGTACGAAACAATTGTATTTTAAATAAATAACGGCCCTAGAAAACCCAGCGAAGCGGCTACTTGAGCTAGTATATTATATTTGATAAATTTATGTTCGGTTATTTCGTATATTTGGTACCATGGTAAATAATTTGATATGTAAATTATTATAATGCCTGGAAATACATAGGTTTTGTATTTGAAGTAGTATTTTTTATTAATTGTAGAGGGATATAATAATGAGCATATGTATAGCAAAGAGAAAATTTACAAATGTAGTAAAAATAAAATAATAAATTTTGTAGCTGAATCAGTTTAAATATGATAACCAGCCAAAAGTTTAACAGTAAATAAATTATTATACCAATGTGAGTTACTGGAACTAATGTGACCTGTAAAAATTTATACGAGCAAAGCACTGGTAGCCGAGTGGTTAGCAGCTCCACTTCATAACCCAAGAATCGTTTCTCTGCTTTTCCAAAAATGCTTTTAAAATATATAAATAATGCAGATAAGGGTGATATTAGCAGAAGTACCATATGAAATATCCGAACTTATGTTCAACACTAGCACATCTTAACCAATGTGGATGTCTGTGAAGCTAGCGCCCTATAGCATATGATGCTAGTATAAGTATAAGAATATTAAATTCAAGATGGTGTTGGTGATGTGATGCCATAGGACAAAAAATGATGGTATAATCCATGTTGTCGGCGAGGAGATAAACTATGACTATATATGACCAAAGATGGCGGACTTATAAGTGAAATGAGAGAACATCTTTAAATTAAATACAAAATGGTGTTTGTATACCAGTAATGAAAAAATCCGAACTCCGAATCTCAAAGCAGCTTCAATCGACAGTGGTGATGTAATCCAAGATAGTGGTGGTGATTCCAGAGGTAAAAGGTGATTACGTAATCCAAGATAGCTGCTGGAAATATCTTTATCCATGATAGCAGCCGGGAAATGAATTTCATCCTGGGTGGTGGCGGTGATAAAAGGTTAAAGGTAACGAATCCGATTCTGGCTACTGGCTCTTGTGGTCCTGGTCCTACCAAACCTATCTACTACCGAGCATTTGAATAATGTTTTATCTCTGTAGCAAAAATATTTTTTGAAATAATTGGGGTAGCACTACTACCCCCAATTATCATTATGAATTAATTTGGCTCCAGTGACAAAATTTACGATAGTGGTAGAACTTCGTTCAATTAAACATACTCATCAATGGTCTATCTTAAATACTTTATATATTATTAACAATATAAACTTTTTTACCTCCAAATTCAAAGACGTATACCAACCTTGGGAGTCACTTAAGACTGAAGTTTGTAGGTCGAATTCAGACGCAACCTGTATAAATCGTGAGATATTTCTTACGGTTTAAGATTAACCAGAACCTTATAATTCTCGAATCATTTCGAGACACATGTTAAAATAAATTGAAGTAATTTTAAGTGTCCTCGCATTACTTTGTCTGAATTTATTTGATAACAATTTGTAGGCAAACTTACCTCTTCTGGATTACTTTCAATCATCGCATTTAACATCTTGTAAGTCTGTACATTGTTCCCGAAAGATCTGAAAAAAATAAAAATAAGAAAGCACTTATTAAAGAATCAATATGGTGATATGCCATTGAAGCTATGTAGTAATGCTTATTTCGTGGCTCACGTTTGGTTCGGATAATGAGTCAACCTCTCAAAAGCCGAATGCTGGATGAAATCCAGGCCCTAGGCAAAATACGCAAGAGTGTTATTAAGCATAGCTGAGCTGTGCACAAGAGAGTCTAGAGCGAAATGGCTACTATATGTCTGTGGTTAAGTCCAATCAGGTTGTGGAAAGAAGGTGAATTTCGCGAGCATTTAGTATCAAACTGTAAACAGTAAAAAATTTAAGGTTAAAACAAATTGGAGACTAGCAACAAAACATTTGTTTTTAACTTACAATAAAATACTTGTAAATTTCGCAAGATATATTCTTGGGCTATAAAAATATAACTTTGTGTCTTTATGCAGGTGAACTGGCAGAGGGAGCTGCCCCAGCCCTCGCTGGGGATCCGGGCCGAGAGGCATGCATGCCTGTCAGGGCAGGGCTCTGGGGGCATGTACAGTAGCTTTTAAGTATATTTATAGGATATAAAAGATATTAAATCAAAAAAAGTAAAAAATAATTAAAATCAACTAAAATTATTAAAATAAAAAACATAATAATAAAAATGGTGAGGGCTTATGCCTGAACAGCACGACCACTCCACCTTCTGGTAAAAATTAGTTTCTTTTCTAACTTTACATCTTATGTTTCAGGTTTACACGACAACAGCCTGGGGGCTAGCCACCGCAGCATCTGGCTTAGCCTGTCTTTGACTGAACTATTCTTGGAACGCAATAGTTCGGTCCCTAAGGCGGCCAGTAGTGTACTAACCCATGTAATTTCTCTTTCGTTCACCAACACGACCACACGATGATATGCCTGTGCGAGTGTCGGCCAGGACTACCTATTACATGAACATATGGGCTAACTACCCATGCATGTTCTGTGTTCCTAGGGGTTCGGAGGAGCGGCTCGCACAGCTTTACAGTACACGCCACACCCGAGTTTAACTAGGTCACTTGAAATTACAGCACACAGACAAGCCTCTAATGCACACCAACACGACATTACATCACGCCAGTTAGCCGATCTAACTGGTGGGGAGCTTCACTCCCCCGCCGAATTAGATACATGTAACTTTTATAGCATTACACAACCTACCAGCGCACACACAGGCCCGTGTGCCAAACTTATCCCACAAGAGACGCACCCCCGCCGTCGATTCAAATGATTCTTCACCAGTGTGGGGGTGCACCTGATTTACTATGCACTTGGCGAGTTATAGAAACTTCGGTTTCTGGCCTCGCCCACGCTTACTGCCCCGGATGGCAATATGATGAATCGGCGGTGGCATATATGTGTTCTAAACTCCACCTTGATTATAGTTACCCTATACTAGTAAGCACTTTGATGTTTATAACTTATTTATGTAATTATACAATAAAGAAAAAAATCAGAACTTCAAAATTATGTTGTACTTCTTTGATTACACCATTAATAACTCACAATTATTCACAATATGGTGTCTATCAGCTTATCTCAATGATATGGCGTGCAGTCACGTCCTCAGTGCACCAAGAGAACCCGTGATCCGGCCGAGGGAGTAGCTAGCCAGCCTCCACTAGGTCTACCAGGCCAGTGCCGGAGCCGTGTAGCGCTGCTCGCCGTCGCCCTTACGGCATGAACTTAGGTTCACACCTCATAAATTCATCAATACTCCCCCAGGCATGTGATCCCGCTAGGGCTTTATCCTGGTTAGGAGAAAGATGGGCCTTTTACATGCCTGACACTGTTACCAGCGCCAAACATGTGTTCCGAGAACCGGGAAATAGATTCGCCATTTCCAATCGCGGCATGTTACTGGAGAGCGCCCGGCTAGGTCGAGAGGTTGAGGAGATCCATCCCAACATCGGGCCCACCGACCCGCCCCAGCTCCGCCGTAGACTCCCAGACCACCTGCAGAGTCCTTATGGCAGTGGGGACTCCCGGGGCTCCTCGTAGCTCCCAGCGACCAGAACCACGTGGTCTGCGCTCTTCGAGGGAGTATCCGCCAGTCGACGATCAGCCGCCCTGCCTGGACTCTTCCTGGAACTTGGCGCTCTTCCGGCCTGTCAGCCCGTAACTGCCCCGGTTCAATCTACTCCGCTCTGTCAGTTGCTCTTATAAGACCCACGTCGTGCAGCACTGCTCTGGCAATGACAGCTGATTCACGATCTGAAACCGCGGTTCTGTCACACACTGATGCTAGTGTAAGTAACTTTACTCGCATTTGTGACTGAGAGGTTGATGGCTCGGAGAACCACAATGTGCCTGTTGACGACAATGGTTTAACACCTTTTATTTGATTGACTTCCATCTTCCTCTTCGCTAACGGAACTATAATCTACAGTATCAACATCAGCTACACTCATAGTTTCGGAACTTTCCGAAAGTCTCCCACTTCTTTTTTTATTCATTTCTGAAAAATTGTACTTACCAGTTTCCAGTTTTTCGTTTAACTTCTGGTTTATAGTTCAAGCTTCAGCTGTTGTTTAGTAGTTTTTTTTACAACCCCGCCCATTTTCATTTGTTTCAATGTTCTTTGGTCTTGCAAAATGACTGTTCCATTTTCGGGATTTTTTGGTTGTTCAAGTTTTCATGATGAAAATTCCACACATTTGAAAGCAGCAACATCAAAAGGTTTTTCTAAATCCTTTTTGAAATTATGTAAATTTGATTCAATTTTCTTACTTCCTGTTTGGCCTTTACTTTTGAGAAAACTCCGATATTTTCCGTGACACATTCCTACCATTTTCAAAAATTGGTTTTGTGACACAATGGAAATAGAACCTGTAAACCATATTTCTTCAATTTTCACAGCCAAGGTAGGGGAAATTTGAAATACGGGTTGGCTTTTTTTTCTGCTCTTAATTTTAAAAAAATGATGAGCATCTCATAACATCACCGGAACTTGGCAGAACTTGTTTATTCAACCGTAATGGGAAACCAAACAATAGAACAACACACTCATCCACAACACAGTTACTCTACTACTTGCTTTAGCTGTCACTGTTTACAAAACACCAAACGATACATCTCGTTCCTGAAAACTGATGAAGGAAATGGCAAGTGTAGAGGAGGAGTGGGATCCTGGAAGCAGTAAGGGGGGAAGGGGAGAGATAAAACAATGATTCCTGTGTTTGTTTTTACTGGTCTGCAACGATTCATGTCGTCTTTTTTTATTAATACTCTAGCAAATATATATATATATATATATATATATATATATATATATATATATATATATATATTCACTCTTCTGTGTAAATTGTATACATCTCTACTCTGAATTCAAGGATGTAATCAATTATCTTAATGTTTTGGAAAAACAAATAAAAAGTGCCAAAACGACCTATATCATCGAAATTTCGAAAGTTTGAGGTATTTGCGGCACCTAAATATAATTTTCGTTCGAGCCCAATTTTTTTTTTTTTTTTTTTTTTTTTGGTAAAAGGCAAGTTTTGTATGCTATGAAACGATTTGACGAAATTCACTTTTTTTTCGTTCTACCCTAGTGAACATTGGACATTGAACCGCGAACAGGAGAGAATTGATTGTGAACATTTGGAGGGGATGAACAGTGGACAGTGATCAATGGACAGCAGACAGTGGACAGTGATCAATGGGGGGTGAACAGTGAACAGTGTGTGGGGAACAGTGGGGAACAGTGTACATTGAGCGGTGGACAGCAGACAGTTGACTGTGATCACTGGGGGGGTGAACAGTGAATAGTGTGTGGGGAACAGTGGGGAACAGTGTACATTGAGCGGTGGACAGCAGACAGTTGACTGTGATCACTGGGGGGTGAACAGTGAACAGTGGGGAACAGTGGGGAACAGTGGGCGGCGGACAGCAGACGACGGCAGGGGATGAGTGCACGACGCGGTCACCTGCCGCGCATCTCCACGCTCTTGGGGCTGTCCTGCCGCCTGAGCGCCTCGTTCTCCTCCTGCGTGCCCTTGATGGAGGCGGCCATGTCGGCCCGCACCAGGGCGTTCTTCTGCAGCGAGATGACCTTGGGCTCCTGGCCCTGCTCCTCCGGGTCCAGCAGACAGCGCACCGCCTCGGCGCCCATGCGCGTCGCCTGCAACAGGCACCAGCCTGCATCAGGCACTAGCCTCACTAGTCTGCATCAGGCACTAGCCTGCATCAGGCACCAGCCTCACTAGCCTGCTCTCTAGTCCGCCAGGTCACACTTCATGAAGCACGAACTACTGACACGTTCAAACAAACAATATGATGATAATGCTCGCATGCTTTTACGGCCGTTGTCTCAAGTAGTTCGGCTTCTGGGTTGTAGCCGCGTCCTGGGCGAATAATTCACCGACGTTTCGGTCGACATTCCAGTCACCATCATCAGTGGGCAGTTACTTACTCGCAGAGGAACCAGGTGGACTGGTCGCGTTACCCAACGGTGCCTCGCCCCAGCCAGGTCCCCACCGAGTAGGTACCTACTCCCTGATGATGGCGACTGCAATGTCGACCGAAACGTCGGTGAATTATTCGCCAAGGACACGGCCACAACCCAGAAGCCAAGCTACTTTAAACAATATGATGTCTAATTCAACACTTGGTTACATATTCTAAACTACATTTACAAAATTAAAATATTTTAATATGTCAATTCTAACTAACCATTCTAAGTGTAGTACTATATGAGCGGACTTCATTATAAAATTACTATATTAATTTTTTTAAATTCATTTTTGACATACTATAATGTATTGAGGTAGTTAAAATAACCACTATGTTCGACAATTGATAGTAAATAGCTCGACATTTCTACAGCCTTAAAAATAATTTACATGTACATTTTACAAACTATTTGTGCATGTGTTACATCTTCATTCCGTTAGTTGAATTTCATGAGTCGGAATCGGAGGCTTGAAAGCTTTAACTCAATAAATGGGATAATTGAGATAATTATCATAGTAAATATAAAAATGTTAAAAACTATGGAATTGATTAAGTTCATTAACAACATTAATTCTCTTTATCGTGTTGATGACCCTTAATCATTGTAAATAAAGCTACTTTCTTAAAATAAAGCTAATCTCTTGTAAATGGTTAGCATAAATTGGTTACTACATGTGTATTTCTAATAAGAGAGATATTAGAACAACAAATCAAGCACATTAATGTTTGTTTAAAATGAAATTACAGAACTTTCCTTCCAAAACTAAGGGTCGCTTTAAGACACAGATTAATAACATTTGATGGTAACGAACAAGAATGTTGATAGAAAGTATTTAGGAAAAAATGTGCCCAGGTATGGGCGAGTGACTAAGGGAAGGGAGCGTGTTGCTACTCGCGAGCCAAGCTGTGCCGGCCTTGCGGCATCTCAGCGACCATGGCCCCCGACAACTGCAGACAGCACTACTTCCTGCCTCAGGCCTTAGGCCGCGTTACTAACCAGGATTCTGGCGAAGGCCATGCTTCTCACTAGAATCCTATCCAGTGTTCTACTCACAAGAATACTGTCGGGGGATGCGTTAATCACCAGGATTCTGTCAAGATCTCCCGTATCACTAACTACTGTCAAAGGCCATACTACTCACCAGGATCTTGTAAAGGCCCCCGCCACTAACCAGAATCTTGTCAAAGGTCACGCTACTCGCCAGGATCATGTAGAAGGCCATGGTACTCACCGAGATCATGTCGAAGGCCGCGATATCACCAGGATCATGTCGAAAGTCACACTACTCACCAGGATCATGTAGAAGGCAGTGCTATCACCAGGATCATGTCGAAGGCCTCACTACACACCAAGAAAATGTCGAAAGCCTCACAACACACGAGGAACATGTCCAACCGCGCTACTCACAACGATCATGTTGAGGGCCTCTCTACTCTCCAAGATCGTGTCGAAGGCCGCGCTTCAAGATCATGTAAAAGGCCTCTCCACCCACCAGGTACTGTCGAAGGCCACGCTACTCACCAGGTTCCTGTAAAGGCTGCACTACTCACTATGATCATTTCGAACGCCTCTCTCCCCACCAGGTACATGTCGGAGGCCTCGCTACTCACCAAGATCCTGTAGAGGCCTCGCTACTCACTATGATCATGTCGAACGCCTCTCTCCCCACCAGATACATGTCGGAGGCCTTGCTACTCACCAAGATCCTGTAGAGGCCTTGCTACTCACTGATCATGTCGAACGCCTCTCTCCCCACCAGGTACATGTCAAAGGCCTCGCTACTCACCAAGATCCTGTAGAGGTCTCGATACTCTCTATGATCATGTCGAATGCCTCTCTACCCACCAGGTGCATGTCAGAGGCCACGCTACTCACCAAGATCCTGTAGAGGCCTCGCTACTTACTATGATCATGTCAAACGCCTCTCTCCCCACCAGGTACATGTCAGAGGCCACGCTACTCACCAAGATCCTGTAGAGGCCTCGCTACTTACTATGATCATGTCGAACGCCTCTCTCCCCACCAGGTACATGTCAAAGGCCTCGCTACTCACCAAGATCCTGTAGAGGCCTCGATACTCTCTATGATCATGTCGAATGCCTCTCTACCCACCAGGTGCATGTCAGAGGCCACGCTACTCACCAAGATCCTGTAGAGGCCTCGCTACTTACTATGATCATGTCGAACGCCTCTCTCCCCACCAGGTACATGTCGGAGGCCGCGCAACTAACCAGGTTCCTGTAAAACCGCGCTACTCACCAGGATCATGTCGAACGCCTCTCTCCCCACCAGGTACATGTCGGAGGCCGCGCAACTAACCAGGTTCCTGTAAAACCGCGCTACTCACCAGGATCATGTCGAACGCCTCTCTCCCCACCAGGTACATGTAAGAGGCCGCGCTACTAAACAGGTTCCTGTAAAGGCTGCACTACTCACCAGGATCATGTCGAACGCCTCTCTCCCCACCAGGTACATGTAAGAGGCCGCGCTACTAACCAGGTTCCTGTAAAGGCTGCACTACTCACTATGATCATGTTGAACGCCTCTCTACCCACCAGGTGCATGTCAGAGGCCACGCTACTCACCAAGATCCTGTCGAAGGCCGAGGGTCGGCCGCCGCGCTGCACGTGCCCCAGCACGGTGAGGCGCGTGTCGTACTTGAGTGTCGTCTCGACCACCTCCAGCACCATCTGCGAGGTGATGTGTTGGCCGTGGCTGTCCTGGGCACCCTCGCACACCATCACGATGTTCATGCGCTTGCCCATCTTGCGCTCCTGCAGACACATCCTCAGCTAGTGCGCCTCTCGCGCTCCTGCAGACACATCCTCATCTAGTGCGCCTCTTGCGCTCCTGCAGACACATCCTCAGCTAGTGCGCCTCTCGCGCTCCTGCAGACACATCCTCAGCTAGTGCGCCTCTTGCGCTCCTGCAGACACATCCTCATCTAGTGCGCCTCTTGCGCTCCTGCAGACACATCCTCAGCTAGTGCGCCTCATGCGCTCCTGCAGACACATCCTCAGCTAGTGCGCCTCTCGCGCTCCTGCAGACACATCCTCAGCTAGTGCGCCTCTCGCGCTCCTGCAGACACATCCTCAGCTAGTGCGCCTCTTGCGCTCCTGCAGACACATCCTCAGCTAGTGCGCCTCATGCGCTCCTGCAGACACATCCTCAGCTAGTGCGCCTCTCGCGCTCCTGCAGACACATCCTCAGCTAGTGCGCCTCTCGCGCTCCTGCAGACACATCCTCAGCTAGTGCGCCTCTCGCGCTCCTGCAGACACATCCTCATCTAGTGCGCCTCTTGCGCTCCTGCAGACACATCCTCAGCTAGTGCGCCTCATGCGCTCCTGCAGACACATCCTCATCTAGTGCGCCTCTTGCGCTCCTGCAGACACATCCTCAGCTAGTGCGCCTCATGCGCTCCTGCAGACACATCCTCATCTAGTGCGCCTCTTGCGCTCCTGCAGACACATCCTCAGCTAGTGCGCCTCTTGCGCTCCTGCAGACACATCCTCAGTTAGAGCGCCTCTTGCGCTCCTGCAGACACATCCTCAGCTAGTGCGCCTCATGCGCTCCTGCAGACACATCCTCATCTAGTGCGCCTCTTGCGCTCCTGCAGACACATCCTCAGCTAGTGCGCCTCTTGCGCTCCTGCAGACACATCCTCAGTTAGAGCGCCTCTTGCGCTCCTGCAGACACATCCTCAGCTAGTGCGCCTCTTGCGCTCCTGCAGACACATCCTCAGTTAGAGCGCCTCTTGCGCTCCTGCAGACACATCCTCAGCTAGTGCGCCTCATGCGCTCCTGCAGACACATCCTCATCTAGTGCGCCTCTTGCGCTCCTGCAGACACATCCTCAGCTAGTGCGCCTCTTGCGCTCCTGCAGACACATCCTCAGTTAGAGCGCCTCTTGCGCTCCTGCAGACACATCCTCAGCTAGTGCGCCTCATGCGCTCCTGCAGACACATCCTCATCTAGTGCGCCTCTTGCGCTCCTGCAGACACATCCTCAGCTAGTGCGCCTCTTGCGCTCCTGCAGACACATCCTCAGTTAGAGCGCCTCTTGCGCTCCTGCAGACACATCCTCAGCTAGTGCGCCTCTTGCGCTCCTGCAGACACATCCTCAGTTAGAGCGCCTCTTGCGCTCCTGCAGACACATCCTCAGCTAGTGCGCCTCATGCGCTCCTGCAGACACATCCTCATCTAGTGCGCCTCTTGCGCTCCTGCAGACACATCCTCAGCTAGTGCGCCTCTTGCGCTCCTGCAGACACATCCTCAGTTAGAGCGCCTCTTGCGCTCCTGCAGACACATCCTCAGCTAGTGCGCCTCATGCGCTCCTGCAGACACATCCTCATCTAGTGCGCCTCTTGCGCTCCTGCAGACACATCCTCAGCTAGTGCGCCTCATGCGCTCCTGCAGACACATCCTCAGCTAGTGCGCCTCTCGCGCTCCTGCAGACACATCCTCAGCTAGTGCGCCTCTCGCGCTCATGCAGACACATCCTCAGCTAGTGCGCCTCTTGCGCTCCTGCAGACACATCCTCAGCTAGTGCGCCTCTCGCGCTCCTGCAGACACATCCTCATCTAGTGCGCCTCTTGCGCTCCTGCAGACACATCCTCAGCTAGTGCGCCTCATGCGCTCCTGCAGACACATCCTCATCTAGTGCGCCTCTTGCGCTCCTGCAGACACATCCTCAGCTAGTGCGCCTCATGCGCTCCTGCAGACACATCCTCATCTAGTGCGCCTCTTGCGCTCCTGCAGACACATCCTCAGCTAGTGCGCCTCTTGCGCTCCTGCAGACACATCCTCAGTTAGAGCGCCTCTTGCGCTCCTGCAGACACATCCTCAGCTAGTGCGCCTCATGCGCTCCTGCAGACACATCCTCATCTAGTGCGCCTCTTGCGCTCCTGCAGACACATCCTCAGCTAGTGCGCCTCTTGCGCTCCTGCAGACACATCCTCAGTTAGAGCGCCTCTTGCGCTCCTGCAGACACATCCTCAGCTAGTGCGCCTCTTGCGCTCCTGCAGACACATCCTCAGCTAGTGCGCCTCATGCGCTCCTGCAGACACATCCTCATCTAGTGCGCCTCTTGCGCTCCTGCAGACACATCCTCAGCTAGTGCGCCTCTTGCGCTCCTGCAGACACATCCTCAGTTAGAGCGCCTCTTGCGCTCCTGCAGACACATCCTCAGCTAGTGCGCCTCATGCGCTCCTGCAGACACATCCTCATCTAGTGCGCCTCTTGCGCTCCTGCAGACACATCCTCATCTAGTGCGCCTCTTGCGCTCCTGCAGACACATCCTCAGTTAGAGCGCCTCTTGCGCTCCTGCAGACACATCCTCAGCTAGTGCGCCTCTTGCG
Organism: Bacillus rossius redtenbacheri; assembly: GCF_032445375.1. Classification (NCBI taxonomy): domain Eukaryota; kingdom Metazoa; phylum Arthropoda; class Insecta; order Phasmatodea; family Bacillidae; genus Bacillus; species Bacillus rossius. The sequence continues at coordinate 17,249,267 of NW_026962012.1, read as the reverse complement.
CTCCTGCAGACACATCCTCAGCTAGTGCGCCTCATGCGCTCCTGCAGACACATCCTCAGCTAGTGCGCCTCTTGCGCTCCTGCAGACACATCCTCAGTTAGAGCGCCTCTTGCGCTCCTGCAGACACATCCTCAGCTAGTGCGCCTCTTGCGCTCCTGCAGACACATCCTCAGCTAGTGCGCCTCATGCGCTCCTGCAGACACATCCTCATCTAGTGCGCCTCTTGCGCTCCTGCAGACACATCCTCAGTTAGAGCGCCTCTTGCGCTCCTGCAGACACATCCTCAGCTAGTGCGCCTCTTGCGCTCCTGCAGACACATCCTCAGCTAGTGCGCCTCATGCGCTCCTGCAGACACATCCTCAGCTAGTGCGCCTCTTGCGCTCCTGCAGACACATCCTCAGCTAGTGCGCCTCTTGCGCTCCTGCAGACACATCCTCAGCTAGTGCGCCTCATGCGCTCCTGCAGACACATCCTCATCTAGTGCGCCTCTTGCGCTCCTGCAGACACATCCTCAGCTAGTGCGCCTCTTGCGCTCCTGCAGACACATCCTCAGTTAGAGCGCCTCTTGCGCTCCTGCAGACACATCCTCAGCTAGTGCGCCTCATGCGCTCCTGCAGACACATCCTCATCTAGTGCGCCTCTTGCGCTCCTGCAGACACATCCTCAGCTAGTGCGCCTCTTGCGCTCCTGCAGACACATCCTCAGCTAGTGCGCCTCATGCGCTCCTGCAGACACATCCTCATCTAGTGCGCCTCTTGCGCTCCTGCAGACACATCCTCAGTTAGAGCGCCTCTTGCGCTCCTGCAGACACATCCTCAGCTAGTGCGCCTCATGCGCTCCTGCAGACACATCCTCATCTAGTGCGCCTCTTGCGCTCCTGCAGACACATCCTCAGTTAGAGCGCCTCTTGCGCTCCTGCAGACACATCCTCAGCTAGTGCGCCTCATGCGCTCCTGCAGACACATCCTCATCTAGTGCGCCTCTTGCGCTCCTGCAGACACATCCTCAGCTAGAGCGCCTCATGTGCTCCTGCAGACACATCCTCAGCTAGTGCGCCTCATGCGCTCCTGCAGACACATCCTCATCTAGTGCGCCTCTTGCGCTCCTGCAGACACATCCTCAGCTAGTGCGCCTCTTGCGCTCCTGCAGACACATCCTCAGTTAGAGCGCCTCTTGCGCTCCTGCAGACACATCCTCAGCTAGTGCGCCTCATGCGCTCCTGCAGACACATCCTCATCTAGTGCGCCTCTTGCGCTCCTGCAGACACATCCTCAGCTAGTGCGCCTCTTGCGCTCCTGCAGACACATCCTCAGTTAGAGCGCCTCTTGCGCTCCTGCAGACACATCCTCAGCTAGTGCGCCTCATGCGCTCCTGCAGACACATCCTCATCTAGTGCGCCTCTTGCGCTCCTGCAGACACATCCTCAGATAGAGCGCCTCTTGCGCTCCTGCAGACACATCCTCAGCTAGTGCGCCTCATGCGCTCCTGCAGACACATCCTCAGCTAGTGCGCCTCTCGCGCTCCTGCAGACACATCCTCATCTAGTGCGCCTCTCGCGCTCCTGCAGACACATCCTCAGCTAGTGCGCCTCTCGCGCTCCTGCAGACACATCCTCAGCTAGTGCGCCTCTCGCGCTCCTGCAGACACATCCTCAGCTAGTGCGCCTCTCGCGCTCCTGCAGACACATCCTCATCTAGTGCGCCTCTCGCGCTCCTGCAGACACATCCTCAGCTAGTGCGCCTCTTGCGCTCCTGCAGACACATCCTCAGCTAGTGCGCCTCTTGCGCTCCTGCAGACACATCCTCAGCTAGTGCGCCTCTTGCGCTCCTGCAGACACATCCTCAGCTAGTGCGCCTCTCGCGCTCCTGCAGACACATCCTCAGCTAGTGCGCCTCTCGCGCTCCTGCAGACACATCCTCAGCTAGTGCGCCTCTTGCGCTCCTGCAGACACATCCTCAGCTAGTGCGCCTCTTGCGCTCCTGCAGACACATCCTCAGCTAGTGCGCCTCTTGCGCTCCTGCAGACACATCCTCAGCTAGTGCGCCTCTCGCGCTCCTGCAGACACATCCTCAGCTAGTGCGCCTCATGCGCTCCTGCAGACACATCCTCAGCTAGTGCGCCTCTCGCGCTCCTGCAGACACATCCTCAGCTAGTGCGCCTCTTGCGCTCCTGCAGACACATCCTCAGCTAGTGCGCCTCTTGCGCTCCTGCAGACACATCCTCAGCTAGTGCGCCTCTTGCGCTCCTGCAGACACATCCTCAGCTAGTGCGCCTCTTGCGCTCCTGCAGACACATCCTCAGCTAGTGCGCCTCTTGCGCTCCTGCAGACACATCCTCAGCTAGTGCGCCTCTCGCGCTCCTGCAGACACATCCTCAGCTAGTGCGCCTCTCGCGCTCCTGCAGACACATCCTCAGCTAGTGCGCCTCTTGCGCTCCTGCAGACACATCCTCAGCTAGTGCGCCTCATGCGCTCCTGCAGACACATCCTCAGCTAGTGCGCCTCTCGCGCTCCTGCAGACACATCCTCATCTAGTGCGCCTCTCGCGCTCCTGCAGACACATCCTCAGCTAGTGCGCCTCTCGCGCTCCTGCAGACACATCCTCAGCTAGTGCGCCTCTTGCGCTCCTGTAGACACATCCTCAGCTAGTGCGCCTCTTGCGCTCCTGCAGACACATCCTCAGCTAGTGCGCCTCTCGCGCTCCTGCAGACACATCCTCATCTAGTGCGCCTCTTGCGCTCCTGCAGACACATCCTCAGCTAGTGCGCCTCTCGCGCTCCTGCAGACACATCCTCAGCTAGTGCGCCTCTCGCGCTCCTGCAGACACATCCTCATCTAGTGCGCCTCTCGCGCTCCTGCAGACACATCCTCAGCTAGTGCGCCTCTCGCGCTCCTGCAGACACATCCTCAGCTAGTGCGCCTCTTGCGCTCCTGCAGACACATCCTCAGCTAGTGCGCCTCTTGCGCTCCTGCAGACACATCCTCAGCTAGTGCGCCTCTTGCGCTCCTGCAGACACATCCTCAGCTAGTGCGCCTCTTGCGCTCCTGCAGACACATCCTCAGCTAGTGCGCCTCTTGCGCTCCTGCAGACACATCCTCAGCTAGTGCGCCTCTCGCGCTCCTGCAGACACATCCTCAGCTAGTGCGCCTCTTGCGCTCCTGCAGACACATCCTCAGCTAGTGCGCCTCATGCGCTCCTGCAGACACATCCTCATCTAGTGCGCCTCTTGCGCTCCTGCAGACACATCCTCAGCTAGTGCGCCTCTCGCGCTCCTGCAGACACATCCTCAGCTAGTGCGCCTCTCGCGCTCCTGCAGACACATCCTCAGCTAGTGCGCCTCTCGCGCTCCTGCAGACACATCCTCAGCTAGTGCGCCTCTCGCGCTCCTGCAGACACATCCTCAGCTAGTGCGCCTCTCGCGCTCCTGCAGACACATCCTCAGCTAGTGCGCCTTTTGCGCTCCTGCAGACACATCCTCAGCTAGTGCGCCTCTCGCGCTCCTGCAGACACATCCTCAGCTAGTGCGCCTCTCGCGCTCCTGCAGACACATCCTCAGCTAGTGCGCCTCTCGCGCTCCTGCAGACACATCCTCAGCTAGTGCGCCTCTCGCGCTCCTGCAGACACATCCTCAGCTAGTGCGCCTCTTGCGCTCCTGCAGACACATCCTCAGCTAGTGCGCCTCTCGCGCTCCTGCAGACACATCCTCAGCTAGTGCGCCTCTCGCGCTCCTGCAGACACATCCTCAGCTAGTGCGCCTCTCGCGCTCCTGCAGACACATCCTCAGCTAGTGCGCCTCTCGCGCTCCTGCAGACACATCCTCAGCTAGTGCGCCTCTTGCGCTCCTGCAGACACATCCTCAGCTAGTGCGCCTCTCGCGCTCCTGCAGACACATCCTCAGCTAGTGCGCCTCTTGCGCTCCTGCAGACACATCCTCAGCTAGTGCGCCTCTCGCGCTCCTGCAGACACATCCTCAGCTAGTGCGCCTCTCGCGCTCCTGCAGACACATCCTCAGCTAGTGCGCCTCTCGCGCTCCTGCAGACACATCCTCAGCTAGTGCGCCTCTCGCGCTCCTGCAGACACATCCTCAGCTAGTGCGCCTCTTGCGCTCCTGCAGACACATCCTCAGCTAGTGCGCCTCTCGCGCTCCTGCAGACACATCCTCAGCTAGTGCGCCTCTCGCGCTCCTGCAGACACATCCTCAGCTAGTGCGCCTCTCGCGCTCCTGCAGACACATCCTCAGCTAGTGCGCCTCTCGCGCTCCTGCAGACACATCCTCAGCTAGTGCGCCTCTCGCGCTCCTGCAGACACATCCTCAGCTAGTGCGCCTCATGCGCTCCTGCAGACACATCCTCAGCTAGTGCGCCTCTTGCGCCTCTGCAGCCCCGCAGCCACTGAGCGCTTGGGGACTGTCTCAAGTCCTGCAGCCAGGCAAGCCCAACACCACATACCTTCAGGCATTTATAGCAATTTAATGAATGGCTGGCTTCGTACAAATGCTAATTATATTTAATAATTTAATGCCTTAATAGTATTTTACAGAAATAAATTAAAAAAAACAATCAAAGTGGCTATATCTTATTGTAGCACCATGTTAAATAACGTAGCTTAACTTATTCCAAATTTTTTCTATCTAATATACGTTTACATTTAATCTTCATCATTTCAGTGATATAATTTAATGTGATTAATCTATCCCTGTCGTGGCCATGACTTTGATTTAAGGATTTTTAAATTTACGGATGAATTACTAAGTCTTAATTAGTGTTTACATTTTACATTTTTAAAACTCTGAAATCCCACTAATACCTGAATATGAAATCACTTTTAATGTTTCAGTCAATGACATAGCAGGATACACTAAAGGTTTTGTAAGTGTGCATTGTTTGCCAACAATTTATCTGAAAACTATGTTAAATGCCACATTTTACCAAAAATTATAATTAAGATATACCTTTTCAATAGTTATGTAATTATTAATATTTACAAATTTATTACTAAACATTTTACATTTGTGGCCTTGTCTTGAGATCGTAACAATATGACTTTCAACTGTATGCTAAAAATATTGTTATCAAATAACGCCCCACCTACAATTCCCACCCCCCCATACTCTAAAGACAGTTCCAGCATTGTGTAGGCGTAAGGAGAACGAACTTGTCAATTTGCATGCATTGAAGACTTATCTCACCACCAAGATGTTATGTAAGTCACCACCGTTATCCAGAAATAACGAAACATGTTTATGACCTATTGATTGATCTCAAATTCCTTACGGGGGTTGAACTTCATTAAGATTCCGCTAATGGTTACAGTAACAGCTAGTCCAATACGTTATGTAATGAGGATTAGCCAGAAAATGTGAATTTCTAAATTTTATATGGAAAAATAAAATTGAACTCAGGTATTCGCAGCATTTTCATTATATTCATATTTTAGAGTTCAAGCTCCCTTATGATGTTTTAGTTACTTAGTTTCACTTTATCCTACATAGAGTGTTGATCGTGTTTTATAGTGACATACACTTCAGGTTTAATACAATCATTTTCCGAAGAAAATATTTGTTATAGGACGATAAAAAAAATTTCAAGATGCAGTCATTAACGTTAATAAAAACCTATGCAAAAATTATTTCAAATAAAGAAAAAAACTTCCTTTATTACTAGAAGATCCACGATTCATAAAGAGCTTTGTTAACGTAACCTTTAACAGGACGGTGTATAGGCTAGCGGGTTCCCCAGACGCTGTCAGTCTAGGCGTGCGTGATACAGACAGGTCTGACAGTGTGTTCCAGGCTATGGCGTAGCAAGGTGCCTTCTGCAGAAGTTTGAGAAGAGTGTTTTTAATATCAGCAGCTAAAATTTCAGTTCTTCGTGTATTACTTCTCGCTGACAATGGAATACTTTGAATTGCAGCGACATGTTTTTTTTTTCTTCAAACGTGCCGTGACTACTGCCAACATAAATTCCTTCACTATCTCAGAATCTGAAAATGGTTTCTGGTGTTTATTAAGCGTCCAGCACACACGTAACGCTGCTTCTGTGGATTTTTCTTGCTCGCTCATGCAACGAACAAGTAATTTTGTGCTTTTATTGTAAGAACTGAGATATGCCTGAAGTTTTTCTTTACGAGCCTCACTGCCAAGAGGAAAGTTTTTTGTGGAATTGCTGATGAGTTGTTTCATAGTGTCACTTAAAATTTCCACTTGTAACAATAGCGACAGTTTTATTGCTTATAAGGCACACTGGAACCGCTTGAGGCCTATCAGGCAGCGTAAAACAATATTGTTCAGTCCATTCTGCCAGAAACCTCCTATTTTCACTGTCCACTTTTCGCTTTTTAGGATCCATATTAACATTAGGTACAAAAATATTTTTTATTAAACGAACGCAAACGCGACAAATCACAAAACAAATGAGCGGTTGCTCCGTGGTTTGCGCTGCGACTGACGACTGGCCTCTGCTCCCCCCGCCCCCCGCCCGCACCCTGCTCACCTTGATTCAACAGCGCGCCGCAGCCAGGCAAGTGCGCGGGGCGCTGTGACATGCTCCCGCACATAGCTCCATAACAATGGTACGTAGTTCAATCCATGGATGTTTCGTGTGCATAACAAAGATTTAAAAAATATTTAAATGACATCAGTTATAACTAATTCGCACAAACACACACACACAGGCTAAATAGGAAACTAATCAAACCCTATCAGTTGTAGGTACTTGTAAAACAGGTTAACTAGGCAACTTAAAATAGAATAAGTACTTAGATTCTATGTGTCTAAACATATTATTTCAATTAATAAATTTATAGTTTACCTTATATAGGTATTAATTTATACTTGGTATACGATACATTACAATATTTGGCGGTCCGAGGTTCGACCTTTCGTGGCCCGCCTGTTGCTGACCGATGGTTTAGACTCTAAATGCTAAGACATGTTGAACTTTAATATTTCATCTCTTTACCTTTCTAAAAAATCCACCACCTTCATAAATTCAGGCAGCAGAATAAGTGTAGAATTATTTTTTCAAATACTTTAGGACTTTAGTACCTTAATAATTTTACTAACTAAAAGTTTTGTAGCAGTATGTTATTTAGGGTTTACTATTCGATGTTTTTACATCTACAAGATCCGTTCCAGAACTTATGCTGGAATCACACAAATGCAAGAGCAACTCAGATACAGGAGTGCACAAACAATTCCTTAGTGTATGGAGTTTGGAGAAAAAAGATAAAAAAAAAAATGGTTTTGTAGGAATACAATAAAATGAATTTATTTGCAACATGTAAAATTGTCATGCTCTACTTGGTTGTTTTCTGCTTATAGGATGTATCGTTTCAATATGATGTGTAAAGTAATTTCACGTATATTTTAACATGAAGGTTGCTTCGGTCATGTAGTGTCATTTATATAAACATTTTTTAATGTGATGTATTTGCCATTATCCATGTTGTAATTTCATATTAATTACACGCAAATGAAGTGTTTCTACTAATGCTTGTAAACTCACGTATTTCAACTTTTCGCACAACGTCTCCTGCCAGTTTTCGGGTTCCGGAAGTTCTGGAATGAACACGTAATCTGCCTCGGACGCCATGGCAGACTTCAGGGTCAGATATCTGAAACACACACGCAGATGGAACCAGTATAACTTTTACAAAAAATATTTCATTTAAATTATGTATCAACTTTCCAACTTTTTATAGCTTGTTTTAACTTAAAATATTATCTGTATATGTTATCAGTTGGTATATGAGAATATATACATTTAAAGAAAAATCATGTTAATGATCATACAAGTTTTTAATATACTTAATCCACTGTTCATTGTTAGTGCGTATCTCTTCCTGGGGTTGATTGTTTTTACTTGCAATTATTTCTAAGATCCTAAGTACTAAATTTTAACGTGTTTCACAGATTTAATCAGTCAATGTCTAACGCAATGTTAGGCGAGAAAAAATTTCTTTCGTGAAATCAGTTACTAAATGTTCCTCCCACTCCAACAACAATATAGTCTAGCATGCAAAACAGTCTTACTTCTCGGACACTTTTCAAGTACACATAATACGGGGATTAAGGTGAGTAGCAAATTCTAGTTATCCAGGTACCAATTTTATGGTTCCACTTTAAATTTCATGTTTGCTATAAGAATGTTCAATGAATTATGATGTTGGCTAATATGGTTTGGGTCACGAAATATTATTCATTGTAAAAACACAGATGTTCAGTAATAAGCTGTTTATCAGCTCTACTACAATTTCTTAAGTACTTTTCTCAGTTGTTACAAATCCTGTTCATCTGTTGATAAAGCTACCAAGAGCCAATTTAAACCCAGGAGGAATATTGTGGTCAAAAAACCAAAGACAATAAATGTTTATATAGGCTATATAAGTTTTATTATATACTTGTAAAATCAAGCAAATTTCATTATAACCGTTCACCCTTGAAATATAAAGAAATTGACTTTTCAGTTTATCTGCGCACTGGCTGACTGATCAACCAAAATCCTGTAAATTTAATAGCATTAAAATAAAGAGTTTATAAGTTTGACGGTTAGTTGCAAGTTTAATATTAATTTATTTTTCCTTATGTGTTATGCCGCAAATCAGTGATTTGTCTGCACAGTTTTATCCTGTTCATTTATTCAATAGTTTAACGAGCATTAAGTGGCTCTGATTTGAAAAAAAAATTCTACTGTTTCTTATAGGAGCAGGGCGACTGAAATGCTGCCCCTTGGAAGGGCAGCCCTTCAGGATTTTTCTGGTAATGGTTGGTTTGTACAGCGACTGGAAAGGCAGGCCATCCAATTTCTGAAAACACGTTTCTTTAAGTGTTTAAATAATCCTGCAAACTTGCCCCTTGTTAGGGCAGCCAATCAGGATTTTTCTGACAGTAGTGTTTTTGAAAGGTTGTCTGAATTATTGCCCCTTGGATGGGCAGCCCTTCAGGATTTTTCTGACAGTGGTTAGTTTGTAAAGCGACTGGAAGGGCAGCCCTTCCAGTATCTTAAAATGTGTCTATTTTTGTATTTTTATAATCCTGAATTGTTGCCCCTTGGACAGTGGTTAGTTTGTAAAGTAACCTAACCTAACCTAACCTAAACTAAACTAACCACTGTCAGAAAAATCCTGAAGGGCTGCCCATCCAAGGGGCAAAAATTCAGACAACCTTTAAAAAACACTACTGTCAGAAAAATCCTGAAGGACTGCCCTTCCAAGGGGTGAAAATTCATACAAACTTCCAAAAACACCACTGTCAGAAAAATCCTGATGGGCTGCCCTTACAAGGGGCAAGTTTTCAGGATTATTTAAACACTTAAAGAAACATGTTTTCAGAAATTGGATGGGCTGCCCTTCCAGTCGCTGTACAGACAAACCTTTGCCAGAAAAATACTGATGGGCTGCCCTTACAAGGGACAACAATTCAGCTCCCCCATAGGAGCCCTCCCAATTCAAGCTCTGCCCAGTCGGCAGCACCCGGCCAGTGCTACACAGTCCCTCGCCGGGGCAGCATGTCCTCACACGCAGGCACCGTGCCTTCCTCCGGCACGACCAGGCACGCCTGCCAACACTCGGAGTAGCCTCGATGCACCCTCCGTGCCTGAGCGCAGCGCCAACACTCCCGCCCCTCCTCGCCCTCATCATAGCCCAGTGCTGTGCTCCTCCCCCTGGTCCTAGTGTTGCTAGACCCCCTCCTGGTCATCCTCCCGCCCCTCCACGCCCTCATCCTGTTCTTCTGAGAGCGCAGTGCTGTGCTCCTCCCCCTGGTCCTAGTGTTGCTAGACCCCCTCCTGGTCATCCTCCCGCCCCTCCACGCCCTCATCCTGTTCTTCTGAGAGCGCAGTGCTGTGCTCCTCCCCCTGGTCCTAGTGTTGCTAGACCCCCTCCTGTTCTCCCTCCCGTCTCTCCGCAGCACCATGCCATCTGTTGGGTGCTGTGCCCCTTCCCTTGTACTCGCGTTATTCTGTGTTAGGAGGCGCCACCTCTCTGGCCGTACACTACATGATCCTGCCCCATGTCTACTCCTCTGCTCGAGACGCCATCTGCCATTCCCTTCGAGTACTGCATGTCAGAGCCACTTCTAGTTCCTGATGCACGGTCGAAAAGATAGGAGGCGAGCCCAAGAGAAAGGGGACGTGTGAAAAATGGACTACAGGGTCCGAGTTTACGCGGAGAATTTGGTAGCCGATCCATCAGATGAGTTGGGCCAGAAGAGACGATGAACCGCAATCTGGGGGTGGAGTTGGACCCACATTCCGCAGAGGAAACAATCGTACGTAGTGAGTAAAAAAGAAAATAACGCCCAAAAAGGAAAACATTTGGACCGAAAATCAAATCCGAAAATAAAGGGTAATCTTACTTAAAATTTTCGGTGGGTGTACATGCTATTTATACGCGAAATGAATTTCAATTATTTATAAACTACAATTTGGGCCATATTAAATTTAACTTTATATTGCAGAAGTTCCTATCCTCCTAAGTTGCTATCCTCGGGGCTAGACAACCTCAGTATCTGCAGTCTCCCGGGCTCCCGCGACGATGGTTCCGTTGCGGCAGTGACGACGACGTCACACTCCTTCGGCGTGGAGGCTGGGTGAGCTCCTCGCAGATACGTAACCCGAGCCGAGATGTCAGCGACCTGTTACACTCATGCAGTTCCACGTGTCATCGAGTCCCGCTGCGCGGCGGACACTCCTGTGTAGGCTGTCCCACTCGAGTCCAGGCCAGTGCAATCCAGGTAGACCGTCCTCATCATGCTGACCCATGACCACGTCAGCCCGGCACCTCCTATATCCTTGGGACCGTCCGATCCTGTGCCCTCCTCGCCGGCGACTCTCCTTTTTCTCGCCGCACGGCCCTGAGGCCGCAGCCTCTCGCGGTGCGCGCACCTGCCGACGTCACTGGCCGACATGCGCTTCTTGCGGAGGAAATCCATTTTAACTCATTCTCCATAGCGTAATACCTCTTATTACCACAATTTTGGTAACTTCCCTCAACAAATCGTGCCAACATTCTTTATTTCAAACAAAACTGTTCATTTATATTATGACAGTTATCTACTGCTCTTTTTTCGAAGTTCGTCTCAAGAAAAACAATAAATTATGATCCCTGATAGTATTGTAGCTTACTAGCACTAGTTTGTATTTCTGAGCACATCTTGGGGTGACTACCCAGATTGTTACAGTGTGAAAATACCTTATCACATTTGCCACCCTTATATGTGTCCCGAGACATGGTCAGAGACTACTGCATGTTAAAAGATGCCTTTTAAGGTTATCATGGCATCCAAATTGTTTATTACACTAGAAGCACTGAAACTGTTCTTTGTTCATTATTTGGACATCTGCTTTTTTAATAAAGATAAGCACTGGAAGTTGTGGTGGAAGAGGTACCACAGCACCTGAACTGGGCGTCGAAAAATGCAATAAATGTCCACTACACATCGAAGTATCCCAGATTGCTGACGAAACTTCAACTGATGGAACAGCACTTGTCGATGTTTCCTCTGCTGTCGATTCTGCACACATCTCCTGCAGTGCTGGAACAGCAGATGCAGCTGTTGTCAACAGGATCTTCGCTGCTGCCGGAATCGCTACCATCAGAGACCCGATGTCGATGGTACACCTTTCATTGAAATCACTGCAGCTGTTGGCTGTGCTGTCGAGGTCTGCATCACCAATGGTACATATTCCATCGAGGCCATAGTTAAATACCTATGATAAAGAGTCCATCAAGTTCTCAAGAATAGACAGTTAAGGCAACGATGTCCGGTCTTTGCATGCCAATGCGATTTCTTTCATAACTGCTCCATGTCACAAAAGTAATGCCCATCGCTTGAAGTAAAGACAAAGTGTTATTTCTTCATTTAGAAAATTCACCACACATCCTCACTGTTCAGTGCTTCTGCCGACGACTTCGTGTGCGCTCTTCATGACGACTGGAATGTAAATTATAATTTGTGACACTTCATCCAGTTTATATTCTGGTGGGACCATTTGTGAAATCTCGTGTAGCATGTTGTTTAGTCTTCCTTTGAGATATTTTCCACTTGCCAAATTGCTGTTTATTCATATTACATTCACGGGCAATATGTTTACTGCTCGCGTAGATTCCTATATATTTCCTGTATCGTACAACTTTGGTTCGAATCCTATCATCGTACCAATGGTCCCAGGTTTTGTAAAGTTGACATTTTCACTGCATGTTAGAACGAATTTTTGTGAGTTCAGGTTCCCACACAACTGAAAGTCTACATCAGTTGGTAAGTTTTGCTTGATGTAATTTGAAATTTCGTCAATTTTGTAAGAACCAACAGGTAACTGTACAAACCTGAGCATTCCCAACACTTTTCAGGAAGCGGATTTTGCAGGTATTTTCGTCGATATTCGGTATGGAATTTTAAGTTTGAAAATCTGCGAGTCCAATACACAATTCTTCTTCGAACTTCAGAGGCGGGAAATGTACTGCCCGCAGCTCTGAAGTGCGACTTGCCAAGGTAAGTGTTATTGACATGACTGAATATTTTTGATAACTGTACAGTCTTTAAATACAAAAAAATGTAACTTTTTTAGTTAAAGATCCAAGGTACAAGTCAACACACTTTATTTGGTTAGGCAACTGTTCTGCTTCGTAATCGTAGTTCAACATTATCCCCCACACGTACCACCTAAGTTCTGGTGGAGGTCTCAAATCACCGAAACTCTCTTAGTACTAGGCCTTTTTTTCCAGTCTTTATGTACGTGTATGCTATCAAATGTGTGCCATGACCTGTCGACAGAACTAAATTAATAATAGCATACTCGCGAGTCTTTGGTTTTCTGGGTAATTTATCTCGCATAAAAACTCCTCTGAAATGTACAACCTATTTTCAGTTTACGAGCATACCTAATTAAATCTATACTGGTGAGCGGATGTTTCGGCAGAGAATTTCGAACTTTATGCTTATTTCTTTGTCATGCCTCAAACTAATTTATGAGACCTCAAGTAGAGTACAGCACCATTTTTTACCAATGGCAAAGGCTTCCGTGCTGGCATTGTGTCTTTGTGCTTCCTTTAACTGCTTGCGCTCATTCTTCGAAGTGTTGACTGCCCGCACTATACCGGTCGTCACACCAATGAGACCACCGAGGAAACCCAATGCAGGCAAAAGCAAAGGAAGAAATCCTCCAGTTATCTTCTTATCAATAGTCTGTCTTTTATTCTCGGCTTTTTGCATGCCTGCTTCACTCCTGCATGAATTATTCTTGGTCTTGTTGGTCCTGGTACTGCCAGTACCCATTCCTAACTTAGTCTTTGCATTCATGATTTTAGTTACGCCCCACCGCGATTTTCTCTCCTAGTCAAGTGATCGACAATTTAATCATGGCTTGGCTTCCTGAGCCAATATCTCGTCAGCTCGGTGCCTGTATTCCAAATACTTGCTGAGGGAATAGGCAAAATAATGCTGCTTGCACTTTTGGTCAAGAGAATTAATGCCCACCTCATCTCGACCTAGTAGTTTGGCTAGTTTAGTTCCCGAACCACAGAATCTGTAGCCTGAAATTTGTAGCTCAAAAAGTAAATTATTTATCACCAATGTGTTTTGTTCTTATCTCTTCAAGTCATTAAGCGTAACTGAAGTTAAAGTATAAATGTGTTTCCTTTCATAGAATTTCGTCAGTACAATGAAAGTCGTCAAGCAAGAAGTGTGTTTGCATGTGCGCATTATGCAAGACGACCTAGTCTGTGCGCGCGAATCACGACATGGCTCGTTATCGCCTTCTACCATACGATGCATTATGACAGGCCCATTCAACTGCGGAAAAACGTGCGTTCTATTGAGTTTTCTGGAGGAACAAAACGGTCTTCGGTACGAGTACGTGTACCTCTATTTCATGTCGATGCCACAGTCAAAGTACTAGTGCCTGACCTATATTTTACGATCGGTGGAAGCCTGGAGTATTTTTCGTTTACTGATAATTCGAATTTGGTGTCTCCAAGAGAAGTAAGAGCCAATCTCATGTTTGTGCGAGAAGCAAGGCATAAAATAAAAGTACTTTCCCATGGAAAGCCATGCCAAAGTAGACTGCATTTACCTTTGTCAGACATATACCTAGTTGAATACCGAGCAACTGCTGCGTGACAATGTGAATGTCATAGTAATTTTCCACATGAACAAACTAGATGTACATCATGCTTATGTCTATCATGTAAAGACCTACATGGCATTTCGGGGATTCAAAGACACGTGCTCCTTTTGCTGGAAAAACAAGCACGGATTCCTATTTATAGTCAACGGGTGGCCTCTATATAAAGACAGGTACAGGCAATTTTTCAATCAATTTATCATTAAACATGCGTCATAGCATTTTGAAAATCAGTCGTAGAAGTCGTGCTACTGAACTATGTTCTCAAGTCTCAAGACGACAATATCAGCAAATATATTTCGCTAATGGTTCAAAAAATAGAAAGTTCGAAAAACGAATTACTAGAGTACCTGGTTACCATCGACTAGCACATGAAGGCCTCGTCGAATCCGTGACATGGTCGAAGTATCGACTGCACAAAGACATGATGATTTGAGGACTTTTCAAAGTAGCCTTAATGCATCACTAATTCACGTGGCAATGAAAACATATCTTACTAACCACATGGGAGAAGTTTCTGCGGACGAATAAAAGTATAAAATAAAGTCTTGCAATTAGTTTTAAGTCAGAACAATGTCGGACTTGGCCAGTGACCTATAGTCTGTTTGTGAAAAATTTAACTTTCTATAAGTGCCAGACATGCACGCGATATGTAAAATTATGAGAAATTTGAACCAATCACTAGTATTCTAAATGAAATTAAAAATAAGGAAGAACCAACCATCAGTGTGAAGACAGAAGTTGATGACAACGTGCCAACAGGAAAAAGAAGAAATATGAACGAGCTTCAGAAGAAGAGGACTTTACGAATTCAGAGCCTATGCACAAGAAGAAATATGGAATCATGGACACCAAGTTAATGCAATGGTCAGGCCGTACCTGAGATCTTTCACAAGTCGGAATAATGACATGACCTACGGGGTGTACAGAAAACAAAATAGGTGCTTCTTTGGGCTAAAGAAATATACTTTTTATCAGGAAATGTCTAATGTGTAAAGGAGTACAAAATACACTGGACACCAGGTCTGTACGAATTTCTCTTTCGCAGGGAACCTAAAGGCTATTTCCACGATGATTTTCAAGAGTACAACAAAACTTCTTGAACTAACTCATGCGGATTTTTATGATAAAGATTCATAAAGTAGCATATATAAAGAAGGATATAATGAAAAAAATTGGAATTCTCGCTAATCTCTTTAGTGAACTAGCAGTACATGGTAAAGGTTTAAAAAAGCTAGAAAGTGATCAGAACTTTTACTATGTGTATTGCGATGATCCAAACGAAATTGTTGACATGAAACTAATCGCACATCAACGAAATAGTCTCCATACTCAAATAACTGAGGGAAGCTGGCTACATACAATAAGTTGAATTGGAATCGCACTTGAACTTCATGCTCCTGCAAGACGAAAAAAATCTTCGTCGCAAAGTCTTAGTATGTGGACTTGATGATTTCTTCCACGCGAACCTTGTTGGGATGATACCCTACTACCGATTGAATAAAGGTTTCAAATACATGTTAATGTTCAACAAAGTATATAGCAAATTAGCTTTGGACTGACATGTGAAATCGAAGAATGTGACTGACATTACCAACCCCATGATCAATATCTCGCGTGATGAATGTGTACCGTCGCACCTTCAAATGGAACTAGGAAAAGAACGCTACAATGTGACCTTCAAGGCTTTAATGAAGAAGTATGACATTAAACACTACTCTAAAATTAGTAATGTCATAGCCACAGTTGTCGAAAGGTTTAACAGAACTTTGCACACCATGATGTGGCGACAGTTCAAGGGTAATTAAAATACAAGTTGCTGGATATCTTGCTGAAACTAGTAACTGAATACAATTCCACTGCATACTCTACTACGAAAATGAATCCCAAAAACGTAAAGGATGATCACCTCGATCGAACAGCGTTTTCCACCAAAAAAAATTGAGTTCCACGAAAATGTGAATCTACAATCAGAAAGGTGTTTTCGAGAAAGGTATCACTGCGAATTGGAGTCCTGAAATTTTCCTTGTGAACTACATTTGCGAATCAGAGCCTAGGATCTACTACCTCGAAGATTTGGACCACAAACCTATTCGCTGTGGCTTCTATGCCGAAGAGATTCAACCTATGATGTATACTGATACATCTTGGTGGAGAAGATTCTAAAACGAAAAAATGGTTTTTATTTACATAAAGTGGTGGGGCTTCCATCTCTCGTCTTGCGAAAATAGAAATTTAAAAATATATGCCGTCCTATGTATCAATTGATGGGTATCGGGGTGTAGTTATATACCCGGGACAACCGCGAATGTTTAGCTACTGCCAGTCCACTGCGCACGAACGCATAGCTTGCCTGAGCCTCCAGGAGAGAGACGCGCGTGCCACGCGCCGGTGGGGCGCTCCGAACACGGTTGAAGACAGCTCATGCAATCTGGCTACCGTAACTGTCATGTCTTCTGGAGAAGAGGATGACCCTCCATTACACTCGCGTGACCGGGAACCACCCGTGCAGACGCCAGCTGCGGAAACAGTTGAGGAGCGAGTTGTCAATCTGAACTCGCTTTTGACCGATGCGCGTCAGGCGAAGGCGGGAGAAACAACTGACCAACACTCCACGCGAAACGAAAAATTTAGACACTCACAGGATGGTTCGATAATTGATAATGTATTGCAAACTGGTATGTGGGCGGATGACATGCAAGTCGGTGAAAATGTAAACACGGACACACATAAAGTAACAAAAAATAGCGTGCTAGATAAACGACCTCACGAACGAGACAGAAGAATCGGGAGTAAAAGCCCAGCAAGGAAACAATGGCACTGTCCCAGTCAAAAAAAAAAACCAAGCAAACGAACAGACAAGAATCCTTAGAACTTGCCAAATCAGTTATTGAAAAAATGCGTAGTTCACAAAGACAAGATCGTACGGAAAATTGTCCGCCAAACTGACAATAACACACATTGAGGAGATGAATAAAACAATACAACTCTTTCCTCAGGTCTGCCGGACTGGTAATTGTTTACGTCTATTTTGAGGGAATCAGTAATCTCAAACCTCCAGCAGCTTTTGACTTTACATCGCCATTATTGTGGAAGCAGTGGAAACAACGATTCTCTAGGTACATGTCCGTCTCTGGTTTCATTGAGAGGACAGATAGGGAGAAGATTGATATTCTTCTGTATGTCTTAGGCGAGAAAGCAGAAGAATTGTGGAATCATTTTTCGCCTCAGCCTACCAGCTACGAAGAGGCTTTAAATGCATTTGAGAATCATTTTCAGCCATGCAAGAATATAATCTTTGAAAGATTTAAGTTTAATTCCCGTGTGCAAGGGTCTGAAACAGTGGATGCATTCATAACCTCAATGCATACTTTGGCGGACTCGTGTAAATATGGTGCGTTAAAAAATGAACTTATTCGGGACAGAATTGTAGTAGGGATGAAAGATCGGAAAATTAGTGAACAATTACAGTTAAGACCTTCTCTGTCGTTGGAGGAAGCGGTGCTGATAGCCAGACAAGCGGAGATGCAAAGCCTACAATCACGACTTCTGCAACAAGGTGGTTCAGAGTGTTTGGAACTCAACAGAACTCATTGGGGTCCATCTCGCATCAGGGATAAGGTGGCCAGTGCTACAATACAGCAGCCGGCGGCCTTGGGAAAGTTTCCCGGTTCCACCAAGCCCACAAACACATCGGTTCCACACAAGGAAGCACTCTGCTGGTTTTGAGGTAAGGGGCAGCATGATCGTTCCCGGTGCCCTGCACGAAGTGCTAAGTGCTTTCGCTGTGACAAACAGGGGCATTGGGCAGTGGTGTGTAAGGCTTCAAGTGCTTCCAAGATATTTAGTGTACAGGATAATCAAGGTGAGTCAGACTGTAACAGTGCTAGCCCTCGCAGTCAGGATAATTTCATAGGGGGACTAACCTGCAATTCAGTCAATGTTAAACAAGAGCATAGCCCATGGAAAGTGAACATTAAGATTGTAAACTTTGAGCGGAAATTTAATTTCCTTATAGATACGGGTGCAGATGTTACGTGCATTCCTGGCAGCATGGTACCGGTTTCGTACAGAGACTTTGTGATCCCCTGTAAAGACAGATTGAAGGGACCGGATGGTAAGGATTTGGGGGTTTTGGGCTTCTTACAGCTACAATTAGAGCACAGGGGGATTAAACACAACAACAAAGTATTTGTTTTGTCTAATCTTCAAACTCCTCTTCTGGGTCGAGCAGGGCTCGTAAAGTTGCAGATTGATGGTTTTCAAGAAAAACAGGTACTTATTCCAGGCTTAGTCACAAACAGTATTCATTATGCATCCACACCAGAACTCGAAACCAAGTGTCCAGTGGAAGGGAGCGATAATCACATTGTTAACATAACATCTCCCTCAAAGTCACAGATAGATCCGCAAAAATAGTTTCCAGGTCTTTTTCAATAGTTGGGTAGATTCGCAGGGGATATTAAAATAGTCCTGAAGGATAATTGCACTCCCTTTGTTATCAACCAACTCCTAGAGTTGTGGCCATACCTCTATTGCGTAAACTGAAGGCAGAGTTAGATCGCCTGCTGAAGTTGGATATCATAGAGCGTGTCACGGAGTCCACAGAATGGGTTGCACCTATAGTGGTTATTCCTAAAGGAGATACTGTCCATATTTGTGGTGATTATTCTGAGCTGAACAAGTGTGTTCAGAGGCCACATTTCCCCATTCACAGCGTGGAAGTTACACTATCACAATTAGCGGGGGCAAAGTACTTTTCAAAGCTAGACACTAATTCTGGCTTTTATCAAGTTCCATTGGAGAAGCATAGTCAATTACTTACAACATTTATAACTACACTTGGAAGATTTTATTTGCAGAGATCCCGTCTAAGATTGATGAGATATTCTTACACAGTTCGGTACATTCCAGGCAAACAGCTTGCAATGGCAGATTGTTTGTCGAGGGGTCCTCTGGGTTAGGACAACCAACATGGAACAAAGGTAGATCTGGAGAGAGAAGTAGAAGCGTTTGTCCACCAGATCATCTCTAACTGTCCCATAAGTGATCAGTTCCTGCTTACTATTCAGGCAGAGCAAGACAAAGACAAGATTTGCAAACAATTGCAGTCCTATTGCGTGCAAGGTTGGCCCGAGAAAAATGAGGTCCCAGAGTACATGCTACCTTATTGGCAATATAAAAAAGACATAACCTATGCAGACTCTTTCTTGCTCAAAGGCACTCGATTGGTCATCCCAGCATCACTTCAACTTCACTGTCTGGAATGTATTCATGCAGATCATCTGGGCATAGTGAGATGTAGAGAAAGAGCAAAAATGTCTGTATGGTGGTTAGGATTATCTTCACAACTAGAAAACTTGATTAGGAACTGCCCATGTTGTGTGCAAGAGAGACAAAACCCCAGGCAACCCTTTGTCAAAGCAGAAAGGCCATCTCGCCCATGGCAAGTCGTCGCAGTAGATCTGTTTAAATGTGACACATGGTACCTAATTGTCACGGACTATTACTCAAGTTATTTTGAAATATTTCCATTGTCTCGTTTGACAGATGTCGCAGTAATAAGTGGATTAAAAGAAATTTTTGCACGTTTTGGCATACCGGAAATAGTACGGTGTGATAATGGTACACAATTTGTTTCAAGAAACTTTCAAAGCTTTGCAAACACCTACAAGTTCCAAGTGTTTACATCTTCTCCACATTACCCTCAGTCCAATGGCTCTGTGGAGGCAGCTGTGAAGATTGCTAAGAGTCTACTGAAGAAGAATGAGAATATCGCTTTGGGCCTTTTGTCATATCGAACCACACCCTTGGATTGTGGTTTCAGCCCGGCGGAGATGCTGATGAATCGTAGACTGCGATCTACACTTCCGGTTCTTCCAGCAGTGCTGGAGGAGGTGGTACAACCTCGTTTGGCACATGCTAGAGAAATGCTCGCAAAAGAGAAACAGGCGGCTCACTATGACAGGAGACACAGAGTCAGACATTTACTTGATTTTCAGCAGGGAGACAAGGTTTGGGTCACGGACCTAAGGAGTTATGGCACCATAGTGCAAATTGGCCCACAGCCTCGTTCCTATGTCATAGAAACTGACGAAGGTAAATACAGACGAAATCGATGGTTTCTGATTCCGGCACCTTTCTATAAGACCAAGAATGGAAGCGAAGGAGATTATGTCAACAAGGTCCCTCAACCATTCACCAGTGACATCACTAGTGTTGCACCTATGGAAAATGTAAAAGCCTGCATACCTTCACACAAGAAGGAAGAGAAAGCATTTGGAGACGAAGACATTCAGCAAGAAGAAGTGGTGAAGGAAAGTCACGTTACACAAGACTCTGATTCAGAATCAGAGGGTTTCAAGGGCTTTTCCGGCAATAACAATATGGGTGCTGGTAAACAAGGACACGGTGAGGTGAAGCAGGGAGACAGGAAAGACAAACACTGTATAAAGAAACCCAATTGGTTGAAAGATTATATGTAAACAAATGTATGTATAGATGTTGAAGTTGAGGCTTGGTGAACACTATTGTAACTGAGGGACAGTGCTTGTAAGGTGTTATCTTAAGTTTTGGTTCTGTTTGTGTCTAAAACATTATAATGTAAATATTAGGAAAGGAGAGATGTTCTGTAAGAGACTTATGGAGTGCAGGGGTTGCATGCCCTGCGGAGGGAGTTATCTTGTAATGGCGGCAAGCTAGGAAGCACAATAAAGAGATGTCTTTAGTAACACAACAGAATCTGTCCGGTTCTGGGAATCTGTACGGTTCTTGGACTGTCCGGTTCTGGGACCCTGTCTGTGAACAGATCCGAAACACATATATTTAGTTGTCAAGACTCACCAAACAGGGAGATGGCTTCCAGGATCACCCCAGATTCGCGGCGCTCGCGGACTCGCGGTTGTCGCGGATGTTTCCATGATTAAAAAAATAAATTAATTAATTATGATGAATAAAACATGACTACTCCTACGAGGTAAACCTACATGGACTCACTAAATGTTAATCACTAAAGTTGTGGGAATCATATCCCTTGTCTTGCTGATTACATCTTAAAAGAAAAACGGAGACACGTCCTGATGACGAAGATACGGAGTGGTCAGCCCAGAGTCACGGCGCGCAGTAAAGTTAGGGCGACAGCGACTCGTAATTAAAAGGCGAAGTTAAACAAAAGAAAGGGGGGAGACTTCGGCTTCTGGACCGAAAGGTTCCGAAGATTACTGAGGGGCATGTCGAGAAATACTGACTTCGATATCTCGAAGTTGGTGGTACTGCCCGATGTCAGCGCGACCTACTGAGGTGTGTCTGAACTAAGTAGAGGTCGACACACATGAGGCGACTAATAGCAGCATGGGGCTTAGGGAGCGAACTAGGCCAGCACTCTGGTGGCCTGGGAAGCAACTACGGGGTACTGGTTGTTACGGGAGACGCCAAAGGGCAGGCATTTAGCGGGCGTTCAAACAACCAGGGGAAGTGATTCGCAATACTGCTGCTATGGTGCATGGGCATGTACTTTTTGGGACTGGTGTCGTGACTTTGGGACAGGCCGACACTGGTCGGGGTTAGTGGCCGGTCAAAGCTTTGGGCAGAGTTCCCAGGAAAACTTGGTGAGGGTTAAAACTGCGGTGACCAGTGCAAACGAGGCTCTACTGAGCCCGGAGGCGTGACTGGAGGTTGGTGAAAATGACTCACGTCAGGCGAGGTCTAACAAACAGCCTGCCATGATAGCTTGCAGGACATAGCAGTTCTTGTCACGGCTTGGAGACGAACTACAGGCGATGTTCATGCGCCAAGGTGGGAACAAAATGATCACCTTGCTGGGTCATTGAATGGTAGGCAAAATAAGATCTAGGGCTGGGAAAACTTGGGGAGGCAGGTCTGATAAAGATTAACTGGAGTGTATGGGAGAAGGTACAAGTTTAAGTTCTTGCAGAAAGAAAATAAAATGACTGGCGAAAGAATATTTCAAAAATTTAAATTTGAATAGTGCCAAACATACTAGTTGGTGGCACAATGTATCAGTTTAAAATTGATTTTTAAATAATTGTGGCAATTATCGTGTCCACAAAATTTAAATGTATATATACTTTCAAGTTGACGATTGTTTTGGGGTCTAAGGACCATGAAACGAAAAACTATATTAAAATTTTCCGTAAGTCGCACCGTGGTATACAACCTAACATAGGTTGTATTTATTTTAAATATACTAAATACTACTTTCTTTTCATATAATTTACATTGTTTGGTACTGCCATATGATGCGGGTTATTGAGGATACTAGGAACATTTTATTTAATGGACAGTATATAAAATTATTTCAATATCTGTGTTGTATATAATTATTTTATATTTAACTCCAAGGAAGTGACCACAAAATGAAGAAATATACCTGTTAAAACCAATGAACATGTTTTTTTGATATTTCATCCTTTCCCCACTCTCCCTTGCATTATATTTTGATTGAAAACAAATGTCAACTGTAAGTGTAGATGGGTTAGTTGTATTTACAAAATGCTGCCATCAGAAAGCTTTTGAAATTTTTTAATAACACGTTTCGTAAAGATACCGTAATGTTCAACTATCCTCATCCAGCATGAACGTGCCGGTCTGACTCACCCGCAGTTCCGGCCCATCACCTCCATGATGAAGCAGCGCTGGTGGGAGCTGGCCGTGCTCGCGATGCTGTCCGTGGCCTCCACGATGCGGTGCAGCGCCGTGTCGCAGCCGATGGTCATGTCCGTGCCGTGGAAGTCGTTGTCGATGGACGCCGCCAAGCCGACCAGTTGCAGGGTGCCGTACATGGATGCCTCGCGCTGGGTGATCCTGCCTGCCATCCAACAACCCCGCTCTGTACCTAGTGCTTCATCAGCCAATACTCAGCCCGACAAACATGCTGCCGCCCAATGCAGAAATTATCTGTTGTCTATCTGCGCATCTAGCACTGCATCTGCAAGCCATCAGTTCCAACATCCACTACTTGTAATTCATTGTCACCTGCAAAATACTAATCCTACCTTGCAATTGTCCACAACACTGTCGCTGTGTTGTTTCTCTGGTCACTACTGGTTTCCTACATCAAATTCGTTTTGTAGTCCATTGGCACTAACTAATTACCACGCTGCCACTCGAAGCACAACTGAAATGTTGTTGTAATGTTTCCATTAATATTTATCTGTCAGCCTTCTGCCTCAACATTCTCGGATTGCAGTCCACTGATCCACGGTAAATACTTACCTACTTCTACCTTTGATGTTATCTATAACACGCTGTCGTCCTGTCAATCTGTTACCTAGATATATATCTCTCAGCCATCAGCCTTAACATCCTTACTTTGCAATCGCTACCCTACAGCAAATAACAAATACTAACTTGAAGTCATTCAAAACATAAATGATTATATAAGGAGTCTAAAAGCACCTGCTAATTGCTAAAACCTACCATATTGTTACCGGTTCCGGTAACGTTCTTCGTTTTGTTTAGCTAGCTGTTGCCTACGTGAGTTTATTTTCTTTGAAGAAGTATTTATTTTTGTGTTTAATTAGAAAATATTAATTTTTATTGTTTTTTTTTTTTTCCATTCTGTTACAGTAATTTCGTTAGGATGTCAAAAAGAAACTGAAATCGTTTGCTAAATGGACGCCACGTGTTGTGTGGGTATTGGGTGTGCCGAGCAATCCCGAGGACGGTCGAAGGTGCACGACGAGGTTAACTCTTGTTGTTAATCTGTTTACTCAGCCAAACATCTGTCAGTGTCACGGTCTCAGGCGCCAGACACCACTGCCGTCGCTGGCACTGGGGAGATCACCTGTGCCCATGAGCTCCTGCAGCATCTGCGGCCACTCGTCATGCAGGAGCAGGGCGCCCGTCAGCGAGCCGTCTCCGCCAACCACGACCAGGTAGTTGATGCCGGCTTGCACCAGGTTACACACCGCCTGCACGCGGCCCTCGCGCTCCTTGAACTCCTCGTTGCGCGTCGAGCCGATCACAGTGCCACCCTGCGTCAACCAAACAACAATACCGCCACATGCACTGCCAGCCTTCTGCTCAACAATCTGCTTGAACTGCATTTGGGGCGTTAGTATTTTATTTTCCAGAAGACAATCGCTTTGAAATGTTTTTGTTCAAATGTTATAATTGTTCTTTAGCAGTAGTTGGTAGTTGTGAAGGGGCTCAAAGCCAGGGCTGATCAGGCAGTTTGTCACTCATCTCTGTGAAGAAGTCTTGGTGAGTCGTCTCTAAAGACGCTCATGAATATAATTGGTCCTGTGTGTGCTTGGAGATTGGCATTAGCAGCAGTTGACATCGCCATCAACATCAGTCATTAGTTTGCTATAAGGGGACGCAAGGTACAACTTCCTGAGAGCAACCCTTCTATGGTAACTGGCTGTGGACTCATTGCTATGCCACACGGTGTCACAGCTCATGCACTTTCCAAACACAGAGGTTTGCCGGACAACTAACTTTCATTCTCTGGCATTGTCTTTCATGATTCCTCGTAGTTCGCTGCTCCACCTCGGACCGAACCAGCAGCGAACTGCAGGAGGCTCACTCCAGTGACGGTAGCCACACCCACCAGCAGAACTATCTTTGAAACAACTTCAGTAGGTTCAACATCCTCTACCAGAAAAGCATTTTTAGGTACTAATTGCATATAGAAGTTGTAGTAGGTATGAGAGCAAAGATTTTGTAAACAAGTATGATGGCAAACCTGATAAACCGTTATGAAATGCCCACAAGATTGCTCGAGAGAAAAGGGCGTAGTGATCCAGAAGTAGCTTTTCCACTTAATCATAAATTATATAAAAAATTTCTATGAAGAGAGCTTAAATCGAATTAACATTGTTTTCAACACATTGGGAAAAAATGGAGTATGTTGACACTTCAGAATGTGATTTATGAATGTTTCAGAAGAAATACAATATCTTTGACACTCTCCCAACACCTAATTTAAAAATATTAAAGCATACTTTCTCTCTTGCGGGGTGAATGTTCTTATAAGTCAACAATAAAATAAATTCTTGAAGTGTTGAAGGATTAATAATCTTTTTATATAAGACAAGAAGGTATATTTAATAACAGTATGGTCTGTAAATTAATGCGTTAAAATAATAGTCCACAAAAAAAGAATTCTTTGCCGTCAACATTTTTATGTTTGTCTAAGGAGCGAAATGTGATCGAACTATAGTAGAAAAACCTGTCAGGCTAGACTTGGATAATTTTGAAATGAACTGCAATTCGCAGTGTTAGGCAGCACTGGTAGTGCTCTTCCTCTTTCCCTCAGTTGGCAGAACTGCAGTGAACCGTCTCTCTGCGGTGGAGTACCTTGTTCGCACGAGGCATGGCATAGTCTGTTCAGCCGAAGAGTGGAACGAAAAATTTCCCTGAAACTGTTGTTACTAGAGCATCACCAGATCTGATGTTTCTACACTAAAGCCAATCACACGAAAATAATTCTACCGTATAGCCACCCAGTCTGGTCAGCAGTATCACTTTTTTACTTTGGGCTTGACCCTGCCAATGGTGTGTTCACCTCGGTCACCCTTCCTCGCGCACCACAGGCCAACACCTCTGGGCCGAGCAGGACTCGACACCCTGGCAGCACGCTATGCAGGCATCTAGCCAGGTGACTGCAGTTCGCGTGCAGTGTGAGGGAAGACAGTCACCTTGTGCATGATGTCGGAGACACTGCTCCACGTGGCCGGTATGATCATCTCCCCTCCTTCCAGCAGACCCTTGTAGCCCTCCTTCACGAAGAACACGGAGCAGCCGGCATAGATGGCGACCCGCACGATGCCGCGCAGTGCTGCGTTCATGCCTGCACACAGTCCATGCCTGCACACAGCTCATGCCTGCACACAGTCCATGCCTGCACACAGTCCATGCCTGCACACAGTCCATGCCTGCACACAGTCCATGCCTGCACACAGTCCATGCCTGCACACAGTCCATGCCTGCACACAGTCCATGCCTGCACACAGTCAATGCCTGCACACAGTCCATGCCTGCACACAGTCCATGCCTGCACACAGTCCATTCCTGCACACAGTCCATGCCTGCACACAGTCCATGCCTGCACACAGTCCATGCTTAAACACAGTCCATGCCTGCACACAGTCCATGCCTGCACACAGTCCATGCTTAAACACAGTCCATGCCTGCACACAGTCCATGCCTGCACACAGTCCATGCTTACACACAGTTCATGCCTGCACACAGTTCATGCCTGCACACAGTCAATGCCTGCACACAGTCCATGCCTGCACACAGTTCATGCCTGCACACAGTCAATGCCTGCACACAGTCCATGCCTGCACACAGTCCATGCTTACACACAGTTCATGCCTGCACACAGTTCATGCCTGCACACAGTCCATGCCTGCACACAGTTCATGCCTGCACACAGTCCATGCCTACACACAGTCCATGCCTGCACACAGTCCATGCCTGCACACAGTCCATGCCTGCACACAGTCCATGCCTGCACACAGTCCATGCCTGCACACAGTCCATGCCTGCACACAGTCCATGCTTACACACAGTTCATGCCTGCACACAGTTCATGCCTGCACACAGTCAATGCCTGCACACAGTTCATGCCTGCACACAGTTCGTGCCAGCATGGTGGACGATCATGTGCGCCATGCAGGCGTCTGTGCTTGAGCACCACAGTACTCGCAAGGCATGAGCAGCATGAGATGGCACGTGAGCGACCACAGCATACGAGCTCAGCAATGCGTGCCTCGTGGTGCAAACACGGCTAGAATACATTTAAGAGTCTAGGCGGCAGACCCACATAATGTGGCTTGCAGCTCATTGTACAACTGTGGCCCAAGTGGCTGGAAAATGGCAGCAGGTTGCTGTTTTAAATGACTACTGTCTGTGTTGGCAGTTTGCCACGAGAAATATGGTCTTTTTCTTTGCAAGACTCGCATACTGGCACTTTAAGTAACAGGTTTTATGTTATACATTCACGTGTTTTAAATTATTTCTGCCCCTTTGAACTCAGTGTTGTAGAAAATTTATTTTTTAGCATCGCGTTCCTGATCACTGGAGTGTTTTGGGAAGTGGTCATACGCAAGTTTGGGAGAATGATGTCACGATGTATGTGCTTAGAAGATAGAAGTCGGTGATACAACAGATATATGGCAGCAGTGTGCATAGGTCTGCCTGTAATTGGTGCCTGTATTTTGTGTATGGAGACATGGCGTCTATGTTACAGTGTTGTTCTAACTATGTTATATTCATTAATTTGTTTTAGTTTGTTTTATGGTTGCCGTGTACAATGTCTATTCAAACACAATACATTACGTGGTTGACAAACATTCAGGTACCAAAAAAAGTAAATATTGTCTATAACATAATAGGTACTAGTATATATTATACAGATATTAAGGATGAAAGACAAAATCAATTATGCTTGATCTTTTAAAAAATATTTTATATTGACTACGGAAAGTTTAATTTTTCTTCAAATGGAATCATTTTGTAATTGTGGCTTACAAGAGAGTAAACTGTTAGTAATTTTAATTTATAATATTTAATTAAGCTATATATATATGTAGTTTTCAGTTGCGAATAATTTGCGCTCTAAATGTCACTCGTGCAATACAGCAGTTACGGAGGACGTCCGAATCAAAGGATCAGAGCGATACTGAAGCTTGTACTCGTATTGGTTAGCTGTACAGCTGGTGCCTGTACAGCTGATGCCTGTGCAGCTGGTGCATGTACAGCTGGTGCCTGTACAGCGGGCACAGCCCTCAGACCAGTGGACCACAGGTCTCCGAACCAAGTGGCAGGTGAGCAAGTACACATGCCAAACCACAAAGAGAAGGAGAACGGGAAAGTTTCCACAAACTACACATATTTCCACATAAGTTACTTGAAATTTGATATCCTCTATATCACGGAAATTTGTATTTACAATGCAGGAACACAAAATTTAGATATTTATGAATCATGTCCTAAAAGAAAAGAGTTTTACGAAAAAAGGTTGCATACAAACAGAACAAAAATATATACCATTGATATATGTACCCTACATTGCGTAAATCTATACATTTGCGATTAGTTACAGAGAAAATGAAGACATGGGTAAGTAGGTATAATTAGAGGCAAACATTTTCGCGAGCCGCATCAAATGGTAAACAATGTTTCGCATGTGGCTAATAAACCATCTCGGAATGGTTTACGTAGGCGCCTACGCATGTAACGTAAAAATGTAAAGTGTTTTACAAGCATCGGTGGTCAACACAGGGCTTGAACACACAATACACCAGATAGCAGATTGCAATAATTGAATGAAGCGTGCCGAAGACAAGTCGACGAGCTTCAAGCAGTTCAGGGCCGTGTCAAGCTTGAAGTGGAGTCGTCTAGCGCCTGCGAGGGCTGCTATGTCTCAGCCGTCTAAGTGAGCTAGACACGAGCTGGGCAAGCAGGCGTGCAGATTATTCCGCGCTTTCCCCTCCCACATATGCGGCCTAATAGGGTAGGGTGGGAGTAGCATTCCAGTTCTACTTTATTAATAGAGACAGGAAAAATTCGCGGTTTCATTTCGCGATAGGCTAGAATCCAAGTGCGTGTAACTTATTGCCACTTCGGTGATTGGAACACAGTTTGCCTGAAGGACTGTGAGCCAATGAATGACCCTCAACGTAAGAAGTATCGAATCGCAAACATCCCCAGTCAACAGGTGTCACGAGCCAGTAGCCAATGAGCTGGTGTAATGTTCCCGAGTACATAAGTCTATCCTGGAGGTCATCGAAACCCACGAATTTTTCCAGTGCTTAATGATTAAACATTCCAGAGGTTTAAAAGTAAACAGAACTGTGAGGGATCGCTCTTAGCACAGATCAGCGGCTGGGGCCACCAACCCAGCATAGTCGCCGTCTCAGCCCCTCTAGCACACCCAGCTGAAGGCAGGCGTGTCGCGACACGGGACACGGAACTGCGGGAGCGCGCAAAGGGCAGGACGGAGGCTGACCTTGAGAGTCGCCGCCGCTGGTGAGGACGGCGATCTTCTTCTCGCGGGGCTCGCCGCTGTCGTCGCCCTCTGCCGGCGGCCGCAGAGCCAGACACAGCTGCAGCTGGTCCTCATTCTTGGTCATGCGAGCCGCCAGCATCTTGCCGTGTGTCGTGGACAGTCGGTCCTCCGCTCGCACTGTTTGTGTGGCCGCCAGCGCACAAGCGCCGCCGGAGCGCTGCGACCTCCTTGGCCGGCCGGCCTCCCTGCTCCATGTCGCCCGCAGTTCCCCGCGGTTCGTGCTTTGTTTCCGTATCTTCGATGTAGCTATCCTAACCAAATCAACCGTCCACAATGTTTTAAAGTATTTATAATGTAGCTAACCTAACCTGATTGACCATTTGTATCCTTTTATCAACACCGCCATATTTATTTACAATAAAAAAAAACCGAAGATGCACGATCGGGCGTTTGGCTCTCTCGTCTGTGAAAAGAAGGTTTCCCTAGCATGTAAGGACTAGTACGCACGCCAATCAACGCGAACATCTATCGTGTACAACCGTAGAGTAATAACCTAAGAAAATATACGTAAGTCTATTTTATATTTTATAATATGAAAGTTATCACATCTAACTTAAAACACGTTTAACTATTAAATTTGACTGTCCTAACATCCCTTATTTCTGCTTAAAATATAAATAATTCAATTGATAAAAAGTTATACTCTGCTATTCTTTTTTGACGTGACAACATATAATAAATCGATGAACGCCGGCTGCACGCACGATAAAGTGTCCCGTTACGCACATTGTTCCGTTACACTGTGTCCCGTTACGCTCATTGTACGCTTGCGCCGCATCTATCTCTCTTCCACTCCACTGTTTTTTAAAGTGAAGTGAAAAGATAATGTGGTTTTCATTGCTTATTACAACAACAATTTCGGTAATAAAGGTTAATTATTCTTGCATTTTAAAAATCTGATTACTAGTATAATCTCAAGTATTTTTTTTATTTTATTAAAATTAAAATGATTCAATTTTATTCAT
Organism: Bacillus rossius redtenbacheri; assembly: GCF_032445375.1. Classification (NCBI taxonomy): domain Eukaryota; kingdom Metazoa; phylum Arthropoda; class Insecta; order Phasmatodea; family Bacillidae; genus Bacillus; species Bacillus rossius. The sequence goes on along the minus strand of NW_026962012.1, from coordinate 17,219,143 downwards.
AAAGTATGCAATCATTTCATTAATGTTTTGTTATGACGTTGTCATGTTAAACTATCGTCCGTAAACCGACTTTACAGACAACCAATTGGTGTGTAAATGGCAAGCAAAAAAAAAAAAAACATTTGCAGTACAGTTTTGTACTTCACTGAGTTGGCTGTCGCCTCTCGCGGTGTGAGAAATGCTGTGACCAGGTTGAACCACTACCTCTGGGCTACTGTAGTCTGGCGGTAAGTGGGACTCAGTGAGCCACTAGATGACAGTACCGTTTCTTACCACTATAATCCCAGGGGGTGTGACCGGGATGTCACTTTAGCTGTGGTCTTCAGAGGACTGCGGTAGTAAGAACCAGTGTGCCACTAGAGTACGGTACTGTTTCCTACCACGCTCCGTCCTGTGGGATGTAGCAAGGAAGCCCTATAACCTCTGGGCTACTAAGGACTGATGTATTAATGGGGCTAAGCAAGCCACTATATGATAGTCCATTTTGCTACCACTCTCATCCTGCGAGATGATGGTGGGTAGACCCACTTCTTGTGGGCTACTGACAAATGATGGGTATAGGGTTCAATGAGCAAACTAGAGGATATTGCTATTTTCTACCATTCGAATCCCGCTGTTTGTGCCCGGGAGGACCTGCTATTCTTTCTCTACAGAGGAATAGAAGTGAGTGGGCTTCAGTGATCAACAGCAGGTCTGTACCGTTTCCTACCTCTGGCGTCCTGCTGGCTGTGTCCGTAAGGACTCGCAACCTCTAAGCTACTGACTGGGCCACTAGAGGAGAGTACCCATCCTACCACTCGCGCCCCGCGGACAGTGTCGGGAAGGAACGGCTACCTCTTAACTACCGAGGACTGGCGGTAATTGGGGCTCAGTTATGTTTACTACCACTCGCGTCCTGCGGGCTATAGCGGGGAGGATCCACCACCTCGGGGCTACTGAGGACAGGCGGTAATTGGGGCTAGGTGTGCCCCGAGACGACAGAAACATTTACTACCACTTGCCTTCTAAGGGCTGTGGCCGAGAGGACTAGCGATAAGTTACGACCGCCATCTTGAAAATCCGTAAATATTTTACATTTTTATTTAAAAAAATTCTTAATCAAATTTCATAAAACAAACCACTTACACCACGGAGTCCTCGTTTCGAAATCAGCGAGGTCATATGATTAATAATTGTGTGCGATCCTTCCTCCACAGAAGCCACCGGCAGACTGGCGTTCCACCACGAATTCCAAGGCAGATATTATAAAAGCCAGTATGATGTCATGGCGGCCATCTTGTTTTCGTCTGCTAAAGGCAGCCATTACTTTTCGTCTGCTAGAGGGCTCTGTTACCATATAAGTTTCCTTTTTGGCCGTTATAACGCAATAGTTATTTATTGCCAGGGCGCCCGCCATCTTGATATTTGGCCCCCATTTTGAAAATATTTCATTTTAAGCTATAAATTCGGGAAAAATTACAAAAATCATCAAAAAATCGCCTTTTAAAATAATTATTGATTCGATCGATTCCTGTCGTCGTTTTATACCAGACAGGTCAACGTTTAAAAAAATAGATTATATATTAGTCTAAGGTCCGGGAAACAATAACTAAAAAACATAAATATCGCATGAAACAACAGGACAGATAAGCAGTTAGCATACACACTATAGAGGTATTTGAGAAGCCCTCAATAGAAATGAATTTTATGTTTATTATTTTACTTCTTACCTCTATGACTTTGTCTTAGTCCTGTTATGAATTATATTTACCAGTATTGTATCTCTATGGTCAGGTCAATTTGGTTTTACTCTTTAAGTATTTTCATGTTTTATCTAAGTAATAATTTTATGAAATGTCTTTGCAAACATTTGTTAAACGGCGACGAATAGGAAATGAGCTTACACCTTTTAATATTGTTTTTGGGTCATTACTGAGGAAAGAGTATATGTGATTGGACGCTCGACTGCGCATATATTTTATTTAAAGAATTTAGTATTTCCAGTGTGATTTCGGAGAGTGTTCAATAGAGAAAGCTTTGACTGTTTGAAACAAATTGGAACGGGAGTTTCTGTTCTACTATCATGGGAGAAGGATTAGAGAGAAAGAGCTCCGTGATTTAGTCATAAATGAATGTAAGAATATCACGTAAAACATTGGTACGACGACTGAATAGCTAGAATCTACGTGAAATTGATGATTTTATAATAAATACCGGAACTACACAATGAAGAAGAGGTAGTTACCGATGTTCGAAGCTCTACTAAAGAATCGACGACGACGATAAGTTTTGACTAACAGCATAAATAGAACTGGATCAACGACGAATTAAGAAGAAAAGAAGAAAAGGACTATCAATCTTCGAGATGGAAGGAGTTCGACAGCGGTAGACGGCATCGTAGACGGTGTACCGGAGGACATCATCCTTCTAGACGACTCCAGGTGACCGACGCCAGTCCTGCTGGAGTACCAGCAGCACGAGAGGAGGTGCATCGAGACGGAGACCCAACCAGCGACATCGGAGGAGAGTGAGATCTAACCAGCAACATCGGAGGAGAGACAGGGGTTCGGAGAGGTTTTCCACAGCCTCTTGGTATTGTAACGACGCGACGAGGTTTGTTTGCCCCATCCCCGAATTAACAAGAACAGCGAGAAGTTACCTGTCCTATTCTAATGGCAAGATATCTTAAACCATGATGTTTACGATCAAGACCTAATTTGAAACTTGCAAAACCAACTTAATACGACTTAACGACTTAAAGACTTGTAGCTTGTACATACTGGACCTGGTTAACTGACATTGATCAGTAATATGTACGATATCAAAGTTAAAATCTGTTAAAGTCATTAATTGTCTTGAATGTTTAAAGAATAGCCCCAGGTCCAGAAGTCTTGAGACAGTTTGATCTACCGAAAGAGACTGAGCTAGTAAAAACAAAGAAAAGACTAATTTGCCAGTTAAAATGTGTTTCAATAATATTTAAAATATTCACTGATAACCAAACTATTATTCAGTGATACAATTCCGTAAAACGTAATTAGTTCTGAAAGACATTTAAGTATAACGGATATTGAAATTTTGTTTAATGAAAAACCTATTTAAACATGAATAATTGTCTCAAAGGTATTTGTATGTTGCTTGCTAATCATTGACTCTGTCACTTTTCATGTTACAGTTGGATATGTTGCAAAAGAGTATTGTCACCCATACAACCATGATTTTGACCCTAGTAAAAAGTTAAATTTTCAGTATATTTTATTTTTTCCGATTGATAACCATACTTACATATCATGTGTATGTTAAACCAGATAGACAGAAATATTTAGCTTGGATTGTCTTGAAAGAATAATTAGTTATTATTACACTGATATCAGCAGTCATAGAGAAGTTAATGCTTTTAAACATACTACTTATATTTGTTGATTTTAAGGTCAGAATACTTACACCAAAGAGAAGGAGACATACTGCTAAGGAATTATACGACATTTTATTGTTTGGTATTCACACTGAGTCAAACTACACCAGTACATACAACTTGAGAATAATTTATTTTCACTATCAACATAACAAGACATATTTTAGTTAATATTCTGTAGAGGTTAGTAGTTGTGCTACATACACAATCACAGCACTAGTACTTTATAGAGTTTTCACGGCGCCCAACTAGACCACATTTTACATTATAGATATTGGCATTTTAGGAAATATACTCCATAGAGTAATTCTGAAAATACTTATAGAATTTTTGATCACCCAACGGTGGCACACCCTTTTGAAATTTTGGTCGCTCATCCTTGGAGCTGTCTGAAAAATAACAGAAGAAAAGGGAAAATTCTGAAAACACTTCAGAATTTTTGGCGCCCAACGTGGGGCCAACGTTAGGGACTATTTTATGATCTTTTTTTGAACAACTCAAGACACTTTGAAAAATACAGACAGTAATTTTATTTTGTCAAGATGACAGACACAGGTAGGAAGTCATATTTTTTGAGAGGTAGCAATGACACTTCTGACTCTAGTCCTGAACGAGAACCTAGAGAAGTAGTACCAGAACAGCACATCGAGACTACTGGTATGGAGTCACAGCAGGAAATGGAGTTGGGTCATTCGCCGCCGACACCAACTGTTACCCTAGATGCACTGTTCCAGTTCATGAATAAGGAGAAATTAGAACGGGAGCGTAAAGAACAGGAGGAGAAACTAGAACGGGAGCGTAAAGAACAGGAGGAGAAACTAGAACGGGAACGGGAGAAACAAGAACGGGAGCGTAAAGAACAGGAGGAGAAACTAGAACGGGAACGGGAGAAACAAGAACGGGAGCGTATAGAACAGGAGGAGAAGTTAGAAAGGGAACAAAAGGAGCGAGAAAACGCCGAAAGACTAGACAATTTAGTGCAAGTCTTAAATAACACTTTAGGCAGGATTGCAGATGAAACAGCAGAAATCAGGCATGACTTAACTGAAACACAGCACGAGATGCAACAGAAGTTTTCCAGTGTACACACTCGTATTGAAGGTGTAGAAATATTCAGTAAACGCACTGACGATAAAGTAGTACACTTAAGCGAGCGTCTAACAGGAAGGTTAGATATGGTAGAGGCGAAAATAGGGGAAATAGAAAGAGAATCCAGACACATCGCAACATTCTCGCCCCAACTAACGACTCACCACACTAGCGAATGTAATACCGACAAGGAAGACACGCCGGTAAACAAATCGATAACGATAGAAGCCGAGCGAAATCCCGCGAATATTAGTACTGCAATTATGTCAGCAGATCCGGTACTTACACTACACCACCCTTCTAAGAAATGGTTGGATGACGTTCCAACATATTCAGGGAAAAGTAATGAAAACCCTCGAAGATTCTTAAATCAGTTTGGAGAATATTGCCACACATTTAAGTTAACAGACGCAGAAAAATTGAAATGCGTTAGCCACTGCTTGAAAAACACGGCATATTATTGGTGGGAGTTGGCTAAAGATTCGGTACACGCATACGAATCGTTTCAGAAAGCTTTCATATCCCAATTTTGGAATACTCGTATCCAAAGCAATTTGCGAATACAGTTGCATTCTGAAAAATTCGAAAATCGTAAATTTCAAAATTTAGAGGCGCATATCAGCGATATGTACGAGAGAACTCGTTATCTTGATTGCCGTATGGAAGACGAAGAGTTTATTGCCATGATAATTTCGCAATTACCACTCAATTATCAATTACAACTTAGTGGACGGCAATACAGTAATATTGTAGATTTCAAGGAACAACTGTTAACGTATGAACGACTCGTTAAGCTCGATAAAACGGTAACGCACAAAGAAACTAACGAGCGCAAGAACACGAACCAACAGACACCGTTATACAATAACTGGCGCAACCGAAATGAAGGGCAGAACAGCGGACACAAACAACCTCAAATTCACACACTGAACGTTGAAAACTGCGGAAGTAATTGGTATCACAATAGATATCGAGGTCAGCGATATGGTAACGGATTTTATAAACCACAGTACTATCGTCGTAGAAACGAGAAGCGACAAGACAGACGCGAAAATGAATCACAGTGGGAGAATAAACGTCAGGAGGGGACAGTTAATTTCAGAGAGAATTCAGGCGAAAATCGAACAACGAAAGAACGATCGGCAAATTACAATAATCATTCCGGAGGTCAGTACAGCATAAATGCACAAACGTTTGTACCGTCTGAAAAAGGGAACAGCTTTAGCACCACCATTCACGACGCGCGACAAGGAGAAAGAAATTCATATTCTATAGCGCCAAGTCACGAGCAAAGCAACACGGAATGGCCGCGCATGCAATCTAGCAGAAGCTCAGATACAAACCAAGGAGGTAATAACACATTTTTGATTTCACCGAATGCAAATAATGGATTTGCTAATTTGTCACAAGAGCAAATTAGAGGATTTAAGGACAGTGCGGTAAACTAATTAGGGATGGCGAAAACCCGCTCCGCACGTCAGTCCCTAATTGTAAGTTAGACGGGGCTAGTATAAAATTGGATCCCGACGCAAATGACAAGAATAATTGTCGAAGCATACACACCATTATGTTCAAAGAAAACGAGCGCGAATTTTTACTCAGCGAGCCCACAGAAACCGAAGTTCAAGCGAAACAAGCACTATGTCCGGAGATATCGTTAACTTTAAACGGAGTTAAAGTGCCTGTACTATTAGACAGCGGCGCAGAGATATCCTGCATCAGCGAAGACTGCGTAGCCATGATAGAGAGCACCGGAATATCATTACCGAGAATGCCAGTACCGAGTTTAAAGATTCTAGGGGTTACATCAAGGGCTAGTCCCATCATTAATCGTCAGACCTTATTGGAAGTAGAAGGTTTAGGTAGCACCAAGTACATTAATGTATTAATCGTAAAAGGATTGGCTAAACCAGTAATTTTCGGTGTAGACTTTCTAACTAGCCATAAAATAATTTTGAATTTTGCAGGTTGGATGGTAACTGCTATGGATGACACAGAAAATACGAAAACTACTGAAAATTGGGAAGTTTCGGAAAAATGCATTGCAATCATTCATAAGGAAACTTCGTGTATTAATAGTGACATAAATTTGATGGCGACCGGAGCTGATTTAATAGAAGCTGTAAAGGGAATTACCATGGTAAATGAAACCGGTAGAAATAATCTTCTTCATGTCTTAAGAAATTTTCAAAATATATTTTCCGAAAAACCTGGGTTAAACAAATTATATACAGCTAGTATTCAGGTCATACCCGGTGAACCATTCCATAAAAAGTCGTATCCCATCCCGGCGAAATATTTGAAAGAGGCTGAAGAATATCTAGACTTAATGTTGGAATGGAATGTAATAAAGCGAGCGCCTAGCCCATTCACGAATGCGATACTCTGTGTGCGAAAGAAAGACGGAACAGTACGTTTATGCCTTGACGCGAGGGAGATCAACAAAATTACTGTTCGAGATCGGGAAAGTCCGAGACCAACGAATGATATTCTGCGATTATATCAGGGTGTCAAGTTTCTAACCACACTTGATTTGTCGGCAGGGTACTGGCAAATACCCTTAGAAGAAAGATCTAGACAGTACACATCATTCCTATTCAAGAACTCGCAGTATGTGTTCCAAGTCATGCCGTTCGGCTTATGTAATGCGGTAGCTGAGTTTACTCGTTGTCTGGACGAAACGCTAGGATCTGAGTGCAAAGGATTCGCGCGAGCATATGTCGACGACATTTTGATTACATCGTCATCATTCGAAGAACACCTGGAGCATATCGGCATTGTCCTAACGAAACTACGTGACGCAGGAATGACGGTGAAACTGCGAAAATCCGTATTTTGCCGACAAGAGTTACCATTTCTAGGGCATATTCTGACACCGACCGGAATTCATACCGATCCTGAAAAATTGAACAGTATTTCCAACTTCCCTACACCAAAGAATGTTAAACAACTACGTACATTCCTGGGAGTTATCGGGTTTTACCGAAATTACAGCGACAAGATAGCCAAGATCGCAGTCCCATTGTTTGATCTACTCAAGAAGGACAAGCTGTGGAAATGGGAAGCAGAACAGCGGGAAGCTTTTGAAGAACTCAAGAAGGTCTTTCTCGAAGAACGAGTCATCTATCATCCCATGTTAGGTCGGGAATTTCTACTATACACAGACGCATCTGATTATGCCTTAGGGGCGAAGCTCGCGCAAATGGACGATGAGGGAGTAGAACGTACCGTAGCGATGGCGAGTAGAACATTGAATTCGGCAGAGCGAAATTACACGGTCACGGAGAAAGAGACACTAGCAATAATATGGGCTCTGCAGAAGTTTCGAGACCTGCTTCTGGGAGAACATATAAAGCTAATGACTGACCATCAAGCCCTGATGTGTCTAAAAGCAGGCAAAATTTTTGGTAGCAGGCTGACACGATGGTGCTTGCTGATGCAAGAGTTTGACTTGGAAATATGCCACATTAAAGGGAAAGAGAATGTAGTCGCCGATTACCTAAGTCGAATACCCGATGTATTGAATGATGAATTGACACCGAGGAAGAACTCCAAGGAATTTTTGGTAGCTAATCTTGTGACACAACAACTTAAAGATAACGCAACAATCAAGAATGTTTTTGACCAGATAGCTCAACTGCAACAGGAAGATGAATTCTGCAAAGTCATAATAGATAAATTGAAGGGTTCAGAGGTTCCAACTAGGTTAGAGGAGAGATACTGCATGTCGGAGGGAGTATTGTTCAATCATAGCAAGGGAAAAGCCAGATTTGAAGAGCCATGGAAGCCGGTAATACCGAAGCGAAACATCAACTCGATTATTTGGGAGGTTCATAGGAATTGCGGGCATATTGGTTCAAAGAAGCTGACACAGTCATTGATTAGGCAGCTATACTCTCCGAATCTACACAAGTCAGTCGCCGCCATTACTCGATCGTGCGACTTGTGTCAGAAAGCGAAACATGCCCAACAAAATCTCGAAGGTGAGTTTAAACCTATCCTTCCGGAGAGACCACTGCAGTTGGTATCAGTGGATGTATTGGGACCATTACCTAGATCAACAGCCGGGGTGAAATATGTGTTCGTGATGGTAGATTTATTTACAAAATACACCAAATTGTATCCCATAGTCAATGCCACCAGCAAGATAGTATTCCAGAAAGTTAAACAGTTTATCGCGGAAGTGGGTCGACCAGAGAAAATTATTTCAGATCATGCCACACAATTCATGAGTCAAGTTTGGCAAGAAGGACTCAGAAAACTGCAAATCGTACCCACCACGTCTTCGGTGAGACACCCGCAGAGTAATCCTGTGGAGAGACAAATGCGCACACTTGGTAATATGTTGCGGACATTCTGCCACGATACACAGCAGAACTGGATGAGTAAATTAACGTTCATTGAATGCATTTTGAATAATACTGTACACAGTTCTACCAGTGTTACTCCATATGAAGCGTTAACAGGAAAAAGATCATTGATAATACCGTCATCGTTACTACCGAGACATCACGATGAAGCTCTGGCCGCAGAAGATAAAGAATTAGTCGAGATACAGAAGGAAACTGAAGAGTTGGTCGCAGCCAAGTTGACATCCACGGCGGATCTTCGGAGAAAATACCAGAAAGATTCCAGCAAGATGAGTTTTAACTGTGGAGATTTAGTACTCAAGAGAACGAATCCAGTAAGCCAATTTTGGAAGTACGTTACTAAGAAGCTATTTCTACTCTTCGTGATCATATATGGTCCATACAACCATGATTTTGACCCTAGTAAAAAATTAAATTTTCATTATATTTTATTTTTCCGATTGATAACCATACTTACATATCATGTGTATGTTAAACCAGATAGACAGAAATATTTAGCTTGGATTGTCTTGAAAGAATAATTAGTTTTCAGTTGTCAAAATATTGATTAACTCGATCGCATACCTAGCTTAATTCGCTCCTTGACTAGTGCAAATGAATTTATTCTGGGTAAAAACCACTTATTTAATAAATAATTTTTTAAATTATTTTCCGAATTCCTAGCTAAAAATTACAGATTTTTCCATTTTAAAATGGTGGGGAGTCCTGGTAATAAATGATTCCTGCACTCTAGTGGGCATAAATGAAACTAATAAGACAGCAGCGCACTCTATCAGACAAAAACGATACAAACGCATCGCCCTCCAGCAGACGAAAACAAGATGGCCTACATACATGACGTCATACTGGCTGACGTCAAATCTGCCTTGGTATTAATGGTGGGAGGTCGTTCGGCCAGCGGCTGACGATCGTCGTCTCGTTCCCCGTGTACGTGTACTCGGCACTCCGCAACGTGAGGACAGTGCTGGACCGCTACCACTGACCCCGGTGCCACTGCGCCTGCCGGGGTGGCTGCCAACGCACCGAGGTGGTCCCGCAGTTACGTAGTGCCTATGGACGTGGAAGAGGTTATCCTGTCGACGAGGGCACGCTCCTGAGGCGACCTGCTGTCCGCGCACCACGCCACTTCCCTCCCCGCCGCACTTCCACGCGCTCTGACAGCTTCAGTCCCGCCGGCGCGCCTCAGCGTGTTCAACCACAACTCCCTGAGAGCGCTCGACCCACCCGGGGGTCGCAGCCACCTGCTGGACTCCGCTCTGGCGCAGCTGCGAGCCGCTCCTGGTGCGAGAGTGCGGCACCGCGTCGAGGCGCACAGGTGGCGCGCGTGGAGCCGGTGCTGAGGACATCCTGCAGTCTGTCCGCTGGTCAGTGTCGACAGTCACGTGGAGGAACACTCTGGTTCTACGAGAGCTGCGGTTTCTTGTACCACCAGTGTTAACAATCACCCAGAGGAGCCTCGTTTGCTGCAAGAACTGCGGTTTCTTCTACCAACAGTGTTTACAATCACCCAGAGGAGCCTCTGGTGCTGCGAGAGCTGCGGTTTCTTCTACCAACAGTGTTTACAATCACCCAGAGGAGCCTCTGGTGCAACAAGTTCTGCAGTTTCTTCTACCACCAGTGTTTACAATCACCCAGAGGAGCTTCTGGTGCTACTAGATCTGCAGTTTCTTTTACCACCAGTGTTTACAATCACCCAGAGGAGCCTCTGGTGCTACAATAGTTGCTGTTTCTTCTACCACCAGTGTTTACAATCACCCTGAGAAGCCTCTGGTGCTACAAGAGCTGCAGTTTCTTCGACCACCAGTGTTTACAATCACCCAGAGGAGCCTCTGGTGCAACAAGAGCTGCAGTTTCTTGTACCACCTGTGTTTACAATAACCCAGGAGCCTCTGGTGCTACAAGAGCTGCGGTTTTATCTACCACCATAGTTTACAATCACCCAGAGCAGCTTCTGGTGCAACAAGAGCTGCAGTTTCTTCTACGACCAGTGTTTACAATAACCCAGGAACCTCTAGTGCTACTAGAGCTGCAGTTTTTTTTACCACCAGTGTTTACAATCACCCAGAGGAGCCTCTGGTGCAACAAGAGCTGCAGTTATTTCTACAACCAAAGTTTACAATAACCCAGGAGCCTCTGGTGCTACAAGAGCTGCAGTTTCTTGTACCACCAGTGTTTACAATCACCCAGAGGAGCCTCAGGTGCAACGAGAGCTGCAGTTTCTTCTACCACCAGTGTTTACAATAACCCAGGAGCCTCTGGTGCTACAAGAGCTGCAGTTTCTTGTACCACCAGTGTTTACAATCACCCAGAGGAGCCTCTGGTGCCACGAGAGCTGCGGTATCTTCTACCACCAGTGTTTACAATCACCCAGAGGAGCCTCAGGTGCAACTAGAGCTGCAGTTTCTTGTACCACCCGTGTTTACAACAACCCAGGAGCCTCTGGTGCTACAAGAGCTGCAGTTTCTTGTACCACCAGTGTTAACAATCACCCAGAGGAGACTCTGGTGCTACGAGAGCTGCGGTTTCTTCTATCACCAGTGTTTACAATCACCCAGAGGAGCCTCTGGAGCAATAAGAGCTGCAGTTTCTTGTACCACCAGTGATTACAATAACCCAGGAGCCTCTGGTGCTACAAGAGCTGCAGTTTCTTCTACCACCAGTGTTTACAATCACCCAGAGGAGCCTCTGGTGCAACAAGAGATGCAGTTTCTTCTACCACCAGTGTTTACAATAACCCAGGAGACTCTGGTGCTACAAGAGCTGCAGTTTCTTGTACCACCAGTGATTACAATAACCCAGGAGCCTCTGGTGCTACAAGAGCTGCAGTTTCTTCTACCACCAGTGTTTACAATCACCCAGAGGAGCCTCTGGTGCAACAAGAGATGCAGTTTCTTCTACCACCAGTGTTTACAATAACCCAGGAGACTCTGGTGCTACTAGAGCAGCAGTTTCTTTTTCCACCAGTGTTTACAATCACCCCGAGGAGCCTCTGGTGCAACAAGAGCTGCAGTTTCTTCTACCACCAGTGTTTACAATAACCCAGGAGCCTCTGGTGCTACAAGAGCTGCAGTTTCTTTTACCACCAGTGTTTACAATCACCCAGAGGAGGCTCAGGTGCAACGAGAGCTGCAGTTTCTTCTACCACCAGTGTTTACAATAACCCAGGAGCCTCTGGTGCTACACGAGCTGCGTTTCTTGTACCACCAGTGTTTACAATCACCCAGAGGAGCCTCTGGTGCTACGAGAGCTGCGGTTTCTTCTACCACCAGTGTTTACAATCACCCAGAGGTGCCTCAGGTGCAACGAGAGTTGCAGTTTCTTGTATCACCAGTGTTTACATTAACCCAGGAGCCTCTGGTGCTACGAGAGCTGCAGTTTCTTGTACCACCAGTGTTTACAATCACCCAGAGGAGCCTCTGGTGCTACTAGAGCTGCAGTTTCTTCTACCACCGGTGTTTACAATCACCCAGAGGAGCCTCTGGTGCTACGAGAGCTGCAGTTTCTTTTACCACCAGTGTTTACAATCACCCAGAGCAGCCTCTGGTGCTACAATAGTTGCTGTTTCTTCTACCACCAGTGTTTACAATAACCCAGGAGACTCTGGTGCTACAAGAGCTGCAGTTTCTTGTACCACCAGTGTTTACAATCACCCAGAGGAGCCTCTGGTGCTACAATAGCTGCAGTTTCTTCTACCACCAGTGTTTACAATCACCCAGAGGAGCCTCTGGTGCTACGAGAGCTGCAGTTTCTTTTACCACCAGTGTTTAAAATCACCCAGAGGAGCCTCTGGTGCTACGAGAGCTGCGGTTTCTGATACCAATAGTGTTTACAATCACCCAGAGGAGCATCAGGTGTAACGAGAGCTGCAGTTTCTTCTACCACCAGTGTTTTAAATCACCCAGAGGAGCCTCTGGTGCTACGAGAGCTGTGGTTTCTTCTACCAACAGTGTTTACAATCACCCAGAGGAGCCTCTGGTGCAACGAGAGCTACGGTTTCTTGTACCACCAGTGTTTACAAAAACCCAGGAGCCTCTGGTGCTACGAGAGCTGCAGTTTCTTGTACCACCAGTGTTTCAAATAACCCATGAGTCTCTGGTGCTACTAGAGCTGCAGTTTCTTCTACCACCAGTGTTTAAAATCACCCAGAAGAGCCTCTGGTGCTACGAGAGCTGCGGTTTCTTCTACCAACAGTGTTTACAAACACCCAGAGGAGCCTCAGGTGCAACGAGAGTTGCGATTTCTCTACCACCAGTGTTTAAAATCACCCAGAGGAGACTCTGGTGCTACAATAGCTGCAGTTTCTTCTACCACCAGTGTTTATAATCACCCAGAGAAGCCTCTGGTGCTACGAGAGCTGCGGTTTCTTCTACCACCAGTGTTTACAATCACCCAGAGGAGCCTCAGGTGCAACGATAGCTGCAGTTTCTTCTACCACCAGTGTTTACAATAACCCAGGAGCCTCTGGTGCTACAAGAGCTGCAGTTTCTTAAACCACCAGTGTTTACAATCACCCAGAGGAGCCTCAGGTGCTACAAGAGCTGCGGTTTCTTGTACCACCAGTGTTAACAATAACCCAGAAGAGCCTCTGGTGCTACGAGTGCTGAGGTTTCTTGTATCACCACTGTATACAATCACCCAAAGGAGCCTCTATTGCTACAAGAGCTGCGGTTTCTTGTACCACCAGTGTTTACAATCACCTAGAGGAGCCTCTGGTGCTACAAGAGCTGCGGTTTCTTTTACCACCAGTGTTTACAATCACCCAGAGGAGCCTCTGGTGCAACGAGAGCTGCAGTTTCTTCTACCACCAGTGTTTACAATAACCCAGGAGCCTCTGGTGCTACAAGAGCTGCAGTTTCTTGTACCACCAGTGTTTACAATCACCCAGAGGATCCTCTGGTGCTACGACAGCTGCGGTTTCTTCTACCACCAGTGTTTACAATCACCCAGAGGAGCCTCTGGTGCAACGAGAGCTGCAGTTTCTTGTACCACCAGTGTTTACAATAACCCAGGAGCCTCTGGTGCTACAAGAGCTGCGGTTTCTTCTATCACCAGTGTTTACAATCACCCAGAGGAGCCTCAGGTGCAACGAGAGCTGCAGTTTCTTGTACCACCAGTGTTTACAATAACCCAGGAGCCTCTGGTGCTACGAGAGCTGCGGTTTCTTCTACCACCAGTGTTTACAATCACCTAGAGGAGCCTCTTATGCTACTAGAGCTGCAGTTTCTTTTACCACCAGTGTTTACGAACACCCAGAGCAGTCTCTGATGCTACAATAGTTGATGTTTCTTCTACCACCAGTGTTTACAATAACCTAGGAGCCTCTGGTGCTACAAGAGCTGCAGTTTCTTGTACCACCAGTGTTTACAATCACCCAGAGGAGCCTCTAGTGCTTCAATAGCTGGAGTTTCTTCTTCCACCAGTGTTTACAAACACCCAGTTGAGCCTCTGGTGCTACGAGAGCTGCAGTTTCTTCTACCACCAGTGTTTACAATCACCCAGAGGAGACTCTGGTGCTACAATAGCTGCAGTTTCTTCTACCACCAGTGTTTACAATCACCCAGAGGAGCCTCTGGTGCTACGAGAGCTGCAGTTTCTTGTACCACCAGTGTTTACAATCACCCAGAGGAGCCTCTGGTGCTACGAGAGCTGCAGTTTCTTCTACCACTAGTGTTTACAATCACCCAGAGGAGCCTCTGGTGGTACGAGAGTTGCAGTTTCTTCTACCCTGATGGTCGTCAATCATCTAGAGGAGTCTGTGGTGCTAGAATAGTTGAAGTTTCTTTTACCTCCAGTGTTGAGAATCACGTAAATGTTGCTCTGGTAGAAGGGAAAGTTTAATGACTGTCGTTTTAATTTTTATTTTAAATATTATCACGGTACAGCTACACAAATAAACTCCCTAACATCTTACCTCATAGTCCATGGCAGGTTTGAGATGTGAACTATACTTTTCTGCCTAGTCAGGAAAATATCTCGCTCATTTTAATTTTCAGTTTAATTTTAATCCTTCATATCTGCTGGGTAGGAATACGGATATTTCGCCGAGTCATTGGGTAGCATGTTTGAATGTAAGATTTCATACTTATGCACCGTGTTCATGATTGTAAAGCAGTTATTTTGACACTATAGTGAGTAGCACTTGTGCGCCCAGAGAACTGTCATCTATAAACAAGTTAATGTTTTAATTTTGTCTTTGCTTTTTAATGTCATGATTTGATTAGGTTTATTTATTATCTTCGAGAGTTTAATATCTGAAAATATATCTATATTTGGTAAAGTAAATAGATAATAAATTGATATTGGAAATTAAAAAAAAATATTTATAAAGACTGTTGTGCTGTAAATAGTTACTAATTCAGAAGTTTTTTCGTTTGAAACATTCTATTGGGTTTCGATTCTTTGTCAGAATAGGAAGTAATTCTATGAGAAGTACATTAGACATTCATTAAGCTTTCAAAGTTGAGTAAAATTTATAAAGTGACGGCAAATAAACTTCATATTTTGTAAAATAAGTTATTTAAACAACGCGGAACATCATGATGACATTTCGTCGAATGCACTAGTTAAGAAGATTGAAGTTCCGTCTGTGAGAATCTAGAGGTTGTTATACAAGAACACTCAACAGAGGGAAGGAAGGCGACATCAACAGTTCTAATAAAAGATCCAGAGAAGGAAGGAGTGAGACCTGTTGCTGTGAGACCATGGTGTAAGATGCCCCGGTTCCGGTGCTTTGTCAATCCTGGAGCGATCCCGAACTACTTGGACCCAATTGTCATCGAGTAACAGATTGACATTCATATTTCAGTTAAGTAAGATCTATTGTAAAGGAGTTGTACTTATATGTTAGACACCCAGTAAAGGTACGTTCATTTCTCAAAGCGAACAATATCAGTTTGTGGTTTTTGAATCAGGTAATCCTTAAATACTGATAATTTAATATTAATGATAACTAATTTAATCGTTAGTTCGTGAAGTACGTTTGATTCTTATCAAAACTCATATTAGATTTGAATCTTGAAATCTCTTTAGATTCATTTGCTTTTAACTTTAGTATAGAAATTTATACTATTGAACAGCTTTAGAAATTTATAATAACATATTTATTTTAATGTAATTATATTTAAATAACTTGAGTAACAGTTGATATTTGTATTGTCTCAGAACTTGTTCACCTACCTAGTGGTCTAGCTCCAACACGCTAAGTCATAGTTCTGAGAAATATAGAATCTCACATATTCAAGTTAGTATTAACACTTGTAAAGAGTTCACTAGTCGATATTAGAGTAACATTCATTTCACGAGCTGACATCAGAACGAATGGTACGAATCAATATTAGAATACATAAATAGTATGTTAAAGTATAAGATTAACTAAAGTTGGTCAGATATAGTACCGCTTTAAAAGTAAGTAAATGTTTACGATTATCCTCATGGATAATAAGGTATTATTTTGAATGTTTGCTACTATTATTTGCTTTAATATTCTTTTAGTGATTCGTTTAGCGCCCAAAAATAAAATTAATGTTGAGAGTTCCAAAGAATCTGTAGGAATTGAGATTCAGTTGCAAGAACGAACGATTTAAGTCTCTACAACACACCCTCTACGACTGCAAGTCAACGATGCCCAACTGTGAATCAGGAAAAAAGGTTTTCCCTAAGAAATTAGTTAGTGGAAAGCAAAGTATTGGTAGAGCTCGTATAGTTGAAGACACGAAAATGCTTCGCATACAATGAGTGGTATGTTCAATACGAGGAAAGGATCTACGGTAGAGTGAGTTAGCGACTGTGGTTGTTTTCATCATTCGTAATGATTTAATATTAAGCTGCGTGTGTTTTGTCATTAACATCTAGCTATTTTTTATAATCATTATGTTAGTACAAATAAGAAGCATTTCATCCACAACAGCGAGGTGAAGTGTGGTGTTTTAAATGACCCAGCGCTGTTTTAAATCCTTGTTAATAAAAGTTATTTGTTGAGAATCGTGTTTCTTTCTGTGGTATGATGTAAAACAAATTTTATTTCTATGTTATTATTAATGTTATTTTTTTTTATTTTTGACGTGACAACGTCTAATAAATCAATGAACGCCGGCTGCTCGCACGAAAAAGTTTCCCGTTACGCACATTGTTCCGTTACGCTGTGTCCCGTTACGCTCATTGTCATTGTCATTGCGCCGCATCTATCTCTCTTCCACTCGATTGGCCTATGCGTCCGAGGAGAAGAAAGATAGCGGCAGCACACAACTTACATCTACACGTGAACTGTTTCGTCGACTGTTTATAAAGTGAAGTGAAAAGTTAATGTGGTTTTCATTGCTTATTACAACAACAATTCGGCAATAAAGGTTAATTATTCTTGAATTTTAAAAATCTGATTACTAGTGTACTGCTCTCTCCTCTACACTTACTCTTAAACTCTGTGAGACTTTAATTGGGTATTGATACTCTTCCACTATCCTATGTTTATATTGGTTAAATTGATTAATTTGTTTGGGCGCCACTTTTATGTATGTATTCACCTTGTTAGCAGAAAACAAATAAAAACAAATAAATAAAAGAAATATTACTCTAAATCTAATATTCAGGTTGGGTGAAAGACAAGGATAATAGGTTTACAGAACAACCACAAGGTTTAATAATAATATAATAAAATATAGTTAACTGATAGTCTTTAATAAAATAATAATGTTGAAAATTCTGGTTTGGCAAGTGGTATAAAATTATGTATTTAAAACAAACAGGAAATACGTTGCACACATGTGTCTCTAACAAGAGTTCATATAATTCAGTTTATAATGTCCGTTGTTATCATACTCGTAGATCGTAGAAGAATTGATAAAAATTATAGTTTATTATTACGAATATTTAATTCAGGAAATAGTACCTCGGCTTAGCTTTACTGTTGGGTCGGTAGAGAAATAAGTGATTCCGTTCTCATATTACCTCTGGGTATGGACTGTGACGTGTATATGTAACGATTAATTAAATTATAATGTATGTCTTTGAATGACGTTAATTAGTTCTCAATATTCAAATTAATTTCATTCGTAGATGGAATAATAGTACATTTAGCTTAGGAGATTATCTCTTACGACGGGAATTGGGATCATTTTTTACTCACGTCATAGATGCACTCCTAATTACATATATTTCCAGATATGCCATTCGAGTAACACATATAATTATTATTACGTCGATTTAAAATATCCTTACACTCGGATAACCTATTTTAGCTCGAAGATTGATGAATATCAAAGGGATTAATCCCCTGGCGATTTCAATACCGCCGCCTCAATTACATAACTTTTTTTCATTAAGAAGTTCTCAAAACTATTAACTTATGTAACTCGGCGAGTGCAGTAATAATAGGTTATGTTACAATTGACTAAAAAAATTATGGTGATTCATATAATTGATGATAGATATTTTATTACAGTTTATTTATATGAAAACTTGTTCATAATATTATATTTAAACTTTATAGCTAAACGCCAGTTTTTAAAATTAATTACAAGTCATCTACACGTGAACAGTTTCGTCGACTGTTTATAAAGTGAGTGAAAAGTTAATGTGGTTTTCATTGCTTGTTACAACATCAATTTTTGTAATAAAGGGGTAATTATTCTTGCATTTTAAAAATCTAATTACTTGTATAATTTCAAGTATTTATTCTTTTATTATTAAAATAAAAATGATTCAATTGTATTCATAAAAGTATGCAATCCTATCAACAATATTTTGTTATGACGTTGTCACGTTAAACTATCGTCCGTAAACCGACTTTACAGACAACCAATGTTTTTATATCTGGATGTTATACTGGTACACATACGTGTGTGTGTTAAAGATGTTAAAGACGATCTTCCTGATTGAAAACTGTGGGGTAAATATGTAGTTGGGCGGTATTTGCGAAATTTTTTTTTTATAAATCCGAAAATACTTATATGCTCTTTATCTTCCTCTTTTCATTAAACCTGGCGGAGATAGGAAATTCCAAATACTTTAGGAGATATCGATTTTTTTAATTTTCATCACAAAACCTGTGCATTCATGCGGCAGTTATGATTGTTTCTTGTTTACGAGAATGCATTTTTTTTTCTTGACGTAGGTGAACGACTACATCATTTTCTACCAATGGCAAAGGAATTGTACCCGCCTCCAGCTTAGGTGAGTTTTTAACGTTTGAAATTTTAATGTTTTATTTGTTGATTGGATATTTTTGCGCAAGTAATAAGTAAAAAAAGATTACGTGAGTTCCTACTGTTCATCCTTTGTCCCGGTTTGTTTGGTCAGGTCAGTTACATTATAAATACTTTAAAACTAAACAACCATTAAAATTAATTCACACTATTTTTAATGTCCGCTTAGTTTGAAAGTATTTAAGTAATGTAACTGACCTGACCTAATCGACCATTTTAATTAATTAGGCATTCACGGACACGCGGCAAAATAAAAAATGTCGACCGTCGAATGATTGCACAGGTCTTGTATTGCAAAATAAGAACGGCGATATATCCTAAAGTATTTGGAATTTCTTATTTCCGCTGGGTTTAATGAAAAGAGGAAGTTAAATAGCATAAAATAAAAGTATTTTCGGATTTTTAAAAAAAATTTTCCCGCAAATACCGCCCAACTACATATTTACCAACTGTGGTTTTTCAAAAAAAAAAATTTGGAATAAAATTCATGTACCTATACATATTTTTTCGTCGAAAACTTCTAAAATACTACATAACAAAGGTATTAGTCAATAGTTTGTGACTAAAATTAACTGTCAATAATACTTCAAAAAAATGTATATACCGATAAATTGTTGAACATAAACATCGGTATACAACCACTCACTGACTGATTTACACTTAATTAAAATATTTTATGTACAAAAACAAAAAAATTTAAATGTTTGTTTGAGCTTTATTTATAACATGTTGGAATGATAACGCTACAGTTACTTAAAAATAAAACGCATACAAAACTAAAAAAAATATATTTTTTTGCAAAACTCCGTTCCCCCGGAGAAACCCCCGGAATGGCCACCGCAAGGGGAGCCAAGAAAAGAAACGGGCTCCCCATTTGGAAGCCACCTGGAAGGTTTTTTTCTGTTCCACCCACCGTTTCTTTGGTAGCCTGACTTGTTACAAGGGATTGTATTCCTACCAGAGAAAATGCCACCATTGTGTCTGGGCAATCCGCCTTGGAGGAGCCGGGGCGCGAACCCGGGTCCTACAAGTCACAAGGCAGGCGCTCAACCCCAGAACCAGAGTGGCAGAGCGGACACTGACATGATGTTATTTATATAATTTTCCCTATTTCTACTTAAAATTCTTTGGTTATCTTATTTCGAGATGAAAAATATACAAAATAAATTATAGCGTTAAAAAAAGCTCGATGTATACAAACTTAAATTTTTTATGATATTCCATACAAAATACCTCGTAGCCACCAATTCAGTGATTAAACGTGTTAAGATGATTACAAAGAATTTTAAAATTGTAAAATTAATGTCGTTATCATTTCACTTTTACCACACTTGCATAAACACCTATTTATGTTCTTAATACGTGTCTTCAAACACTACCGTGCAAAAATAAATTCTATTTTTTTTTCAAACAATAACTGCCCAATATTCGTGGTAATATTCTCCAGCAGCAGATTGGCTCACGATGACGATGTAGCTACACTAAATAAAAAATGTTATTTAAAACAGTTATGTTATATCTGGTAGTTGAAGACACCATTAATAATAATGACTTTTTAAAAATTTATTTACCTTTCATACATAACATGTACGGTAGATGTAGTCTATCCATTTATGACACACACAAAAAATCCCTTTTGGCACAGCCTACAGGCGTGTAGATTTCGAAGTACATATTTCTTGTGGAAATGTTTTGGCTACTTCTACAAACTCCTGGAATATTTTAAGAACTACATGCAAATAAAAACCTACAAGTTCACCAATATGCAAAAATGATCGATTCGACATTTTCTGATCTTCCGTACAGCGAAAATATTTTGAAAGTTTTGTACTTAATGCATCCAGCATTGAATTTCTTAACGAATTTCATATTATGCCCACTGAGATAGTTATGCAATTTTTTTGACCTCAAAAAAAAACACTATTTTTCATCCCTTGCACTAATATATATTGGACAAAGGTTAAGGGTAATATTAAGATGGTTACTAATAAATTACGATTAATTTCATTATAAGAAAGTAATATATATATATATATATATATATAATATATTTTTAAATTTCAACAACTGTTTTTATGGTAATATTTCGTTTCATAAAAACCGTTTTAGCCAAAGGTCTTAGATAAAGTTTAAGAATTCAACAAAAAATTATAATGGATTTAATAGTATAGGCTAATCTATTAAAAAAATGTTTTTTTTTTGTCTTTCTACCCTTGTAATTTCCACCCATTGCAGTAATGATTTGTAATATACAATTTACTTTAGTCAAACTTAAAAAAAAACATTAATTTGATTGCGTACATGAGAGGGAAGTTATATTTAGTTTTTTATTTCAACCCTATGCTATTTAAACCCCTGTAGTAATGGTTTGTATTATCAAAAAAAATTTAAAACAAACGTTTTAGGTAAAAATTGTAAGATTTACAAACAATTTGAACGAATTTGATAGTGTACTTACCAAGGAGTTAGCATTTATTTTTTTTAATCCTACCCCCATTTTTCAACCCCTTGCAGTAATGGTTGGTCGTATAAAAATTATTTCAGTGAAAAGTTGTAGATATTAATTTAAGCTTTTACATCTAAACAGAACGGATTTAATAGCGTTTATGATACAGAAATGATGTTTTTTTTTGTTCTACCACTTTATTTTTTCAAACTCCTTAAACAATAGTTAGTCTTACCAAAAATTGTTACCGACAAAAGTTATAGATACAAATTATAAGATTAACACACAATTCGTGTTGGTTGTCTCAAAAACTTGTTCAGACAAAATATTTAATATTACTCCTACGAGTTATATTACGTTCAAACGGATGTTATATTTTCAATATTATGGGAGTTACAGTGATTTTTCAGTTTTTCCAAAAACCTTCCCCATTTCTACCCCTTTGGTCAGATATTGTTCATTAACGAACTCAACCTATATTTTTCACTACTGTATTTTATGTATCAATTTGGATGTGATTTTAAGGAAATTGTGGAAAGCATCGTGTCCACAAAATTGTGATATATAAAAATATTAAATATACTTTTGAGTTGACGGAGGTTTTGGGATCTATGAACCATGAAACTAATAACTATATAAACATGTTCCTGGGTGCTCCATGGTAAAGGCTACAAAAGTTAGTATTTCTTTGAAATAAAACTAAAATATACAGTACAAAAATAGTAAAAATATATTCATATAAAATGAAACATAAAACAACCAAAATTTTTTTTAAAATATCTCAAAACTTTTACAACTTTTCTCATTTACCGGTATAAATAATATATTTATTTTTAAAATTAACCCCCTTTCCAAAGATCTCGTTTCAATTGAGTATACATAATGGACAGGGCAGATTGTGTGCTAAATCAGCATAAATGTGCGTGAAATAAGTACTCGCGTAAACGGACACGAAAACGTAAAAAATTTAGACGAATTCAGATCCGTTTCACTATTCGTCTGCCGCTTCCACAATGCACGCGGAAACTTAACAAATGTCATCAAATGAAATTTAATATAACGGTTACAAAAAACCAGTTCAAATTTTGAAGAAAAAAATGTCTATAAATAGAACACGGATAGGTTGTTTGCGTGTATATATAAATAATTAAGTAAATATATATAAACTACAAATTGATGATATAACACTAAACATTATTGTACCTACTTAAATAAATTTTAATGCAGTTACAACGAAAATAAACATGGCTACCATCGCGGTCACATACTCGGTTTCTATTGGTCGCACGGAGCAACGTAAACGAAAAAGCTGAGCATGGCCGAGCTAATCCGTACGTGTCTGCATGCGTATCATTGTGGAAAAAACCGTTCCGTGATATCCGTCTTTGTTTATGTTTTCCATCTCCGCTCCCGTGTCGCTGTAGAATGGGCCTCACAAATAGAGGCGGAGGGCAAGAAATTACCTTTATATTAACTCTATATAAAATAATTATTGTAAAGTGCCTTCCAGTATTTTCGAACACGATGTGAGGAAAGTACTATAAAAATTTAAGCAAAATATGTATTTCTAGTTTTTTTTTTTAAGCCTTTAATCCTCTTATACTTGCGTGTTTTTTTTTTTAATGAATTGCAGTTGGAACTACCTACTGCAACACAAATTGGCTTGCACTACGTGCAAATGTTACTGATTACAGTGAACAGATACAACACGTTTTGAACACTAGGAGGAAAAGAAATGACCGATTAGGTGGCCATTACGTGGTTTCACGGTGGAAATGTTGAAGGTGCAGTTAATAACATGGCGGACAGGCGTGACCCGACGGCATCCGAGGCCAGCCGATGACAGCCGACGGATACGTAGTGGCTGTCCGTTATAAAAAAAAATTGGTTGTCTGTAAAGTCGGTTTAAGGTGTGTTTACGATTGAAAATTAAGAATTAAGACTTAAGACTTAGTCGTGTACTTACCATATGACTCTATGTAAACTAGTGGAATGGTTTATGATTGTCGTGTGTGTATTATGACGGGTCGTGTGCGAACCATATGATGACTTAAGACTTAACAGAAATGGTTATATTTTATATTTTTCGTTAAGACTTAAGGGAAGCGACCAATCACAAAAAACCGGAACCTTTCAACCGGAAGTTTATGTATTATTATTGGACCGAGCGAGGCAGTATTTTGGGTTAGAATTCGTATATTTGTCATTTGTAATCATCATCCATTTCGATAAATAGATATCCCATTTGTCAATAACCTATTTCAAACCACCTTCTCCGTTTCGAACAATGGCCGACCATGTGTTTTGTGCTGTGATTGGTTAGAATTAACGACTTCTATGTCAATCATAAACTGGAAAATGTAGTTTTGACTTAATCGTGTGCTCGATGTTAAGTTATAATTCTTAAGGAAATCAATCGTAAACCCAGCTTTACGGACAATAGTTTAACGTGACAACGTCATAACAAAACACTGATGAAATGATTGCATACTTTTATGAATAAAATTGAATCATTTTGATTGAATTATCACTATTTTGTATGGATACAATGAAGGAGTGAAATGAAACCTACAATTTAATTGATAAATTTACTTTTATTTGCACTCATTAATTCAAATATGTTTATTACTTTAACGAAGAAATTATTTTAATTATAACTTTTATATATGTTTGCTATTTAACTTCTTCCAATCTGTGTTATTCTGTTTCTGTTAAGGATAGGATGATGATAGGAAAAGTAAAGAACGAATGGGAGTGTTTCAAGTTTAATGTGCCTCAAAAAAGTCAAATCGATGGTTTTTCCAATCGTGTGGAAGAGAGATAGATGCGGCGCAAGCGTACAATGAGCGTAACGGGACACAGCGTAACGGCACACTTTTTCGTGCGTGCAGCCGGCGTTCATCGATTTATTAGACGTTGTCACGTCAAAAACTTCGTTTCATTGCCGTCAGATGTTTTCCCTTCATCTTTCTCTCTCTCTCTCTCTCTGTCACTTTCTCTCTGTCACTAACCACCCATTCCGCAATTGTCTTCCTGTCCTGGCTTCGAACCGAGAGTGCTTTGTCATTTCGAGACAATTCATTGTCTAGGAACTTATTCGCTGGGACACTTTAAGAACTTTATCACGCCTCCCTGCTTTGCTAATTGCATGGTTTCGCTCGGAGCAGAACCATTGGACCTAAGTATTAACTTAATCACAAAACTGAGCTAGCCAGCTACACGGTAAGATTTCTCCTTCCAATCAGTCATTGAAGACAGCTTACAAAATTTTACCGATTCCTGTTTTATTTTTCATAGTTGCACTTCTTCACGTCATTTTCCGATAACAACAGTAATTAGAATTTTTCATTTTATTTTTCTATGTTGCACTCAAATTCAATTTCAGTTTGAGCATAGAAATAATGGTTAAAATGGAGTAAAATACAAACCGATTCGATAATCAATTGCAAGATAAATAACAGTGAAACAATTATTATTTGCAAAAAATTCCATAGTTTTTGAAGGCAAAATAACACAATGTATTTTCAAAAAAATATTTAAGTTTAGAAATATGTCGTCACAAAATTATGAATAAAATTTTTTAGCACATGCTTCTACAAAAAAAGGGATGCATTATTGGTTTTTAAAATGATAATAGGAAGCCTGAATCAGCCTTTTGTTTTTCATATAATTTTTATCTGTTTTCAAAAATGAAACCTCGAGAACATTTACCTATTGAAACTTAAGTCGCGTGAAAGTCCGGTTTTTTTTTACTTACAATTTAATAATATACTTCTAAAATTAAACAATAAAATCCTTAAACAACGCAGCACCTGGATTTAGGCAGACATCGCAGCGTGCGTGAACGGCGGGTGGCGTGACTGGCAGGTTTCACAACACCGCCTCACACTTAGGTCACCCTCGCACCACACCAAGTCCTCACCCCGTCATGACGTCACCGTGCTCGACACGCGATTAGCCCAAACTGGAAAGATCAGCTTAAGTCCCCCCCACCCCAGGCCCACCTCACCTGGGTCACACACGTGGTGTGCAGAGCGTCAGAAAAATAACCACGCAATTTAAAAACTGCTCAATATATATATGTATAGATGTATATAAGCGAAATACCACTCACTGACTCACTCATCACGAGCTCTCCAAAACTATACACCAAATTGACTTGAAATTTAGCATAGTTACTCATTTTGTGATGTAGACGCTCACTAAGAACGGATTCTGCGGAAATCCGATCCCAAGGGGAGTTTCGGGGGACGTTAATGATCATAATTCCAGTTTTTTGGTAGAAAATCACCATGTTGTTGATGCTTCATTCGTCTCCATGGCAACGGATATTGCATTGTTGATGCCTTCTTCTTCTTCTTCTTCTTCTTCTTCTTCTGATTTACATATGTCGCACTGTCAAAGTAATACGGCCACATGTCAAAAGTAGTAACTTTTCAGGAGAGCATTTTAAAAGTTCAAAAAATGTTATTTAATATTTACCCATATATAAAATAAAAGTTGACCCAAATATATTATATTTTATTATATTTGGGTCAACTTTTATCTTATATAAAGATAAATATTAAATAACATTTTTTGAACTTTTGAAATGCTCTCCTGAAAAGTTACTACTTTTGACATGTAGCCGTATTACTTTGACAGTGCGATATATATGTGTGTGTGTGTGTGTGCGTGGTCTGTTTACGAAAATAAATTAGGAATACACTGAGGGAGGGTTTTTAGTTCAGTTTCCGTATTTATTTTGCAAACTGTATATTTAGAAGAGTTAAGATGGCTAGAACGCACGTATTCAGAATAATGTTTGTGCATGAAAATCCCAGTACAGATTCTTTCAAGCACCCGAAGGTCTTGCATTAGATCTTTGAGTTAATTTGCGTACCATATAATGCTTTGGCTACCGTAAATATCTCATAGTTGCCCTATGCACGACGAGAAGTTCAGAGTCGACACCGCGCTATGATCACCAGCGAGCGCCGTACTTAACATTCCGCCTCACTCACAAAATACACCCCTGACTGGGCGGGCCTCTAAAGCATAGAATAAATTACAGCAGATTTGGGAGTTATACTTATTTAGAAATTTAAGTATGCAAAGGAAATATGTCTAACTGCGCGCGCACCAGAGAAGGCACTCCAGAGCCGAAGTTGTCCAGGTAGCCGACTAAGTGTGGTGGCTTGAACATGAATATATTCACTTACGTGAATATATAAATATTATAATTAACGCTAAAGATCAATATTCAATGGAAAAATGCCAGCAATTGAAAATCTAGGTATAATATTACAAGGTGTGAAAGAAATTATGAATGCTTCTATAAAAATATTTCGCAAGTATAAGCTGTTTCCTGGATTTGTTTTAAACCAGGGATTTACTACCCTGTTACAGAGTTTCTTGAATGGTCCGTAAAAACTAATTTCAAGAGGTTGTAGTCGATGCGAACAGTGTTGTGGATATGACAAGAGTACTATACAACTGACTTTATACAAATCCAAAACTGTAACAATAAGGTGAGACGAATGGTTGTTTAGTAACAACCGAAAAGAACCCTCTATGTCGAGTTTTCAGTAGGCAATGACATATGTCATAATCTGCACAAAAAAGTCCTCTGTCATTCCAATCAGATTCTGTAGCAGCACCTCTGTCATCCACCCAAATCCTGTAGCAGTGCCTATGTCATCCACCCTGATCCTGTAGCAGCACCTCTTCATCCAAACAGATCCTGTGGCAGCGCCTCTGTCATCCAACCAGATCCTGTAGCAGCACCTTGTCATCCACCCAGATCCTGTAGCAGCACCTCTGTCATCCAACAAGATCCTGGAGCAGCGCCTCTGTCATCCAAAAAAATCTGAAGCAGTGCCTCTGTCATCCAACCAGATCCTGTAGCAAAACCTCTGTCATCCACACAGATCCCGTAGCAGCACCTCTGTCATCCAACCTGATCCTGTAGCAGCACCTCTGTCATCCACCCAGATCCTGTAGCAAAGCCTCTGTCATACAACCAGATCCAGTAGCAGCAAATCTGTCATCCACCCATCTCCTGTAGCAGCACCTCTGTCATCCACCCAGATCATGTAACAGCACCTCTGTCATTTACCCAGATCCTGTAGCAGTGCCTCTGTCATTCAGCAAGATCCTGTAGCAAAACCTCTTTAATCCACCCAGATCCTGTACCAGCACCTCTGTCATCCACCCAGATCCTGTAGCAGCACCTCTGTCAACCACCCAGATCAAGTAACAGCACCTCTGTCATCCACCCAGATCCTGTAGCAGTGCCTCTGTCATCCACCCAGATCCTGTAGCAGTGCCTCTGTCATCCACCCAGATCCTGTAGCAGTTCCTCTCTAATCCACCTAAATCATTAAGCAGTGCCTATCATCCACCCAGATCCTGTAGCAGAGCCTCTGTCATCGGACCAGATCTTGTAGCAGCGCCTCTGTCATCCAACCAGATCCTGTAGCAGCACCTCTGTCATCCACCCAGATCCTGTAGCAGCGCCGATGTCATAGGACCAGATCCTGTAGCAGCACCTCTGTCATCCAACCAGATCCCTGAGCAGTGCCTTCTCATCCACCCATATCATGTAGCAGCGACTCTCTCATCCATACAGAGCCTGTAGAAGCGCCTCTGTCATCCACCCAGATCATGGAACAGTACCTCTGTCATCCACACAGATCCTGTAGAAGTGCCTCTGTCTTCCACACAGATCATGTAGCAGCACTTCTGTCACCCACCCAGATCCTGCAGCCGTGCCTCTGTCATCCACCCAAATCCTGTAGCAGTGCCTCTCATCAACCCAGATCATGTAGCAGTCCTCTGTCACCCACACAGATCCTGTAGCAGTGCCTCTGTTATCCACACAGATCCTGTAGCAGTGCTATTGTCATCCACCCAGATCATTTAGCAGCGCCTCTGTCATCCACCCAATCATGTAGCAGTGCCTATCATCCACCCAGATCCTGTAGCAGCGCCTCTGTCATCGCACCAAATCCTGTAGCATCGCTTCCGTCATCGGACCAGATCCTGAAGCAATGCCTCTCTCACCCATCCATATCATATAGCAGCGCCTGTGAAATCTACCCAGATCCTGTAGCAGCGCATATGTCATCCACACAGAGCATGTAGCAGTGCCTCTGTCATCCACCAAGATCCTGTAGCAGCACCTGTGTCATCAAACCAGATCCTGTAGCAGCGCCTCTGTCATCCAACCAGATCCTGTAGAAGCATCTCTGTCATTCAACCAGATCCTGTAGCAGCGCCGCTGTCATCCTCCCAGATCCTATAGCAGCTCCTCTAACCAGAACCTGTAGCAGCACCTCGGTCATCCAAAAAGTCCTGTAGCAGCTCCTCTAACCAGAACCTGTAGCAGCACCTCGGTCATCCAAAAAGTCCTGTAGCAGCTCCTCTGTCATCCAACCAGATCCCGTAGCAGCTCTTCTGTCATCCACCTAAATCATTAAGCAGTACCTATCATCCACCCAGATCTTGTAGCAGCGCCTCTGTCATCCAACCAGATCCTGTAGCAGCAGCTGTCATCCACCCAGATCATGAAAAAGCACCTCAGTCATCCACCCAGATCTTGAAGCAGTGCCTCTGTCATCCAACCAGATCCTGTAGCAGCACCTGTCATACACCCAGATCATGTAGCAGCACTTCTGTCATCCACCCAGATCATGTAACAGCATTTCATCATCCACCCATATCCTGAAACAGTGCCTCTGTTATCCAACCAGATCCTGTAGCAGTGCCTCTCTAATCCACCTAAATCATTAATATAAGCAGTGCCTATCATCCATTCAGATCCTGTAGCAGCGCCTCTGTCATCGGACCAGATCCAGTAGCAGCGCCTCTGTTATCCAACCAGATCCCTGAGCAAAGCCTTCTCATCCACCCAGATACTGTAGCAGTGCCTCTGTTATCCACACAGATCCAGTAGCAGTGCTACTGTATCCACCCAGATCATGTAGCAGCGCCTCTGTCATCGAACCATATCCTGTAGCATCGCCTCTGTCATCGGACCAGATCCTGGAGCAGTGCCTCTCTCATTCTCTCATATCATGTAGCAGCGCCTCTGTCATCTACCTAGATCCTGTAGCAAGCATATGTCATCCACCCAGATCATGTTTCAGTGCCTCTGTCATCCACACTGATCATGTAGCAGCGCATCTTTCACCCACCCAGATCCTGTAGCAGTGCCTCTGTCATCCACACAGATCCTGTAGCAGCACATCTTTCACCCACCCAGATCATGTAGCAGCGCCTCTGTCATCCACACAGATCATGTAGCAGCGCCTCTGTAATCCACCCTGATCCTGTAGCAGTGCCTCTGTCATCCACACAGATCCTGTAGCAGCGCATCTTTCACCCACCCAGAGCCTGTAGCAGTGCCTCTGTCATCCACACAGATCCTGTAGCAGCACATCTTTCACCCACCCAGATCATGTAGCAGCGCCTCTGTCATCCACCCTGATCCTGTAGCAGCACTTCTATCATCCACCCAGATCCTGTAGCAGTGCCTCTGTCATCCACCCAGATCATGTAGCATTGCCTCTGTCATCCACCCAGAACATGAAACAGCACTTCTGTCATCCACACGGATCCTGTAGCACCACTTCTGTCAACCAACCAGATCCCTTAGTAGCCCCTCTGTCATCCAACCAGATCCTGTAGCCGCGCCTCTGTTATCCAACCAGATCCTGTAGTAGCTCCTCTGTCATGCAACTAGATCCTGTAGCAGCACCTCTGTAATCCATGCAGATCCTGTAGCAGTTTCCCTTTCATCCACCTAGATCCTGTAGCAGCGCAGCTGTCATCCACACAGAACCTGTATCAGCGCCTCTGACATCCAAACAGATCCTGTAGCAGAGCTTATGTCATCCACCCAGATCCTGTAGCAGTGCCTCTGTCATCTATCCAGATCATGTAGCAGCGTCTCTGTCATCCACCCAGATCCTGTATCAGCACTTCTGTCATCCACCCAGATATTGTAGCAGCACCTCTGTCATCCACCAAGAACCTGTTTCATAGCTTCTGTCATCCACCCTGATTCTGTAGTAGCACCTCTGTCATCCACCCAGATCCTGTAGTAGTGCCTCTGTCATTCACCCAGATCCTGTAGCAGCATCTTTGTCATCCACTCAGATCCTGTAGCAGCGCTTCTGTCGTCCACCCAGATCCTGTAGCAGTGTCTCTGCAATCCACCCATATGATGTAGTAGCTCCTCTGTCATCCACCCAGATCCTGTAGCAGTGCCTCACCTCTGTCATCCACTCAGATCCTGTAGCTGCGCCTCTGTCATCCAACCAGATCATGTAGCCACACCTCTGTCATCCACCCAGATCCTGTAGCAGCGCCTCTGTCATCCACCCAGATCCTGTAGCAGTGCCTCTGTCATCCACCCAGATCCTGTTACAGCACTTCTGTCATCCAACCAGATTCTGTAGCTGCACCTCTGTCATCCACCCAGATCCTGCAGTAGGGCCTCTGTTATTCACCCATATCCTGTAGCAGCGTCTCTGTCACCTAACCAGATCCTGTAGCAGCGCAAATTCACCAGCTGGTTGCAACTTGTAAGAAGTGGTCTTTGGAATTCTTTCTTGGGAAGGTAATCATCGGCAGAATAAAGGTTCCCTGGACACTCACCGCAAAAGCGACTGTTAAGAGTTCACCACGTTCCGCTGATGTGACTATTCCTACCTGTTTGACTCTTCTTCCTGCGACAATTGTTCTCTTTTGGTACAGTAGTTACTCCAGTTTCATAAATTTACACATTTTTGCAGGAAGTAGTGCTGATAGATGAAGCGTGTGAACATCAGAGAGTTTCTTGTGAAATTTATTCACAATGAACTTGTTGAAACCTTGTCATACTTGCTATGCTAGTTGCTTTTGGTTTTCTTATTGATAGCTCTGGATGTCTTTCAAAAATCCTCAGTACCAGTCTACACCTACTGATAATGTATTTACATACTGTTTATAATGTTACACGAATGATAAAATTTCCTTTCTACTCATAATATTCAATAAGTAAAAATTGGTTGTCTGGAAAGTCGGCTTACGGATGATAGTTTAACATGACGTCATAACAAAACATTAATGAAATGATTGATCCAGAAGAAAAGGAAATATCATATTCGGCCTGAGACTGAGCCGTAATAGGTTTTTGCAACCAAACCATTTAGGCATTAAAGATATTATATTCTTTGAGGAGAATTTGTTTTTTAATTTTTCAATCTTTTGCATGATAAAATCTACCTCTGCATACTTTTATGAATAATATTGAATCATTTTTATTGAATTATCACTATTTTGTATGGATACAAAGGAGTGAAATGAAATGTGCAATTGAATTAATAAATTTACTTTTATTTGCATTCAATAATTAAAATATATTTATTACTTGTTATGTGCAACATATTTATTTTTATAAGTACAAAAAAAAATTTCGTAGCTGCCGGGTTTTGCACCGACAACCTTTAGTTTATGAGTTAGGTACGCTAACCACACACCCACGAGGCCATACTAAGATAATGTAGTTTCAAATGTTATATAAATATATATTTATAAAAACTTTGTTCACGGTAGGGGTATAATATTATCACGATTTATAACAAATACGCATCCTAAATACACCAAACTTATTTATAATGTGTTACAATATTTTTTAAAACATTGTGCAAAAGATCCTGGGTGTAATTTGAATTATTATGTGTAACTGTAAAACACCATTGTTGGTTCAAAACGTATTTGAAATTTCAACATTACTTTTAAATAACTGTACTGATTGTGCTGAAAATCGGTGGACGATCGTTAAATTACATAATATTAATAATTCAGACGACGAAAATATGATTGAAAAGTCAAATCGATGGTTGTTCCAATCGAGTGGAAGAGAGATGCCACACATGCGTACAATGAGCAAACAGGACACATCCGTAGTGGGACATCCGTAGTGGGACACTTTTTCGTGCGTGCAGCCGGCGTTCATCGATTTATTAGACGTTGTCACGTCAAAAAAATTAAAATCCTAACTATTCCAACACTTATCACATCTGTGAAATTTAACACATCAAACCATTTACTTTAAACTTAGTATACATTTTTTGTATTATCACTGTTATACCACAGATAGGATTGTATGTGAAAACAAAATGAAAGTGTTCCAAAGAACTAGCGCTACATGTTACTGCTGGCTAATGTGCATGGTCGTTGCTAATGTGTATTAGATAAGTACATATATGGAAGGTACATACATTCACAGTCGTATGTCTGTTTGCACCTTCCTCTTGGAAAACCAAATAAGAAATCCTTCTGTTCAGTGTTGTGCTTAATGAACGCAAATTTCTCACTACTGTTCATGCAAGGTTGTGCACCAGGACATTGCTTTCTTAATAAAACAAATGCTGCTGTAGTTTCCTGACACTCATTAATGCCCAAAAATTTCCTAACATTAAATACCGTAGATGTAATTTTTAGTTAATATTCACCATTTCTTTACCATTTACATTTCAATTAATACATATATAAATGAAATCATTTCATTATTTTTTAGTAAAGTATTGTTTGCAGGGTCTATGTAGTCCAGTGAAAATTCTTTCGGGTTCGGGATAGAGGTTTGGAGCAAATTGGTCAAAATTATATTAATGACCCTTTTCCCATTAAAAATGAATAGTCATACAATTAAAAATTCTATCAACATTTATTTTCACTATAGATGCAATAAAAATATATATACATTAGAGTACATAACGGTTTTCTTGTTGCATTTTTTGCATTAGATTTTACTGTTCAGACAGTTTCTATTATAAATCAGAGGGCATTCTTATTTCAGGTTCTTACACGGGATTGTATTGGCTGTTACACATGTGCAGTAAGTGCTATTACTTATATCACCAGCATCATTTGATATCATATAAGTAGAGACCCGGAAAATTCGCGGGTTCAATGACCTCCAGGATAGACTCGAAAATATCCTCCACACACTCGGGCAAATGCCACCTGTTCATTGGCTGCTGACTTGTGAGTCGTCTCGACCGGGTGGCCTGTGATTCGACACTTCTACGAGTGAGGGTCTCTAATTGGCCCTCAGTCCTCCAGATTAACAGTGAACCAATGACAGAAGCAGCACTAAGGTATAATTATTTGTATTTTAGCATAACACGGAATGAACCCGCGAATTTTCCGGGTCTCTACACATAAGGTCGAAAGGACGCGAGCCAGGAGAGGAACTGCCAGAGGGTCAGTGGTAGTCGCGGTACAGCTGCAGCAGCGACGCGGGCGTGCGAGGGGTGACGACGGTCAGCGCGGTCAGGAAGTGTGAGCGCTGCACCACGGCTGCACCCATGTCCTCCTCCAGCGCCTTGAGCGCTGCCTCGCTGCACACGGCCAGTACCTGCAGCACATTAGTCCCCCACACGGTGACACTGTCAGCTTATTCATTCCTAGGACAATACTAAATAGAGCTAGAGAAAGATAACTCATGCAAGGAAAGAAGGCTTTGTCTTCATAAAATACAAAAGTTCTTAAGTTCCCTTAAAAAAAAAAAAAAAAAAAAAAAGTTCCATTTAGCTTTACATTTCTCTTGATACTGAATTTTAGAAGTAACATTTAATATTTTAAACCTATTATTTTCACCACTTTTATGTAAACAGTACGACTGACTTTTTGCACCACTCTTGCCTTATTTTAACACAGCTTTTGATTAATTTTATTTACCGTTTTTCAGGGTCCCTACCGATGAATAAAGTATGCCCTCCAGGTATTCTCAGAATTATTACCAGAGAAACAAATCCATTAATCTCATGACAAAGCCCCTAATCTCTATGGCTACTCTATATAGGCATTAACTCCTAATGTGCTGTGAAGGCAAGGTAATTAATGACTGGGCTAGAAAGTAGAGATATTTTTAGTTTCCAGTCTCATCAGCAATGTGGCCATTGCGGGTGAGTGCTGAGTGGTCAGATCACTCGCCTCCCAACAGAGTCTAAACCTGATTTTTCGCTGTTGGAAATTCCGTGGTTGGTGTGTTTTCACGGGGAGCTCCCATTACCCCAGACATGCACTCCATCAATGCTTCAATTGCATCTGATGACCTCAATGTCGACAAGACGTTAAACTCAATCCATTTACATTAGCCGCAGCCATACATTTCAAGTCAAGGAAAATGAGGACGCAATCAGCAATCAGCCATGGAAAACAGAACTCAGGATGAAGAACCCGGATTTGAACCCAGGTCTTGATGCAACTGCTTTTGACCCGCATCATCTTATATAGCTAATAATAAATTCAGAGTTTTGTACTTTGTTAAACTCCTCTTAAATTTATCCACACAGCAAACTTTTTCTTGTAGTTTATGAGTACACAGGCTTGTCAAGAGACACTAAGGGCCCGGGAGGCAAATGATTTCACGAACAATATTTCAATTCAAACATCACAATATATATAAAAACTAAAGAGCAAACTTTACTAAGGCCATTACTGTAAATGTGATCTGTGCGTATTGCATTAATGTTAGGTTTTGAATGGATTTTTTTTTATAGCAATAATTCTATATTTTGTCCTACAATTAAGGTAATATTAATCAATAAAAAAAAATATTCTTAAACTCAACCGGGCCTGGTGATTTTGCCTCCCTCTCCCAAACCCAAATAGACAGCACTATATGCACACACAGTACATTATATAAACTACATATGTACATTATATATATCTATAAAAAAAAAAAATCATTTTTTCAAGCCACGAGTAAATTATATGTTTCTTCTCCATCCAAATAACTGGTAATAATTTTTTCTACTTCTTGTAAAACAATATCATATTTAAAGCTATCGAACATAATCTGATTTGCATGGTTTCATGCACGTGTTACCTAAGTTGCACAAACGAGCTGCGAACTTCAGAGAACTTGAGCAATGATTGTAGATGGCTCTCATCCCTGTGAAATGAAGGCTTCCTTACCAGGGTGGACAAGTCAGCTAGTGATCGAGTTCACCTTGATCAAGGCAAATACGGCATCATCTGGGAATTCCTGTGCAAAGCTTACTCCCGAGCTTTGCTGTGCAGCGACAGTCCAGAGACCCAAGCTCCCTCCAGCGGTCTCCGCCTGTCTGCTACAAGCCCCTAATGCCGCGAGTGCTGGTGATGGAGCTCATACAAGGCACAGACTGAGTTTTCACAGCAAATTTGTAGTACACGTGTTAGTAACATTGCTGTACTATGACCCAGTTAACGTGGCTCCTATTAGCAACCAATACTACTACAGTAGAACCCCGATTTTGCGAACACGGATTTAACGAAAACAGCGATTTAACGTAAAGGTTTTCAGAAACCATCAAAAAAACACCAATTTATTAAAATAATAATATAGATTTCCAAAAAATGAAAGTAAATAGTAATGGAATCTTATTAAAAATTACACTTTGTGGTGTCAGTAATAGAATGGAGGTACTATATATTAATATGTGCCTTTGCATCATCTGTCCAAATACGAAAAAATTAAAAAAGTTGTTCAAATTGCTTAAAAACTGCGGGCGCTGTAACTGAATTGCGTAGGTGCGTGCCATTGCGCGCGCCTGGATAGATAGACTGTCCGCGACACATGACGTCATGAAGGGTTTCTTTGTCCGCATCCCCCTCCCCCTCTTCTATGCCTGGCTTGACTCACCACGTTATCTTCCAAACACGCCCGCATAGTAACAGTGCTAGCCAATAATCACACGTTTCCAAATATTCCCTTTCCTATCCTCCAGGTTTTTTCAACTTGTGACCACGTCACACCAATACGCCATTATCATTATTCTCTAGAGGTGTAAAAGTAACGAAAAAAAGCATCCCCGTATGTATTCGTTACTATAACAATTAGTACTCGTTACTATCGTATCACGTTACATTACTCGTTACTTCTGATACCGCATAACATGCTATGTTATGTTGCAGCAACGAATTGAGTCGTATTGCGTACGCGTACAGTATGACGTCGCGTAAATAATAATAAATAGAATATAAACAATTAACAATATTTGATAATTAACAGTTTTTGTTAACCAAGAAACAATTAAATCTCATTAGAGCGGCTTTTTTATACTATCTCTTTTAAGATAACAAAAAAAAAAAAAACGTGAAAATACGCGATAATAAAAACTTATTTCTAATTTGTAAACAATACTTTCTTACGTTGTTTCTGTTCCAATCTCAAACTTTGTCTACACACACAATACCTTTAATAAACAGTAAAAAACTTTGACGACGAATTTCCAAATTATACTTAACTTAATAAACAAACATCATTCTTTGTAACGCAAATTCATCGAATATGCGCGCGCATGCGTAAAACATACGAAAAATGCGAGTAACGAGATGCAGCCGTGTGTAACGTTTCGTTACTCGTTACTAGATGGCGCACCTGTTACTCGGTACCGAATACATACGGTTTGCTACAGCTTTATTATTCTCAGTAAGAGCTTTGTGCGCGGTGTTTAGTTTTTGGAATACGTTTTTTATAAGTGCTGCGCAGCTCAGCGAACAAAGAGAGTCAACCGGCGGCCACGCCGCGCCGTAACAGCAGCTGACCGAGTACAATGACCTTTCTCCGCGTACGGCGCGCTATGGACGGAAATTTTCCATCAATTTGCGGCCAATTTTTTTATTTTTTATTTTTTACTGTGACGCAATGTGTATGTAGCTCGTATTTGTTATAAACGCTGCAGGTTGCGACTGTATTTTAATACACTTTAACGTAATTCTTACACTTTACATATTTTTAAACTTTTATGCCTCATTTTTCCCGGTTTCTGAAAATCTGTATGTACGACCGAGGTGTACGTACGAACCGGGGGCGTACGAGCGAGATTAAAAGACGTTGAAGATGTAAAGTTGACGAAGTCTGAGATAGCACGGCAGCACAAGATATCAGCGTCGACCCTGTCTACGATATGGAAAAGGTAGGGAAGCGATTATGAGTGCGGGGGTCGTTGAAAATCGGAAAATCGGATTTAACGAAACATCGATTTAGAGTAAACATTTTCGGTAACCATAGCACTTCGTTAAATCGGGGTTCTACTGTAGATAACTTAAGGTTTAAAACGTAAAAATGAGCTCATTTTGCTACTATTTTACAAACAAAGCTGTTTTCAAAATTCCACGTTTTCCCCTTAACGAAGCCTCTGTCAGTTGAATGAGTAACTGTCCGCGAGGCAACGATAGCTCGATGGCTCTTGCACCAAGACCATTTCTTGTTTGGCAGTACAAGGTACAAATAGTGATTCAAGTTCCCAATTATGTGCTTCCTAAAAACAAATATGTTTTAAAGGAATTTTGATAAATTTTTCGATGGCTGAACCAATAGAAAAATATGAGCTAATCTTAAGAACATCTGAAGGAGACATAGTGTCTGCAACAGTGAGAACCTGAATGTAACGCTACCTCGGCGCCGGAGTAGCCGTGCGTCTTGAGGACCAGCTCTTCCACGTTGACGTCGCTCGCCGCGCGGGTCTTCGCCAGCTGCATGGCCAGGATGTCGTGCCTCGTCTGTGCGTCGGGCAGCGGCACGTACATGACCCGGTCCAGCCGTCCCGGCCGCAGCAGTGCCTGCAATCCCACCGCTCCCGCTACTGGTCTACCAGCTCACAGAGGGGCAAGGGTAACTTGAACTACTGCCCCCACTTCGCAACACAAATTTTTAATTCATGGAGAGTTAAACTACAATACTGAAACAGTATATTAGCTGAATGTATGTTGAGGTAATGTATTCCAGGCAATTGGAAACAAGTAATTAATAGAGTTATAATAAATTAGTAGATTAGTAAGTAATTCTGTATGATAATTTCAATGTATTTTCATTCATAAATATTTTTTGAGAGGTTATGAGAATCCATGCATTTTACATTCATAACAACATTGTTGGAATAGTTAGAAATTTTAATTTTTTATGACGGGAGTGCATGACTTGATGTAAGTTTTTGGACATACGCCATTGGTAAGAACTTTTTCTGTTGAAGAAAAACTAAAAAATAAAAATAAAGAAATAAATAAATAGAGTAGGTACCGAAAAAAGACAAAAAAACACACGGGTCACGTCACGGCCCTGGGAGACAGGGAGTCGGTAGCCTGGTCCACGTCGTGGCAGCAGGTCACCTTGTCGATGCGGTCCGGGCGGTTGGTGGCGCCCAGCACCACCACGTCGCCCAGGGGCTCCACGCCGTCCAGCTCCGTGAGCAGCTGGGCCAGCACGCGCTCCTGCACGCCGCTGCCCTGCGCCCCCCGCTCCCCGCCCAGCGCGTCCAGCTCGTCGAAGAACACCACGGCCGGGGCGGCGGCGCGCGCCCGGCGGAACACCTCCCGCACCGCGCGCTCCGACTCCCCCACCCACTTGCTGAACAGCTCTGGGCCCTGCCGCACAGACCACGCACTTGCTGAACAGCTCCGGGCCCTGCTTGCACACCAGCCTTGACTAAACAACCTGTCACTGCTTACAGGTCAACAATTAAGTTAGAGTGCATGCATATTTAAAAATGTTGTTTTCAACAGAACGTTCAGTTAAAACATAAACGTGTTTGTTACCAAAGTCAGATTTTACTGCACGTGTTAAATGACACCGCGAAACAACGGCAAACTCGCGGAATAACGTCATGTCAGTGTTAAGAAGACTGCAAGTGTCCGCTCTGCCGCTCTGGCTCTGGGGGTGGAGCGCCTGCCTTGTAACTTGTAGGACCCGGGTTAAAAAAAAAAAAAGTATTATAATACTCGAAATGGTGAACGAGTTATAACTCCTGATAAGTGCCGGATTCCATGCTTCGATGCAGAACTAAAAGAACGAACTGAACGAATGATTACATGGAACTGATTCAAAAGAATCGTCCTGCCCTTCGCTATTCCACAGTGTGACCATGTGTCAGCAGGGGACTTGTGCCAGGAAGCACAACTAACCTGCCGTCTTGTCTCGTCCCACTCCTCGCCAGGTTTTAACTGCCAGTGCTTTTACTTTGTTTTCTAGCATACTTAATATTATGTTACTACATTAGAGATACTTTGTTTTGTTTTGATAGTCTGATTAAATCTTTTTTTCTCACAGTAAAAGTTGTAGAATAATAAAGGATAAATGCATGAGTCTGTGATAAAACCCACTACAGTAGAACCTCGATGATACGTTCCCGTTTCATACATTTTCCCGTGTCATACGCCGATTAATTTTGGTCCCACTGAAAGTACTATATTTACAATGGTTTACTTTCCCGGAACATACACTTATAAAATAAATAATTTCCCGTTTCATACGTTTTTACGAAGCGGAAAAGTCCTAAATTCACAAATTTTTTTGTTATATTCCTCCTGACAAAATACATTTTAATGCTTTTATTTTGAAAAACGTTCATTGTTTACCTTTGCAAACGTAAGAAAATAACTTTATCGCACCATAGATATGGATAGTATCAGGAAGACTGTGCACTTCGCTAGTAGCATCTATGGCCAGCACCAAGCGAGACTAGTGGCGCAAACTAGCAATGATTATGAAAATGGTGCACGCACTTTACCAAGGCACGGATCTCATATTTTGTGTAGTCCTTAATCTTTGAACTGAATATACCCGTTTGTTATTGTTTTCTTACGATCGGATTGTTTTGTATTTTACGTTTCTCAATTTAAAATATTATTGAAAAATGTTATGTTGTATAAAGTTGATGTAAAATGAAACAAACAAGCAAAAATTTCTGAATTTTTTTTTACAATAGCCTAATTTTTTTTATTTCTAATTTAGGCTTGGTGACTTCCCCCCCCCCCCCCCCCCTCCAAGAAAGGACTGCTTTACTTGATTATGGAGTGTGTTTTACATTTATGGTGTTTTTATTATATGTATATATAATGATGAATTCATATCTTTCATTAATATAATGCAATTATTTACAAATTATGTATTTAAGTTTAATCTGACATTGTGCTGGTATGCTAGATTGAAAAAAATTGTTATTATTGCCATTCCCTTTTCATACACTTTCCCGCATCATACACCATTTTTGTGCCCTCCGTTGAAAAGTGTATGACAGGGGTTCTACTGTATTTTTCTCCTACTTAAAAAAAAAAAAAAAAACACACACACACACACCTACACAATAATGTACTATATTTAAATTTCAATATCTTGAGTAAAACGTTTTTATATATTAATAGAACATTGATTAAATTTTTACTTCTATTTTTAACAATGCCTTAACGGTTTGATTGAAATAGCTGGCTTTTTAAAATATTTTGTGACCTTATGTTGGTTACTACGTTCAAACGCGAGTGGAAATGTACAGAAAATATTAAATCAAGGATAAAGTTTTTAATCTTTTGTTTGAAATGCCTAAGCATACAGGAGGAAGAATTCAGTCAGACGTGACGTTACTATGCTTCTGACCCAAAAATTTTAATGTGCAGACAGTCCAACTGCGCAGTGATATATGAAAAAAGAGCATGTTCTTTAACACATGAAAACAGCCAAACATGATGCTGCTACAAAGAAGTTGGCTACACGCCCAGGCAATAAATTCCAGACCTTAGAGCTTACCATTTTCAACACAGAAAAATTGTGATTGATAACTTTGCATTAAAAACCACAGAAGCTTTTGCTAAAGCAAATATACTAAGATCAGAACTTGCGAGAATGGATGTGTGAATTTATCAAAGGAATACGTGGCGTGCCTTGTGTCAAAACATTGAGAGAACATCGTGTTTCAAAGCTAGCGCAACAGCATGAAGATTTAATGCGCGAGTTGGTAGAGAACAGGGAAAATTTTTCTACTTTATGATGAAACAACAGGCAGTATTTGTGGTACCATTCCCCCGTGTTGAAGGAAGCACACCGGTGACGACAGTATCAATGCTAGAACCTTGATGGACAGGAAGTTGAGCTGGCTCTCGGTCGCCAGCGCCTTGGCCACCATGGTCTTGGAGCAGCCCGGCGGGCCGAACATGAGCACGCCGCGCGGCGGGGAGATGCCCAGGCGGGAGAACGCCTCCGGGTGCTTGAGCGGCCACTCCACCGCCTGCCGCAGCTTCATCTTGAGCTCGTGCTGGCCCGCGATGTCGCTCCACCGCACCTGCACGCACGCGCACGGCCCGTCACCCCCTCCCTGCCACCGGGCTGCCGCGGGCTTCCCGTGCATTAGGCGCCACTCGGTTGCAGTTGCTGGTGCTGTTCAAATGCTCTTCGGGAAGCAGGTGATGAGCGGGCTTGGATCTTTACAGCTAGCTGTACGCACCAGCAACATGCAGTCAGTGGATGGTTGGTAGTAGCACATTTACAGTTTTGCTTTAGCATTTAGCACAGTCTTGACTGTCAGCTTTGAATATATATACTGTATAGAAGTCGCCAGCCCAGGTTAAAATTTCTAATACGGTTTTGAGGTAGTTGGTTGATTCACCGCCGCAATCGCCACCATCTCTAGGGCATCGACTTGTGGTGGTCCCTAGCGGACAAGTGTCAAACTCTTCAAACACCCCTTCCCCCTCCCGTTGAACGACCTTGAGCTGCAGTGAATGATGGGTGGGGGGTGCGGGGAATGACAGCGGGCG
The DNA here is from genome assembly GCF_032445375.1 of Bacillus rossius redtenbacheri. Lineage (NCBI taxonomy): Eukaryota > Metazoa > Arthropoda > Insecta > Phasmatodea > Bacillidae > Bacillus > Bacillus rossius. Next base: position 17,177,101 of record NW_026962012.1, on the reverse strand, counting down.
ACAGTGCTGCGCTCTAACGTGTAAATAACAACTAAGAAGATACAGGGCGTTACGGCAGCGCACTGCAGCGGTGAAGTTTCCAAGCTGCTCATCATACGCTTCTGAAAAACGTAGAGTAAATCCTATCCACTCGCGACTTATATACAGTATATATATTCAAAGCTATCAGTGAGTAAGGTAATGCCTTGTTATGGATGACCCATGTTGCTCTACCCACATTAGAGCAATGGTGATTTAGTACAGATGTGATAGAATCAATGTGTTGTGTTGAGCATAACTTTATGTGTCATTAATGCTGAGACAGACCCTCTTGAGTTGAAACACACTATTTTTAACCATCGGCTAAGGTCATGATGTTACCTTGTAATATTTATGCTTGAAGAATACCATTTAGAACCACTGCTATATAATATTTATAAAGTTTGTAGAATTTTGTAATTTCCTTTATAACAACTAGGCGGTCCATATTATAAGGCTCTGTTTTTTAATAAACTTTAGGTGTGTATGTTGGTCGAGCCTGAACAAGCTCGTTGTTTTGTATCTCCGCTCGTCGCATCCCTACAAGGTTCAACGTTTTGGTGCACGTTTTAATTAGATTTGTGGTAAATTTTTAAAGTTGTGGCTCATTGGAACTAAGTGAGTTAAATAACAAAATTAATTTCATCAGTATCCAAGCTTAATACTGACCACATCTCTTTGCTGAAGGGAGCCTTAAAATATTTAAAAAAAAATTTTTACATCCGAGGGTTCTAGAGTTGCGTGTCAATGGAAATACGTACGTGAAATAACAACTAAAATGAAAGGATGTTAGTTGGTTAGGTAAGCTACATTAGTAACACATAAATTTCAATTTCAACAAAGATTTTATGACATAACCTAACCAACTTTTTACGTAAAGCAGGAAAAAAATAAGAACATGATACCCTAAAGCAAAATGAATATAGATTTTGCATGCTCTAAGCTTGGGAAAAAAAACCTCGTCGGACTTGAGATAAACATGGTATAATTTATGTACACTTTTTCTAATATAACGAAGCATTTACAAATCGGGACTGTGACGAATGTAATGAAACCGAGGCGTGCCGCCGGCAACTCACGTCCGGGACCTGCACCAACACCTCGCGCATGGCGCTGGGCCTCACGAGCCTCAGCGCGGCCGCGAAGTCGTCCCCCGAGACGGCACGGCCGCAGCGCAGGGAGAGTCTGGCAGCGTGCGCGCAGAGGGAGGCCAGGTCCGCGCCCACGAAGCCGTGCGTGCAGGCGGCCAGCCGGCGCAGCTCCTCCGCCCCCAGCCGGTGGGACACGCCGCGAAGCAGCACGCCCAGTATGTCGAGCCGGGCCTCGGGGCTGGGCACGCCCACCTCCAGCTCTCGGTCCAGCCTGAAGCAGTCCGCCCTCGAGATCACACCGCCGTGCCGCTTCCCGTAGCAGTCCGCCACATTCACCCGGTTCACACTGCTCGGCTTGACACGAGAGTTCCATCCAGCACAGAGATCAAACGAAATGTGTGTTAATGGAATTACAATACATTTCTTACAAATTTGTTCCAATTGAATATATATTTGGGCCAAACCTGTTATTTTTATGCCTACACAATTTCATAATTTTTATTTATGTTTTTTTTTTAAATTTATTTTTTACAATGTTCCGGAGAGCATAGCTCTGTTTTGGAACTATACACGTCACTTTGGCATAATATGAATAATATGACAGGAAGTACTTAAGCTGTTCATCATTGGACACTAGAGGGAACAGCATGGTGCCTATGACATCGTGACTTGCTTGAGTCGATAATACTCTTTTCTCTGTTTGAAAGAAACTTAACAAAAAAATAATTGCAACAAAATGGTGCCCAAGGCAAAGAAATTTTACAAAATTAAAATTTGTAAGGTGACAAGACTTACAGAAGAAAGAATGTAATATATGTATTATTTTATTCGTCTCTGCAGAGAAACCTTTTGTTTTAGTTGTATCAGCGTAAGTATATTACTCCTTGCGTTTATAGTGTGTTAAGTTAGGTTACAGTATGCTATTCAAGTGTCATGTATAGAATGGAAAGAATAATTTTTTTTTTGTTGTGAAAATTAAGAATTGAATAAGAGTAAAAATTCTATGCTATTTCCTCTTTTCTTTTCTTCCATGAATATCAAAATTCAAAGTTTTATTTTATTGGACTAATAACAACAATTTACAGCACTTGCAAGTGATTCAAATGTATATCTATTTATATCTACAAGCAGGAAAATTTAATTAATAGAGAGAAGTTAGGCAATTGAAGTAGAAATAAGTACATATATTACTTCTAGTTGGAATGTACAAGTAGTTATCTTGAGTATGAAGAGCTTTTGCATAGTGATAATGACTTTAGCTATCACACTGAGAACTATAGATTTGGGAGACAATGATAGAAAACTTTCCCAAAATACATACTAGAATTTGTTTTTAAAATACTGAAATATATACAGAATGTATCAAAATTCATGTTACAACGCTTGAGGGTAGAAAGCTCTTATTATTCCATTTTTTCCAATAAACATGTTGCCGGAAACGCGTAGTTAAGCCCCTGTAGCCCCAGAAAGAGTCGGGGGGGGGGGGGGGGGGGGTGGACTACCCAAAATTTATGTGTGCGCAAGGTCAGCATAATCTTATCTTTTCTTTGGCTGTTGTAAATGACCGTGAACTAATGGCTAGGCAGTGCTGTATGTTTTTAAGCCGAGACACTAATTCGAAGACGGTCCTTACCGTGAACACATTATCCGGGTTTATTTTTATTTTTTACAGGATTTCAATTATCCAGGCATCGGCGGGTCCCAATTAATATAGGGAGTTTACTATTTTTTATCCATCTGCTGCCAAGGCACAGTAAGCCTCGGGAGATGTTATGTCACATGACCTGGCCCTTAACCCAGATGCACGCCGGTGTCTGAGAAGCTTGACAAGACCTTCCGGGCTTTTAATCGCTAGTCCGTGAAATTCGGTAATCCGTGATTATCTCGGTCCTGACCATTACGTATTAATGAGGTTCTACTGTACCTCAATAGGATGTGTTCCAAGGAAAACGTAAACAGGCCAAGTAAATTGTAAGCATTTAAGTTTTTAAAGTACTACATTTACATCAATATTTTTCCTCGAATCCCGAATCTTTTCCCTAGAATTTCGAATCTTTCGAATACTAGAGATTCGGTGGGATTCGAGGATTCGACCGGCCCATCCCTAGTAATTATAACTTTGAAACTAATCAAGCATAAGAAAAGATATTAAGTACTAATAATAATCATTCGAAAAGTACCAAACATAATTTTTATATTTTGCAAAATTCAACCCCTAAGGGGTGAAAAAGGGGTAATCATTTTTTAAAGATTAATATTTATGTCTTCGAATTTAATTCACTGTAATAAATGATTTCGGGTACCAACAATAACATATGAACACTACAAACAACAATTTTTATATTTTGCAAAATTCAACCTTGAAGTAGTGTATATTCAGTATGTTTTTAACATTAATAATTATATCTCTGAATTAATAATCTATACTACATGATATTTGGGCTCACTAATAAACATACAAAACCACAACCACCCACAATTTTTATATTTTGCCAAATTCAAGCCCTACAGGGTGAAAAAGGGGTAAATATGTTTTCAAGATGAAGAATTATATCTCTGAATTTAATTAAGGGTTAGATAGTACAAATGAACAAGCATAAGAGTTATAAATATAATTTTTCAGTTTTCAGGATTTTGTCTTACGGTGTAAAATGATAGTTTGTTTTGTTTTATCATAAAAAAAAATCCATGTCTGCATAGCAATAAAAGCTGTATGTAAGAAACTAAACACAAATAACGTAAATAATTATTATATAGAGTAATTTTAAAATTTTTAGATATTCGACCGCTAAGGCAGTGAAGTTAGTTTTTATTGTAATAAATCATATATCTAAACAACTTTAAAATTATTTTTGATACAATAAATTATTCTATATAAAACCAGGTTTTTATGGTCCAATGGAAGATCTTGAATTTTCTTATTAATCTAGTTTCAAGTATGTCCAGAAATTGCAAATGAGTTTACGTAGTTGCACGGACTACTTCTGCGACTCTGCTGCTCCCTGCCAGTTGATTGTGGGGATCAGCTCCTGACATCTGCCGTCAGTAAGACCGAGAAAATTGGTGAAGTGATGACCAGCCCATCAGGCGAGGTGAACAGAGGTTTAATTTTGGGGCAGGAACCGGGACCTACTATGCAAAGAGACAAGAGAGCGTGGAGATAAAAACGAAGAAAGGGAGAAACACGTAAATAATTGCCTCGTAAAAAGCAGAAAATTTATAAGAGAGGACAGCTGGATATCACTTATCGCAGAGATGGGTAGAAAAGAAAAATCAGCACTAAATGAGCTCAGAATTAGAAAATAAAAGAAAAATGTTGGGAAAGGAACACCATCGGTCGGAACTACATCATTCAGACAAAAGTCTTGAAACACCGTGCGCTTAAGGCTCCCCCAGAGCCTTGGAAGCGACACGACCACTCGCACTTCAAAAACTGTCCCGAAGTTGATGGTGACATCCTAACATTAAACCAGGTGAGGGCGGGTGTGAAGGGAGGACCGCCCGTAGGGGCCAGGAGTTGGCGCTCCAGGTGAGGAGTCTTGGAACTAACGTCCCTGAGCTGCTGGCAGATGGCATCCAGGGCTCAGGAATAGACATAGGGCGGGCGAGTATAATTCAGACAGAGGAAGCGTGACGAGCATGAACAAGATGAATGGGGAAGGGGGGGTGTAATTCCAGTATCTGGGAACAGTGCTGGCGCTACACTACACCGGCTGTGTTCAAGCACAGCGGGCGCATCCAAATGCTATACTGGTTGAGCTTGGGGGGCACGGACGTGCGACAAGGCGTGACGAGAAGTGCGACCTGTGGTCACGGTTGTGGCTGGACCAGGTACGCTGTGTGTTTGCTATCACGTTTGTACGTGAGCGGAGAAATATTACCTGCTGCTGACCCGGCGTGGGACAGTGCGGCATGCCTGGCCACTCAAGAGCTAGCTGGGTACTACCGAGTGGGTGAAGTTTAAATCGGAAAGGTGTCTCCACTTTAGAAGCAGTAGACAAAGTTTAAATCTGAGCCACTGAATGCTCGTCTAACTCTCCACGACCGGGAGAGCCAGTGGAGACGGACCTGCCGGGGCGGCGGGCGGCCGGATGCACGTCCTCCAGCCGGCTGGTGGTGGCCACTACCACCACGCGCGCAGGTACACGGCGCAGCTCGTCCAGGAGCGCCAGCAGTACGGCGGCCGCACGGCGCTCCGGCTCGGCGCAGCGCACGCCGGGGGCCGGGCACAGGGCATCCAAATCATCCAGCAGCAGCACGCTGGGCGCCCGGGCGCGCGCCGCCTCGAAGCAGGCCCTCAGCCGGGCCTCCGTGTCTCCCCCGCACGGCTCAGGGCGCACCACCGGCGCCCCGCTGTGCGCGGCCAGCGCCTCCGCCAGCAGCGTCTTGCCCGTGCCGGCCGGGCCGTGCAGCAGCACCGCGCCTGCCACACACGGCTCTAACAGTCATTGGCTCCATCAGTCATTGTCTCCAACAGTTATTGACTTCAACAGTAATTGGCTCCAACAGTCTTTTGGCTCCAAAAGTCTTTTTGTCTCCAAAATGTTTTAGGCCTATCTGCTATTTGGCTACTAGACTAGGAGGCTAAGAAGCTACGAGACTACAGGACTACAAGACTACTAGACTACAAGTCTACGAGGTTACAAGTATACAAGTCTACCTGGCTACGAGACTACTTGACTCTTACTGTCTTGGACTCCATTCAGCTGCGAGAGTTAATTTATCTCATGCAAAGAAACTTGTTATAAGTAGTCCCGATTCTTGCCAACAGATGAAGTAACATGTTGCATGTAGGTGGGAAGCCCTACCACTTAATGCAGGATCGCCCCAGGGCCGGTGCAAGGTAAATTGACGCCCTAGGCGAAAAACCTTAATTGCCCCCCCCCCCCCCCCCCCCACCGGCCAGACACCCCCAAAAAATTTTCCTTGCCTCAAAATACATCACGTAAGCCTAAGATTTTGTCAACAATCAAATGTAGGCAGGCTTTTGTGTTTTTTTTTTTTTTTTACTTATTACAAATCATGAACAGTTCACCATGGACTTTAAATAATTACTTATATCAATATAATACATTCCAAACTGTTACGAAAACTCCATTTTCATCTAGTTTCAATGACCGTTAAACATATTGTATCAGCTGTTATGTGTCGTACTGCGCCGCCCCTGGCTACTTGGCGCCCTGGGCGGTTGCCTAGTTTGCCTATATGGACGCGCCGTCCCTGCTGCCACACACACAGTCCAGACACTACATGGACGTACAGTTTCCACTTAAACAAATACCATGTTTCAACAAATGATTCAGCAAAATCCACGACATTAAGAGGCCACTCCAGTGTTTCAGGGGCACTAACGCAACCCGCGTTAAACCTCATAAGATGCACTGCCAATTTTCATTTTGCTCATAACTAATTAACTAATACAGTTTTCGAAATGATGCTTGCTTGTTATGCAAGCCAAGGACGCTCTTATCTAAGCCCCTTTCTTCGAAAAACGTGCATAAATTATGGTTTCATACTAATCTTCACTAATATGAATAAGTGTATAGTCTAGGTTCAAACCGTAATTTATGCACGTTTTTGAAGAAAAGGGTTTTGATAAGAGCATTGTTGTCTTAAATATCGAGCAAGCATAATTTTGAAATCTTTATTAGTTAATTAGTTATAAGCAAAATGAAAATGGCATTGAATCTTATGAGGTTAACGTGGGTTGCGTAGTGCCCCTGAAACACTGGAGTGGCCTCTTAAGCAACCATTATAAACATTTGAAATTTGCAGCCTTATAAAGAAAGTTACAGAATATATTTACAACACTTTGCTTTCGCCCACAACGTGGTTCACGCTGAATTCCTGTTTGTTGTGTAAAGAATGTTTGCAAATTAAATAAGTTCCAGGAAAAGCCAAACAAACAACCTTGTTGTGGAACATATTCACGCAAAGGAAACCCTGAAATGTTACAGGTGCAAACACTAAAGTGCAATTATTAATTATTATTGGCCTTCCCGGGACTACTCCAGTGAGTGAAAGGAAGAGCGATTGCAGCTCAGCGACATTCAGACACTCTGTGGGAAGCAGGCGAAGAGCAGGGCATAAGTTAGTCAAATGCACCAACAACCTGCAGTTTGGTGTACAGCACAGTGGATGATCAATTATGGTATGTTTACATGTTTGGCTTTGAACAGTTAACACTGTGTTGAATGCTAGTGGGTACATGTTACAGATTTGACAAACAGCAATAACATGACAAACTTTTCAACTGCAGATATGGCTACTCTCTTTTATCGCATAATTGTCGCACACGCATAATCGTCACACCCCTTATTTTAGGGCATAAAAATTTGGATAAAAAAAAACCTTTTGCATAAACGCATGATGTTTTTGGTCCCGCTATTAGATTCTGAGCGTTTTGTGTGGGTATTATTTCCGTATAAAACTATGTATTTTAAAGTATAAATCTAATATTTCTTCAGACATTACTACTTACTTATATAATTAACGGAAATACAAAGTTGTCTGGTGTGTAAATTTTCTTTTAAAGACGTTTTTAAATGTTTTAACATTTATCTTTTCGTTTGTGTCGCCGCGGTGTACCGCTTATAAAAATGTAGCCAGCGCTAGTTGGCATCATTCATGTTTGGCTATGTTGCTTCCCGTATAGAGCGCGCACACGTATACGAATATCGATATCTCGCCGATTGCATGGAACGCACGCTATCGGGTGCCGAGTTCACTACATCAGATGGCCCGCACTCTTTCGTGGTGTGTACTACCGATGATAGTTACGCATTCATGCGGGCTCACATTCGGGTCACAGATTTTGTTTTTCTATTTAACGTTAAAAGGTTTTTGTTGCATGACTTATTAATTTAAATTGTTTGGCATGCTCTTTTATACTTAACTTTTCCAATAACGTACTTTCCATAAATGGGTTTTGTTTTTATGAATAACTTTCCCTAACAACATTTTCTTCCCTCGCATAAACGTCGCACTCCTACTTTTCAAACTTGATTTTAGTATAAAATGTGTGACAATTATGCAATAAAACACGGTAATATGTTAGTGATGTACTGCCGGGCAAAAAAAAACACAGTGTGGAGCAGTGCACATTTTTCAAGCGTGCTTTAGCACTGACGTGTACTGAACAGGAATACCTTCATTCAGCTTAACCAGCAACTACCTAACTGGGAGTTTCACACCACGAAGAGTGATATACTCCAAACTGCCTAAGGCTAACTGTAAACATCTGCGTCTTATCCGCTATGTGTAATATAAAACCAGTTATTGGTTACACAATTTTTAAGTTGGATGGGAGATAACATGGGAAATTTTTGTGCAAAGCATCTCAGGTTACTGGCACATAAGCAACATGACACTGGTGTTGCCATTACTTCTCTATCTGCTTCCTATCTTACATAATTACTATGATGTGGGGTTGGAGGGGGAGGCCAAAGCTCACTTCTTACCCCCCCCCCCCCTTCCCCCCAATTAAGAACTTTCCCTATTCCCGCACTACAAACAAAAGTGGAAAAACTGAATTGCTTATCGGCTCACTGAGGAGGTACCTTCAAAACTTTGCTCATTCTGTAAGTAAGGTGCTTTCACAAACATTAAGTACCACAAATAATATTCATTATGTAGACAGAGAATGCAATCACTGTGGAACTTAAAATTTAGACATTAATTTTGATGACACTGAGTTCAATGGAAGTATTTCCTATTATAAGTGGGGAACAGAAAATTACAGAGTTGTAAAGCAAGAAATACATACAGACATTGAATCAGTAAAATATGAGCTTTAAAAACAATTACAATATCTTTCCTAATGCTAAAAGACCACGTAGTGAACTGCAAAATTTAAAAGAAACACTCCCAGAAAATAAATAAATAATTTTGGAAGACTTCAAGAAAATGATTTAATTAAGCATCAGTCTGAAATCATACAGGTACACTGGAGTTCACCCAGTGTTACAATTTTCATTGCAGTAGAGTACTACAAATCTGACGGTCAATTACAACATATTTTCTATGCAGTAGTATCAGATTCATTGAACCACAATAAAGACAGTGTGCATGCATTCAATGAAACCATTTTCAATGATTTGAAGACACAACTCCTGTTTCATTTTGATTTTTTTTTTTTCATTACTTTTCTGATGGTGCAGCAAGCTAATTCAAAAGCAGTACCAACCAGTACATGATCTACTTTTCCATTAAGAACACCTTGGCTTTCCAGCTGACCACAGTGACTTTGAAACATCGTGTTGGTGGGGAAGTAAAGAGTGATATTAAGATCTGAGCTTCAAAAACAATTGTAGTAAATGGAGCTCAAGATTTTACAAATGCTGCTGCCAAATGAGTAAAATCTATTATAATAGTGTATGTTCCTGAAACTAAAATACCAGATATTACATGCGAGCTAAAGCATCGTTGCGAAAGTTGTCTCCCAGTGCTCAGAGTAAGTAGGAATCACTATGTGGTACCAGCTGAAAATGTCCACATTGCTTTGCTGTTAATAAATCTAGTGTTTTCTGGATGGTAGAGTAATGGTGTATGTTGTGAAATTATTAAGAATGTTAATACTATACTTCCAGGAAACGATGAAAACTCTTCAGAGACATCGTCACTTTGGAAGTTGAAAGCTCTAAACTCAGCCAAGGAAAATTTGTGCTCTGCTATTTGTGCTCTCCAAATGATTTTCGAGTCATGAGGTTGAAGGCAATAGACAACAAAGGAATATATTTGGCATATACAAGAAAGGAATATGATGAAAGTTATATATTTACAGGTAAAAGAAGTGATGCGTTGCTTTTACTCCCAGATCCACTAATGGAATGTCGAATTGTTAGTGATAGGGTTATTCCGTTATTCGTTATTTACAAGTTTAACTCTCATACTGATGTAAATTAAGCTTAATTTGCTTCTAGCATGTGTTTGTTCATTTTGCTATGTAATGTTAACAATTTATTAATCTCTTGAATTTTTAAACAATAATGGGACAAAATTTCCTTCAGTGACGGTACATGAAGTGTTTTCATAACTAAAATATGTAAGTAAACAAAAAACTTAAAACTTAAAAATTTGTTGTTGTATGTAAAATGATGTACATACCCGAAATAATAAGCATACACAACCTTGTTAAATTAGTGTTTTATTCAAAGGTTAAAAATGCAATTTCACATTGAATAGCGAACAGTATGTCTTTTTCCTGTCATTTCATTTTATATAATAATTCTACATTCATTTTCTTGCAAAACATTTTCCTAACCAATATTTATAATACTCAGGAAATTATTATGATTGAAATGTTAACATGCCGTCCTTCCGTGACAAAAAAATATTTGGCCGGACCCAAATACATTAATCACAGTTATGAGTGATTTATCTTCAATGTATTTGACTGAAAAGTGTAGAACACCACACTTTCAACAGAATTTTCTAAAAAGCAAGCAGCGTTAGTGGTAAAAACAGTAATGTTTTCTGTGGGTTTCGGGCCGTTGTCGACACAGAAAACGAAAGACATAAGGAATGCAGGGAGAGGAAGAGAGGAAGAGAGGAAGTGTGGAAGTGTGGAAGGCTGCAAGGGAGCCGCCACCAGGGTGGGAGGAGGGGGGACACCCGCGACGTGCATGCTCGCCCTCCCCTGGGCGGACTATGGGGGGGGGGGGGGGGGGGGAACTGTCCCGGAGTTATCAGCACATTGCCTGTGAATATTACACAGTTAACCTGCTTTAACAACAATCCAATCCTGTCTTCATCAGATCTCTAAAACACAAGATTCCACTATTGAGAAGAAACATTTAACTGCATCACTAACCATTGCTTTGCTTTAGATGATCGCACACGTCCTAAAAATGCTAGTCAGTTATGTTGGGATAAAGGTTATGGTATACTGCCTTGATTAGCGCTCCACATGTTCAGTGTATACACACTAATGGTTTTGGATGCATGATGTTGGATCAGCTGGCAGAAATGGCATCACAGCACACCCCAGGACAGGAGAGAGCTTACTTCACACTCACCCTGCGTCACGGTATCGGCTGCACTGCCCAGGCAAAGCGCCATGAGCTCCTTCACTTCTGCGATCACCGACTGCAAGCCGCCGACGTCCTGCAGCGAGGCCTCGCGCCGGCGCGGCGCGGCATCCTGCCCGGTCGTGTCGTCTAGCACGGTCCACTTGGTGGCTCCGACCACCTTACACAGAGGAGCGGGCACTGGCTCCCCCGCGAGGGAGGCTCTGTCCAGACGATCCGTCAGCACATCCACCGGACTGCCGCACGGCACCACGCGCGTCACACGGAAGCACAGCGTCTGGCCGTAGTTGGGCACGGAGAGGCGGCGGCCCACGCTCAGTATCTTGTTGCAGTAGTGGGAGTGCAGCAGGACTGCTGCCTGTGCCGGAGCACGGTGGCAACTGCTGCAGACCACGGCCACCTCCTGCGCGGGTAGCGCCGGTCCAGGGAGCCCGCGCACCTCCGCCAGTCCCTTGCTGCGCTGCCAGTGGAGCTCCATGCCTGCACACAGTCCACTCTTCACTACCACTGTGCATGATTCACACACCTGCAAAGAATACACGTAACCCCACAAGCATGTTTCACTGACACTCGGATAACTATACCTTCTTTAATAATTACATTCATTAGGACTTCATCAAGTTACAGGTAGTATACCTGTATTGTGCCAATCCCACACAACAACCTTGATGTAGGAAAACAAAAAAACTTTATTCCCGGTGCTTATTTATTAGTCACGACCACAAAGTCCCTGATAGCAACACCACACTGCTGCATGACCGACAAAGACACTTATCTAGCGAATCATGTGTCTGAGAATATGAATGGCCAGCAGGGACTTATGACTATTCAGCTAGGCAGTCTTGAAACTTCAGGTTATCCATCACAAGTCACCACTAAGCTGTCCATTAATGGCTACAACACAGAAATGCATGGCCGACAAATACAGTTATCTGGCGACACAGTTTCTGATCACATGGACCGCCAGCAGGGACTTGTGACTGATTGGCCAGGCAGTCATGACTACGGGTACTCCATCACAAGTCACGACCACGGGGTCCCCGATGGCTACATCACACACATACCCATGGTCAGCACAGCAACTTATCTAGCGACTTACTGTCTCTGAGCACATGAACCGCCAGCAGGGACTTGTGACTGGTCGGCCAGGCAGTCATGACTATGGGTACTCCATCACAAGTCACGACCACGGGGTCCCCGATGGCTACATCACACACATACCCATGGTCAGCACAGCAACTTATCTAGCGACTTACTGTCTCTGAGCACATGAACCGCCAGCAGGGACTTGTGACTGGTCGGCCAGGCAGTCATGACTACAGGTACTCCATCACAAGTCACGACCACGGGGTCCCCGATGGCTACACCACACAGCTGCATGGCCGGCACTGAGAGCATCACCATGTTTTTGAGTTCCCCCTTCGGCACGAACTCTAGCAACACAATACAGACCAATACACTCGTACAACACATTTAGAGTATCTGAATTCATGGATAATTAGTAAGGGAAGAACATTTCATCGCTCAGCAAACAATACAGCCTACCTCACATTTCAGTAAATGTCAGGCGGTATTGTTTGCTAAGTGACGATTAAGAAGTAGTTTTTTTTTTTTAAAAAGATGTAATTAAGTAAATGTGGTTTGTAATACCTACAGAATAATATTAACAATCAGCTACTAGCAGAGTTACAAATAAATGTACTGTTGATTATATATTGCTGCTTCAAACTTGTACAAAACATGTTTGAATTAATAACCACACTGGCAATTAATAAATTCCAACATTTCAAATTAAAATAAAATTAATGATCATTATTAATAACTCAAATAATTTAAACAGGCAAGATTTTGTCAATAATAAAAAAAATTAATTTAAGTTGATAGATTTTAAGATGAACATTATTATATGTCAATTATACAATGACCTTAGACATATGATAGATATTCAAACTATGCTACTTAAAATATTACAACATAGTAGGTAGGCCAAAAATTAATAAAAAATAACATAATTTTTACATCAATGAAGAGTAATGATACGAGATTATTAGCAACTGATGTTATTTTAAGTAATAAATGCTTTGATAACTTGTGGGTAGTCACAATACTTAGGGAGTTATGAAGATCTTGCGAAATGCCACAATCTGAACTGCAGGTGCTTGCAACACTCACTGATGGTTGTCACCACAGAGCACAAGTGGGCATGCAGTGCCACAGTAGGTGTTCCCTGTGGTTCACCACGATCAAGATGTAGTTAACGTTTATTAACAATGAGTACGCTGATATGGTGCTTGTGCGAGCTGTCTTGATTGAAAAACTTTTACTTCAGTATTCAAACTGTACGGCACACCAGATGACATCTCAGTGCTCGTTATTTTTCTATGAGCAAGTTGATTGAGAAGATTTTTAACTGGAGCTGGTGCGCTATTTCTTCTGTGACATGTCATAACTTAGGGCACACGTCGATTTAAACTTTCCACCCTTTTTCCCCCACCTTTGTCTTGTGTTCTCCGTGGCGTTCCCTTTCCCTTACTCTGAGCCAAGGAGCATGCATGGGATTGTGCTTATAAGGTATTAAGAGAAGCAGGCGAACATGACACAGGTTCATTTCTTTAATTTCTTGGTGTTCATGTGATATTGTATTGGATAGGCATTGCGGTGTTCCGGGATCAACCATATGCATGGAAGCTGGTGTTTACTTCCCCTAATCTGCACCATGTAACTTCACCTTTTCCCTTTTCTAGTTAATATTGTCTAAATTTTGTTTCAGCAGCCACGATGCAAAATTTTGTTTGATTCTCTCTATGTTTGTTTTCTTGGATGGTTACATACCTTGGCTTGCTCAATGTTTCTACCCCTGACACGATTAGCCTCCAAGATCCATGTCTGCAAGACACACACACCCTCTAGTAGGGAGATAAACTTCATTCACCTTCGCAATTTTTTGTTTACCTAGTTGGATGTATTTTTCACAGTTTGGAATCTTGATTTGTCACACTGAGTGTGTGCTTAAATTTGTAAATACTTTCAATAGGTCGACATTTACTTACGAAAATATATTCTCATGTTACTTGTACCTGCCTTGTTTAGTGTAATTGATTATGCTTAATATGCTCATGTGATTGCACGTTCATATTATTATCTTATAATAACTGTGTTTCCTTTTCCCTTAATAAATGCAAGTCAGTTTAATGTTTGTAGGGCTGCAGTTGAGTTATATTTCACATTGTGCCAATCTTTCTTATGAGCTCAAATTGCAACACCACGTTTGTTCAAAGATTCACTGATGTTTTCTTGTAATTTTGATAATGTGATCTTTTGTAAAATTTTATCTTATATTAGTTGCCTAGAACTAAAGCATTCTTTCAGGTACACTATGAATTAAGTAGTAAATGTAATTTTTTTTTGCTGTTAATATCATGTTCTGGCCTGAGGACAATTATATTTTTATTAAACATGAACGCACAAATATTTTATACGCAGTCATTTAGTCAAACACAGTTGTTAGCGGCATCCTACTACAGAGGCCATTACACTGCTAAACCTGTTATTGTGTTTTGTTCTCATCCCTAGGCATGGTGATTGCGCATACACAAAAAAAAAAACAGTTTGTTCTCTGTACGCTTAAAACCGCATTACTATGCATCAGAAGAAGTGGTGGTGTTCCCATGTTCTACTGTTCTGTTGCATGTGCCTGGCCTCTGCTGCGACGTCGTGGGTTCATAGCTGAGCTGACCAAGAACGGTAATGATTTCATGCCCTCCGAGATGGTATTGGAACTGTCCACAAAGCTCGTACAATCCATCCACAGCGCTTGGGAGGCATTGACCAAGATTCAATTGGGGCAGGCATCTGCCAGAATAGATGTACCCAGGGGGGATATTTTGGGGGTTCAAACACCCCATCCACCCCCCAAAGTAAAGTCAAGAAAATTGAGAACGCTCATGTATTCGAAGCTTATTGTCTGAAGTTTCGCACCGAGTGACGAGCAAGATAACATCACTGAGCAGCCTAATTGGTAAGCAAATATAAACAAAGTTGAATCACAGTGGTTGGTTCGTGATTGGTCAGTCTCAATTCTTGAATCGTGGAGATTGGTCTATGGACTAATCAGTACAACTACACTTTGATTATGTTTTAGTTTTGCTTAAAAGAATTAGGTATTGTGAAGCTGTAGTGATTGCAAAACTGTGACTTAACTTCGTAAAAAACTCTATAAAACTGTTAAAACCTGGAGAAAAAAAATATTTTTTAGTCATTACATGAAGTCAGATGCATTCATTTAAATATTGTACGTATAACATGAAGAACGTTCGATTATCGCAAGAAGCATAATTTTAAACGATGATTACAAAACATTGCCGAATCAATTAGGCATAATACGCAAGTGGATCCTCTGGGTTTCCCACTTTCGTTGAAGATGCATCACATTAAAAAGTGTGAAAATGTGGTCGCCCTCTCTCTGACGTTTAATCCAGGGAAGTTTGTAGTGGATGAGTGCTTGTATGAATCCGTACAAATAGCAACATGTAAAATTTTCCCACAATGTTAACTAAATTTATGTGAGTGTGCAATACAATTTTGAAAGACATTCATACCCATAAGAATAGTGTGCCATATTACTTAATTACTACAATATTTTGTCCATAGGTGGCCATTTAGGTATTGAGAAAACCTTCCGGCAAATCACAGCCCACCTGGCCTGACCACAAATGTGTAAGACGTCCGCAAGTATGTACAGATTTATCATGACTGTCAAGTGCCTAAGCCCTTTCAGTGTGCTAAGGTAGGCTTGTACGACACCAATCCTTCTGTTGCTCCTTGGCGTATTCTGCAAGAGGGAATGTTTGGCCCGTTGACAATCTCTCGCAATTGCCACAGTTCCATTTTAGTGGTGTTGGACATTTTCACCAATACAAATCCCCTTAATCACCAAGACCCTTAAGAATCAGGTATGGAATCATTAGGTGCAGCCGCCACATTGTGATGAACAACACGAAATATTTTCTGTCAGAGACATATCGAAACATGTGGTTTGAGTGGGCCATAAAACCTATTAACAAGCACGGTGTATTTTCCACAAAGGAACCAGCCTGAGTGTAGGTATAAATAAAGTGCTTAAGGGGTATTGGGAAGCCTTCTTTTCACAGACGAGAGAGCCAAAACTCGAAGTTCCCCGAAGTTCATGCTTTTTTTTCTGTATCTTTAATGTAGCTATCCTAACCAAATCAATATCCACAATGTTTTAAAGTATTTATAATGTAGATAACCTAACCTAATTGACCATTAGTATCCTTTTATCACCACCGCCATATTTATTTACAATGAACAAAAAAAAAACCCGAAGATGCAGGATCGGTCGTTTGGCTCTCTTGTCTGTGAAAGGAAGGCTTCCCAAGGGGTATTAGGCTTCTCCAGCCTGCAATTTCAAATGTTTTGATACCACTTGCAATAAAGCTTCAGTGATAAATTTTTGGTTTGATATGACCTAGGACATAGCTTTGACTACCTACTTGTTGAAGACAACACTTGAGAACTGGTGTGATTATCATGATAGTTGTAGTGCCCCGCATGGAATAATAAGTTATTTCCTCGCTTCGCTTACAGATAAACGTTGATTTACATTGTAAACAATAATTTAAATTGATTCATTAGTTTACAGTTCATTTCGTTACATCTGGTTTTATTTCATTTCCATTTGGTTTGTTTCAGATTATTTCGATTGTATCACTTTGATATGAAGACTAAGGTATCATTTCAATATACTGTATTTAAATCTTTTCTACTGATTTATTTTGTTACAATTAAAAAGATTAGTGAACATGAGGTTGCAACAAGGTGTGAAAGGTCTGGGAGGTATGATTTATGCTTTAACATGCCAAAAATTGGGATGAATATTTCAAAATTAGAAATATAGCAAAGATATGAAAAAACCCAAGATGGCAAGGCCTGATCCCCCTTAAGAGCACCCTCACGTCGTTCTACTGGGAGGACCAGATGCTGTGGGACAGTAAACTTGAAGCATTTAGTCACTTGGGGCTTAATTACATCATGCACTTGGTGACAGGGTTCCCACCACCAATTCCCTCTTCAGGCCAGGAGTTGATGCATCCGGTATTGAACTGCGGAACCTACTGCCACTGTATTCGGCTCTTGAAGGCGACTCTATTGACACCATTCTTGACCACGTTTTTTGTAATCTTGAGTGTGCCTGTATGGTTGTGGCAGATCGGTACAATCTATCACAAAGAGACCGAAGTTTTAAAGTTGGTAACCTGATTTTGTGTTGCAACTTTCTTTTGCCATCCCTGGCGGATAAAGTAAACGTCAAACCCATCCCTCAATTTATTGGGCCGTTTAAAGTCAAAACGCATCTGGCCTCTAACACAGTTCTACTGGAATGAAAAGGATGTAAGGGAAAAGTTTAGAAATACTCACGAGCCCGCTAAAACTGTATAAACAATAAATTTTCGTTCGTATTTATGTGCTTTGTTCTGTTTTAATGATTATTTTCTCTCATTCCCTTCTGACTAGACGTGCCCCATCAGCTAAATGATTGTCGGACGTTTACCTCTACACTTTGTGCCAGCCTATTCACGCCTTGGGAGACTATATCCAGCACCTTACTGGGACGTACGATAACAATGGCCCCTGAAGCGCCATAATGTCGTCCCAGGCAGTCAGCAGCCAGCGTCAGCATCGAGATCATGATCTGATGAACCCGAGAGCATCTCAACTTGATGAGTTAAATTACCAGCCACCATGCAACACATTTATGCGATGAAAAATAAAATATTTACAGAAATGTAAAATTTACAATTGTGTCATTAGTAATAACTCATGATATACCATAGAGGGAAAGCGAGGGGAGAGAAAGAGACAATGCAGATTTTCTGTCTCTGTTTTGCTGGTGAAGCAGTGGGTTACCTGCTGGAAGATAACGACAACGCCACAAGTACGACGTGGCACACAGCCACAATATCACCCCACACCACTCAACGCTCTACGTCGCAGCCAGTGTTACGAACCCCCATGTGGATGTATCTGCATAAGTTCTGACTCGGAGAGAGGCAGACATGTTTAGCTTACCTGTGGCTGTTGCCTCTTCCAAGAACCCAAACAGCACTTTATCTTTGATGAAGCCATGAGTGCAGCTGTCTGCTACGGCAGGGCAACAGCCCTCTTGGTGAACTACCAGGTCCTTGTGAGAGAGAACCACGTGGCAACTCTCACACTCATACCACGGCGATGCTGACTTCCTTCCTTTGGCTGCCATCTGCGCTCACCAATCTGCAAGCCAAGGTATGTGCTATTTTACAATACGCAAACTCTTGCAATTAGTTTACGTAACAGTAGCAATAGAAATCATGCACCACGCAGGCACAACTAAGTTTGCCTGCTGTTTTGTCGGATGAAACGAGAACTGACTTCTTGTACTTTTAGTCTTGCTGTTCATGACTACCTAGTGATATGATGGTATGACTAGGTATAGTTGGTAGTACTCCAATACCTACATCTCCATCAAAGTATAGGTTTGTCATTTTCGCATACGGCATAGTAGGTTCACCTGATGAGACTTGGCCAACCTCATTTGTGTCCTTAATCTCACACAGACGCATCCTCCAAGACAGCAAATTGCAGCAAAGAAGTGTGATGTGCTTCAATTGCTTGTGTGCATTGTTGGTTGTACTTCTCACTACTCTAGGTCCTAATGCTCACAGTATCCATCCTGCAGGCTAAGCTTGTAGTTTACACAGCATTATGGGCTCTAATACACTTAGCAATGTCAATGCTCTGCTGTGCAGCGAATGTGTGGTCAGTGCATTCAGTGGCCAGCGTAGGCGCTGACTGTCGCCCCACTCGCTGGCTCCCTGTTTGGGCATTTAGTGGGTATCTCCTTGCTTGTGAGGTGTGCTGCCATTTGCTCCATTCCCCACTTGGGGCACATCTTAGTCAGGACAGGATTTCTTAATGCTCTTACGACTGGACTGTGTCGTCTTTAGATTCATTGCTGTTCAACTAATTACATTGTGGTTGATTTACTGCTATTCATGGCAGGTTGTAAATGTAGGGCAATTGCTTTTGTTATGAGTAATTTGGAAGGGGGGAGGGGGGGTTCCTCATAAAAAAAATACCAATTAATTTTTCACAGTGTTATTAATTACTAATATCTACACCTTAAATTAAATAAGGAACCACTCTTAGTCCAATCTCTGTCCATAAATCAGTCCTAGCCGATCAATCACACATCAGCCTGCACACTGGAGCTCGGCTCAAAATTGGCTCGCTCCTCACCGCAGTCCTCGACAACTCCCTCACCACTCACCCACGTCACTACTGTCGCCCCGACTCGCTACCGAAGAGGCTCTCGCTTGTATCGCTACAAGACTCTTCCTCGGTAGCCGCCAAACAGTCGCTCCGATGCCGCCGTGCGTGTATCGCCGGCGTCACTCGCCGGCAGGTCGAGACTCTCTCGCCAGTCCACTCTCCTTCTTTGTGCTTGGAGGCGGGGCCCTTCTACACCCGGGAGGCCAGGTGTGGAAGCACCCAGAAGCCATTTGCTAGCGTCCCTGGTCAGGCGTGGAAACACCCAGATGCCGAAATTGACGTCACGAGTGTCCCTGACCTGATAGCGCAGGCCTCGTCCATTGCCCGAGGTGACACTCAGGATTCTCCAGGCCGTCGTTCATCCCTCCCGACTAGTCAGGCTCCGCGACTGACGTGTGGGTGCGTGGAGGGGGAAGGCGACACACACACCTCTCTCGCTGGGGGGTGGGACGGGTCAGTTGCCTCCCGAACTCCGTGGCAGCCGGCGGCCTGTGTATCGTTTCTTTTTAGCATTTTCTTTTCTTCCTTTATATTAATTTGAATCTTGTAACACAAAGTTTCAAAACTCCACTTGTAAATGTATTTTGAACTTATTCTTTTTATGTACAGTTTTTTGTTAACAGCAAAGAGATTAGTAATGGATATACCCAACAGCACAGTTTAAGGTAATGGCCGGAAATCATCAACAGTCTACAGATAAAAAATCTTCCAGCATGTTCACGGAGTGGTTTCAGGGAACTACGCATGGTGGCAAGCTAAATTCAAACAAAGGTTGTATGTGATCAATGCCAGACATCGAGCTAGTGATAACAGTGAGAAAAATTCTGTTTATTACTAATCAGTGATGAATTAATTATGTCTAGGCTTCTTGATTAAGTTCTTGATTCTGGCTAATTGTTGGATGGTAACAGTTCATGATTATGACGAAACATAGAATTACAGATATTACTTAATCTGTACCTGTCTTCTCTGTCTATCTTATTTGGATTCTTTTAGTAATCATCAGCTGTAGTAGGAAGTACATAATATAATTTACAATGTGTAGTACTTTGTCAAAATGGATATTATGTCCTGTTTCATTATAGAGCTAAGCTATGCATGGGCGACTCCTAGGTTTTCTTAAAGAATATTGGAGATGCTTCTCGTTGCCGGTCCATGGCACTCATAAACACCTGGAAATGTTCTTAGATGAATCTTTGTCTTTACAGTGCCCAGTAATTACTTCAGTTTATTGAATAGCTTCTTAACTGTTACAGCATTAACTTTGATTACAAAAATAACCATGCTGAAATAATTATCCATGGTTCATGGGTGTACTGTATTCCCCAAAATAGCTTTTCAAGATGCTTGTGCGATATGCAATTAAAAACACTGGAGACTACGATCAAATGAATTACAGATTTATAAGATCATCAAAGTTTGAAACCATGCTGAGTTATTGAATATAAAGAAACAGTCATGCATTTGAAGATTTTTGATAGTAGCAGTCCTAAGAACTGTTGATAAGCTCAACAACAACTTTCAAGCTCGTAATGAAATAAATCTGGAAACACTTAAACACCCATTTATATATATTCTTTTACCTATTATGACTTTTCTTCTATATTTAGGTAAAATTTAAAAACACCTTTCATTTAAAAAAACCACCTACTAAGTAATTATTGTAAATAACTTATTGGTTTCCCTGCTGCACAGACAAAAAGTAAATATTATATAGAATAACCGGTCATTGCTGAAGTTCAGAACATGGATAATCTAAAACCAAATCTTTAAGTAGATATCAATTAAACTCATTGATTTAGTATAAAATATTATTTTCTATGCTACTAGAATAGTAACTTAAAAAAATCTTCTTAGTTATAAGTTAAGCCTTGCACTCACTGATGAATATATAATCTGTATGTGTGGGGGCTCTGGTACAGCACGAAGCATGTCCAAGGGTACCAGCAAGTCCTGGACAAACAGGCATAGCCGAGGCCGCCGGCATGAGGGGAGGGAGGAGCCTGCTGCTAGCCATCACCTGTCGCAAGTTCCTAGGGTCGCCGGGGTCGCTGTCACGTACGGCGTGACTGGGATGTCATCGCTAGTAGCTTCCGGCCGTCGGATCAGGAACCTTGTTGCATGACACAATCGGAGAGATACCAGACATTTCTGTGTGCAGGGCCGCAACTAGGGGGGGGGGGGGAGGGGGGGGGGGCAAGCGGGGCATACGCCCCGGGCGCAAAGCTGTGGGGGCGCCGAAATCGCTTGCATTGTAATTCCTACTACAACTGGTAACTGGTAAAAAGTTTTTTAACTTGCATTCCAGGAATGTCTACTCTGATTTACAATATAACGTCTCAACATATTTAATGAACAAGTCTAGTGATTATACGGACTACTTTATGGACATAGTGGGTTCATGCATGGAAGGTACAGTAGCACAGAAACTGTTACACGTAGGTATGGAAAATGCTTAAATAGCACAATTTTTCCGTGGGAGGGCCCTCGGACACCCCGCTTTATTGGTGTGGTATGTGCAAAAAAAAAGAGGGGGAGGGCACATGAATCCATTCATGCCCCGGGTGCCAGAGACTAGTTGCGGCCCTGTCTGTGTGCACCGCGCAGGGTATATATGGCGCAGATAAACCAGACACCGGCAAGTGAGTTGGAGCGACACCTGGAGTCTCAAAGTGACAAGCGTGGGTTGGGTGACCACGAGACGAAGGGTGAAGTGGTGCGAGTGTCCCAAGACAGCGAGTGGTTAGCGGACCAACTGGTAGGTGTAACTGTAGTGTAATCAGGTTTTAATTATCTCTGCGGACAAACATAAGACTGATATTGTAAATGTGTAAATATTAGGGAATAAATAAACTTAATTAACTGGGCTGTCCTTTTGAACTTTATTATATTATCACCACACGTAACAAAATGCTGTAACAGTTAGCAGCTCCCACATATTCCGCACATCTGCATCCCCACTCCACATACTCCCAAATACCTTCGTTTTTATTAAATACATTAATACCGAAGTTACTGGCTGTAATACATTAGTCAGTGTTAGTTGTGGAGACTAAAACCTCATGGTTATAAGGAAGTACGCATGTGTTTACTGTAGGTACGTGTGCCAAAAATTTATAATTCAAAATTTGTTCTAGGAGAGCGGCACATCTCAAAAAAAAAAAAAAAAAGATAGTGAAAATCTAAAAATGTAGTTATTTGACTCCCTGACCTTTTTTTTCTAATTAAGTGTTGTGTAAAATAGCAACCCTTTAATAAGGTTTATTATTTCATTACCTGAGACAGAATTATTTTCCAGTATAATGTTTATATAAGGACATGATTATGATTTTCATTTTGTTTAATGTTTGAAACAAGACGTTCACATGTTGTGAGCGGTTGTAAGTATTGCGAAGGTGAGTTGAGTTTTGTAGCACTAACAATTGATTTCATTAATATAAGGATGGTTCCAGAAGTTCGGTTTTTGCATCTGTTCATGATTCATGACAAATCGAAGAAATAAATTTTGGGTTTCGTCAGATACATTAACTGAAAATGAAAAATACATGACAAATATCCAATATGTAATTCATGTAGCAGACCTAACCTAACCAACTGTTCAAACTTTTTTTAAGAAATATTTTTAATGTAGCTAATCTAAAACATGTTTCACATGAGTTTGTACTATTTTCATTGAAGCATACTTAACACAACCAATCCATTAGGTAAAATATTAAATTACACGTAAAAAATATTTTTAATATAAGACTGCCTGAATGATTGGAATATATGTCAGTAATAAAATTACAAGTTTTTTTTTTTTTTTTTTTTTTTAAACTGGGCAAATTTCTGGAAAAAAATATAATAGGTCAAGTTGAACAGCTAACTACTGGTAAGCATTGCATGGTACGTGTGTATTTTAGATCAGAAAAAATAGAGGGAAAAGATATATGTAACGCAATTGCAGTTGGCCACTGAGGAACGAAGGACACTAGTCTATATTATGTGTTAGTTACAGTGAAAAAGTGAATATTGGAGTGAAAATAAACATAAATCATACTGTGAGTTTTATAGCGATAGGCCCTAACAGCGATTTTGGCATGAGTAGGAGTGAAGTAATAAAATTTGAATGTACAGTAAATACCGGTAACTGTTCAGAAGTTTCTCAAGGTAGTTAAAAATATAGACTTATTATCAGGAAAATTTTTATTAAAAGCGTAAATTTTTATGTATTTTTTAGGTCCAGTGCTAAAGTTTGAAATTTATTATGCAGGAAATTTTTTTTCGTGGAGTTTTATTGTAATTTGAATATCAAGTAAGATTCAAAATTAATGAGTGTAATGGTATATAATGGTACTATTTAGTAGATAGGCATTGTAAGAAACAATTTAATATGTTAATGCGTTGAGATGTCCTGAAAGAAATTAAACTTTTGTTTATCTTTAAATTGAATTAATTTAATGTTGTGGTGTAGACAATGAATGCACAGTTGTGACTGTAGAAGTGACAGAGTACAACAGAAGTATTTCTGTTTGTGATGTTGAATGACTTTCATGGTAATATGGTGAATATATTTGGTGTAAAATTAATATGTACCAGAGTACTATTAATAGTAATTGAATAATGATATAAAAATAAGAAAGGTAAGCAGTTTTTTTGTGGATTTAAAATGTTTTAGTGAAATTAAGTAGGTTTTGTTGTGAACAAATTTGTTTGCTGTTAGGTGAGAGGGGTGGTATGTTTGGTCTGTTCATCATTAATTATTTTTGGTAGTGTAAAATGTCTCTTTTCCTAGAGTATGGTAGTTTTACACTTGTTGAAGTAAAAAAATAATAATGCAAAAGGTTTGGTGAAGGGAGGTAAGCTAAATGAACATTTAATATGAGAGTAATGTTCTGTAAAATTTAGTCAACACATTTTCTTATATTAAGTTATAAAATGACACACAGGCCATTCATAGCTTATGTTTGGCTGAAAATGTATCACAGTTTTAACAGTAAAATAGTATTAAGAGTTAAACCTTGAGTGAATTCTACGTAATACTAATACCAAGATTGTTTAAATGCTTATCACTATGTTTGATTATAGCTTCTCAGATTGAGTTACGTGTTCATACTATGATGTGCTGAAAACAGTTTGCTTTTTTCAGTATTTTTAATGTACCTGTACAAACCTGTCCAACCATCCACAATGTTTTTAAGTATTTTTAGGTAGCTAACCTAACCATATCGACCATTATCACTATTTGACTCAATTTCTCCGAAACATAAACACACAGACACATTGCTGACAAATGGCCAAATGGCATTGGTTGCATCAGTGCACAGGTATTGTAATGTATGCTCTAAACAGTGATTTCTCAGAAACCAGTACGAATTTATCAACGCTGCTTTCAGGGTAGATACAGGAACATCTCTTGTGTCCGAGAAATGTATTTTCTGAGTATTAAAATTAATTTCCGGAAAAGCCGCGACGTAAGAAATTTACCAACAGCAGAGTGGCAACATACAGGATCAGGGCGCAATCTCTAGAGTGGAATCCTAGGCTAAATTATTAAAGAACAACATAACGGCGGCCACGTCACTGTACAGGTACCTAATTTAACTTATAATCAGTATGTTCTCAGAAACCATAATGAATTGGGCAATGCTGTAGTATTCGAAAAAACAATATTTTTGCCATTTTATAATATTTTTTACCCCATTTTACAATCACTATTTTTTTAATTTCTTTGCCAAACAAATTTGTTAAATAACATCATAGGTATAAATTTTGTAATCAATTGTTATTATTTGTAATAAATCGTGTACTTACGCTACACTATTTAATAGAAACTATATGTTCTTTAGAAGAGAAATAAGCAATGTCTAGGCTTAACATTTCATAATTAGGGGTTAAAAGAAACAAACAAACCCACGTGTATGAACATCATAGACAAGTGTTAAAATATATCGGTAAGTATTATATATGTGTTATGACAGTAAATCTAGCGCTAAATGTGTCTGAAAAACGTACTAAATTCACTATGACGACAGTTTTTTTCACTATAAAAAAAATAGCGAATTTAGTCACCGTCGCTTCTTAATGGTAGATATATGATTGAAAATTAAGAATAACGAAAAGAATTACATTGAAAAATGAAGCCAATACCTATTTTACAAAAATTCAACATTAAAATATTTTTGCTTTCTCGCCCATTTTTATTATTGGCAGTGACGCCGTCCCCAGTACCTGATTACTTAATTAATGATTTAAGCTGTGGAAATTAAGAATTTTAACTGGAGGGCGGGGTTCTTTGCCTCGTGACTGCAGGCAGGGACGCGTCGACAAAGGATACCCCGGGCTGTTTAGGCCACCCAGGACACCATAATTATTTAGGGGAAAACAGGTGAATATAACCTAAGATATAACTGAATTTATTTACATGTCACCTGGTACAATATGTCACATGGTACATGACGCTGTCACTTAACTGCCTGTATCATCGTCTACCTTTTAATCTCTGCACACGCAGCCCTCGAAGAGCGGTATTGATTCACGGCTTGCGCAACGTTATGGAAATAACCAACCGGGGGTTGCAGGCTATCCTGAGACTAGCAATAGGACAGATGATGGCGCGTGACGTGTCGGGAACCTGCGATTAAGGATGCGCTGGACGGCGAAGCAAGTGAATGTCCATGACTAACTAATTAAAATACCTTTTAATTTACCTCGAGAATTATGTAGTTGCGAAATTACACAGGGGGTCTACCTCCACACTTGGCACACCCTTGGCATAGGTAGATAACACATGTGGCTGATAGCTGAAAATAATACTAAGATTATTACAGTAGGCTAATATATAACCGGAAATTGTTCTGCAGAGCAAAGTGAATTAGTTACAGGAGTACAGTTCAGGTTAGATTGACATAGTTACCAGAGTTCCGTCCTCGCTGTGGCGTAGCGAACACAAATGCGGGCGCGGCAGTACCGCTGCACGGCGAACTCACACGCGACCGCGGCACATCCCTGAAACTGAGTCGTTAGTAAATGTCACTGAACACATTTAGCTATTAAACAGCCCCGTGTGGGCAAAGTCCAAACTTCGTGGCGGAGGTATTATAGCGTGAAACGCTGGCACATCGGTGTGATACCCTTGACGTCCCTCGGCTTCAAGTCCCCGTTTTCCCGTTGAAGTAAATGTCCTGTTATGCCCGTACTGCTTTCGTCGGAGAGGTGTGGGTCCAGGCCAACGTGGCCGGGACCGGGAAATGCGGGACCTGGAGGGAGAATGAAGTGATGAGGAATGTTGGTAGGCTGTCACAAGAAGAACACGATATTAACGAATTCACGAGCCTATTTTTATTAACGTATAAAGACCTGCCGCAGCCTGGCGGAACCGTCGCGGAACAAGTGCCCTACCGCGGCGACCCGGACTCCCTGATGACCGTACTGTTCGCGAATACGTTTCAACACGAATCGTAAAGTTCTCAATGCTAAGCTGACCCCGTGAGAGAGGGCTCGAAGACGGAGCGATGGGCGTACGCGGCCCGTTACGTAATGTCCCTTAGGCGGCGAAAGTTCAGAAACCCGTAACACCACGTTCGCGTTGTAGAAACTGCCCGCTGGACACGTCTCCCGAAAACTCGTAAATTAACAATACTAAGCTGGTTCGCGGTGGCAGCTCAGCTGCCGCGACAATCTGTGAACTGAATGAACGACTAGCCACGAGCGCAAAGTACGCGGCTCGCGGAGCGACGAACACGTCTGTCTCCGCTCGAGACCAGGACGCGACTGACTCTCCCCGCTAGCCCGCGGGCCGGCGCCCGCGGGTTGGGGGGAGGGAGGGGAAATCGGCCGGCGTGGGAGAGAGCTCCGTCCCGCGGCGCGCCAGGCTGCAATTACATACTACATGGTGAAACCCTTCAGAAAAGTTACAGAATTATTTATAAAGACTTAGACGAGACATTAATTAAACAGCGAATTTACACAAGAATTAATAAATAAAATAAGTTATTTACATACTTTTAAGACCCTTGATCGTTTACAAATATATACACAGAGATAAAATGATAAAGTCAAATAGAAAAAAACACTCATTGGCATGCTAGGGCGCACGCGGGTGCGTCCCTGGCCGTCGCACTTCACAGGGGAAACACAATGGAGGACGTTGACGAGGCATAACGGCCTGAAGGAGCCGAGGAGACACTTGGGTCGACGTCAAATGCCCCCCCTCCCACGAGGCCGTTATGTCCGTCAACGCCTCTCATTTATTCAAATGGACATGAAGCACCGGGCCGTGGCACTGGAGAACTGACCTGCTGAGTCCGGGACCCTCGTGACAGATGGAAGGGGCGTGGCACCTTTCGCGGCACGCGCGGCAGCAGGCGGCGGCGTCGCGTCCAAGGTGGCCCGCGTGACAGGTGGTGGGGGCGTGGCACCTTTCGCTTCGCGCGCGGCAGCAGGCGGCGGCGTCGCGTCAAAGGTGGCCCACGTGACAGTCCGAGGGGGCGTGGCACCTTTCGCGGCGCTCGCGGCAGTAGGCGGCGGCGTCGCGTTCAAGGTGGCCCACATGACAGTCCGAAGGGGCGTGGCACCTTTCGTGGCGCGCGCGGCAGTAGGCGGCGGCGTCGCGTCCAAGGTGGCCCACATGACAGTCCGAGGGGGTGTGGCACCTTTCGCGGCGCGCGCGGCAGTAGGCGGCGGCGTCGCGTCCAAGGTGGCGGCATGACAGTCCGAGGGGGCGTGGCACCTTTCGCGGCGCGCGCGGCAGTAGGCGGCGTCGCGTCCAAGGTGACCCACGTGACAGTCCGAGGGGGCGTGGCACCTTTCGCGGCGCGCGCGGCAGTAGGCGGCGGCGTCGCGTCCAAGGTGGCCCACGTGACAGTCCGAGGGGGCGTGGCACCTTTCGCGTCGCGCGCGGCAGTAGGTGGCGGCGTCGCGTCCAAGGTGGCCCACATGACAGTCCGAGGGGGCATGGCACCTTTCGCGTCGCGCTCGGCAGTAGGTGGCAGCGTCGCGTCCAAGGTGGCCCACGTGACAGTCCGAAGAGGCGTGGCACCTTTCGCGGCGCGCGCGGCAGTAGGCGGCGGCGTCGCGTCCAAGGTGGCCCACGTGACGGCGGTCGTGGCACGCCCTTGTGCATGCAGAGCGATTGCGGCACGCCCTCGTTGTGCGTGCAGGGCGATTGCGGCACACCCTCGTTGCGTGTGCAGAGCGGTCGTGGCACGCCCTCGTTGTGCGTGCAGGGTGATTGCGGCACGCCCTCGTGAGTGCAGAGCGGTTGTGTCAGCACAGCCGGTTCGCACCGCGTAGGCCCCTCGTGAGCCCCTACGGCAGTTGGGGGCGGCGGCGTCAGGAGCGGCGTGTCTGAGTCGGCCTGCCGTATCCACCCGGACGTCGCGTGCCAGTCGTACCACAGGGGCTGGACGGGCGCGGCTTCCTCCGTCTTCAGCGATGTCCTGCTCGGCGTCTCCACCCCATAGGGCGGGGGCCGTGTTGGAGGCGGTGTCGGAGGCAGCGTCGGCGGCGGTGTCGTGGGCAGCGTCGGCGGCGGCGTCGGTTGCAGTGGCGTTGGGAGTATCGCCGACTCCTGCAGCGTGATGGCGCCCGCCCAGTGTGACCACTCGACCTTCGCGGTCGAGACACTTGCGGCACCACCCACACCCAGTTTCGCTCGGCACTGGTCACACGTAAAGCAGGACATCCATTCCTCTTCTCGCGCGACCAGTTGTGAACACTCCCTGTGCCACAGATTCCCGCACGTCCCGCAGATCCGCCCATCCGATGTCCCGCCGGGGCACGAGTCCGCACCGCACATTGCCCTACCATACGCCCGGTACTCAAAGCAAAAACCGCATTCGTAATCTGCGAAGTGCTCGCAGCACTCGTCGGGCTCTGGAAAGTCCGCTTCCGCCCATGTCTCGTACGCTTCCTGGAAGTCGTCCATGCTTATTGTAAGTGTCTCGCTGTTCGGTAATTCAGTCCGTGTCTTCCCGCGGCGTTATCTTGCACCGAAGATCCCTGCTGCGTCGCGATCTCAGGTTCGTGGTGCTCCCACGACACGTTATCTGTCGCGCCACCGATCCTTGTCGCGTCGCCCGCCGTCTCCGGTTCACACCGCTCCCACGTCGCGTTATCTTAAGCCGAACGTCTCGAGTTCGCGTCGCTCTCACGCCGCGGTATCTCTCGCCGAAACGTCTCGTGTTCGCGCCGTTCCCGCGCTGCGTTATCTCCCGCCGGCGCGCCGGCGCGCCGTCTCGAGTTCGTGCCGCTCCCACGCCGCGCGGTCGCACCTGCTTCCGTCCTGTCCTGCATCTGCGCGCTTGCGTGCGCTTGCGTGCGCTTGCGTATGCTTACGGCCACACTAGTTGGGCGCCAAATGACGTCCCTCGGCTTCAAGTCCCCGTTTTCCCGTTGAAGTAAATGTCCTGTTATGCCCGTACTGCTCTCGTCGGAGAGGTGTGGGTCCAGGCCAACGTGGCCGGGACCGGGAAATGCGGGACCTGGAGGGAGAGTGAAGTGATGAGGAATGTTGGTAGGCTGTCGCAAGCAGAACACGATATTAACGAATTCACGAGCCTATTTTTATTAACGTATAAAGACCTGCCGCAGCCTGGCGGAACCGTCGCGGGACGAGTGTCCTACCGCGGCGACCCGGACTCCCTGATGACCGTACTGTTCGCGAATACGTTTCAACACGAATCGTAAAGTTCTCAATGCTAAGCTGACCCCGTGAGAGAGGGCTCGAAGACGGAGCGATGGGCGTACGCGGCCCGTTACGTAATGTCCCTTAGGCGGCGAAAGTTCAGAAACCCGTAACACCACGTTCGCGTTGTAGAAACTGCCTGCTGGACACGTCTCCCGAAAACTCGTAAATTAACAATACTAAGCTGGTTCGCGGTGGCAGCTCAGCTGCCGCGACAATCTGTGAACTGAATGAACGACTAGCCACGAGCGCAAAGTACGCGGCTCGCGGAGCGACGAACACGTCTGTCTCCGCTCGAGACCAGGACGCGACTGACTCTCCCCGCTAGCCCGCGGGCCGGCGCCCGCGGGTTGGGGGGAGGGAGGGGAAATCGGCCGGCGTGGGAGAGAGCTCCGTCCCGCGGCGCGCCAGGCTGCAATTACATACTACATGGCGAAACCCTTCAGAAAAGTTACAGAATTATTTATAAAGACTTAGACGAGACATTAATTAAACAGCGAATTTACACAAGAATTAATAAATAAAATAGTTATTTACATACTTTTAAGACCCTTGATCGTTTACAAATATAAACACACAGATAAAATGATAAAGTCACATAGAAAAAAACACTCATTGGCATGCTAGGGTGCACGCGGGTGCGTCCCTGGCCGTCGGACTTCACAGGGGAAACACAATGGAGGACGTTGACGAGGCATAACGGCCTGAAGGAGCCGAGGAGACACTTGGGTCGACGTCACCCTTAACAAAAGTACTTATGTATTATAATAAAAATTTTCATGCCTGAGCCACATACAATTAGTAACTTCGCACGGTCGGTTTAAGGCCGGCCTTGGAGCAGATGAATACGAATTATGAAGATTGAACTATTGAAAACTACATGCTGGTTTTGGCGCGAAAGTGAAGGCTCCACGTGCACGGGGCTGCCGGCCCTGATGAGTGCTCGATGGTGACTGACTCCGCTCCCTGGCAACACGGCCAGGGAGGGCTCAATTTCCCGCGGAAAGTTATGGAGCGCGGGAAGATGGTGATGGCCAGCGTTGTAACACAAAAGCACCTTGATCAACATGAATTTATTATTTAGAGATTTTAAAGACATAAAAAGTTTTAGTTTTCCTCTGAATTACAATTACATGTGCACTATGTTTCGATGGCGCATTGCCACACCCGGCCGGGTGCATCGCACAACACAGCCGGCCGTGACTAGCGTCACGCCGTTTGGTGCACTGCCCTACACTCTTCCTGGCCCGCATGGGTGTGTTTGTTACATTCGTACTAATCAGGTGTTGAGGACACATAACGGCCTGTGCTCTCAGAGGGAGCACTGATGGGCTGCGTTAAATGCCTCCCCCCTCCAGCGAGGCCGTTCTGTGCCTCAACACCTCACACACACTGTATAGCCGCACTTGGTCGTCGCACTGCACCCCCGAGGGCAAGATTGAGATTTGGGCAGGGTACCACGGATCGGTGTGGTCGGCCCATGAAAATAGGGGCTCCTCTAGTGACTCTCTTTCCCGTGTTTTGGGTAGTGGTTCCTGCCCTGATCGGCCCTCTCCCGTGTGGGTGGTGATGGTTCCGAGCCATATGTAATTGAAAGGCGACGTGATCGTACCCAAGAAATAGTCCCGTAGGTGGGTTTGGGGTCTGATGGGTGTGGCTGGGCTGGTCGCGGGTGGGACGGGGTTCCGCCTCGTGTGTGCGACTCCTCTCGGGGATCCTGGCCTCCCTGTCACTGCTTGTCCCCCTGGGGGCCTGGGTGGTGCTTGTGACGTAGTCATGTAGATAGGTGGCAGGGCGATGGTCCCTACTCGGCCAGGCCATCCCCATGTCAGTATGCATGTCCGGAGCTCCTGTGTTTTCGTCGTCCCCGTGTGTCTGGTCCTGAGGGCCGGCTGCCCCACTCCCCCCATCCTCTGATGATGGTCCCAGGACCACTGCCCAGGCCTCCTCTGGTGCCGTTGTTAATGGGAGGGATGTCCCCCGCTGTCGGGCTGCGACATCCCACGGGCGCGGTGACAGGTGCAAGTCCCTCTCTATCTCCTTCGTCAGCTGCACGAAGTCTTCGAGCTCCCTGTCAACAGCTCCTCTCAGGTGCGGGCACAGCTCCCTCCTCATCAGCTCTACTGCTATGCCCAGCGCAGCGTTGGTCTGTCCACCTGCGTCCATGTGCCGGTGCAGTCACACTTTGGACCTGATGAATGCCTCTATGTCCTCCTCTGCTCTTTGAGGCTCGCAGAACAGTGAGTTCCTGGCATTGTGCGCGCGCGAGGGCAGCGTTGAAGCTGCCTACAAGGTGCGGGGCAAAGTCATTTCATTCCAAGTCATACACGCCGGTCATGGCCCACCAGTCCATAGCGGGTCCCCTGAGTTGCTTGCTGACGCTCTCTCTTTCCACTCCTCCATCGGGATGCCATACCTGGCCAGGCGGTCCTGGCACATCCGAGTGAACTTTACCGGGTCCTCGTATGCGTGCCCTGAGAACTCCGGCAGTTTGACCCTGATGCTGTCCCGCCATGTTTCGCTCACTACTGTCACTTGCACTGGCATGTTCACTCCATCTTCGCCGGCTGTGCACATGAATAGGCCATTGCAGCAGTTTAGGAACTCGCGTGCCTCCGTGCATAAGCGGTGTCTCGTGGTGCTGCACTGGTGGCAGTAGGCCACTTCGTCCGCCTGGTGGTGCATCCCACGGCATGGCAACGGCGTGCCGACGTGACTCTGCCTTGCTCCTTGACTTGGACTGGTTTCTCCCGCGCACCGCACTGGTGTGTTGCGTGCGTGTCGGCTTGTGCGGTCTCCTCTGCCCTACCTGTCAGTATACCCATGTCCCACAAATCGTCCATGTCAATCGCTACGTCTCTCCTTTGCATCGCGACCGCAGCAGGCCGACCCGGTCGACGGGTCGTGACGGCACTGGCAGGGCGAGAGTAGGTAGGGGTTCTCCTCCCCTCACCAGCGAGTTGGTGCACGTGCTTGCTCGCTTCCTGCCTCGCGGAAGCCCGTGGTGGTGTGGCTATGTGATGTGTCTCTGCTGTCAGCTGACGCGGAGGATGGAGCGGCGGAGGGGAGGTTGGCAGGTCCCGCCCGGCTAATTTCGCTTCTTAAATAGTCGTTGTTATGGGTGCAATGGTTGGCACCCATGGTATACAGTGTATGATGTAAGATGGTGTATTGTGAATGAATGTAGAGTATTGGTAAATATAGTTAAAAATAAATAAGACAGAGACCGGTGAAAGACTTGGAAGCAAGGGGAGACTTCTAGTGTGGGCGATGCCAGTCAGTATGGCCCCAAAGCATACCCAGCGTATGGAAAGAAATGTGCAAAATGTAGTGTTCTGAATCATTTTGCAAGGTCATGTAAAGTTCTTAAGGTACAAGTAGTGGAGCAAATTGAATCTTGCAGCTCACAAGAAAGCCTTTATTGTGACTGTGTCAGAATGACACTATGCCATGTTAATGTTAGGGGTCGCATTAAAAGCGATTGGGGCAGCGTTGCTACCTATGCCAATGAGTGGCGAAAGAAGCTAATCATGGAAGGTGTAAATATGATGATGAAATTGGACACCGGTGCAGAGGTTAGTGTGCTACCACTTCAGATCTTTAGAAAAGTTGACAAGTAGTTTAGGGTTGAGCCCACAAAAGTCAAATTGAAGACTTTGAATGGGGTCATCACACCAGTGGGTAAAGAAACCCTGCAGTGCCAAGCTATGAGGGCGCACTCTGTTTACAAAGGACAACATTGTGCGGCAAAACGAAGATGTGTTTCGTGGTCTGGGTCTATTTCCTCAAGAAGGTAAGATCATAACTAAAGTAGGAGCAGACCCAGTATGTTGTCCTCCTAGATGAATACCTCAAGCCTTGCGAGGGGCGCTCAAAGCTGAACTTGATAGGCTAGAGACAAAGAGAGTTATTCAAAAAGTGGATGAGGTCGATGCCCAGGCATGGATAAGCAAACTAGTGCTGACTGAAAAACTCAATGGTAAACTTAGAGCATGCCTTGATCCAACGATCCTAAATGAACAAGTCAAACGACAATATCATATGGTTCTCAAACTCAGTGACTTCAGTGAGCAGATGCCAGGAAAGAAAACACTTTTCTGTATTTGATCTACGGGACGGTTTCTACCAAATGGAATTAGGGGAAAAGGCATCACTTAAATGTTGCTCTTCCAGCCCGTTTGGGATCTATCAGTATCTGTGGTTACCGTATGGAATAGCCAGTGCTCTGGAACTTTTTCAATATCTAGTTGAGAGTAATTTTGCAGACATACCTAACACATTGAAGACTTATATAGGCATGGAAGCGAGGAGGGAAAGCCATAGCATGGCTGGGACTGCGGTAAGGGGTTTTGGGAGCATGGTTAATTACTGGAAATACGATTAACGGTATTATTGCATTTAAAATTGCCAAAATAATACTGACGTGTTAAAGAGTAAAATACAGCAAGTATGATTGCAATTACGTTTACAAGTTTCACTTCATTAATGACATAAATGATTAGACAATTTTAATAGTGACATTAATAATTGACAAACAAAATTTACATGGACGAGACATCTCTCAAGTCCAAGAAAAATGCAAGCGACACCTGCTTAACAGTGCGTGGTCCCTAATCGGACCATAAAAAGGGACATTATATTCACATAAGACAAACGCCTCAGATACGGAAAAGTTACATCAGACTTCAAAGGCAAACAAAATACGCGAACAACAACATAATGCGCGCTAGGAAGTTACATGCTATTACAAAATTATTTAAATAACTATACGTACTTTATGTACGTTTTACGTACGTCGAAGTCTCAGGGGAGAACAATTACAACAAGTTAAGTTCATTTAGTTAAATCAGTTAAGCCAAACATAATTTTCTATGTGGCGGCCGAAAGGGAATTTAAACAAGACAACCTTTTATTTTATGTTACATTAGGGCAAGGGCCACCGCCTCACTCTCAAACTAGAAAGGCAATTACATTATTTCCCCCGAGGTGACTCTCGCACGTCGTTACAACATAAGGATTAACAGACTACATACCAAAATAGACAATGTAGCCACTCAAGCTACTGGACAAGACCAGTCGAGACGAGTAATTCAGGCTAACAGGAACGAATTACAACCTAACAGCGGCTTTTATTAAATCGGCGCGGTACAGCGCGCATGCGCCAACCCCAGGAGGGGAGGCGAGGAGAAATCAAACACACACTAGGAGGGGGAAGGAGGAGGAGGAGGGAGGTGCGCCGACACCCGCGCAGATGCACGATGTATGGAGGTAGCGGACCTGACCGCTACAACATTAATATACTTTGATGATTTACTATGTATGGGGAATACTGAGGCATAACATGATGAAGCTGTTCAAAAAGTTATGGAATGAGCTAGGGCTCGAAATGTAAAATTTAACATGGATAAACTTCAGTACAAAGCCATGGAAGTTAAATGCATTGGCCATGTTTTCTCAGCAACAGGCATGAAATTGGATCCAAAGAGAGCAAGGACACTAATCGATTTGGAAAAAACCCTCCAACAGGAAATAATTGCAACAAATACTGTGGATGTTAAATTACATACCACATATTTGTTTCCAGGGAATATTATTCCATCTTCTATGTGTAGTTGATCTTGAACCTTGTAGTATTCACCATAAACCCCTGGCAGCTTACTGGGATGAGGCCAGTCCTCCTGGTTTATTTAGGATACCCCACAAAGAATGAAATCTCGCTTAGTTTCTCTTTGAAAGATCAATTTTCTACTCTCACTCATTGGTAAATGTGCACCTAATGAATGTACTACATCTGACATTTCAGGATCATGCACGGTTTCCGGTAGTACCCCAAATGGCTACACTGACAGCATCCCTGTATGGACTACTTAAAGGGACAGTTGACTGGCAATTGCTACCTTCACATCAGAATAATTTTGATGAACTGAAGTAGAAAGTTGCTGATACACCTGTACTGGTATTATTTAACCCAGACAAAGAAATCACCTTACAGTGATGAGTCGCAGTATGGACTAGGGTGCTGTTTGTTGCAGAAGTCCAGTTCCAGTAACCTTCAGCTAGTCACGACAGCTTCACGAAGCCTATCAGACAGTGAAATGAACTACTATCAGTCAGAGAAGGAACTTCTAGCCATATATTTTGCAGCCTCAATGTTTCATGACATAATTATGGTCAGACCGTACATGTTCAAACTTACCACAGGTCCTTGGTAGCAGTTATGAACAAAAATATAGGGAAGATAGGATCTCATAGACTACAGCGACTTAGGCTTAAAATCCTTAAATACTCACTGAAGGTGTACTATGTGCCAGGAAAAGATCTGCACTGGGCTGATGCAATGTCGAAAATACCACTACCGGGAACCGTGCATGATCCTGAAATGTCAGAGGTGGTACATTCATTGTGTGCACATTTAAAAATGAGTGACAGAAGGAAATTGATCTTTCAAAGGGAAACTAAGCGAGATTCCATTCTTTGTGGGATATCCTTGACGTCGTCTGACCGAAGGCCACCCTAAAGCCCGACCTGCAACCGCCAGTATCCGACCACGCTAATGGAACGTGCCCCTAGCCATGGCCCACCCGAGTCAGACGAGCGCCGCGGAACATAGGTATTATCAACGCCCTTGACTTAATCGGCAAGACAAACCGAGTCACGCACATGGTAAATTCAATACACATTAAAGAATACACCACTTTAAATTAACAATACCGTGCAACACAAGTGCGACGTAGGAGTGCCCGGGTCACTAACGTGTGGTTTTTCAGTAAAACAGCTGTGAGTGCTCCCCTTGCGGCCTTCAGCCTGATTTCAATAGTGTAATATGTGACTTAATTAAAACCGCCCCATTTATCATGCGTCACTGGAGCAGTCATCAAGCGACGAACAGTCTCCAGTGTGACTGATTATTCAAACTTATTTCGTACAAACTTGTTACATGTCATTTCTAAAACATATATATATATATATATATATATATATATATATATATAGAGTTAATTATTAAGTTTTATTGTTTGAATTTAGAGCCACTTACATTTTGTTATTAATATAATTTTTTACGAATAACGGAACTTTAGAAACTCTGGCGCGACAGGATGCTCACCCCTCCCCTCGCGCCAGGGCCAGACGCCAGTACAGCGCGACTCGCGGACCGGGACGAACGCACGTCCCACGGGGAGCCATCATCATTTGTCTTCACTGAACTTCCTTCTGGTAACTATAGTCAAACTTCGAAACCTTTTTTAATTACTCCCCGTGTGAGCCTGGTCCTTTTTCCAGTGTAGGGCCTATCCCAGCTGTGTAAACATAACACTCCCCCTCAACCTCGACTGGCATGAGGACATCATTTTAGTGACGGCGCATCAGAGGGCCCAGTGTATAATGATAGTGTACTTAATGTAGGGAAATCGTGTGACTGTAATTGCAAGTGTAATTGCCAACGTTAATTAAACGTCCACTCCGCACACTCCGTGCGCGACGTGTAAACGACAGTGCAAAACCGTGTACATTATTTGTGAACCACCCCAACCCAGTTAGGGATCAGTGTCCTATGCTGTGTAGGGCCAATGGTACAGCAGGCATTAGGGACCCCTAACATCACCACTGCCGCCGTTCCTAGTGGGCCATGCAGGGGCCTTCGTACCTCACGACCCACCTCGTGGCTAACCACCGAGTTAGCCTGGCGCCCTCCCGGACACGTTTCTCTGCAAGAAAACAGCCTTCCCACTAGGAACCCCGCCGAGTCTCGAACACGAGAACCCGGGCGACGGCATCCTAAATAAACCAGGAGGGCTGGCTGCATCCCAGTAAGATGCCAAGGGATTATGGTGAATACTACAATGCTCAAGATCAACTACACATAGAAAATGGAATAATATTCATTGGAAACAAATATGTAGTACCTGTGCATTGCGACAATATGTGCTGCAATTGGTGCATGAAGGTCATACAGCAGTTGAAAAAACTAAGTATAGAGCACGGCAGTTATTTTATTGGCCCCGAATGGCGACCAATATAGAGGAATATGTATCAAGGTATGGGACATGTGAAAAATTCAAGAGGGCTAAGCGCAGGGAATTTCTCATACCACATGAAGTACCCAAACTGCCTTATTTCTAAGTTGGTGCAGATATCATTGAAATTGCTGGAACTGCCTTCCTTGTACTTATTGATTATTATTCTCACTAGCTTGGTGTTTGACCATTGCCTACGAAATCCTCTGCAAGTGTCATAAACACAATGCAAGATGTCTTTAATGTTCATGGCAAAGTACTAATCATGGATAATGTACCCTTCACATCGTATGAATGCCAGCAGTACTAAAAATGTATGGCATCACTCTGACTACATGTAGTCAACACTACCATCGAAGCAATGGGATGGCGGAAAAATCTGTGGGAATTGCTAAACAGATCCTATACAAGAACACATCAAATGGTACTAACCACAAGGACCTCTTGCGCGAGTACAATAATACCTCTACACGGAGTTACAGGCATCACCTGCACAAATCATATTCAGTAGATGTGTTAGAACCACCATGCCCGTCACTGCAGTCATGTTGCAACCTGTCGTCCAGGAGGACATCTATGAAGCCTTGCAAGACAGGCAGGCTAGGTTCAAATAGTACTATGACAGGTCAGCGCAGAAGACAGAAGTCAAATTTCAAGAAAGTGAGAGGGTAGTCACCAAAATATATAGTGACAGTATCTGGGAACCAGCTGAAATCGTCTCAAAATGCCATGAACCCAGGTCATACTTCGTGAGGAAAGACAGGGGAGGCTGAGTGGTCCGATGAAACTCCTGTCACTTGTGCCCTTCACGGTGCAGAGGAACTGGCCAGATATAATGGGAGCCGAACTAAGGAATAGATGAGGGAGTTCAGTCAAGACTTACAGTGGAGGGCAGAAGAGGAAGTACGGATACAGACGCGGGGTGATTTTCGGGGATTTCATTGCAAGGACAGCGAGGGAACAATAAGTGATAATCCAGGAAGAGATGACAGAGACTTGGCAGGCAGTGGGAAACGCACCATCTGGATTACTGCAAGGAGAGAGAGAGCAGTTGTGTGGGAAGCAAAGACCAATATGTGACCAGAAGTGGCAGGAGGGTCAAGTTGAAACAGATGTACGAAGGGTAACAAGTACCGTGGAACTTCAGATGATGCAAAATGGGTAGGTGTTATCGGTGCAGTGGTTGGCACCCATGGTAGACAGTGTATGATGTAAGATAGTGTATTGTGAATGAATGTAGAGTATTGGTAAATAGAAATAAAAATAAATAAGAAACAAAACACTCATGAGTGTAATATCTAATTTCGGTAACGAGCAAATTCATGTGTTTTGGTTTTGCAAATATACTCATAATACGAAACTCTGACACGAAATTAAACGTAGAAGCATTCTTAAAAATAAAACTAAGCGTGATACATACACGCAAATTGTGTTTTCAACTACCTTTCTGGAGGCGAATCACATGTAGTTTCTACAACCATCACCAGAATTCGCTGCTGGAGCAGCTACGTCGACTATCGAATCATTCGATTTGCAGATCTAAATTTTAAAACTATAGGTATATTGAAACGGAACGGATGAAAGAGAAAATAACTTGAAAAATACTACACCCAGGATTTGGACCTAATTCTCAACAAGGAATTTTATTAAAATACTGCCCATCTTGTTAAAACCTTTTTAAAATGTT
This sequence comes from Bacillus rossius redtenbacheri, assembly GCF_032445375.1. Lineage (NCBI taxonomy): Eukaryota > Metazoa > Arthropoda > Insecta > Phasmatodea > Bacillidae > Bacillus > Bacillus rossius. The sequence goes on along the minus strand of NW_026962012.1, from coordinate 17,137,268 downwards.
TAAACTATAAAGTTTCCCTGTGTATTTGTAACTATGGTTCGCGCCATCCGCTACAGATGGCAGCATAGCGAATGTTTCACATTTTCTTTCCTTACTTCTGTCACTTACACGAAATTACTCCCAAGAAATGGCGTATACCGTGAGCTAAGATGTTACACATAATTAATTATACAAGTGAACTTTCAACAGGACTGGGCCAACAGAGTGGTGGAAGAGGATTCACCGGTAAGTAAACTTAATCTCACTAGAAACATATTATTCCGAGATATCACAATTTGTTCTATATACACCCCCAACCTCCGCCCAGAAGGGAAATCAGAATAGTGGCATGTCCCTGACTTATACAGATGTTACATATTCAAACATTTTGTACAGTATAAATTTTAAAATAAAGATTGAAATTAAGTATAATAACTTATTTGGTATACGACAAAAAAAAAAAAAAGGGAGAGACTGAAATGAATACATAAAAAATACTTCCTACAAACAAAACTTAAATTTATTGAGCTGATTCAACATTTAACAGTAAAAATTTCATCACGAAACCTTTTATTTTTCATGGCGTCGGATATATATGCTAACAATTTGTAGTGTATCTACAGTATGATGAACACTGCGCTCTCTCTTTATCTCAAGGGTTGTAATGTCAGGGTTTAACTTTTTTAAAGATTTTTTCTTTTTATGGCTATAAATTATGATTCAAAGTATTAAAGTTTAGTTGCAATATTATAAAGTTTAATTTTTAATGCCTATGCACGATGTAAATATTGCGATGTTCACGAAAGCAATAGGTAAATACGGATGAATCACGCTGGTCCGCCATCTTTTTGATATTTATAAGATTTTCAAGGATGGCAGCCCCGTGGATAGCAATTTCCCTTCATTGGACTTCCGTTCCATTCACGAAATTAAGGGAAAGGCGCCTAAGAGTACGCAGGTAACAAACAATAGCCATATATGACTACAATTTAAATATAAAATAAATGTTTTAATAAAATTTGGTTTTATTAGTCTATTATGCCTCCATTTTCATATGCTCAATCATGTAGAAATATTCAAATTTTTATAAAAACACACAAAAACAAATACATGCAAATGCGCACTCTTAGGTGAGCTAGCTCCTAAGATTGCGCATTGTTTACCCCAAGAGTGCGCACTTAACACGATCACAAGTAAATGTTACAGATCCTTCAAATGACGAACATTGCTCATGCCACCACTGTAGACATTTAATACACTGTATCCATTCTTCTGAGATTTGTTCAGTATATCTCTCATCACATCCTGGATAGAATACATAACTTTCCTCTGTCTTTGAAGTTTTCGCGTTTTTAGTGGACCTGATGATTTTCCCCTCTTTTTTAACTTTTGTAAATCTTGTAACCTTTCTTTTAACTATCAAGCAAAAGAGCATTTTGAATGGCGAGCTTGTCATTACTTCCGATCTCCTGGCTTTACTTTGTCTCTTGACAGGTGTGATGCTGGCTGGAGAGATTCATTTTCCTTCACTCTGATCTACAATCATAGGGCTATTATTTACAATGCAGGTGGAAGAGTTAATTTTCTCAAAATTTTTCTCAATTGATACACAAGCTAGCATTTGACAACCAAGATTAATTTCACTAGTCGACAGCTCAACAATACTATCACTTGGCGTATCATTCTCATCAGGGTCAGAAAACTCAAATCCAAATAAATGAATCAAATCACTAGTCGATGGTATTTGGTCCTGCATTGTTTCATTAGACACTGAACATTCCATTTCAACTTGAGGACAATTTTTGTTAGTTGTTGGGGATATGTCAAAGCTAGAAGCTCTCATGGGATTTTTCACAGTTTGTACAGAAGTATTTGGAGCACCAGGAACCACCTCGTTGCCAATGTTCATTGGTTACTCTAGATATAGCCTGTCAGTCACATGAAATTGGATAAAATCCTCTTCGCTGAACACATCAGATTTATAAGGATAAATTCCTGTTGCGCGAAATGAATTCTTGGCTTCCTCCATGGTGGCAACCTTCTCATATAAATTGCGGAACAAAAAACAAAATGTCAAAATTGGACATTGCACGGCCGGGGTGGTTGTGCATCCAAAGTGCGTACGCACTCTTGTGGACAAACTTTGTGCGTACTCTTAGGGGATGAGCACGATATATGTGAAATACTCGATAGATAGCAGCACATACCGCAAAAGCTAAACTGACTTCATCGACACGAATGCTAAGAACCATGGCTCTTACGTAGTATACGGATAATTAATGCATCTCTGTTTACCTACTTGCTAGAGCTTAAGTTACGTGATTAGAATATTACAAGAAAACAACAAAAAAGAACTTTCACCTTTCCAATCTACAAATATTCTTGCGTAGCTGCAAGTTTCGTGCCACTCGTTTGCCACACAGTAACGAACCAACTGAGGCTAGACACTTTTTTTTCAATGTTGCCAACTGTAAGAAAATGGCACTGCGTACTCTTAGGGGATGCGCACTCTTAGATGCCTTTCCCCTACTCCTACCAAATGCCATACACTGAGAGCTAAAATATAACACATCAAAAAATTAAATCTCTTAAGCAAATAAGATGGATATAAGTAACTGAGCACAAAAATTTACACATGTGGTTAAGTAGTTTTTTTTACAATTTTATAACAATTCGATTATGAAGCTGTGAAAAAGGTGTAAATTAAAAAAAATATATATTTTTGAAGCGAATCAAACGGGAGATAAGAAACTGATCACCATTAATGCCCATGTTTTTCCATTTTTAGAAATTATACCCAAAAATAGTATAAATTTTAAAATATTAACTCATATATACAAGCAAAACAAGCGGAGAGTTCGAAACTGAGCGAGTATAAATTTCATAGTGAATTTAGTAACGAGTTTAATCAGTATCTGAAAAAAGACTGTAAAGGGTTGAAAGAGGAGTAATTGATATTATCTCCAAAGCATTTCAGGATGAGTTAAGTAACTGAACTTAAATAACTTATATAATGAATTGCATAGCTATTTTTATAAATTTTGTTGTTCTCTACAAAATGGGTGTTATTTATTAACAAAAAAAGAATTCAGGTTGATTTATAAACATAGAAATCTTCAAACTCTTTTTCTAACCAATTTATTAATTTTCACCTATTTGTAAGTAGAAAGAGCGTAAATACGATTTTATTGAAAAAATTCATCTACTGAATAATCAAAGTTAATTTAAGACATCGGGTTTTGAAATTATTACTTTTAAAATGTAAGAGGAATGTGAATTGTTGTTAAGTAAACTAAATAAATTAACGGTACATTTGGTCAGAAATTTTTTAATGTAAATTGAATGTAAGGTTTTTAATTAATATTTTAGATTTAACACCCGAGGTTGCAAGAAAGGAAAGGGTATAACATTTTATTTGGTTATCAGATATCGCCATGTTGGGGAATATTGTTACGAGTATACTATAGACGAGGCCTCGAGGCGGTCCAGAGGCCAGGCCAGTCAGCCCGCGGAGAGGGCGCGGTTCATTAGCGCTACACGCCTGACCGCATTAGCAACGGCGCTACCCCCTCCACCCGCTTCCCCCTTCTTTAGCGCTTCATCATTCGACCCGGAGAACCCCGTGAGTCTCTGGAGGGTTCGGCACGATCCTGGAGCCCCAGCTGCCTGAAGTAACGTAACTAGGACGCCATTTTTCTGGGCTGGGAGCTTCGGGTGTCAAGCTGACCCTGATGGCACGACACTTCGTGGGTCAATTCCAGAAGGGGGCCGAAGGCTTAAAAAAAAATTGGTTGTCTGTAAAGTTGGTTTACGGACGATAGTTTAACGTGACAACGTCATAACAAAACATTGATGAAACGATTGCATACTTTATGAATAAAATTGAATCATTTTTATTTTAATAATAAAAGAATAAATACGTACTTGAAACTATACTAGTAATACGATTTTTAAAAAGGAAGAATAATTAACCTTTATTGCCGAAATTGTTTGTTGTAATAAGCAATGAAAAGCACATTAACTTTTCACTTCACTTTATATACAAACGAGTGGAAGAGAGATGGATGCGGCGCAAGCGTACAATGAGCATAACGGGACACAGCTTAACGGAACAATGTGCGTAACGGGACACTTTTTCGTGCGTGCAGCCGGCGTTCATTTGTTTGACGTTGTCACGTCAAAAATCGTGACGCCGACATCAGAGGCAGTGAAGTGATGATGGCGAGTGACCCCTGAGTGTACGGAGACCGGTGCATCGGGGACAGACACGCCCGGGTCTCTTGTGAGTGACGACGAGTGATTAGTGAGAGACGAGCGGTAGGTAGTTCAGCTCCATTGGGGAGAGTAAACTGTGGACTAAATGAATTGACGATTATTTGTGAACTACTATTTTAAGTGTTGTAATTTAATTACTAGTGTATAAAGTAGTTGATAAATAAACGGTATTTCATTAACTGGTCTATCCTTTTCGCGCCTGTTTTTCCACTAATAAAATTATTTATTTCTCAAATTTTTTATATGCAGACTTGTGGGAAAAGAAGAGACCGGTGAAAATTTTTGAGTATTATTTCATTTATACTTAACATAATTCCTAACTTTAAACACGTAAGCCCATTATTTTCAAACAAATATTATACATTTGAAATAAAGGTGCGATTGTTAAACAAAATAATATAATGCAGTTTGTTTTAACAAGTGGAAACAAGGGGTAGTTTGAATTTTGCAATGTTGTGCATATAACCAAATCATCCGAAAGTGTAAATATACAAAATTGCATAAACTTAATAAAGAATTCAAAAAAAAATTCCTGGTTATTTTTATTTAAAAAAGGTTTTCTCGTAAAATGAAAATGAGGTAGATTTGATTTTTATTAGGGTTTTCCCTTCATGCAGAAAAGAGAGTTTTAAAATCAGCACACTTCATCCAAACAAAAAGCTAGAAAGGCTTTGGAATTTCGAAATTTTATTCTTCAAAATTTTGTTATGAATGAAATGCTATATGAAATAAGATGTCATGTATTATATATTTTTTTTAGTAAAAATTTTTGAACTATTCACATATGTACTTTCCTTACAAAGGTACAAAATCAGTAGGTAATATCCTGAAGTTAGCACGAGATTCTATGCTGGTTATTAACTAATTCTTTATACGCACATTTCATACATTTTCTCGATTACGGATAAATGCTTGTTATATTTTAACACTTAGGGCCGGTTTCACAAAGTCTGGTTATCGTCCGGTTATCTTCTGATTAAAATTTAAGTGCTGGTTAGCAGAATTACCTGTTTCTCAATATAGGGTTAACAGTAATCGGCCGATTAACTGATGGTAACCAATGGTTAAGTTAAACTCAAGAAGAGGTTCTGATTAGTTGGCTACTGCTGATAGTTTTGAGGTTATGTATATTTTTGAAGCTGTTTGAAACCACATAGTGTGCAAAACAGAGATAATTGGTTGAAGTGCCGCAGTGATGATGGCGAATGAATTGAACATTTTGTTTGAAGATGATGATGAAGAAATTGTTGATTATTTAAATAGACCACGAATATTTCGAGTAAGGCCAAATCACTTTCAAATGAATGACAGTGAATTTGCAATGAGGTTTCGGCTTAGCAAAAATACGGTCCTAGCACTGTTACAAAAAATAGAAAGACAGTTGGAAGTGCCCACAGACAGGTTAGTGATGGCTTTTTTCTTGTTAATCTAACACAAACAAAAAAAAAGTACTTTTTGTGTGAGCTTCCATTTGAAATTAATTTGGCTATGTAAACATGTGAGTATAAACAAGTATTTTTGTTTTCAGGAATTTTTCTGTCTCTCCTATTGACCAACTTCTAGTAACCTTAAGGTTTTATGCATCTGATGGATTTTTTATTTCCGTTGGTGATTACTTCGGTTTACACAAGAGCACTGTATGTCGTATTGTAAAAAAGGTTACTCTTGTGATAGCAATGCTCCGCAGAGAATATATTGCATTTCCTGAGACAGATGAACAATATCGGCTGTTACATGAAGAATTTTACAATGTGGCACGGTTTCCAAAAGTAATCGGAGCTATTGACTGTACCCACATCAAAATTATTTCTACAGGTATGAAGACTTACATAGTGTGTAGGCCTAATTTTATATTTGTTAGATACATAAATGTCCAAGGGCAGCTATCGGTAAATATGTAGTTTAGGGGTATTCCTTAAAGAATATACTTAAAAATCCTAAAATAACTTAATTCCATTCTCTAAACCGTCCTGAATTCAATAAAAAAAACAGGAGATAATAAATTCCGAATAGTTTATGAGAAATTGCCGTTTTTATTTTCCATCACTATACCTTTGCATTCATGCAGAAATATCGTATCCAACATAAAAATTCCTTTTTACATCAAGTAACTTGCTAACGCACGTATCAAGTCGGCGCTCCGCGCCTCCATACTGCTAAAAAACATCCCTGGCAAGGGTTGACGCCTGAGTTTGGTTAAACAGTAGGGACTCACATAATTTTTTTTATTTACGTTTCAATAGCCTATGACGTGCCTGTCATGTGACAACATTATCAAATTGCAAATAAAAATATATTTGATACTAGTAAACAAGAAACAATGGCAACGACAGCATGAATGCAAAGGTATAGTGATGGAAAATAAAAAGAGACTTCACTCGTTCATCTGATGTATTAACTAACATTTTTGGGGGTAACCCGCCTCCCGTCTTGAAAACCTGCATCCTTTCTTCGCTGCACTTTTTTCGTACCGCACGTTTCATGTTATCGTATTTTGCTTTAAAATTTATTTCATTCCTTGGAAGAATGCCGGACAAGGAATTAAACTCTGATGTAATCCTTTGCCATGCATCTTCTTTTTGTCGCCATGTAACCGCATCGGTTTTCTTGCATTCTACGATACTGGCATACTTTTCCACTAAAGATATAAGTAATTCCGTTTCCGAAGCAAGAAAATTTCCGGATCGTGGCCGCTTATTTTCGTCCATATTGATGTTTGTTTACAATTTTCTCTAACCGAACCTTAAACACTGGCCAAAAGTAACAAACGAAGGTAGCACGACAGCCAATCGCGATCCGATACGTCATCGCCTGGTTGCCATATTTCCCTTAACCATTGTTTAGTTAAACACTCGTTAAAAATACGTTGGGAAACAGTCAAATGATAATCAGTACTTTAATGTCCTGTTTAAATTAATCGTTCGATTAGATAACCGAAACTTTAAACAGACTTTGTGAAACCGGCCCTAAGTCCTGCAAGCATATGTTAAATTTGAAAATTTATTTTAACTTTAGTTCATCACGTTGATGATCTAATTCTACATTACCACACTTGAAGTGGTGCCACGATAAAACGGTTGACTCGAAATCTGGCAAACCTTCCTGATTTTAGTTCTCCATGGATTTTTTTAATAATTTCAGAAGAATGTTATAGTTTTCAATTTTTCTGACTGGTTTGTGTGCGTCCTTCTTTAATGACAATGTTATTATATTTACATCAGTTGTTAGTCTGATTAATTTTCTGCATCCCCAGTACACTATGCTTACGTTTTTTTTCCTGAGATTATACAGAAAATTGCACCTTTATTAACAATTTTACTTAAAAGAGACATTTTATTTGTTTATTTCTTTCAGACCCAGACTTACATTACTTAACGAACTTTAATGAAAAAATCAAGACCACTAAATAATTATGACAGCCCAAATTTGTGTTTCAATACGATGATATGCTTGAGTTATAAAGCATGAACAGTGTTTAAAAGTCACAGTCATGATAATTGCAATACAAACTACAATAATGCCCTCGGACAGCGTAATGCAAGGCCTTAATATTATAACATACATAAAAGAGAGCAACTACAACTGTGTAAAAAAATCACGTGAGAGACTACATGACAGCAAAAAAAAAACAGTTGACATAAATAATTAGATAGATATAGTAGTGTATAAATGAATGTCCTGGCACTGGCACCGGCGCGTAGTGTGTGGTGGTATCAATGTGACCGATTGCTCTGACGTCACGTCGCGGCGGCCACCTTGGATGACCTTTACCTTTGACCTTGACCCCGGCGGCAAACTTGGATCCGCCATCTTGGATGACGTCATCGCCGCAATTTTTTTCGAAAACTCCTCCATTTTGAATTATGACGACACCGTTGCAATTTCCGTAACGGCCTCCATATTGAAAATATTTATCTATTATCCGATTTTAATGAAAACATATTTAAATTTTATAAAAAATAAATTATATATTAATAACAAATTATTAAAAAACACACTTACATCATGGAGTCCTCAGTTCGAACCCGGTGAGGTCAAAAATAAAAATGACAACCGATCCTTCCTCCACGGAAGCCGCCGGCAGACTGAACCCCACCACTAATACCAAGGTATATAATATCGTCAGATGGTATGACTTCAAGTCCGCCATATTGTTTTCGTCTGTTGGAGACCAACATCTTGCTATCGTCTGCTAGAGTGCACTGACATCATGTTAGACTAATTTTTACCCGCTAGAGTGCAGCAATAATTTATTATTACTGTGGCACCCGCCATCTTATCATTTGGACGCCATGTTGGAAATTCGTAATTAATTAGCTAGAAATTCGGAGAAAATTCCAAAATTAACCAAACATTTTTTCAATCAATAAAAGATTGATTCGATCAGTTCCTGTCCTTGGTTTTATACCTGGACAATGTAAAATTAATTCATTTTATGTAAAAAATAACAATTTCAATAAATATGGTTCAAAATCCTAAAATAGGCTTAGTTTCCTAGCCAACCAACCTCCTATAAGCAATTATGTACGCTATCTTGAAAATTCATAATAATTAACCTAGAAATTCAGGGAAAAATTTCAAAATTCATCAAAAAATCTCTCATTAATATACTGATTAAATAGATCGATTCCTTCCTTGGATCGATCCCTGGGAAAAGCTAAAAAAACATTTATTAAAAAATACCGCAAAAGTGACAGGTTCGAGAAATAAAACACCACAAGTCTTTACAAAATACATTTTATTACATAATTTATATTCTACCACAGGAACACCTGAAAAGTTAGCAATCCTATAAAAATTTAGTCCTGCATCGGCGTGAAATTCTTAGCTCCAATCGGTTTATACTAGACAGAGACCCAATGTATCATAAAATCAATTATAGTCAATTAGACCAATGTAACATATCTTATGCTTACAAGAGGACCAAGAATCCCTGAAAATTCATTTATCAAGCCAAAGAGGTTTTTGGACTAGTAAATATCCAGAGCTACTACAGATTTGACTACGCGCGTTTAACGAAACGTCACACATTCATTAAAATAAAAGAACACATAGAACACACCGTACACACAGGAAACGGAATGAACACACAGTACACACAGTAGACAAGGAATTGACACACAGTAGCGAGAACTCAGGCTTAGCTAGAAATAGGAATACAAGAAATAAAACATTAATTTTGTTGTATTTTATATTATTTATTTTATTTATCAACATTATACAAATGCAGGTAAAACAAGTCATTATTGTATGTAGCCAGCTTCCCTCAGTTCTTTGAGTATGAAGGATATTTCTTTGATGCACGAATAGTTTCCTGCAGAAAGCGAGGCATGTAGAAGTCTTAGCCGGTCAACCAATATGTTTGGATTATCCAATGATGTGTAATCAATCTCTTCTGCTACCATCTTCCTTGTATGTTTATTACAAATACTTTTAATATCACTATAGTCCCAGTGATCGTAATAAGCTTTATCCGATTTATTTATTTTAACACGACGTTTACATCGTTTCAATCTCAGGGCTTTATCACGGATTTCGATTTGGCCAACTTTAGCTGCTTCAGCACAGTCTTCGATCACGTCACCAGCTTCATAGTCACTATCGTCATAACCATAGAAGTCAGCATCTTCACCCGAATTAATGTAAGAACTCGAAATCGTTGATGTTGGAGCTTCTTGATCGTCTAAAATCTTCCTTTTTAAGTGTCCATCATTATTACAAAGTATGGAGGATCTACTGTATATGAGCTTGAATGTATTCTCACTTATCACGGTGTTGATACTTCCATTAGTTTCAGTCTTCCCGAAGCAATCGGCATCCTTCAATTTATGTTCTTCGTCGCGATCGGGTGAGCTAATACCTTCACGCTCAGGACAAGGAAAATTATTTACATCATCCAGCTCAATCTTCTTTAGTGTAGTGTCTTTATCGATGTCCTGTATCTCGTAAGTGGGCTTGGCTTTACGTGTTATACCATGTCTTTTTAAGCTGTCAATTCGTGTTAACAACCTGCTACACCGATTACAGCTTAACTTTTTGCGTAGTGGGTTTTTAACACACTCATTATTCTCATGACGTCTAGCATTCCTTCTCATGACAAAATCCTTGCTACAGTATCTACACCGATTCAGCTGCAGATAACAAAACAGGTTCCATGGTAATTTCTGTGACAAAGGTTAGATGCAAACTGACTATTTTCAAATTGAAACCATTACTTAAATATAATTTTTTTAAATATTTCATCAGCGAGAGTTAAGCTATCTCATGCAAAGCAACTTTTTGTAAGATAAAACAACAAGCAGAAACAGGCAAGATGTAACAATATATAAGAAACACTTATATTTATTTTATCCGATCATTGCGATCCAGGGTGAAACAGTAGCTGAGTCACTAACTCACGAAAATACATAGCCAAGAAAATACTATGCCATAAGAAAGGTGTGTCAAATGGGCACTACTTTTGGATCCGCTCAAAAGCAAACATTATCAGCATCAAGGATAAAAATACAGAAAAAATACAGACGTAAATCCTGAAGTAAGTCAAATACAAGAAGGATCAATCATCAGCCCTAAAAGCGGGTGAAAAGAACAACACTAGAATGGTAAGATGGTGACAGGCGCATGTGACACGCTCTACTCGGCATGGCCTGCACCACGCTCGTCAGCCCCAGAGAGAAAACAACACTAGAATGATAAGGTGACGACAAGTGCATGGGGCACGCTCTATTCAGCATGGCATACACCACGCTCGTCAGCCCCAGAGAGAAAACAACACTAGAATGATAAGGTGACGACAAGTGCATGGGGCACGCTCTATTCAGCATGGCATACACCACGCTCGTAAGCCCCAGAGAGAAAACAACACTAGAATGATAAGGTGACGACAAGAGCATGGGGCACGCTCTATTCAGCATGGCATACACCACGCTCGTCAGCCCCAGAGAGAAAACAACACTAGAATGATAAGGTGACGACAAGTGCATGGGGCAAGCTCTATTCGGCATGGCATACACCACGCTCGTCAGCCCCAGAGAGAAAACAACACTAGAATGATAAGGTGACGACAAGTGCATGGTGCACGCTCTATTCGGCATGGCATACACCACGCTCGTCAGCCCCAGAGAGAAAACAACACTAGAATGATAAGCTGACGACAAGTGCATGGGGCACGCTCTATTCGGCATGGCATACACCACGCTCGTCAGCCCCAGAGAGAAAACAACACTAGAATGATAAGGTGACGACAAGTGCATGGGGCACGCTCTATTCAGCATGGCATACACCACGCTCGTCAGCCCCAGAGAGAAAACAACACTAGAATGATAAGGTGACGACAAGTGCATGGGGCACGCTCTATTCAGCATGGCATACACCACGCTCCTCAGCCCCAGAGAGAAAACAACACTAGAATGATAAGGTGACGACAAGTGCATGGGGCACGCTCTATTCAGCATGGCATACACCATGCTCGTCAGCCCCAGAGAGAAAACAACACTAGAATGATAAGGTGACGACAAGTGCATGGGACACGCCCTATTTAGCATGGCATACACCACGCTCGTCAGCCCCAGAGAGAAAACAACACTAGAATGATAAGGTGACGTCAAGTGCATGGGGCACGCTCTATTCAGCATGGCATACACCACGCTTGTCAGCCCCAGAGAGAAAACAACACTAGAATGATAAGGTGACGACAAGTGCATGGTGCACGCTCTATTCGGCATGGCATACACCACGCTCGTCAGCCCCAGAGAGAAAACAACACTAGAATGATAAGGTGACGACAAGTGCATGGGGCACGCTCTATTCAGCGTGGCATACAACACGCTCACAGCCCCAGAGAGAAAACAACACTAGAATGATAAGGTGACGACAAGTGCATGGGGCACGCTCTATCCAGCATGGCATACACCACGCTCGTCAGCCCCAGAGAGAAAACAACACTAGAATGATAAGGTGACGACAAGTGCATGGGGCACGCTCTATTCGGCATGGCATACACCACGCTCGTCAGCCCCAGAGAGAAAACAACACTAGAATGATAAGGTGACGACAAGTGCATGGGGCACGCTCTATTCAGCATGGCATACACCACGCTCGTCAGCCCCAGAGAGAAAACAACACTAGAATGATAAGGTGACGACAAGTGCATGCGACACGCTCTATTCAGCGTGGCATACACCACGCTCACAGCCCCAGAGAGAAAACAACACTAGAATGATAAGCTACGACAAGTGCATGGGGCACGCTCTATTCGCCATGGCATACACCACGCTCGTCATCGCCAGAGAGAAAACAACACTAGAATGATAAGGTGATGACAAGTGCATGGGGCACACTCTATTCAGCATGGCATACACCACGCTCGTCAGCCCCAGAGAGAAAACAACACTAGAATGATAATCTGACGACAAGTGCATGGGGCACGCTCTATTCGGCATGGCATACACCACGCTCGTCAGCCCCAGAGAGAAAACAACACTAGAATGATAAGGTGACGACAAATGCATGGGGCACGCTCTATTCGGCATGGCATACACAACGCTCGTCAGCCCCAGAGAGAAAACAACACTAGAATGATAAGATGACGACAAGTGCATGGGGCACGCTCTATTCGGCATGGCATACACCACGCTCGTCAGCCCCAGAGAGAAAACAACACTAGAATGATAAGCTGACGACAAGTGCATGGGGCACGCTCTATTCAGCATGGCATACACCACGCTCGTCAGCCCCAGAGAGAAAACAACACTAGAATGATAAGGTGACGACAAGTGCATGGGGCACGCTCTATTCAGCATGGCATACACCACGCTCGTCAGCCCCAGAGAGAAAACAACACTAGAATAGTAAGGTGACGACAAGTGCATGGGGCACGCTCTATTCAGCATGGCATACACCACGCTCGTCAGCCCCAGAGAGAAAACAACACTAGAATGATAAGGTGACGACAAGTGCATGGGGCACGCTCTATTCGGCATGGCATACACCACGCTCGTCAGGCCCAGAGAGAAAACAACACTAGAATGGTAAGATGGTGACAGGCGCATGTGACACGCTCTACTCGGCATGGCATACACCACGCTCGTCAGCCCCAGAGAGAAAACAACACTAGAATAATAAGGTGACGACAAGTGCATGGGGCACGCTCTATTCAGCGTGGCATACACCACGCTCACAGCCCCAGAGAGAAAACAACACTAGAATGATAAGGTGACGACAAGTGCATGGTGCACGCTCTATTCAGCATGGCATACACCACGCTCGTCAGCCCCAGAGAGAAAACAACACTAGAATGATAAGGTGACGACAAGTGCATGGGGCACGCTCTATTCAGCGTGGCATACACCACGCTCACAGCCCCAGAGAGAAAACAACACTAGAATGATAAGGTGACGACAAGTGCATGGTGCACGCTCTATTCAGCATGGCATACACCACGCTCGTCAGCCCCAGAGAGAAAACAACACTAGAATAATAAGGTGACGACAAGTGCATGGGGCACGCTCTATTCGGCATGGCATACACCACGCTCGTCAGCCCCAGAGAGAAAACAACAATAGAATGATAAGGTGACGACAAGTGCATGGGGCACGCTCTATTCGGCATGGCATACACCACGCTCGTCAGCCCCAGAGAGAAAACAACACTAGAATGATAAGGTGACGACAAGTGCATGGGGCATGCTCTATTCGGCATGGCATACACCACGCTCGTCAGCCCCAGAGAGAAAACAACACTAGAATGATAAGGTGACGACAAGTGCATGGGGCACGCTCTATTCAGCATGGCATACACCACGCTCGTCAGCCCCAGAGAGAAAACAACACTAGAATGATAAGGTGACGACAAGTGCATGGGGCACGCTCTATTCGGCATGGCATACACCACGCTCGTCAGCCCCAGAGAGAAAACAACACTAGAATTGTAAGATGGTGACAGGCGCATGTGACACGCTCTACTCGGCATGGCATACACCACGCTCGTCAGCCCCAGAGAGAAAACAACACTAGAATGATAAGGTGACGACAAGTACATGGGGCATGCTCTATTCGGCATGGCATACACCACGCTCGTCAGCCCCAGAGAGAAAACAACACTAGAATGATAAGGTGACGACAAGTGCATGGGGCACGCTCTATTCGGCATGGCATACACCATGCTCGTCAGCCCCAGAGAGAAAACAACACTAGAATGATAAGGTGACGACAAGTGCATGGGGCACGCTCTATTCAACATGGGTAACAACACTCTCGTCAGCCCCAGAGAGAAAACAACACTAGAATGATAAGGTGACGACAAGTGCATGGGGCACGCTCTATTCGGCATGGCATACACCATGCTCGTCAGCCCCAGAGAGAAAACAACACTAGAATGATAAGGTGACGAAGAGTGCATGGGGCACGCTCTATTCAGCATGGCATACACCACGCTCGTCAGCCCCAGAGAGAAAACAACACTAGAATGATAAGCTGACGGCAAGTGCATGGGGCACGCTCTATTCAGCATGGCATACACCACGCTCGTCAGCCCCAGAGAGAAAACAACACTAGAATGATAAGGTGACGACAAGTGCATGGGGCACGCTCTATTCAGCATGGCATACACCACGCTCGTCAGCCCCAGAGAGAAAACAACACTAGAATGATAAGGTGACGACAAGTGCATGGGGCACGCTCTATTCAGCATGGCATACACCACGCTCGTCAGCCCCAGAGAGAAAACAACACTAGAATGATAAGGTGACGACAAGTGCATGGGGCACGCTCTATTTGGCATGGCATACACCACGCTCGTCAGCCCCAGAGAGAAAACAACTTTAGAATGGTAAGATGGTGACAGGCGCATGTGACACGCTCTACTCGGCATGGCATACACCACGCTCGTCAGCCCCAGAAATAAAACAACACTAGAATGATAAGGTGACGACAAGTGCATGGGGCACGCTCTATTCAGCGTGGCATACACCACGCTCACAGCCCCAGAGAGAAAACAACACTAGAATGATAAGGTGACGACAAGTGCATGGTGCACGCTCTATTCAGCATGGCATACACCACGCTCGTCAGCCCCAGAGAGAAAACAACACTAGAATGATAAGGTGACGACAAATGCATGGGGCACGCTCTATTCAGCGTGGCATACACCACGCTCACAGCCCCAGAGAGAAAACAACACTAGAATGATAAGGTGACGACAAGTGCATGGTGCACGCTCTATTCAGCATGGCATACACCACGCTCGTCAGCCCCAGAGAGAAAACAACACTAGAATGATAAGGTGATGACAAGTGCATGGGGCACGCTCTATTCGGCATGGCATACACCACGCTCGTCAGCCCCAGAGAGAAAACAACACTAGAATGATAAGGTGACGACAAGTGCATGGGGCACGTTCTATTCGGCATGGCATACACCACGCTCGTCAGCCCCAGAGAGAAAACAACACTAGAATGATAAGGTGACGACAAGTGCATGGGGCACGCTCTATTCAGCATGGCATACACCACGCTCGTCAGCCCCAGATAGAAAACAACACTAGAATGATAAGCTGACGACAAGTGCATGGGGCACGCTCTATTCAGCATGGCATACACCACGCTCGTCAGCCCCAGAGAGAAAACAACACTAGAATGATAAGGTGACGACAAGTGCATGGGGCACGCTCTATTCGGCATGGCATACACCACGCTCGTCAGCCCCAGAGAGAAAACAACACTAGAATGATAAGGTGACGACAAGTGCATGGGGCACGCTCTATTCAGCATGGCATACACCACGCTCGTCAGCCCCAGAGAGAAAACAACACTAGAATGATAAGGTGACGACAAGTGCATGGGGCACGCTCTATTCGGCATGGCATACACCACGCTCGTCAGCCCCAGAGAGAAAACAACACTAGAATGATAAGGTGACGACAAGTACATGGGGCATGCTCTATTCGGCATGGCATACTACACGCTCGTCAGCCCCAGAGAGAAAACAACACTAGAATGATAAGGTGACGACAAGTGCATGGGGCACGCTCTATTCGGCATGGCATACACCACGCTCGTCAGCCCCAGAGAGAAAACAACACTAGAATGATAAGGTGACGACAAATGCATGGGGCACGCTCTATTCGGCATGGCATACACCACGCTCGTCAGCCCCAGAGAGAAAACAACACTAGAATGATAAGATGACGACAAGTGCATGGGGCACGCTCTATTCGGCATGGCATACACCACGCTCGTCAGCCCCAGAGAGAAAACAACACTAGAATGATAAGCTGACGACAAGTGCATGGGGCACGCTCTATTCAGCATGGCATACACCACCCTCGTCAGCCCCAGAGAGAAAACAACACTAGAATGATAAGGTGACGACAAGTGCATGGGGCACGCTCTATTCAGCATGGCATACACCACGCTCGTCAGCCCCAGAGAGAAAACAACACTAGAATGATAAGGTGACGACAAGTGCATGGTGCACGCTCTATTCAGCATGGCATACACCACGCTCTCAGCCCCAGAGAGAAAACAACACTAGAATGATAAGCTGACGACAAGTGCATGGGGCACGCTCTATTCAGCTTGGCATACACCACGCTCGTCAGCCCCAGAGAGAAAACAACACTAGAATGATAAGGTGACGACAAGTGCATGGGGCACGCTCTATTCAGCATGGCATACACCACGCTCGTCAGCCCCAGAGAGAAAACAACACTAGAATGATAAGGTGACGACAAGTGCATGGGGCACGCTCTATTCGGCATGGCATACACCACGCTCGTCAGGCCCAGAGAGAAAACAACACTAGAATGGTAAGATGGTGACAGGCGCATGTGACACGCTCTACTCGGCATGGCATACACCACGCTCGTCAGCCCCAGAGAGAAAACAACACTAGAATGATAAGGTGACGACAAGTGCATGGGGCACGCTCTATTCAGCGTGGCATACACCACGCTCACAGCCCCAGAGAGAAAACAACACTAGAATGATAAGGTGACGACAAGTGCATGGTGCACGCTCTATTCAGCATGGCATACACCACGCTCGTCAGCCCCAGAGAGAAAACAACACTAGAATGATAAGGTGACGACAAGTGCATGGGGCACGCTCTATTCAGCGTGGCATACACCACGCTCACAGCCCCAGAGAGAAAACAACACTAGAATGATAAGGTGACGACAAGTGCATGGTGCACGCTCTATTCAGCATGGCATACACCACGCTCGTCAGCCCCAGAGAGAAAACAACACTAGAATAATAAGGTGACGACAAGTGCATGGGGCACGCTCTATTCGGCATGGCATACACCACGCTCGTCAGCCCCAGAGAGAAAACAACACTAGAATGATAAGGTGACGACAAGTGCATGGGGCACGCTCTATTCGGCATGGCATACACCACGCTCGTCAGCCCCAGAGAGAAAACAACACTAGAATGATAAGGTGACGACAAGTGCATGGGACACGCTCTATTCAGCATGGCATACACCACGCTCGTCAGCCCCAGAGAGAAAACAACACTAGAATGATAAGGTGACGACAAGTGCATGGGGCACGCTCTATTCGGCATGGCATACACCACGCTCGTCAGCCCCAGAGAGAAAACAACACTAGAATGATAAGGTGACGACAAGTGCATGGGGCATGCTGTATTCGGCATGGCATACACCACGCTCGTCAGCCCCAGAGAGAAAACAACACTAGAATGATAAGGTGACGACAAGTGCATGGGGCACGCTCTATTCAGCATGGCATACACCACGCTCGTCAGCCCCAGAGAGAAAACAACACTAGAATGATAAGGTGACGACAAGTGCATGGGGCACGCTCTATTCGGCATGGTATACACCACGCTCGTCAGCCCCAGAGAGAAAACAACACTAGAATTGTAAGATGGTGACAGGCGCATGTGACACGCTCTACTCGGCATGGCATACACCACGCTCGTCAGCCCCAGAGAGAAAACAACACTAGAATGATAAGGTGACGACAAGTACATGGGGCATGCTCTATTCGGCATGGCATACACCACGCTCGTCAGCCCCAGAGAGAAAACAACACTAGAATGATAAGGTGACGACAAGTGCATGGGGCACGCTCTATTCGGCATGGCATACACCATGCTCGTCAGCCCCAGAGAGAAAACAACACTAGAATGATAAGGTGACGACAAATGCATGGGGCACGCTCTATTCAGCATGGCATACACTACGCTCGTCAGCCCCAGAGAGAAAACAACACTAGAATGATAAGTTGACGACAAGTGCATGGGGCACGCTCTATTCGGCATGGCATACACCATGCTCGTCAGCCCCAGAGAGAAAACAACACTAGAATGATAAGGTGACGACAAGTGAATGGGGCACGCTCTATTCAGCATGGCATACACCACGCTCGTCAGCCCCAGAGAGAAAACAACACTAGAATGATAAGCTGACGACAAGTGCATGGGGCACGCTCTATTCAGCATGGCATACACCACGCTCGTCAGCCCCAGAGAGAAAACAACACTAGAATGATAAGGTGACGACAAGTGCATGGGGCACGCTCTATTCAGCATGGCATACACCACGCTCGTCAGCCCCAGAGAGAAAACAACACTAGAATGATAAGGTGACGACAAGTGCATGGGGCACGCTCTATTCGGCATGGCATACACCACGCTCGTCAGCCCCAGAGAGAAAACAACTTTAGAATGGTAAGATGGTGACAGGCGCATGTGACACGCTCTACTCGGCATGGCATACACCACGCTCGTCAGCCCCAGAAATAAAACAACACTAGAATGATAAGGTGACGACAAGTGCATGGGGCACGCTCTATTCAGCGTGGCATACACCACGCTCACAGCCCCAGAGAGAAAACAACACTAGAATGATAAGGTGACGACAAGTGCATGGTGCACGCTCTATTCAGCATGGCATACACCACGCTCGTCAGCCCCAGAGAGAAAACAACACTAGAATGATAAGGTGACGACAAATGCATGGGGCACGCTCTATTCAGCGTGGCATACACCACGCTCACAGCCCCAGAGAGAAAACAACACTAGAATGATAAGGTGACGACAAGTGCATGGTGCACGCTCTATTCAGCATGGCATACACCACGCTCGTCAGCCCCAGAGAGAAAACAACACTAGAATGATAAGGTGATGACAAGTGCATGGGGCACGCTCTATTCGGCATGGCATACACCACGCTCGTCAGCCCCAGAGAGAAAACAACACTAGAATGATAAGGTGACGACAAGTGCATGGGGCACGCTCTATTCGGCATGGCATACACCACGCTCGTCAGCCCCAGAGAGAAAACAACACTAGAATGATAAGGTGACGACAAGTGCATGGGGCTTGCTCTATTTAGCATGGCATACACCACGCTCGTCAGCCCCAGAGAGAAAACAACACTAGAATGATAAGGTGACGACAAGTGCATGGGGCACGCTCTATTCGGCATGGCATACACCACGCTCGTCAGCCCCAGAGAGAAAACAACACTAGAATGATAAGGTGACGACAAGTGCATGGGGCACGCTCTATTCGGCATGGCATACACCACGCTCGTCAGCCCCAGAGAGAAAACAACACTAGAATGATAAGGTGACGACAAGTGCATGGGGCACGCTCTATTCAGCATGGCATACACCACGCTCGTCAGCCCCAGAGAGAAAACAACACTAGAATGATAAGGTGACGACAAGTGCATGGGGCACGCTCTATTCGGCATGGCATACACCACGCTCGTCAGCCCCAGAGAGAAAACAACACTAGAATGATAAGGTGACGACAAGTACATGGGGCATGCTCTATTCGGCATGGCATACACCACGCTCGTCAGCCCCAGAGAGAAAACAACACTAGAATGATAAGGTGACGACAAGTGCATGGGGCACGCTCTATTCGGCATGGCATACACCACGCTCGTCAGCCCCAGAGAGAAAACAACACTAGAATGATAAGGTGACGACAAGTGCATGGGGCACGCTCTATTCAGCATGGCATACACCACGCTCGTCAGCCCCAGAGAGAAAACAACACTAGAATGATAAGCTGACGACAAGTGCTTGGGGCACGCTCTATTCGGCATGGCATACACCACGCTCGTCAGCCCCAGAGAGAAAACAACACTAGAATTGTAAGATGGTGACAGGCGCATGTGACACGCTCTACTCGGCATGGCATACACCACGCTCGTCAGCCCCAGAGAGAAAACGGGACGCAAACGTGCAACAGCACACGAACAATTTAATTCAAAATATTTGGATAGTGGCTGCCGAATGAGCATTTGAAATAGAAATGGCAGAGTAACAACTGGAGCAAGAGCAGTACCGTGCACCCAGCACACAACTGACCCCAACGGGGACGTACCACAACGCCGAATGGCAATTTGACTACAACGCCGACAGCTAGAAAACTGCTGTGTACCACAACGCCGAATTACCACAACTCCGAAATACATTAACCCCAAAAAAATGTCATTGCAGGACTGCCACAAAGGTTAGGTTAGGTAAGGTTAGCACACAAATTAATTCAATTGTTTTTCATTTTGCTCCTGTAGCCCCCCCCCCCCCCCTGCAGCAACATATTTCGGTGTTACTGTTTTTCGGCGTTGTGGTACACAGCAGTTTTCTAGCTGTCGGCGTTGCGGTCAATTTGGCATTCGGCGTTATGGTATTCGGCGTTATTGTACGTTCGGCGTTGTGGTAACGACTCAATTTGTAGGCCATTCCAAGTCGGACGACCTCTTCGCCGGAGGTCACAGTAACCAGTATGTTAAATTGAAGCCAGACTGAGTCCGAGGCCAAGGGAACACTCGACACTTGTACTTATGTCCCGAGGAGTCACCACTGCGCCTGCGCAGACGCACAGAAGGGGAAATCGCTAATACACAAAGAAACAGTGACGTGAAATTCATATGATAAGCCTATCACGTGGCCGGGGGGGGGGGGGGGGTGCCCGTTGTCTTCTGTGTTGGGAACGTCCACTACGTTAGTGATAGTTATAAAGCAATCCACAAGAAATGATTTTTAAATAAGAGCTTATTTTAGTAGGTTTATCCATTTCATATACTTAACAATAATATAATTGTTTATTAAATCGCGTAATAGGCTATTGGTCTCTATAAGTAATAATTTTGTCTGAATAAAATTAATGACTAAAAAATTATGTTGCCATTCGTCCCACATATTTAGTTTGTTTTCTCTCAAGGAAATGTCATGCCTCAGTCCTCATACGCCTAAAACCACGGTGGGAGCTAAGAACATAATTATTGATGAGAGGGTGTACACCCCAGGAAGGAAGGTAACACAGCTGCTCACCATTTTTATTTTGTTTATAATAACACATAAAATGAATATTATGACTATCACATTGGGAAGAGAAATGGTCATGTCTTTGCCTTGTAACGGCCCGTTTTGTTTCACATCTCTTACGCTGCCAAATGCTCCATCTGGATTCTTTCCATTTTTTTTTGCATAAACCGATCACATGTCAAAAAGAATGGTAACGTTAAAACAGCCTGTTTGTACCTTATATCATACACCGAAGAAAAAATATTTTCGAAAAAGCCCTTCTTTCTATATTTTTTTTTTTTTAGAAAAAAAGTAACTACAGCATTTAAATTCACTTGGTAGCTCCCAGCATATAAAGTTCTTACTTTTATCAAAACTTTTCTGGAGAAATAAAGTTTCAAGTTTCAAGCATTAGGTCTTTGTTGTGTTAACCGACGAACGTAACAAACTATCAGCTAGAACACTTTGTGAAAAAACAATTGCTGCTTCCTTAAAATTATAGTGTTACGTTGTAACGACTATGTTAAATGAAATTTGTATTACATGAGATTAAAAATTTAACAAGAAAAATTCCGGAGACTGATTGGGACGACAGTAATAAAAAAAATATATAACAGCGTGGCCTATCTTTAGGGACAGGCATTTTTCGCGAAATAATCTGAACACCTATTAGATTGCAATTAGGCATGCTTGCGCCAGCAGTTTCTTCCTTGTGATTGGCGGCTGTCAGCAAGATAAGCATTTGCCCTATTTGACCGAGCCATTCAGGGCGCGTTTTCTTCCGCACTGAAGTACTGTGATTGGTGTGCTGATAGCAGACATGCACCTGAAAGAAACTCGACCAATCAATAAACACAGACGATGTTACAGTGTTTTAGCTCTCAGCTAGTCTAAAAATGGTTTCGCGAAAAAATACATGCCCCTACATATCTTGTGATGAAGGCATGGCCGGTCGTTTATTGGCTGTTTATTCTTGGGTGATGATTATTGGAGTGTGATCCGCCGCACTGATGTACAGCTAGGCTGTGTTGTTGGCGTGGGTGGATGAGCTCGCGATACACTAGGTGGTTTCGCTTCTGGATGCTGAGGCATTCTGAGCTGGGAGTTTCTCAGGCGGACTCCTGGTCCAACTGGGACACACCCGACGTAACTGAACCCATTTTGTTAGCAATTTTTAGAGACAAGCAAAATTCGCGGATTTATTTCTCGATAGGCTAGCATCAAAACAACTATACCTTCGTACCGCTTCTGCGATTGGCCCACATTTTTTCCGGGGAACTGTGAGCCAATGGGAAACACTAAACCAAGAAAGTGCCGAATTACGGACAGCCTAGTTGAGACGTCTCACGCGCCAGTAGCCAATGAACAGGTGTCATTTCCGCGAGTATTTAAAGGACTGTGGAGTCTATCCTAGAGGTCAATGAATCCGCGAAATTTGCAGGTCTCTAGAATTGTAAACTATGTGTATGTTACCGTCGGCTGGTTCATTTCTTGGTATACCTGCTATTCCAATGCATTCCGTCGCCAACTTCACCTCACTGTGGTACCTTTAATCGCCTCTTAAGACTTAATGTTATCGAGACGGTATGAACATAAATAATAATAATTTATTCATTCAATAAGTTTAACCTAACCCCCATCTCGGGCCTGGAACCTCCCATCCAGTACTGTTCGTGGCTCTGCCGCACGACACGTATTACAGGCTTGTTCAGGTGTGAGCGGCCATGCAGGGACACAAGTGCAGGCCGTTCTACACACATTCCCACTCATGGAATCTGTATCACAACTTTCACTCTAACACACCCTTCTGCCAGGCAGACTTTATGGGCTCAATCATTTTTTTTTTTCTGTTTTAAAAAAAATTATCCAGCCCTGATACAACATTCCTGCAAATCACTGAGAAAGTATGATGAAAATTGTAATTGTTATTATCATCATCCTTGTAAAAAAAGACACTTTTATTTTTCTACTCGCGCGTCACTTGGACAGAAAAAGAACGATTTTGGAGGTAATTCCCCGGCTCACCGCACAACGGCGCCACCAGCTAGCCGAAGCCATCTCATTTCGGGCAGCCCTACTGGCCAACTCAAGTGTAATTAGATTTTCATTAGGCTTGGTCACTTTTTAAAGTATATTTACATTCAGTACTACTACGTACTTTCTGTTCATGGATATTTCGCGGAAAAAAAATTACTCGCACGTACCTGAATTTCGTGTTATGCTAAAATTCAAATTATTATACCTTAGTGCTGCTTCTGCCATTGGTTCACTGTTAATATGGACGACTGAGGGCCAATTAGAGACCCTCACTTATAGAAGTGTCGAATCACAGGCCACCCAATCGAGACGAATCACAAGCCAGCAGCAAATGAACAGTTGGCATTTTCCCGAGTGTGTAGAGGATATTGGAGTCCATCCTGAAGGTCATTGAACCCGCGAATTTTTCCGGTCTCTATGTATTATGAATAGGGACTGGAAAAATTCGTGGTTTCGATGACCACCAGGATAGACTCCACGATCCTCTATGTACTCGGGAACATTACACCAGCTACATTGGCTACCGACTCGTGACACCTGTTAAATGGGATGTTTGTTGATTCGCTACTTCTTACGTTGAGGGTCATTCATTGGCTCACAGTCCTTCAGGAAAACTGTGTTCCGATCACTGAAGCGGCAATAAGTTACATGCACTTGGATTATAGCCCATCGCAAAATGAAACTGAGGAATTGTTCCGGTCTCTAATATTATGAACAAAAGAAACTCAGGTACCTGTGCAGACTCGTGGCTAGAGCCAGGAGCTGGAGGGGAGTGAGAGGGGGAGGGCGGCCCGCTATGCTCGCTGCGGGGCCGGGCCGGCTCGCTCGGCCAGTCTGTCACAGCCTCTGAGCGGGGCAGGCCGCAGCAGTGCCATGTGCTGAGTCGAGCCGCGGCCCTGCAGCCAGCTGAGCCAGAGATGCGGTCTGCGCCCGGCGCCCTGCTGGTGAGTGTGTGCCCGTGTGTCTTCCTTACTATAACCATTAGCACTCGTTACTCCTTACTTCTGATACCTAGAGACCGGAAAAATTCGCTGGTTCAATGACCTTCAGGATGGACTCCAATATCCTCTACACACTCGGGAAAATGCCAACTGTTCATTTGCTGACTTGTGAGTCGTCTCGACTGGGTGGCCTGTGATTCGACACTTCTATGAGTGAGGGTCTCTAATTGGCCCTCAGTCCTCCAGATTAACAGTGAACCAATGGCAGAAGCAGCACTAAGGTATAATTATTTGAATTTCAGCATAACACGAAATGAATCCGCGAATTTTTTAGGTGTCTACTGATACCTCATAACTAGGGGCAGGCATTTTTCGCGAAAACACGTGAACGCCTATTAGACTGCAACAAGGTATACCCGCACAAGCGGTTTCTTCGTTGTGATTGGCGGCCGTCTGCGAGAGAAGCCGTTGCTCTCTTTGACCGAGCCACTCGGGACGCTTTGGCTTCCGCACTGAATTACTGTGATTGGTTCTGTGACTGTCGACATGTACCTGACAGAAACCCACCCAATCAAGAAACACTGACGATGCTACTGTGTTTTCACTTTCAGCTAGTCTCTGAATCTTTTCGCGAAATATGCATGGCCCTACTCATAACATGCTATGTTATGTTAGAGCAACGAATTGAGTCGTATTGCGTACGCGTACAGTATGACGTCGCGTAAATAATAATAATAAAAAACTATAAATAATTAAAATTATTTGATAATAAACAGCTTTTGTTAACCAATAAACAATTAAATCTCACTATAACAGCTTTATTAAAATATCTCTTTTAAGATAAGAACAAAAAAAAGTGAAAATACGCGATTATAAAAAAAAAAACAAAAAATTCATATTTCTAATTTGTAAAAAATACTTTCTTACCTTGTTTCTTCTCCAATCTCAAACTTTGTCCACACACAAAATACCTTTAATAAACAGTAAAAAACTTGGACGACGAATTTCCAAATTATACTTTACTTAATAAACAAACATCGTTCTTTGTAACGTACGTTTTCAAATTCACCGAATAAGCGCGCGCATGCGTAAAACATACGATCAGCAAACGTTATAATACAGTAATACGCGCATCAACGATACTTGCGTGAACTGAAACAGTGTAGGTACCCATACTACGAAAAATGCGAGTAACGAAATACATTCGTGTGTATTGTTTCGTTACTCGGTACTAGATGGCGCACCCGTTACTCAGTACCGAATACATACGGTTTGCTACAGCTCTAGTGTGCTCTGTGCGGACACTGGCTTCGGGTCAGTACAAGCATTACCAACCGAGGAACATGTCTACGTTGTAAAAAGGTGTGAAAATATTTGGCAAGCAAATATCACTTGTCGCAAAAATAAAATGGGTTTCGATAACCCATTTTTCTGGTTATTTAAAATCATTTATGACGGACATAATTTTTTTTCTATCAAGAAACTTTTATTACGTCACTAAAAAAAGCTTATAAGAGCCCATTTTAAAGAATTAATTTTTCAATATTTGATGCGCCACTTGTTTTGATCGCCTGCTAAGCGGCTCGGGTTTGAACTGCTGCCGAATTGCAATGTCGCCAAGCTGCGGTTTTGCTATACAGCAGTGTTGTGGTGCTGCTGTAAGCAATATTGCAATGTTGCGGTGCTGCAGTCATGCAGTGATGCAACGCTCGCGTGCAACAGTGCTCAATGCTGCAGTGTTGCCAGGCTGCTGTTTGCAGAATGGTAACACTGCAATGGTACTGCTGTTTTGCTATACAGCAGTGTTGTGCTGCTGTAAGCAATATTGCAATGTTGCGGTGCTGCAGTCATGCAGTGATGCAACGCTCGCGTGCAACAGTGCTCAATGCTCCAGTGTTGCCAGGCTGCTGTTTGCTGAATGGTAACACTGCAATGGTACTGCTGTTTTGCAATACAGCAGTGTTTTGATGCTGCTGTAAGCAATATTGACAGTTGCGGTGCTGCTGTGTTGCAGTCATGCAGTGATGCAACGCTTACATGCAGCAATGTTCAATGCTGCAGTGTTGCCAGGCTGCCGAACAGTAGCAAAGGGCGACCACTTGGCATCGCGACTCTCGCGCGATGTCGTAGCTAGCAAGTCATGTCAGATGTGCAAGTATTTGGCTTCCAGAATCAAATTTATATGACAGTCGGAAAATTTACTAATTTCTGCGTATATGTTTTCGTTGAAAGCCTTGTCTAAGAGTAACCACAAATTTACATCCATACTAATAGATTTAAAACAGTGTTTGATTTAGTTTGTTTGCAAAAGGATAGCTTGAAAACTAATGGCGTGCGTGCATTTTTTATGCTTTTTTAACGCTACATTATTAATGACAGACGTGACCATGTTATACTTGTCAAAAACTAGGGATTCGTAAGATGTAGCAATATTCCTGGCTCAAACCGGAGAAAGACGAGCAATTCGACCTAATTCTTCGTTAACACTGATTTGAATATTACATAACGCTGTGTCGTCGACTCTATGCGCACACGTGCGCTAGAAACACGCTCTATCATAGCTTGCATACATGATGCAAATGAACATAATTTTATGATTTTAATGCAGTCTTTGTCTAATCATATTTTCCATGCAATGGTTGAAATATTTTAAATTCAAATTCCAGCTACTAAAAAAAATAACTTGAACTTCATATCAATTTAGATACCGGTTTAAATAGTGATACTTAAAATAAAACCTTCTCTGTAAAATGTTTTTATGTAACCGTACGAAGCTGGGTACCACATCTAGTATAATATTATGAAAATTTACCGTTTAAATTATCCATAACTACATATTAAGTAACACTTTGAATTACAGAGGCTAATATTTTAATTTCCAAAGCTAATATATCAATTATTCGAAAGAATTTGAAAACCTTTTCCCTACCGATTAATTTGGAGCCTGATATTTCATGCGATTTTTTTGTTTGCGTCAGGACTCCATTAACTTACCCATAAACTGTATACTCTATTCATTAATTTGGAAATATGGATTTATTTATTAAAATGTTTTGTTAAGCATCTCTCTGACTTAGCCTTGCACGTCACACACACCTGTCTCATAATACAAACAAAATTGTTTGTTTTGAAGACGGGCATAAGTATATAATTTCTTTGTAATGAGGGTTAAAATGACAATCTTCTTACGAAGAATCGTGATATGAGGGGAGCTGCTCATAATTGGTCGTGTACAGCGCTCATGTAGCAATGTCGCGGTCGAGCCCGCATGATCCAACATCCAACATCATGCCGCCAGACGGCCAACAGGCACCCACAGGGCACCAACAACCACAACAACCACAACAACCACACCAACTACAATGACCACAACTACAACAACCACAACAACTACAACAACTACAACAACTACAACAACTACAACAACCACAACAACCACACCAACTACAATGACCACAACAACTACAACAACCACAACAACTACAACAACCACACCAACTACAATGACCACAACTACAACAACCACAACAACTACAACAACCACAACAACCACAACAACCACACCAACTACAATGACCACAACTACAACAACCACAACAACTACAACAACTACAACAACCACAACAACCACAACAACCACACCAACTACAATGACCACAACAACTACAACAACCACAACAACCACAACAACTACAACAACAACTACAACAACTACAACAACCACAACAACCACACCAACTACAATGACCACAACAACTACAACAACCACAACAACCACAACAACAACTACAACAACTACAACAACCACAACAACCACAACAACCACACCAACTACAATGACCACAACTACAACAACCACAACAACCACAACAACTACAACAACAACTACAACAACCACAACAACTACAACAACCACACCAACTACAATGACCACAACAACTACAACAACCACAACAACCACAACAACTACAACAACCACAACAACCACAACAACCACAACAACTACAACAACCACAACAACCACACCAACTACAATGACCACAACAACTACAACAACCACAACAACCACAACAGCCCTGGTGCAACTTCCTCTTCCACTAAACAAAAATTAGTTATAATGTATACCCGTATCCTGCAGAGTGAATCAAACTTGAATTTATTGCTTGAACTAACTGGTCATTTTTTTCCAAAAAGAATATTAAATTAAATTAAATAAGAACTTAAAAATAATAACACCTCTGAATATAATGTTTTGTTTCAAAACAACTCGGTGCCAGTGTCTGTAGAATGTGCTATATTAACGTTTTTGCTGTTTCTGTAACGCTTTCTGCTCTCCGAAGCCGAGAGTACGAACAACGAAACTTTCGATTGTTCTTTTCAGCGTTTTAAAGTTTAAAAAATAACATTTCTGTTTTGCTTAAGTATGTTTATTATGCTATAATTTGTAATATGTAGTGTATCAAATACAAATGGTTTTGATATAATTTTTTAAAAAAGTATAAGGTACGTATAGATAAGTGTGAGCATTAATCTGATTTAGAAATAAACTTCCACTATCAACCTGTTTAAGCGCACTATACGTATTAAAGAAGACTTTTTTGTATGTACAGCTTTATTGATGGTAAGCGGTGTATTTTATAAATAACAAGAATTAGAAGATACAGGAGTTTAGAACTCAGAAGCACTAAATATAGTTTCCATTAATTTATTACATTTGATACAGAAACCGCAGTGACATAAAACAAGAAACAATTCAACAACTTCAAGTGAAAACTGAGCTTGCTTCCTAATGCCGGGACTTCTAGACTAAAACAAAAGTTTTGATTAAGTAAACTTATACAAATAAAATATCTAAAACTTATTGAAATGATGATAAAAGAAATCAAAAGAAGGCACTTGTCGTTATTTTGGAGGAGCTATAAACCAAATTAAGTTATTAAATATTTATATAAGACAAAGTAACTTTAATTAAATAATGATTTCTTACGTTACTAAAGAGTTATTCGAACAAAGTTACTTTAATCAATTAAATATATCTTACGTTATTTACGAGTTCCTCAAAGCAACGTTACTTTAACCAACTAAATATAATCTGATGTTATTTAAGAATTCCTCAAAGCAATGTTACTTTAATCAACTAAATATATCTTACGTTATTTAAGAGTACCTCAAAACAATGCTACATTAATCAACTAAATACATCTGATGATATATAAGAGTTCCTCAATGCAAAGTTACTTAAATCAAATAAATATAATCTTACTTTATTTAAGAATTCCTCAAAACAATGTTATTTTAATCAACTAAATACATCTGATGTTATTTAAGAGTTCCTCAAAACAACGTTACTTTAATCAACTAAATATATCTTACGTTATTTAAGAGTTCCTCAAAGCAATGTTACTTTAATAAACTAAATATATCTTACTTTATTTAAGAATTCCTCAAAGCAATGTTACTTTAATCAATTAAATATATCTTACGTTATTTAAGAGTTCCTCAAAGAAATGTTTCTTTAATCAACTAAATATATCTTACGTTATTTAAGAGTTCCTCAAAGCCACGTTACTTTAACCAACTAAATATAATCTGATGTTATTTAAGAATTCCTCAAAGCAATGTTACTTTAATCAACTAAATATAATCTTACTTTATTTAAGAATTCCTAAAGCAATGTTACTTTAATCAACTAAATATAATCTTACTTTATTTAAGAATTCCTAAAGCAATGTTACTTTAATAAACTAAATATATCTTACATTATTTAAGAGTTCCTCAAAGCCACGTTACTTTAACCAACTAAATATAATCTGATGTTATTTAAGAATTCCTCAAAGCAATGTTACTTTAATCAACTAAATATGATCTTACTTTATTTAAGAATTCCTCAAAGCAATGTTACTTTAATAAACTAAATATATCTTACGTTATTTAAGAGTTCCTCAAAGCAATGTTATATTAGTTAAATGAAGGTTATCTGGCAGTCTCCAGTAATACGGGCTCTCTGGCCCCTGGGGAGCTGCTAGGCGGCTTGCTGGTTGCTCTGAGTGGCACCTGGGGAGCTGCTAGGCGGCTTGCTGGTCGCTCTGCGGGCACCGGGGCAGCGAGGCTGCACCCCCACACTGCCTCGTCGCTCCATCCTGCAGGCTCTGGCTTCGCCCGTCGGCGTCGTCCGTATACGCCTCGCCGCTAAAAGCGAGCGTGGATTGGAAGTATTTTTTTCGTAGGGTGCGTCGGTATGACACGCCCATACGAACCAATGTCGACTATTTAAACCCGCCGTACAGCCGACGACGTGTCTTACTTTTTCTTTAGTACTGGAAATAATTATTTGAAACTTGTCGAAAAATTTATTATCGTCATATTTAAGGTTGTGCCTCAATCCTATAAATAGACGCGATATCGATGAATAAAAAAGTTATGTTGGTCTCTGAAAAAGTTTAGAAATTACTCGTATCCGGAAATAGTTAATTTTATAAATATATATATATATTTGTTTATTAATTTTAAGTAAAAAAATAATAACCTAAAGGCAATCTACCTTCGTTTGTTATATTAAATAATAAAAGAGAAAGGTCAGGACAAAATAACTTAGAATTTAAACAAGATAAACAAGATAACCCATGCGCATAGGCTTCTCCCATAAACCAGACCACGCCCGAACAAATACACTTATTTTTAGTTGGGTTAGGCAAAAAAAATTAAAAATTCTTTCTGATCGCGGGACGTTTCGTCGACTCTGGAGTCGAGCTGCTCGCTGCTGACTCGCTTGTAGCCCCGTTACACTTGAAGGTTAAAATATAAAAAAATTAGTTGTCTACATTTGATATCTGAAAAAACTATTTTCATCTTTCTGTATTTATGACATTTCAATACATGATTCCCGACCTGCCTTACAGCAGAATTTTGGTATTGCATGATGAAAGTTTGCTCACCTAATGTTCATAAAAAAAGTGAAAATTTCTGTCTAAATTTGATTTCTAAATAGGTAATATCATTCATATTTCCAAACATTTATGTCACATTTTCTGTACTTTTTATGATATTTTGCAGAACAAGTCAAAATTACGAAATAAATTTTGTGTACTTCATATTTATAAAAGGAATACCCTTATCTACAAAAGAGATTTAAAACCACTCCAATCCCTATTTCCCATACCTTTAACCGAAATTTGGAAATATTTGATGAAACTTTGCCTTAATGACATTTACAACACGAGGAATGATTATGTTTACTTCTAATTAAAAACAACTATCTTCATATATTAAAGAAGTTTTTTTTCTAGATTACAGTTTTACTATTGAACAAAATTGTATGAATTTCGTATCATTTTAGCATGTAGATTCGATTACCATTTGGTTACTTTCATGCCATACAAAAATACAGTTCTTTAGGGAAAAGTCGTTTAAATCTTTTCACAAAGATATATTACGTATAACAATGTGTGCCATAATACATAGCATGCGAGGAGCAAGTACTTATTTATATAATTCAGCCGACCTTGTTTTATAAAAAAAGTATTTAATATTTGTTTACATTTTAATTTTGCTTGAGTTATTAGTAAAAATAATTTGAAGTAACAATTTTTAGCTGATCAGCACCCACTCTTTGCGGCAAAACGAAAATTGAACCCGTCAGGGACGGCTCCAGGAGTAACTTCATGCTAGGCGCGGACTGTGCCGCAGGGGCGTATGCACAGTTTTGGGAGACTGGGCCATATGAGGGTCTGGCCCCCTCAGCAGAGGGGGTCCGGGGAGGTTTTATAATTCTGTTTCAAAATGATAAGTTTTGTAGCTTTCTGAGGGGAATTTATTTCTCTCTGAAGTCCAATATGCATAATACATTAACCATAAGAATTATTATAATTCTATAGTTGTATGTCAAAAAAATACACTTTAACTATTAAAATCACAAAATTAATTTTTAGGATTAAACTTGTGTTACTATAAGATGAATATTAGAACACAACTCGTACGTTAACGTAAAAAGTTACAAATCTGCATGTGAATGAATAGTTTCATTTCATTGCAAACTGACTTTCTCAGAAGGGCAGACGATAACAGTTTGTGATGAAAATAAGATTTACTTTTTTTTTATAGTTTTCAAAATAAATCTTATATTAAATCTAAATATGAGGAAAGTCTGTTTGGTACAGTTTATATATTAAAATATCATGAAATTTTTTAACAAGGGCTCTTTCTACACCCAGGAATGTAGCCACTACATAATCCCGGACATGGGATGCATGTATTATTTTCCTGAGGGAGGCGGATTATCTGCTGTTCTGTTGAGTGTGCAATATTGTTTCCCCACATATGTCTGTTAAATAGTGTAGTAGTATAAACTCGGCTACTTTCGAAAGTTTGTTATAGGAGGTTGATCAGCATATAGTTTTGTGGCAGAGTTTAATTTTTATATGGTTTGTGAAAAACTATGGAATTAGCTTCTTTCGAGTGGGAGGGGAAGCAGTGTAACATTAGCATTGCGTTGATACACACGGCTAAGTATTCCAGTGCTTCATCTGGAATACTTCGCTTGGGTGTCGCCGTTCCCTGGGGCTTTACTGGGCTTCGTGCGTCTAATTACCCATTTAATTTCTTGAACTTGAGTTGAGCGTGGTTCTGTCACTACTGACTTGATGTAAGCTTTTGGACACACGCCATTGATAAGCACATGTATGTCTGCAGAAGAAAACTACAAAAAACCCAAAAGACAAAAACACAAATTAAGCAAAAAATTGCTGTTGTCAACAGGATATAAATACCACATAATATTCCATAACAGGAATATGGTCAACCAACAAATAAAAACAAAGAAAAATGGACTAAGAGAACGAAAAAAAACCCACAAATGATGCCAGCACAAAAATATTGAACAAAAAAAAAATTCAGCACAACAATTGAAACGAGACAAAAAGACGACAAAACGAAAAGACGAAACAAACACAATAGATTTCCAAAACAGAAGAGAACAAAAAAAAACCACAAATGATGACGGCACAAAAATATTGAACCCAAAAAAATTCAGCGCAACAGTTGAAACGAGAAAAAAACACGACAAAACGAAAAGAAACAAACACAATAGTTTTCCAAAACAGAAACAAGCGATGTTGCGAAGTCATACACTCCCATTGCACAAATATTTCAAAGATCTGTCACTACTGTCTGGTGCAATTTATTAGGAAATTCCCTGCATATGTGTGCAGGGAATCGCCTGTCACACGGCTGGTTGTTCTGTTGGAATGCAGCTTCTAGAGTGCTCGCGGAGCTGGAAAGTTATTCCATTGTCAGTTTGAAGTGGAGGGATTTTTTCCCTATTCAAGTCGCGGCCCAGGCGCTGATATTCTGGATCGCGAGTCTGCCATGTACTTTCTCGTCACAGCGCAACTGCCTCAGAACTGTCACAGCGCAACTGCCTCAGAACTGTCACAGCGCAACTGCCTCAGAACTGTCACAGCGCAACTGCCTCAGAACTGTCACAGCGCAACTGCCTCAGAACTCACTGGCTGCAGTTCGTTTATTCGCAGTTTGGTGTCACCCTGCCTACGTCAGATATAGTCGCGGCACAGACGTTTTGACGTGACGTCTAATAAATAGATAAACGCCGGCTGCACGCACGAAAAAGTGTCCCATTACGCACATTGTCCCGTTACTCAGTGTCCCGTTACGCGCATTGTACGCTTGCGCCGCATCTATCTCTCTTCCACTCGATTGGAACAACCATCGATTTGACTTTTTCGAGGCACATTAAACTTCAAACACTCCCATTCGTTTCCTACTTTTCTTATCATCGTCCTATCCTTAACAGAATAACACAGATTGGTAGAAGTTAAATAAAAAACACGTATAAAAGTTATAGTTAAAATAATATATTCGTTAAAGTAATAAACATATTTGAATTAATGAGTGCAAATAAATGTCACTTTATCAGTTAAATTGTAGATTTCATTTTACTCCTTCTTTGTATCCATACAAAATAGTGATAATTCAATAAAAATGATTCATTTTTATTCATAAAAGTATGCAATCATTTCATCAATGTTTTGTTATGACGTTGTCACGCTAAACTATCGTCCGTAAACCGACTTTACAGAAAACCAATTTTTTTAATTTTGTTTGTGAGATTGTCACACATGTATGCCGGCAGTCAGTCATGCACTAACCTAATTTCCTTATCGGGAATGCATCTGGCTATGCCGTCCCGAATTTTTTTCCGTAAGTTCAGAGATCGCAGCCTCGAGTCTGTCACTGTTTGTTTTGTCAATTTCAGTCACGTTCCCGAGATTATTAGTTGGACAATTTTGAAAGCCTCCTCCAGTTGGCATTTTCGTAGTCTTTAATTTAGCGGGGTGGGTTTGATTCCGTGTTCGCAATATTAAATAATGATGTGAACAATGAAGTGGTCTGAATATATGTCATGTACCACCTCTATTTTGAATCCAATGTTAACTATTTTATTAATTGCTATATCAATGGTATCTGGCATACTGTTTAACCTACCAGTATCGGCTGTGGACTCTGAATGATCAAGCGCTTAGTAATTTTTATTTAATGGATGATTTTAAATTGACCTGCCATTTACTGTCGAGCGCCTGCAGATCCAATCCAGATGTTTGGCATTAATGTCGCCGACAGCCAAAGCAGAAGTGCCAGCACAATACAGAGCATCCAGGTCGGCCTTATCAAGAGACATGCTTGGTGGGGCGTACACTGAGATTGATTTGACTTGTTTATTAACCGCGAGGTTTATGCCTACTGCTTCTAAGCTAGGAAACTGGAGTAGCTGGCATCCCGAGTGTTTAATACTCTTGTGAACAGCTATGGCCAACTACCCCTCCCCTGTTATTCCTATAACGCCTGTGTATAACATAGTTTATGATAGTAAGCCTACCGGTTGGTCGCATACGCGTCTCGGTAATTGCAGCAATTACAATTTTATGTTTTTTTTCCAGGTGATAGATAAATTCCGGCATTTCATTCGTAATTCCGCGCGCATTCCAGAAAAGAATGGAGTGTAACATGTTACTACTGGCCGGGGTTGTGTTGTGTTGTGTTGTCCCGGATTAGTAGCAGCAACTGACTAGACGAAGACCGCAGTGGTGTGCACCATACGGCCGTGAGTTGCTACACAGGCAGGGCGTCTGTCACAGAGGTCTCCGAATGCTCCAAGACCTCGACGAAGGCGAACACAGGCCGGGGCGCTGCCTCTTTGTGGGCGGGGCCTGCGGTCGGGAGATCTGGGGCCGCGGGGAAGGGGGAGGACTGTCGGTCGGTAGTAGTACGGGAAGAACCCATGAAAGATTGAACGGTGTCCCGCTGAGGTTTCCTCCAAGGCCCTGGATTCCGATTGGGTAGGACTCGTACTCGATCGCTTGGAGCAGGCTCCATGGGTTCCCTAGCCTGATGCGGAGTCGACGTGGTGAGCGACGACACAGCTCCGGTGCTAGCCTGGACAGCTAGCAGAGGTTGGATAGTCCTCCACCGGACCACGGGTTCACTGGGTGTTTTGAGTGGTCCCAGCGTGATGTGGGAGATCGGGGAAGGCTACAGTAGTGCTGATAAAGTCTTAGGTCTCAGGACACAGCCAACTGTCTGGTTAGCTGAGTGCGGTAGAGGGGCTGAGGTGGTGACTATGCTGGGTTGGTGGCCCCAGCCGCTGGTTGGTGCCGAAGCTCTAACACCCTCCTGATCAAACAACAGGGAGCGATCCCTCACAGTTCTGTTTTAATTTAAAAGCTCTGGAATGTTAAAATCAAAGAGAACTGGAATGCTACTCCCACCCTACCCTATTAGGGCGCATATGTGTGAGGGGAACGCGAGAACGCCGGCTGTAAGGTCGGAATAATCTGTCGGTTGATCCTGTGCGGGGCGAGCTGGCGCGAACTGGGTCCCGGGCGGACGGCTTGCAAGTGGATGCACCTCGGCGGTGTGTGGAGGATGGTGTTTGGAGCGCGGCTGGGGGCCTGAGGCAGTAGCTCGGGGCGGGGTTGGTTGTGCCCACGCAGTGCGTCGCGGACAGCTCGGACTGCTGCTCCCTCGCTCTGCGGCTCTGAGGGGGACCTGATCTCAGGGCGGCCGCTCAAGTGCGCGCAGACAGCCCCTCCGCAGCTTCAGCATTTTGCAACCTCACGATTGCCGCCGTCTGGGCATCCGGGGTCTCGACATGGTCTGCCGCACCACCGGCAGTGTCGACAGTTGCCCCCTGGTGCTGTCCTCTCTGCCTGGTCTGGCGGCGGTCGAAGAGTCAGAGCGCGTGGACTGGGCCATAACTCTGGTGGGTGTGTGGCGTTGCACACCCCGGAAAACGGATTTCTTAGGTATCTCGTTCCTCTGAAGGAGTGTTAACTTTCCCTCAGAAGGAGACGGACCCAATACAACTTATGCTAAAGAGCGAAAGTGAATGCCTACGCACGAAAAAACACACGTTGTTGTATAATTTACAATCCAGTAAAACATGATCACAACTAATTGCATCTAAAATTTCAGACTTTAGTATGTTTGCCTCCCTTACGGCACCAGTTCTGTAAACATAAATACAATTTTAGTGAAAGCAATATTTTAAAGAAATCATAAACTTGCAAGGGCCTGAATATCAAGGCAAGCAAGAGCCTTAATTGTGACGTTGTCTGACAATCGCACTGGCGTCCTCCCTGCTACTGTCTTATTAAATAGGTAAACAACTACGCTGTAAAAAAATATATACCAAACTGTATAAATGAGTGGACGATTATTTCACAAAACAAACTAAACATATAAATATGCCCTGGTATCAACTGCTGTAAACTTACATCAGGCAAATATTCTTATCAAATGGTTAGTTAAAATCCTCATATTGGACAATATTAAATTAAAATTCTATTCTGCGAAAAAATAATATTATTTTGTTACATAAGAGTGAAAAGCTATGCCAGTATGTTTGAGTAAACATAGGGCTATTAAAAAGTTATATTAAATATTATATTATATTATATTATATTATATTATTAGATTTTTCGTATTGTTGTGTTTTTGTCTCGTTTCAACTGCTGTGCTGAATTTTTTTGGGGTCCAATTCATCATTTGTGTTTTTTTTTTTTCGTTCTCTTAGTCCACCTTTATTTGTTTTTCTTTGTTTGTTGACCATATTCGTGTTATGGAATATTATGTGGTGTATATATCCTGTTGACAACAGCAATGTTTGCTTAATTTGTGTTTTTTGTATTTTGGTTTTTTGTAATTTTCTTCTACAGACATACATGTGCTTAGCAATGGCGTATGTCCAAAAGCTTACATCAAGTCATGCACTCCCATTGCACAAATCTTTCAAAGATAATATATTAAATTCCTCTTCAACCTGAGAGCTTGGCAAGCTAGAATGCTATTTAAAGTTTAAATACGAAAGAGTAATCAATATTGTGTACAACTTGACAGAATTGTACAGAATGTGTTGTGACTGCAGGCGGGCCCAAAATCCGCCGCGGTAAGTCTCCAGGAGGTACCGTCTGCCTGTGCGGTGCTCGCCTCGTGACGGTGCATTGAAGTCTCCACCTGGTTGTCGTCGTCCTCTCCCGGGGCCACACGCGGTCCCACGCCTCGTCTCCCGGCCGCCTTGCTCCCAGCGAGCAGCCACTCGCAAACACTGCAACACAAGTCACACTCGCTCCTTCAGGCAGCACCTCCTCTGGTTCCACAACACCCGCCATGACAACAGCACTTGAGACTACTGTCTGTTCTTCTCGCCGTCGGGGGGCTCTACACCAGGTCGAACGACACTTTTATTGTTGGTCTGCAACTTCACTGGAAACCATGTTAAGTCCGGGTTTGCTAGCCTGCATCTCGCGAACCATATTACTGCCGCTCGTCCTCGTGACTTTTACTACAGAGTTGCTTCAGCGCCTAACTTTACTAAACGAGTTTAAGTTACCACTCGTTGCTCCTCACTTACCGCAGTCTCCCAATCACTGAGTTGTTCCTCCAACTAATCGCGACCATTAAATTGTAGTCGACGAGGCTCACCAGAGTCCTGACGTCATCAGTGGGGCGGCGGCAGCGCGCAGCTTGTTGACGGTGTAGCTCGCGAGGTGTTCCGGCAGCGTCGTCCGCTGGGCTGCTTCTCCTTCTGCTGCTGAACCAGCCAAGGAGAGGTGTATACACCCCTTCAGACGAGCTCGATACCTTCGTCGAGGCATCCAGACGAGCTCGATACCTTCGTCGAAGCATCCAGACGAGCCGGGGAGTTCCGAGGATTGCCGAAGTTCCCCGACCCCGACGAGGCAGCGGCCGGCCCTCAGGAAGCACGCGCGATCCGTGCGCGGCGGGACAGTATCACACTTCACAGGGGCTCACTCATGTTTGTGTTCGGGTGCACGGGCACCCGTAACAGAAGGATGGAGTTTTGGGTGCCGATGACCTGAAGGACCGTGTTCACTGCGTCGTACTAGGGCCCCTGCCGCTAGTCGCTGCTGTGTTGTAGCACGACCATTTGTCCTTAAGGAATGTTTTTAGGGCAGCATGACCTATGGAGTGATTGTGCATCTGGTCCAGAATATCGTACTGCAGTTTAATTTGCTGCTTCTTGGGCGAGGACTGGTTCGTTTTGTGGAGGGTAGAGGGGCGGCAGTCCGCCGGACATGGGGTCGTTGCCGTGCTTTCTTTTCTTGCAGACTGTCATGATACCTTGGTTGACGCCGGCATCACCACGTGGCAGTGGTGCCGAAGCACAGTATGTCATGTAGTTCGTCATCCAGTCGTCACCTGAGCCTCACTAGTCCACCCACTGAACTCTTCCCCAGGACTAGTTACCCGGGGTCGTGGCTAGGCTGACCCACAGTCTGTGCCGTGCCTGTGCACAGAGGGTGCATATGACCTAACTGTTTCCTTCGGGCGACCGTGCAGCGCTCTGCCGTAGGGTAGGTTACACGTACGCTCGGTTCGGCTGCTACCTTCTTTCCCCCTCTCCTGCCTAGCAACCGGGTGCTTATATACCCGGCGGGCCGGTCTTGGTAGCCGAGAAGGTTCTGTACTCGCCTCGGCTGTGTCGTGCGGGTAGCCTGCGGGCTCAGGCGACACGAGGCTGCCTCGCCGTCTGCAGGCTCGAGTCTCAGGCAGGCAGACAGGGGTGCACATCTGCGGGATTAGCAGGTGGGAGGATGTAGGTGGTGGAGAGGGTTGTGAAAGTTTTACGAGTGGGTTTTAAACGACACAACTCACCTCTAGATAGGGGTTATACGTTGTATACTGCCCATATTGTGGCCTATATATATAAAGTTTTTCATAAAGCATAGTTTTTATCGTTTACATTTTATCAACCTCTTTTCACAGTCACGTTTATTCCAAGTAAGCGGGCCCAATAAGTGAGGGATTTCTTAATTCCAGCCCACCTTTCTCTCATGCGTGACGGGATGTTGAAAGCCAATCGTAACCGCAGGATGGTCTGAGATGCTCGATTAAAAATTATACCAGCCAAGAAACCTCGAATTAAATATTAAATTTCACATTAGAGCAAATTATATATTTTTTCTGCAATGCTTATTTTCTAGATCAGCTTAGTTTTACATTTGATACAAAAAATATATGTAAATGTGGAAGAGCTATAATAATTTAATAGGAAAGTGACGGAAATTTATTTATTCATCTAATACTATTAGAAGAGAAATTCATGTACATATATATGTATACACATATATACTTACACATATGTATATTTAGACATTAGCTTCTCTGAAACGGCTTGAACTATTTTGTTGAAAATTTGTACTTCGATAAAGTTTTGCTTTTCAAGTTTATCTATAAAGGTATCTTCCCTGGCAAAACGCGATTTTAAACCAAATAAATATTTTTCTAAACGTTGCTTTGCAGCTCATTAGCGCCATCTGTTGTTAGCTTTTAGATTAACTACTCAACTCAAGTTGTAGTTTTTAAAGTAGATACTCAACAACAGATGGCACTCTCATCCAATAGTAATACAATTTTATTGTGTTATTGTGTTAAGCATTCAACATGTTGTGTTAGCTAAGTTTTTCTTTTGTTATGTTTGGTTATATTTGTGTATTTGCTAGCCAACGTGTGAACTTCAAAATGCGTAGGAAAACTTTAATAAAAAGTTTAAATTCAACCAAAGGCAAAAATCGTTACTTGTGAACAATCCTGCAAAGAAGTAAAACTATAAAGAATCATTCTTAACTCATCAAAATGTCTACTGGGATGTTCCACGCAGCGACACCAGTTTCCAGAATAATCTGCATTTGCCAAGACGGAACACAAATCTCAAGACCAAACTTTTATATTTGTTGGAGTGGACTTAATATCATCAGTTTTGACGTGACAACGTCTAATAAATCGATGAACGCCGGCTGCACGCACTAAAAAGTGTCCCGTTACGCACATTGTCCCGTTACGCTCATTGTACGCTTACGCCGCATCTATCTCTCTTCCACTCGATTGGAACAACCATCGAGCTGACTTTTTCGAGGCACATTAAACTTGAAACACTCCGATTCGTTTCCTACTTTTCCTATCATCGTCCTATCCTTAACAGAATAACACAGATTGGAAGAAGTTAAATAGCAAACATGTATAAAAGTTATAGTTAAAATAATATCTTCGTTAAAGTAATAAACATATTTTGAATTAATGAGTGCAAATAAAAGTAAATTTATCAATTAAATTGTAGATTTCATTTTACTCCTTTGTATCCATACAAAATAGTGATAATTCAATAAAAATGATT
Organism: Bacillus rossius redtenbacheri; assembly: GCF_032445375.1. Taxonomy (NCBI): domain Eukaryota; kingdom Metazoa; phylum Arthropoda; class Insecta; order Phasmatodea; family Bacillidae; genus Bacillus; species Bacillus rossius. The sequence goes on along the minus strand of NW_026962012.1, from coordinate 17,096,042 downwards.
CAATTTAATTCATAAAAGTATGCTTTCATTTTATCAATGTTTTGTTATGACGTTAAACTATCTACACTTTTGGTCGGATTTGACCAATTAATGAACCTGGCCTAAATTTTTCATTACTTCAGTTTTTGTGTAAATTTGAAAGTGACCTGTGAAAAAATACAGCAGTTATCGTGTCAGTAAATAATACATTACTAGGACCGTCAGACACGTATTGGAAGTAACTATAGCGTAAGACCATGATTCAATATAAACCTTCAATGGTTACGTTAGGCTCACATAAACTCAGAAATATAAGCACAGCCACCTAGGTAAACATGCTAGTAACATAAAAAATCGCCTAACTAAAATATTTATCGACAACTGGAAATCACGAAACCGTCGTTGTTTTCGAGTGCGCGCGTCCGTGAGTGAGAGAGCAAGATGATGAAGTGGGAAAGGGGGGTGGAGGGGGCGATAAGGTGGTTGTAGGGGGAGAACATCATCTTGTAGTTGCAATGAGAACACGTGAGCTCCACAAGCAGGTTATCTGGTGTTTCCAATCATCCATTACAGCTAGTCTGCTTGTGCAGGCTCTATCAAACATATCTAACTTCCGTATTTTTATCTTTACTAACATAGTCGATATCCCATGTCGACTCAGTTTGCTAAATACACATGAGTTTAGTTTTGGATTGAACGGTTTAAAAATTTTTGTAAAATTTGCTACATACATTGACAGAGATATTATATATAATTACACAGATTGTAAGGTAATATTGTAAGAAAACCCATTAAAAAATTAATGAAAGAGTTTAGTTATCGCTTGATATATTTTTACCGCTAGTTGTGCAGCCATGATCTGCTTCAGAATCACAAAAGAGGAACGGTGACTTTAACATTAACACAAAAGAGAGATGGTTAAAGTAATAATTCGTTCAAACTACGAAGTGAAAGTAAAATGGTTAAAAAGAGACTTAACCTGTTTATAGTTCAGCCGTGGCTGCCCAAATTCCTGAGGCTTATGGGTTTTCTAACACATTAGCTGGAGCGGCAGAACGATAACAAGGAAACACCGGAGGAGGTCTTATCAGATCTCGGCGCTGGACGCACTGAACTCCAAGGACGACAGCACTGGAAGTCTCAGTCGTAACTTTTGTTTTTGTTACGTGAAATGAGAACAAAGTCACTTTTAAACATTTTTTTTAGTACTACTTACCGGATAACCTTTATTTATTTACATAAAACTATTTAAATCAAACCTGCTCTGTGTATATTATATTACTAAACATTGAACGGCTTAACATAATTGATAAATATTTATATAATTGGCATTTATGCTAAAGTACATTTTATTGAGTGACGTAAAAACAGAAACAGTTTTAAACCGCGAAAATTCATCGCACAAAGACGTTTATGAAAATATATAAGTAGTACAAAAACGGCTCCATCACATTTTAGAAATCAAACCTTGGAAAAACAACCCTTTGGAAGCGTGCCCAACTAATTACAATTGATTGTATGTAAAACATTACCTTCTCGCCCGGCAGTCTTCCACGGCTTCTTCAGTTGGGACTTTGATCTGTGGGTGTTACACAACAGTGTCTATATAATTATTTTAATTTATAATTATCAAGTGTATTTAAGAATCAATTGTAAAATTACAGCTAAAATTCAGTCAAGATTCATCACGTGTATGCAGTTTTTTTGACGTGACAACGTCTAATAAATCGATGAACGCCGGCTGCACGCACGAAAAAATGTCCCGTTACGCACATTGTCCCGTTACGCTCATTGTACGCTTGCGCCGCATCTATCTCTCTTCCACTCGATTGGAATAACCATCGATTTGACTTTTACGAGGCACATTAAACTTGAAACACTCCCATTCGTTTCCTACTTTTCCTATCATCGTCCTATCCTTAACAGAATAACACTGATTGGAAGAAGTTAAATAGCAAACATGTATAAAAGTTATAGTTAAATAATCTCTTCGTTAAAGTAATAAACATATTTGAATTAATGGGTGCAAATAAAAGTAAATTTATCAATTAAATTGTAGATTTCATTTCACTCCTTCTTTGTAGCCATACAAAATAGTGATAATTCGATAAAAATGATTTAATTTTATTCATAACTGTATGCAATAATTTCATCAGTGTTTTGTTATGACGTTGTCACGTTAAACTATCGTCCGTAAACCGACTTTACAGACAACCAATTTTTTTTTGTGATAGATTAATTGCATGGCATGCTTACAGCACATGCTACCATTCTCAATTGGCCCGCCTACCCGGACACACGTGCGGTTTGCAGAGCTTCAGAAAAAAACACGTGATTTAAAAACTGCTGAAGATATCAGAGTAGGGTCTGTTTACGAACATCATTTAAGTATACTGTAGGGGCTGATGATTGGTTCTCCGTTTCTCTATTTCGTTTTGAACTGTATTTTTAGAAGAGTAAAAATTACAAACACGTGTGTTCAGAATAGTTTTTAAACATGAAACACCCGGTACAGATTCTTCAAAAACTCAGATGACTTGCATTACACATATATCTTTATTCCTCCGCCATATAATGTTACGGTCCCCGCTCAAATCTCAGAGTAGACCTACGCACGACGAGAAGACTGCTCGCCAGTACACAACATCGGTCTTAGAGGCGATACCGCTCTAGAAGCACCAGCGAGCTCGCACTTACAACCCTGCCACACCAACAAAAATACACCTCTGATTAGTCGGGCACCTTCACTAGTTAGCGTTTGGTATTTTACTACGACCTCAAACAGAACCGAATCACTAGACATGTATGCGTCTCTCCTTTCATTTGTTTTTACAGTGGTTAACTTTATTTATCAAACAATTGATTTATATTATAAAAATAAACTATTTTTAAGAAAAAACATGTTTAGAAATCGTTTACATTAAATAACAAATGTCCAAAGGAAGACGTGTGTGAGAACTGTACACAGGCACTTGGCTCTGCGAGGGACTAATACTGCAGCCAAGGACCGACACAGAGCTACCGTGCGATTCGCCTTCTGCAGTCTATACATATGATGAATTTTTAAAATAAAATTGATCGGATATGGTCTCTCTGCATTGCTCGTCAATAAGCCGCCACTTTACACTGGGCAAGTTGCGAGGTGTCACACGCTATATGAGAGTGTAGTCTAGACTTTCAAGGACTGTCGAAACAAAATGGCTGGACCGATGTTAAGGTCCAAGCTTCAAACACATCGACCATTCTTACTCCCCCTATTCCCCTCTGACTCCCTAGGAGTGGAATGGTTTTGATGTCAGAAAACAAGGACATAGAATAGTTATCGACGATTGGGAACATTTAGGGTGCACGGCCCGTTTACCTCAAACACATTGTTTATACCGTATAGGAGAGAGACAAGGCCCCCGTTTGTTCGGGACCACCAAAAATTCTATGAACTTTCATTTTGATACTCTCCCGAAGGGAGGCATTTCGAACACGCACGACTAATTCATCCCCGCCCCTATGAGGGTAGAGGGGGGGGGGGGCAAAGACCATAAGTTTCGCAATATTGACAATTAGATAAATTTGAGATACTACCGAGACATTTACTTCCCCAGAAACTCTCCCCAACTATTTTCATCCTTTCTCCTACACCATGTATCAAGTTAGTGATTGTGTCGCTGAGGTATTTGCACTCCACGAGCTGATCTGGGAGTTACAAACCCTGAGTCGCTGTGACCCGCAGACCTTCGCCTGGTTCAGTAATCATCTGAAACATTGGTTATGAATCAGTGTTTAAGTAGAACAACTGTCCGTTAAATTACAAAAAATAATAAAGACTTTACGATGATACTTAGATAATTTGCGTTTATTTGCAATATGTAAGGTAAAATATATCCATAATATCGATAATTGAATTATTTATGTTAACAATTTACAGATATTTTCCGACATAAATGCTAGAGGCAGTGTGCAGCTGGTTATGGCCGAAGAATGAGCAGCTTGTGTAGCAGGTGTAGCTCGTGCAGCTGAGCGAGTGTACATGGGCTGCACATGGGGGAGGCTCGTGTAGCTCGTGGAGCTGAGCGAGTGTACATGGGCTGCACATGGGGGAGGCTCGTGTAGCTCGTGGAGCTGAGCTAGTGTACGTGAGCTGCACATGGGGGAGGCTCGTGTAGCTCGTGGAGCTGAGCGAGTGTACATGGGCTGCACATGGGGGAGGCTCGTGTAGCTCGTGGAGCTGAGCGAGTGTACATGGGCTGCACATGGGGGAGGCTCGTGTAGCTCGTGGAGCTGAGCTAGTGTACGTGAGCTGCACATGGGGGAGGCTCGTGTAGCTCGTGGAGCTGAGCGAGTGTACATGTGCTGCACATGGGGGAGGCTCGTGTAGCTCGTGGAGCTGAGCGAGTGTACATGTGCTGCACATGGGGGAGGCTCGTGTAGCTCGTGGAGCTGAGCGAGTGTACATGTGCTGCACATGGGGGAGGCTCGTGTAGCTCGTGGAGCTGAGCGAGTGTACATGGGCTGCACATGGGGGAGGCTCGTGTAGCTCGTGGAGCTGAGCTAGTGTACGTGAGCTGCACATGGGGGAGGCTCGTGTAGCTCGTGGAGCTGAGCGAGTGTACATGGGCTGCACATGGGGGAGGCTCGTGTAGCTCGTGGAGCTGAGCGAGTGTACATGGGCTGCACATGGGGGAGGCTCGTGTAGCTCGTGGAGCTGAGCTAGTGTACATGGGCTGCACATGGGGGAGGCTCGTGTAGCTCGTGGAGCTGAGCTAGTGTACGTGAGCTGCACATGGGGGAGGCTCGTGTAGCTCGTGGAGCTGAGCTAGTGTACATGGGCTGCACATGGGGGAGGCTCGTGTAGCTCGTGGAGCTGAGCGAGTGTACATGGGCTGCACATGGGGGAGGCTCGTGTAGCTCGTGGAGCTGAGCTAGTGTACATGGGCTGCACATGGGGGAGGCTCGTGTAGCTCGTGGAGCTGAGCGAGTGTACATGGGCTGCACATGGGGGAGGCTCGTGTAGCTCGTGGAGCTGAGCTAGTGTACATGGGCTGCACATGGGGGAGGCTCGTGTAGCTCGTGGAGCTGAGCGAGTGTACATGGGCTGCACATGGGGGAGGCTCGTGTAGCTCGTGGAGCTGAGCTAGTGTACGTGAGCTGCACATGGGGGAGGCTCGTGTAGCTCGTGGAGCTGAGCGAGTGTACATGGGCTGCACATGGGGGAGGCTCGTGTAGCTCGTGGAGCTGAGCTAGTGTACATGGGCTGCACATGGGGGAGGCTCGTGTAGCTCGTGGAGCTGAGCGAGTGTACATGGGCTGCACATGGGGGAGGCTCGTGTAGCTCGTGGAGCTGAGCGAGTGTACATGGGCTGCACATGGGGGAGGCTCGTGTAGCTCGTGGAGCTGAGCGAGTGTACATGGGCTGCACATGGGGGAGGCTCGTGTAGCTCGTGGAGCTGAGCTAGTGTACGTGAGCTGCACATGGGGGAGGCTCGTGTAGCTCGTGGAGCTGAGCGAGTGTACATGGGCTGCACATGGGGGAGGCTCGTGTAGCTCGTGGAGCTGAGCGAGTGTACATGGGCTGCACATGGGGGAGGCTCGTGTAGCTCGTGGAGCTGAGCTAGTGTACATGGGCTGCACATGGGGGAGGCTCGTGTAGCTCGTGGAGCTGAGCTAGTGTACGTGAGCTGCACATGGGGGAGGCTCGTGTAGCTCGTGGAGCTGAGCTAGTGTACATGGGCTGCACATGGGGGAGGCTCGTGTAGCTCGTGGAGCTGAGCTAGTGTACATGGGCTGCACATGGGGGAGGCTCGTGTAGCTCGTGGAGCTGAGCTAGTGTACATGGGCTGCACATGGGGGAGGCTCGTGTAGCTCGTGGAGCTGAGCGAGTGTACATGGGCTGCACATGGGGGAGGCTCGTGTAGCTCGTGGAGCTGAGCGAGTGTACATGGGCTGCACATGGGGGAGGCTCGTGCAGCTGGGTGAGTGACGGCAGTGACGTGAGGTGGTGAGGTGGTGAGGTGGTGAGGTGGTGAGGTGGTGAGGTGGTGAGGTGGTGAGGTGGTGAGGTGGTGAGGTGGTGAGGTGGTGAGGTGGTGAGGTGGTGAGGTGGTGAGGTGGTGAGGTGGTGAGGTGGTGAGGTGCAAGCAAGCTGCTGTGGCAGAGGGTGTCTGTAACTGCCTGGGCGGCAAGCAGGTCACTTGGCTGGCAGGAGATCCTGGGGGACTGTCGAGCGTGGCGACTGATGATATCAGCGGGGAAAGTGCATGTTTCCACACTGAAGCGCCACTGCGTGGGTGGATCAAGTGTTTCTGTGCCGCGGCATCTAAACTGCACTGCCTTCACACGACAAGGTTCACTGTGCTGCATTGTCATAGCTGACCTAATGTCTCTTTCAGAATAACAGCTGCCACCCATCATTTCAGTATATTAGGATATATAATACTGTGTTGAATATCTCTACCCTATATCATATATAGTATTCTAGGAAGTTTCAAGATAAATTAACTGGCATTCTGAATTTTGCAATTTTATCACTAAAAAGGATCATGATCAACTTGTTAACAGTAAATGTACTAATTTTGTTGGTAGTTACAAATCAACATGATTGAATTATATTTCGTGTTTAACATGTTGCTGAATAGCTATGCCAAAGTATTTCCTGGGCGGGGTAATTGGATAATTTTAGCTAAGTTTTGTTCCAAAGGTAAATATGTTCTAACCATATTTGTACATGAATTTTGAGGAAATTCAATGCAATATTCAGTACTTAACATAACATGTTGCTGGAATAATGTTAGGATATTACATAAAATCTTTCCAAAAAACCATTTGTCCCTATGAATTTCGTTGCTTACACTTTAAATGATATCCTGTAGGAAAGTGTGGGAGTGATTCCAGGGCTCTCCTACTTGACAGATACACTACCGTCCTACCAGGATATCCTGTAGGAATATTCAGGATTGTTGATAGGGACCTCCTCTTTGACAGCTCCGCCTCTGTCCTACCAGGATTCTCTGTAAGAATGTGTAGGTTACTTTCCAGGGCCCTCGTAATGTCACAACGCCTGCTGCTACATCTTGCAGTATGTGTGTGTGCATAGGTAATGACAGTATGAAGGTTTAATATTCATTAAATGTCTCCTTTGCGCGTTGTTAAAAATATTTTAAAAGAACTAAATCTCTTATAAATTGTGAAATTTGGATAGAAAACCAAATATAGCAGAAGCATGTTTTAAAAATTTAATTTGTAATATTTAGACAGTATAATAAATGAATTGTAATGTAGCTGAGTCCTAGTTTTCTGCATTTTGTATTTATTTGTATGTTTAATAACTTGAGGTGTGAGCGTCACACTAAAAGTGTGGCTAGCTACCCGACCACCAGTCAACACCGGAAAGTAATTAAGAGTGTGCTATGATTGCTAGGGACCGGAAAAATTCGCGGGTTCAATGACCTCTAGGATGAACTTTATAGTTCTACGTACACTGGGTCAAATGTCACCCTCTCATTGGCTGCTGTCTTGTGGAGGTGTCCCAACAACGTAGCGGCCTGTGATTCGATACATCTTCGGTTGAGTTTTACTCACTGGCCCAGAGTCGTCCAGGTGAGTTGTGAGCCTATAGCAGAGGCAGCACTGAGGTATAACAATTTGAATTTTTAAGGCTGTCGTGAAATGAATCCGCGAATTTTTCCGGTCTCTAATGATTGCTAATGATCGACGCAGCTTGGTGAGGGGACGGGGGGGGGGGGGGGGGGGGGCTTGCTGCGAGCCGCCGCGTTGGGGCCGACGCCAGGGAAAGCCTGCAGCAGAGTTGCGCAGCCAAGGCTCGACGCGGTAACGGCATCCAAGGTCACCCACTGCAACGCCTCTATACCGCCCTGCTCCCGGCCTGCCTTACAAACAGCTATCGCGTTCATCTGTTCCGTTCCTGCATTCGGGCGACTTCGAGCGCTCGTCGTGATTATACAACATGTTGCTCCGTTCGTGCACCAAGCACCTGCCGTCTGGGCCCTCTTCGCTTGTTTCGGTTTTGAGTAGTACCTATGCATTTTGCCATCATGTTCGTTCAATATTTATTTTATGTGCATTAATCAAATCAATAATCGAATTTATTGTATGTATACAATGATTGCATTCTTATAATAATTTATTATTTAATCAAAAAAATTAAAAAAAGTTTACGATTAATATTAGAATGTCGTTTGTTATCACTACTCATAACTGAGTGCAGGAACATTCTAAAGGTTTAAAGCCCACATTAGTCCTCTTTTGCGTAAACTAAGTTTAGGTTTTAGTGACAGAATGTTGATGATGTATGGAACCCCCCTCCACCCCCTCAGAAACACTCGGCTGAAGGACAGAACATTCTCTCCGAAACAGGAACAGAGACTGGCCTGATCTGAGCTCCACTGCATTGTTGTCTGCACACCAGAGTCACACCTTTCACGGTTTTAAAAATATCTGCTTCTATAATAAATGTATTATTTTTATAACGCAGGCCGTAAAACATTCACAAATATTAATTTTGTTGAAAGGAAGTGACTAATTTTATTCGTGAATAAGCACTCAAGACGAATTAAGGTCTAAATATTAATATAAAATTAAACACTATTCCACTATATTTAATTTATATAAATTATTTAATCATAATTTTAATCATTGGAAAAAAAATATTTATTAGTTCAGAGAATACTAGCGCTTTAAATTTATTCCTCAAATAAGGAAAAGTAAAATAGGTACTTGACAGGTTTGAGTTGCAAAAGAACATCACAGCACAAGTTAAAGCCTTGCAGATATGATTCTTACATCGCCTTCAAACATGCAACAACAATTTTTTTTTGTAAAATATTATCTCCATATTTAAAGAAATAAGATTTTTTTTTACAAAACCGTGTCATCGCATAGTCAGAGAGATATACAAATGTTTGTTTGTGTTAAACTATAAAATCATCCAGGAATTGTATCTAGGTATATACAAATTATTTTAATCTATACTAATATTATAAAGCTGAAGAGTTTGTTTGTTTGTTTGTTTGTTTGAACGCGCTAATCTCAGGAACCACTAGTCCGATTTTAAAAATTATTTCAGTGTTGGATAGTACATTTATCGAGGAAGGCTATAGGCTATATTATATTATCAATAACATTAGGAATCCTTACTAAAAGTCCAATTTAGAATCAAATGCGTTGGAGGGGGTTAGATACAACATGCAGTACACGTACTAAGTGTGTGTTGACAATGCCGCAGGCGCTAGAAGTTTATTTCCTATTGCCTATTAACATTGTTGCCACGCACTAGATGCCTTATCACTTAATTTTCCCTTACAATTAAAAAACACCCGTGTGATATTAACAACGAAGCAATCAGTACCCTCACATAGAATACATAGAGATAGTGTGAGGTATATATGTAGATATTAAGAGATAAATACAGATAGAGAGATACATAGATATATAGGACTATAGGTAGATAGAGATAAATATATATTTAGAGACATGGATTGATTATTTGTATATGTGTAACTACTTCATACATATTACAAAACAAAACTGAATGAGGCATTGCAATGCATGCCGAGCATTAGCTAGATAATGAAATATTTTCAATATATTCAATAGTAATCCCTTATTTTTCAGTTTTCTTTCTATGTTGCTTTATAGAGTCTAGATTACATACAGACCAGGTAAATAACTATAAACTGGCAGAACAACGTCTGTCGGGATCCGAAAGGGATATAAATTATTTTGCACACTTGACATTTAAATTAAGAAGACAATTACTAACTACATCTGATCTCTAAACAGTTCCCCTTCACCCTGTGTTCAGCCCGGGCAACGCTGGGTACTGCAGCTAGTTTAAAATAAAGATGAAAGTGTCTTTTAAAAAGGTCATGTGATAGTATGTACGTTCTAAAGCAAAATTTATGTGTATTTTTTTAAATTTACACTCAATCATAGAACTGAAAATAACATATAGTAATTAATAAAAAAATTAAATTTTATTTAAATCATAGAACGATAAAAATACTCAAGTTTTAACTCTTCGTAACCAGTAATCTAACAGTAATTTGTACTTTAAAATTAAAATTTAAAAACTAAAATATATTGTCGCGGGTTGAAATTTTGCAGGGTTGTTGAAATCAAATTTAGGGACTTTACTGACGGGACTCTGGGCTGGCTGCTCTGTTCACTCGTCAGCGCAAGTGGCGTGACCATGTAATTGGGGCACGGGGCCGGCGCGGCGCGCTGCGGGCTTGCAGAATTTTGTTTGTTTGTTTGGCCGCGCGCTGGCGCAGCCACGGGCCGCAGTTACTGGGGCGCGCTGTCGTAACAAGCCGCGCGGTGTGGCCTGCACATTGGGGTAGAGGGGGGGTAGTCTTCCCAGATGTTCTAGTTAGTTGTTTAGTAAATTTGACTTCAATAACGAGCTTTTGTTATGCTAGGCGCGGCAGGGCGCGCGAATTTAAGCGCAAGTGATTGGTGACTCGGGGCTCACTCAGGCGGAGGCTATGCGTCTCACCTGTGGTCACGAGTTGTTAGTTCGTTCGTGATGTAGGAATTCAGGCTCACTCAGGCGGAGGCTATGCGTCTCACCTGTGGTCACGAGTTGTTAGTTCGTTCGTGATGTAGGAATTCAAGCTTTCGGGCAGAAGCTATGGCCGACGCCAGAGGCCACGAGTCGTTTAATTTAAGTTAGGTCATAATGTAGTCATCTTCAAGCTTTCGGGCGGAGGCAATGGCCTTCGTCACTAGTCGTTTAGTTATAATTTTTAAAATGTAATGTTCGTTCGGATTTTAAGGGCAGGAGAGGCCCCTACGTTAGTTTTAAGTAATCGATCAAGAAAGGCTTTTCGGAAAATGTGAGTATGGACTTATCTTTGTTTTAATTTTAAGTATTAATTATGATTTGAGGTATTCGGAAGGACTAGGGAAGTGTTTAGTGAAGTTCTCTCATTCTCTCTCTTGTAAGGTCGTTCAATCGTTAAGGAAGTAAAGAGATTATTGTTTTAAATTGTAATCCCGCTATTTAAATGTTCTTTAAAATGATGTTGAGTATTTGACTTTAAGAATAAAATAATTTTAATTAAGTATTATGTTATTTTGCAAAATCTCCTTAGTTCAGCTCTCACCAGACATCCTGTACGGGATGACGAACCTATGATCCTAGGTACAGTAAAGTATTTTATGAAGTTAAGACTAGTTGATGCCAAGCGAGTTGTTTCTATATAAAGAGCTACGATTCTCGCCCCCCCCCCTCTGAAGGTGAATCGTGACAGAAATGGTGGTGGCACCGGCTAGGTGCCACGTGACAATATAATCAAACTTTAAGTTGAATAAAATACTGATATTATTGTTTCGTACTTGGACAGCGTAACTGTAATTTTTTATTAATAATGCTGTACGAATTTAAGTAAGATTGTAATTACTAATTTACTTATTGTTTTTTTGTAACAATAGTTCAAAAATGTGCTTGGCAACGTAGGAAATGTTCACGAACATAATATGTCTAATAATTTGTATTATTATTTGTATTATTACTGGTATATTAATTGGTATTATAGTGGTGTAAAACCCGAAGGCAAAACATTTATTCGGTTTCCTTTATGTGCAAGTGTTTGTTTTATATGTGTAATAATTACAATTAATATTATCATTTGTAGATTGAGACCAACATCAAGTCATTTGGGAGTATTCACTGGCGCTGAGCCTTCGCCCTCTTTGTCTTCGCCCCCCTTGCTGTCTCCTGATGGGCTGCAAGGTTAAGGCTTACTCATTTTACGAACGTGCTGTAGATACAACAACGTGAACCAATTTTGTGAAGTCAATACTAACAGTGTCAATACTTTATGTTTAACAAAACTTTAGTAATTCATGGCGAAAATATGACTTAATTAAACATTTCTTAAATTTATTTTTTATTTTTTAACCTAAATGATTTTAATAATATTTCTGCAAGTGAAAATATATCGCGCAGTTGTGGATATCCATGTTACTATCCATACAGCATGATAAATACCTTCTTAAAACAGGAATAAAGCAACAATCTAATTGCATTTTATAAATAATGTGCACACGGTTTGTTAAGTAGTCTATTAATTACATTCACCAAATCAGATTATTACTAACTTTCCCCTGACAAAGTTAATGTTAAAAGCACTAAACACACAAGTACACGCGTGGAGTAGTCATTTATCATAACAAATATAGCATGAACGTGAGAAGCGTAAAAAATGTTTCCTAATGATTGGCTACACTATTGAAACGCGTTTCTCAAGTATAACAGAGCGTACTGCATTCTGCGCGCAACCTGTTTCTATAATCAAAGACATTCGTAAACACTTTTCGCGAGTTCAGTATGGCAATGAAACCTCTTACAAAGTTCGTGAAGGTCATAACCTTGTGAAAAATACTGTTTCACTACTATCTGACAGAATTTGCATACACGGTTATTCAGTTTTGTTATATTGCTTACAGAAATATTTACATTCAAAAATGCCGTAAAATAATTAATGAAGGATGTATTACCTAGCTGAAGTACTAATTATTCTCTGTATTACAAACAGAGAATTTTGAATGACTTTAAGTATTGGAGACAGAACGAGAAACCAAATAAATTAGGAAATTCTGGGGCTAGTTGTCACAAAATTCACATTGTATTTGTTTTGTTATGAATAGTAAAATATTAAAACATGTGATTTTTACAAATCATTAATCATTTTATTTTGTATTATGAGAATTTATTACAACTGAATAGCACGCATTTATATTATTTATTTTAATTCGTTTTTGAATGACTCTAACAAATAATGGTTCTAAAATTAATTGATTCTCACCCTTAAAAACCAGTCGGCGAGTGCGGATAGTTACCCCATTGTTGAAACAAGTTGTCACCTAGTGTTGCCATGAAATAAATATATAAGGTATCATAACAAATATTATACAAATATATTTTATACCTGAAACTAACACCAAACGGTTATACATAATTTTATAAAGTCTTGGAGTTAGCTTTATTTGTAATAACGAAAGAAAAGATTTGTTGTTACAACATTACAGCGTAATACCACAATTGAAATAGAGGGAGCTAACCCAGTCTTCTCCTGAATCATTTATTCTAAAATTAACTTTATCTTTAGACGATTCAGCTCAATAAATGTAACTTTTATTACGTCACTTGTAGAAGACTATTTTCCATGTAGATCTGATGAAGATAGGTTTCTTTGCACTAATTTACATTTTGATTTTTCTGCAGCCAATATATATTTTTTGAAGTGTAGGTCAGGAGAGCTGTTTTTTTTTTTTTTTTTCTAATTTAGAGGACCGGCTGCTTTCTTTCTCTAGACCTAGCAAAGGGGATGATATGTTTCGGGTGATATTTGCAGTCGAAAAATTTGTATATAAATCAGAAGAGACGAAATTACCAAGTTCATTACCTGTAACAGCTCTAACAGAAGGAAGGCACTCGTTATTTTCTGCATTTGGTTCTGAAGCATATTCATTAGGATTAAATCTGCCCGTTACACAACTTACCAGGACGCCTAAATCAGAAAATGAATCGGGATTCAAATGGAAATAACCTCTTATTTTTAAAATTTTATGTCATATTGCTTGGACTTACAGCCTGTGGAAAGGCTGTGATAATTATAGAGGCTGAGTCTGAATTCGACCGGCAAACCTAGGCTGCAGATTTATCACGACGAAATAAGTTGATAAACTTAATACGACTTAAGGTGTAAAGTCATTCCTTAGATTGGTATACGTCACTGAGAACATTATTGTTGGAAATAATATAGAGAAAGTATTTAAGATGTAGAACTGAACTTTAGGATTATGTTTGATTGAATGAAGTTCTGCGGCCACGACGCATTTTGTCGCCGTCGCAAAATTATTTCATTGAAATAATGCCGGTAAGTAGCCCGTCAAAAAAATATGTAGAAAATAAAGGTGTTACTACATATTATTTCTATAAATAATTTTACAACAGCAAGTAAATTTGCTATGGGTGTAGAACTTTGTTCAACTAAACATTATCCATAAGTTGAGTGTTTCTTCAATATAAAATACTTTTTTCTATTATTGACTAAAACCCTGTGGTTCAGTTGCATCTTCAATGACGTACACCAGTCTTGTAAATCACTTTAGACCATAAAAGGTATTAAAGTTTTCAATTTATTTTGTCGTGATGAACCTTCTGATGAAGTTTGTCGGACCACTCTGTATATCAAATTTAACATACACTTAGAGTTTATTCAAAGCAGATTTTTTAAAAAAAGTTCATAAACTTTTCGAGGTCCGAACACACTTCGACCAAGTGGCTGGAGGTTGTGGAATCAGTGGGACATAAAAGATAGCATTACGATGCCACTTTCTGTAGCGTAATCTGTAGCCAGAGTAAAATGAAGAATGGGCACCATCAATATGGAGGAGGGGAAAGGGATTTGGTTTGCGCCAATTACATCTGCAGACAAAAAAAATGAACGTGTTTTAAATTATCACGTGTTTACACAAAGAAAGGGTAAACATTATTTCCAGTAGCCGAATCTGCTATTGCCAGTGTGACCAGTGGCCATATTTCTGCTGATGTCACAGATCCTACTTGGTCACACCTTCCCCGGAAACAAAGCTGAACAGTTGCTATGCCAGTTTCGTCCATACTGTAAATGTCACAGGGTAGACAATTAACCGGATTGACAATGATGAAGGTTGCTGAAAAACGTATCAAAGTTCTGTTATTGAAACTGGTTGTCCTTGAAAGACCGGTGGCTTGCGGACTCCAGTGGATAGGTTTTTGTGCCGTGTTACAAATGCGGCAAGCCAGCCCGGCCCTGCCATTTTGTTTTGGCGCCGAGCATGAGGCATTCTTTGTACAGGTCCTTGCCATAACTATGCGCCGGTTTTGGACTTCATTACGTTAGAGTCAGAAATAAATATCACTGCTTGTTTTTTTTCTAATACTTCTATAACAAAATGGTCTTCGTCACTAGATAATACCTAACATCGCTTCTCATGAAAAAACGTAGGTAAATCATATGGCAATACCGTAGGCATTTTAAGTGTAACTTTCTGACAATATCGAGCTGGAGTTCTGTCAAGTATGTCAAACAACTTGACAGCTTTCCGAATGGAGCTTTAAGACCGTTACAGCTCTCAGTAACACGTCAGGTGGAGTAGTTTATCTCCTGCTTATCAATCCGCACCATCTGAAGCAAGAGTGGGGAAAAAATGATTCTCTGGTAGCAAGTAAGAGTTAAAATATTAATTTCCTTAAACTTAGCAACTTCATTTTATACATCCATACGTTTGTTGATTAAAGTGTACTTTTTCTTTAGAAGACATGCAGAAGTAGACTGGTTTACCATGATCAGACATCCAGCAAAATACCAGAGCATTTGCTGCGTGACAGTCCCATTGTCATTGTGTCGCTTCACAAGGACTTATTCAATTTACATAATGCTTACGACAATAATGTGAACATCAACATGACTTTTCAGGAATTCAAAGAAATGTGGTATTTGTGCTGGAAAATGAGCACGAATTTCTATTTATCGCCAAGGACTGGCCTCTATAAAAGGGCAGGTAACGACAAGGTTTGGATCAGTTAATCGTCAAACATGAGTCATTGCTTTTCGAAATTCGGTCTTATAAATCTTGCTCCGATTACTGAAAACGAACTGCATACTTTTTTCAGTGTTTTACAATGCCGACTTACATTTAGCTACTCGAAGAAAAAGTAGAAAGTGTGAAAACGAATTACTAGAGTACTTAGTTTCCATCAACAAGCTTTTGAAGGCCTTGGATTCTCGAATTCATGACATGTTCGAAATGTCGAATGCACAAAGACATGACGATTTGAAGGCCCTCTAAACTATCCAGAATTTATGACTATCTCAATTGGCAATGCAAGCAGATCTTGCTAAACATGGCAAGGATGTGATCGATTACTATAAGAAAGAAATTGTTAAAGATACCGTGGATGAATAAAAAGTATAAAGAAATGTAATTCGGCCTATTTTTAATTAACACAATGTCTAACTTGGCGAGTGACCTTCATCGCGCTACACAGTCTTTCCGTGCAAAATATCTACATACTATAAGAGTCAGACTTTCATATGAAATGTAAAATGAAGAGATATTTAAACCAATCACTAGTCACTTTGACGAACATAAGGAGGTAAAACCACCCATCACAGTGAAGAAATGTTGATGACGAAGTGTACATTGCAGAGAGAAAATATGAACCAGCTCGAGAAGAAGAGGATTTTACAAGTTCCGAGTCTATGCACAAGAAAAATATAAATATCTGGACACCAATTTAATGCGATGGTCCGGCAATGTCCGAGATCTTATGTGAGTCAGAATAATAACATGACCTATAGAGTGTACAAAATATATAATAATTGGTTACTTAGTACTTAAGAAATAAACTTTTTACCAAGAAATATCACATGTGTATAGAATCACAAAAAACATGGGACTCCAGGTCTGTTCAACTTCCTGTTTCGCAGGTAACCTAAGGCTATTCTCATGAGGATTTGCAAGAATACAAACAATTGCTAGAGATTACTGATGCACATTTCTGCGATAACGATCCAGAAATTGAGTTCTATAGACGAAAACCATGGAAAAATCGACATTCTCGCTAATATCTTCATTAAACTTGCAGTTCATGGTGAAGGTTTAAAATAATGTATTTTCTGCGTAGCTGGAATAGAATAACGGGTTTCTTCTCATTGTGTTTTAAGTACGGTATTATCGCATCTAATATTAACTGAGTTTGCACCCAGTTTTTACCAGCTTATGAACAACTTTTAGAAGCTCAATCACAGTTTCATCTGTCACATATGCCTTCATAATCTTTCTAAACAATAATCAAATTTTGTAACTTTTTAGAGTATTTTTAACAGTGTAGTATATAATATAAGTTTTATGTGATGTAAAAATCAAAAAGAAAGTTTATCACTAATAAAAATGTGTTTTTTTTTTCAATGTTTTTCGGCCTGTCTAGATATTTTTTATTTTATTTTATCTGGCCCTCCCCTTAAAAAGTTTACCCATTACTGATCTATACCAATTTCTCGAGTCGCGTGTTTGGCATAGTGATTTCACCGGACTGCCAGTACCAGGTTATCCACAGCTTACTGCGTAGCAGCTCCTGGGGTGAACCTACTTCGAGGGCGCTCTGCGCGAATGGACGGAAACACACGATCCGGAACCAATGAGTAGAGACCTGTAAATTTCGCGATTTCAAATCCCTAAATGATAGACTCCGTGATCCTCTATGCACTCGTGCAAATTGCATCTGCTGATTAATTACCGACTCGTAACACCTGTTGACTGGAATGATTGTGATTCGCTAATTCTTCTGTTAAAAATTTTTCATTGGCCCAGAGTCCTTCAGATAAACTGTGGCCCAATCACTGAAGCAAAATAATGTAAAAAGCATTTGGACTCTATCCTATCGCGAAATGAATCCGCGAATTTTACAGGTATCTACCAATGAGGGATGACAGAGGTTAAGATTCTGAGGCATTCCTCAAAGATTCGTCGCGTATTTATAACAATTGTAACAAGTGGGGTGTATGACCATTTCAATAAGTAGATATTATTGTTGTTTGTAACGACGGGAATTCATAGACGTTCATATATAAATATAAATAAAAGTGTGTGCGTGTTAATTTCACAAATAAATTAACTATTTTCCACATGAATAAATAAACTGTAGACACTTTAAATATAATAAAAGAATTATGGTAACGTCAATCGTTAGCTGTTACGAAACCTTAGGAGTTGACAAACACAATTAGAGTTACGAGAATTCCATAAAATCACTGTGGGCATCTTTCCTACCTCTCCCCTGCCGTCTGCCCTTACGGCCGTTAAACTAGTATATAGCTTGCTACTTTACGTACCTCCCCCCTTTTTTTGTTATCTTACCATTGGACTGCTGGCGCATGCGTTGGAGTAGCGTCGCCGCTGACTACCTACTCTTCTCCTCTGCCACCTCCCCCACCACGTACCTAACTATTCCCCTCATGCGATCGGAATTTTTGTAACGTTCCAAAATTGTAGCCCCTTCAGCAAAGAAGTTTCACTTCAACATGTTTAATTTGATTTGAAGGGATAGCAATTTTGTTTGTTGTTGATATTTGAAAGACCTGATTGTAACATTTTTTTTTCAACTTATTACAGGGGTCTGATACAAAAAAGTTCTGATTTGCTTGCTGAAAATAATGAAAATTACAACAAATAATAATTCTTTACTAAATTGTATTGTCTAAATAAGAAAATATCACTCACTTATTAACTTAAAGTATAAAAGTTTGAATAAACATTAAAAAAACTACTTAACTATCATGATTTGATTTAATTTGGTTAATGAGTGATTTCTCTTACACTAGGTCTGAGAGAGAAAAAAGTAAAATGAACAAATGTGCTCTTTCCTTTGACAATACTTAGTGAGAACAAATGAGTCGTCCAGTTGCAAAACACATTATGTCCAGAGAAACAGATTTTTCAGGAAGGGCAAAAAACTGTGGTTAATGAAATATTGCAGATAGAAATTTGGAATTTGTACTAATAAATAGACAATAAATATCACAAATTATCAACCAGAGAGTGGATAATTTTCACTTAAATTACCAAAGTTATTTCCAAAACATGTTTGGACATAATGAGTTTTGCAGCAGTTAGGAGGACTTAATGCATTTTGCTGCAGTATGTAACACTGGGGACTCTTTATACTAAGTTTACCAGATTCGAAAAAAATATAAATGCAATTTATCTGCAGTATACATCTAAAATAACAATGGGTATACTCTGTAAAAATATTACCAGACAAAATAATGCAAATACAATATTCTAAATAAATGTAAACACAATTTTGCTGCAGTACACAATTTTCTTCAAAATGGGTATACTTTATACAAAATACTTTACATTTCATTCATGTACATACAATCACATTCCAATAAAGTTAATAGAATGCAATATTTTCAGTATACATCTTTCATCACAATGGGTATTCTACATTAAAAATTAACAGATACAATACTAATGTAGACCTAAATACAAAGGTAATTTCCCATAAACTTTAAAGTATCAGCCCTTCCTTTTCTTCTAACAATTCCCCTAGATCAGAATCATTTTCTGCCACTTCTTCAGTTAATGATTCTTGCTGTGAAAACAAAGTTTTGAAGAACAATAGGTTATCCATTTCAACCCAGTCATTACCAAAGTGCTTTTTCAACAACGTGTTCAAATCGGTAACTTTTTCTTTCTTAAGTGGTATTCCTTTTTTCTCTTCTTTCGGTTTGATAGCTGACAACATTTTCCCACGTTTCAACACACTTTTTGGTTCACCAATATCAGTATTATAGTTGACTTCTCCCCTAATTACACACTTACCAGGTGAAGTTCGAGTAATTACTACCCTCTTGCAAGGTTGAAGTTTGAAATGCCATTGACCGGGCTCTTTAATAACTTTGGAAACTGCATCTTTCCAATGCAATACAGGACATTCTTCTCCCAAACGTTTCAGGGTTGCGTGGGATTCAATAATGTTTTCATAATCTTGGCGAGTAAGGATTGTTGATTTTTTCTTTACTTGCGATTCAATCCGTCCGAATTTCCTGTCAGGAGGGATGAAGGAGTGTCCAGTTACTGGGAATACCAAAGTTACTTGGTTTACTGATGTAGGAGCATCTTCAGCCAGATATTTGCAGAGCATACCTATAAGAATTTTGTTCTTGTTTTGGCCTCCACAGCCATCTGCTACCAACTTTATTGATTTGTAATTTGTTAAGTCTGCGGACAATAATTGATGATGGAGGGCACTAGCAATTTGGTTTGATCCCTTCTTGTATTCGTCTTCAAGCCATACATAAGAAAATGTATTCTCCTTCCGCTGGCTTTCTTTTGAATTTCCAACACAAATAGTGAAGTTATATAAATATAACTGCCTTAGATAGTATGCTGACTGGTCGGGTATTTTAGGAATTGGCTGGTTTTTCTGGCAATCAAAGCTAAATGTGATTTCCTGTTCATTGCTGTGTCGTAAGATATCATAAAATGCTTTTGCTCGTTGTTCATGAATGATGAGTTCTGTTTGCAGTTCCTTTCTCTGTTGCACATCTGTGCATTTCTTTATTCGTTCCTTAAGTGAAAGGCATACTGAACAGCAGTCAGTAGCTGGAGAACCGAAACCTATGTTAAAGTCACTATCAAAAATGCTGCGAAAATAATCGTACTTGACGTGCACCTTTTTGTCATGTGTGTCTTGATATTTTGTCCAAAGGGATTTAATGCTTAGTTCACTAGGAAGATATTGCCTAGTTATATTTTTACTGCGACAGTAATGTGATTCAAGTACAGTAAGTGAATTTATGAATTTATTTACTGACTGCCTCTTATCTGAATAACGGATGGATATTTTGTCTCCTCCACGTTTGTCCACAGGCACATCGTCTAGTTGCAGAAACTTTCTGCATAAACTTCGAACACGGTCTCCTGATACACATAAGGTCTGTATAAATTGTTTTTTGCAGACTTGTATATTTACCGTGTGACTACCGTTCAAACATGGAATGAAATATTTTGTGCTTACTTTTTTTCGGTGAAAATCGCTATTGCGATTTCTTGACCTTCCTCGTTTTGGTGTGCACACTACAACATGATGTAATATAAAATTTTGTTGTCCTTCTCTATCATGGTGGCCGTAGAAACGTTGATGCATTCTCCTCACATCTTGATACGTCACCTCACTGCAACGATACGCCTCTGCTGCCTTGTGGTTACATGACGGCGGTCGTGGAAATGATGGTGCAGAGTACCTAAACATCAACAGAAAAACACATTGTTAATGTAACAACATAAATATACACCTAAAATCTTTTACTTTGTTATTTACTAACATTTATTTTCATGCATAACCTAAATATAACTATGTATATTATGAATGTGTACAATACCTCATTCTCTTGGCAACATTTCTTTTCCAACTGTCCTTCAATGCCATTTTCTTTCTTCCTTTTCCAGGCTGGGCTTCCTGTACTTGTAAAGGATTCATGATTAATATTAATACTGTATAAACTGTTTACGATGCTTTGTTTATAGTTGACTGAATGCAAATACTTTGACAATGTTTACTGCAATAATGAAAAAAAAATCATAGATTATAAGACGTAGAGAAGTTTTTCCATGATAGCCAATCTTACAACTTGAATCTCGTAATTTTTTCATGTCTAGTATTCAAGAACACATTGTGAAAATACTGAACACACTCTCGGTGTTACAATTTGGACATGGTGCATTTTGTTTCAGTTTATTATATTCAATATGTATTACTCTTGGACATAACGAGTTTTGCATCAGTTTGATTAGTTGGACATAATAAGTATTGCAGCAGTTCTGCTCATGGACATAACGAGTTATGCTGCAGTACGGGTTTTTCAATGCCTGTTTAACACTGGATTAAATGAGATTTGCATCGCTACAATTATCCTAGATTGTGTATTTTTCACTGAAGAACAACATGGAGTAAATAACTCAATTTCCGGAAAATGTGGACATAATGAGTTTTGCAACTGGACGACAATGTGCTCTTTCCTTTGACAATACTTAGTGCATGGCTAAGCAATGTGAATTTGCTAAAAAAAAATTTATTTCGATCTACATGGTAGCTTCTACATACGTAGTAACTACTACTATACTTTTGCAGTTTATTTTGTACGAATTTTAAGTTAAGAAAATCAACCAATCAAATTCCAACATTTCTCCAACCAATACAAATGCAGCCAGTGGCTCCCAATGAATGGTTTCAACTGACGGACGCAGGTTACACATGTCATTTATTGTTTCTATGCAGCTTGCGCCTCTTAGTTCATAAATAATGGTCTTTGATGATGAATAAATTTCCCGCAGTTTGCTTAGCATGCAGTAGTTTTAACCTTTCGACCAATATGTTCGGATATTTCCATGAAGAGCAATCGATCCCCTCCGATCCTGCCATCGAGCTTATACGTTTATTATCCTTGTTACAACATTCTGGAGTCATCATCACTATCGTCACCTTCATATGTAATCAGCGTCGTCATCTTTTATTTTATCGCGAGGTTTCTACCTCTCTGGCTACAGAGCCTCGTTCTTGTCTGGTCAGCTTCAGGTGCCTCTACGTTGATCTCAAGTTCCCTTGGAGATGCTTCTTTCTTCTTTCATATTCATCGAGTCTTTGTTAGCTTTCAGTTACATTTTACTGACGAGAACCGAGAAAGCATTGCTAACATCCGCTTTTTTTCACCTCCTGCAATGTCATAATAT
Organism: Bacillus rossius redtenbacheri; assembly: GCF_032445375.1. Taxonomy (NCBI): domain Eukaryota; kingdom Metazoa; phylum Arthropoda; class Insecta; order Phasmatodea; family Bacillidae; genus Bacillus; species Bacillus rossius. The sequence goes on along the minus strand of NW_026962012.1, from coordinate 17,073,761 downwards.
TCGTCTAATATTTTCCTGCATTCCAATTTTCGTAGGTTGTAGCCTGGCTCTCGTCGCCATCAGCTATCTCGCCTTTTTTAGGTTTTATGATCCTGATAAAAGGTATTTCTTCTACTAAAACCTCTCATGCGCAGGTGCAAATGAATGTTTTTTTTAGGGACCCATATAGACTCGGCACTTTCATGATACTTGCATGGCACTCTTTTTCAAGGTTAACTGCTTCGTGCAGTGAGTACACCAGCGACCTTTATACACCGCTGCCGGCAACGATCCGGAAGCTATATAGCATCTTCTACTAATGACGGATGTACGCTGATAGTGTGTTTTGAAATCGAATACTTAAATAAGAAATAAAATAATCCTTAAAAGAGGACTGAATTTCAATTTGAAATAATTTAGTAGTCTAAGTTGTTTTGTAATTGACCGACATGTTTCCCTTCGTGCCATGACGTAATTATTTTTCGAGCTATAAAAAATCTAAATTTAGCTTAATTCAACATAGCATAAGTTACCATGCATATTTTTACTAAAGTATAAAACAATTATTTTTGATTTTATAGTATTCATGATGCTCTTTCTATCGCAAGAGAACGATAGCTCTGCTAAGCCTAAAGAAAATTAAAATGGTCTTATAGTATATCTTAGTTGTACTAAGGCATATAAATTGCCTTGGCAATATGTAGAATGTTTTATTGCCACATATTGAAAATTTTATAAGTAATTTGGTAACAATAATTCACAGACCAAAACAAAACTCTTACAATAACTGAAGTTTCATATATAAGGAAAAAATTAATCGGGGATTGATGGCTTAGGAATCACTAGGAGCACTAGGAGAAACCAACAGACATCTTGAAAAGTAATTCTCTGTGTGTGAACATTTATACTTACAGTTGAATGTATATTTAGGTTCTTTATTATACAAGTGAATAATTTTTAGTATAATTATATGTTTAGCATATCAAAAATGTTTTATGCATATACATTTTTGACAATACAAACTAAAAATATTTGTATACTTTTAATGCATAAACAAACGGCTTGTAGGTAAAGGTGATGTACCACAGGAACAGAATTTTATTTTGAAATCTTTTAACATTATCAATATACATTAAAATGGTTTTCTGCTACTCATGTTGAACTACAGGTATTTTGATACCGCTTTCTTATTTATTGGTGGATGTTTTAATTTTTAATAGCATGAAAAGTTAAAATTGTTAAAAACTTACATTGTCACTCGGTAACTAGGGAATATAGATTTTGTCCCTAAAGAAATTCCAAGAAAATACAGAAAATAATAATAATATTATTTACCATATAACCAAAATATGATGTACTTGTGCAAAAAGTATTTTTACTTAAGAGCTTTAAAATAAAATTTAACAAAATACAACTTTAGTTATAAGGATGTTTTTTCCCCATGTAAACAATGATGTGAGACTTTTTTATTAACTATCTAGTGTCCACCAGCTACTGGTAGATTCTGGTAGTGTCTGTGCAGTGTGTCCGCCCACTGCTCGGAGCTTGTCTGTGCCTATGAGCCCAGCTCACAGCCGGGGTAGTGTCTGTGCAGTGTGTCCGCCCACTGCTCGGAGCTGGTCCTTGCCTATGAGCCCAGCTCACAGCCGGGGTAGTGTCTGTGCAGTGTGTCCGCCCACTGCTCGGAGCTTGTCTGTGCCTATGAGCCCAGCTCACAGCCGGGGTAGTGTCTGTGCAGTGTGTCCGCCCACTGCTCGGAGCTGGTCCTTGCCTATGAGCCCAGCTCACAGCCGGGGTAGTGTCTGTGCAGTGTGTCCGCCCACTGCTCGGAGCTGGTCCGTGCCTATGAGCCCAGCTCACAGCCGGGGTAGTGTCTGTGCAGTGTGTCCGCCCACTGCTCGGAGCTTGTCTGTGTCTATGAGCCCAGCTCACAGCCGGGGTAGTGTCTGTGCAGTGTGTCCGCCCACTGCTCGGAGCTTGTCTGTGTCTATGAGCCCAGCTCACAGCCGGGGTAGTGTCTGTGCAGTGTGTCCGCCCACTGCTCGGAGCTTGTCTGTGCCTATGAGCCCAGCTCACAGCCGGGGTAGTGTCTGTGCAGTGTGTCCGCCCACTGCTCGGAGCTGGTCCGTGCCTATGAGCCCAGCTCACAGCCGGGGTAGTGTCTGTGCAGTGTGTCCGCCCACTGCTCGGAGCTTGTCTGTGTCTATGAGCCCAGCTCACAGCCGGGGTAGTGTCTGTGCAGTGTGTCCGCCCACTGCTCGGAGCTTGTCTGTGTCTATGAGCCCAGCTCACAGCCGGGGTAGTGTCTGTGCAGTGTGTCCGCCCACTGCTCGGAGCTGGTCCGTGCCTATGAGCCCAGCTCACAGCCGGGGTAGTGTCTGTGCAGTGTGTCCGCCCACTGCTCGGAGCTGGTCCGTGCCTATGAGCCCAGCTCACAGCCGGGGTAGTGTCTGTGCAGTGTGTCCGCCCACTGCTCGGAGCTTGTCTGTGTCTATGAGCCCAGCTCACAGCCGGGGTAGTGTCTGTGCAGTGTGTCCGCCCACTGCTCGGAGCTTGTCTGTGCCTATGAGCCCAGCTCACAGCCGGGGTAGTGTCTGTGCAGTGTGTCCGCCCACTGCCTGGAGCTGGTCTGTGTCTATGAGCCCAGCTCACAGCCGGGGTAGTGTCTGTGCAGTGTGTCCGCCCACTGCTCGGAGCTTGTCTGTGTCTATGAGCCCAGCTCACAGCCGGGGTAGTGTCTGTGCAGTGTGTCCGCCCACTGCTCGGAGCTTGTCTGTGCCTATGAGCCCAGCTCACAGCCGGGGTAGTGTCTGTGCAGTGTGTCCGCCCACTGCTCGGAGCTTGTCTGTGCCTATGAGCCCAGCTCACAGCCGGGGTAGTGTCTGTGCAGTGTGTCCGCCCACTGCTCGGAGCTGGTCCGTACCTATGAGCCCAGCTCACAACCGGGGTAGTGTCTGTGCAGTGTGTCCGCCCACTGCTCGGAGCTTGTCTGTGTCTATGAGCCCAGCGCACAGCCGGGGTAGTGTCTGTGCAGTGTGTCCGCCCACTGCTCGGAGCTTGTCTGTGCCTATGAGCCCAGCTCACAGCCGGGGTAGTGTCTGTGCAGTGTGTCCGCCCACTGCCTGGAGCTGGTCTGTGTCTATGAGCCCAGCTCACAGCCGGGGTAGTGTCTGTGCAGTGTGTCCGCCCACTGCTCGGAGCTTGTCTGTGCCTATGAGCCCAGCTCACAGCCGGGGTAGTGTCTGTGCAGTGTGTCCGCCCACTGCTCGGAGCTTGTCTGTGCCTATGAGCCCAGCTCACAGCCGGGGTAGTGTCTGTGCAGTGTGTCCGCCCACTGCCAGGAGCTGGTCTGTGTCTATGAGCCCAGCGCACAGCCGGGGTAGTGTCTGTGCAGTGTGTCCGCCCACTGCCTGGAGCTGGTCTGTGTCTATGAGCCCAGCTCACAGCCGGGGTAGTGTCTGTGCAGTGTGTCCGCCCACTGCTCGGAGCTTGTCTGTGTCTATGAGCCCAGCGCACAGCCGGGGTAGTGTCTGTGCAGTGTGTCCGCCCACTGCTCGGAGCTTGTCTGTGCCTATGAGCCCAGCTCACAGCCGGGGTAGTGTCTGTGCAGTGTGTCCGCCCACTGCTCGGAGCTTGTCTGTGCCTATGAGCCCAGCTCACAGCCGGGGTAGTGTCTGTGCAGTGTGTCCGCCCACTGCTCGGAGCTTGTCTGTGCCTATGAGCCCAGCGCACAGCCGGGGTAGTGTCTGTGCAGTGTGTCCGCCCACTGCTCGGAGCTTGTCTGTGCCTATGAGCCCAGCTCACAGCCGGGGTAGTGTCTGTGCAGTGTGTCCGCCCACTGCTCGGAGCTTGTCTGTGCCTATGAGCCCAGCTCACAGCCGGGGTAGTGTCTGTGCAGTGTGTCCGCCCACTGCTCGGAGCTTGTCTGTGTCTATGAGCCCAGCGCACAGCCGGGGTAGTGTCTGTGCAGTGTGTCCGCCCACTGCTCGGAGCTTGTCTGTGCCTATGAGCCCATCTCACAGCCGGGGTAGTGTCTGTGCAGTGTGTCCGCCCACTGCTCGGAGCTTGTCTGTGCCTATGAGCCCAGCTCACAGCCGGGGTAGTGTCTGTGCAGTGTGTCCGCCCACTGCTCGGAGCTTGTCTGTGTCTATGAGCCCAGCGCACAGCCGGGGTAGTGTCTGTGCAGTGTGTCCGCCCACTGCTCGGAGCTTGTCTGTGCCTATGAGCCCAGCTCACAGCCGGGGTAGTGTCTGTGCAGTGTGTCCGCCCACTGCTCGGAGCTTGTCTGTGCCTATGAGCCCAGCTCACAGCCGGGGTAGTGTGTGTGCAGTGTGTCCGTCCACTGCCAGGAGCTGGTCTGTGTCTATGAGCCCAGCTCACAGCCGGGGTAGTGTCTGTGCAGTGTGTCCGCCCACTGATCGGAGCTGGTCTGTGCCTATGAGCCCAGCGCACACCGGGGTAGTGTCTGTGCAGTGTGTCCGCCCACTGCCTGGAGCTGGTCTGTGTCTATGAGCCCAGCTCACAGCCGGGGTAGTGTCTGTGCAGTGTGTCCGCCCACTGCCAGGAGCTGGTCTGTGTCTATGAGCCCAGCTCACAGCCGGGGTAGTGTCTGTGCAGTGTGTCCGCCCACTGCTCGGAGCTTGTCTGTGCCTATGAGCCCAGCTCACAGCCGGGGTAGTGTCTGTGCAGTGTGTCCGCCCACTGCTCGGAGCTTGTCTGTGCCTATGAGCCCAGCTCACAGCCGGGGTAGTGTCTGTGCAGTGTGTCCGCCCACTGCTCGGAGCTTGTCTGTGCCTATCAGCCCAGCGCACAGCCGGGGTAGTGTCTGTGCAGTGTGTCCGCCCACTGCTCGGAGCTTGTCTGTGCCTATGAGCCCAGCTCACAGCCGGGGTAGTGTCTGTGCAGTGTGTCCGCCCACTGCTCGGAGCTTGTCTGTGTCTATGAGCCCAGCGCACAGCCGGGGTGGTGTCTGTGCAGTGTGTCCGCCCACTGCTCGGAGCTTGTCTGTGCCTATGAGCCCAGCTCACAGCCGGGGTAGTGTCTGTGCAGTGTGTCCGCCCACTGCTCGGAGCTTGTCTGTGCCTATGAGCCCAGCTCACAGCCGGGGTAGTGTCTGTGCAGTGTGTCCGCCCACTGCTCGGAGCTTGTCTGTGCCTATGAGCCCAGCTCACAGCCGGGGTAGTGTCTGTGCAGTGTGTCCGCCCACTGCCAGGAGCTTGTCTGTGCCTATGAGCCCAGCGCACAGCCGGGGTAGTGTCTGTGCAGTGTGTCCGCCCACTGCCTGGAGCTGGTCTGTGTCTATGAGCCCAGCTCACAGCCGGGGTAGTGTCTGTGCAGTGTGTCCGCCCACTGCTCGGAGCTTGTCTGTGCCTATGAGCCCAGCTCACAGCCGGGGTAGTGTCTGTGCAGTGTGTCCGCCCACTGCTCGGAGCTTGTCTGTGCCTATGAGCCCAGCTCACAGCCGGGGTAGTGTCTGTGCAGTGTGTCCGCCCACTGCTCGGAGCTTGTCTGTGCCTATGAGCCCAGCTCACAGCCGGGGTAGTGTCTGTGCAGTGTGTCCGCCCACTGCCAGGAGCTTGTCTGTGCCTATGAGCCCAGCGCACAGCCGGGGTAGTGTCTGTGCAGTGTGTCCGCCCACTGCCTGGAGCTGGTCTGTGTCTATGAGCCCAGCTCACAGCATGAGTGAGCGCTGGGCCAGACTCACTGTCGAGGCGACAGGCGTGGTCGCGACCTGCTTCAAGGTCTGCCTCCTGCACGCGATGTCCCAGCTCGCTGTCGCCATGATTCACACCGCTGTGGCTCTCGGCTCAACAACTACTTCTTCAGCACTTCATTATTTAAGTCGTATAGTTCCAAAACCTGCCTTCTCCTCAAAAATCACAAAATGAGTTGGTGGTACTGGCACCTTCTGTTTTTGAATTCGCATCCTTTGATGTTGTCAGATTATACCAAAAAAAATCTATTCCTATTTTAAACACCATAGCAAATCTAAATTTTTTTCCAAAAATTGCCTTCTTCTTTCTAAATTAGTTCCAATACATGCCTACTTCAATTTATTCCAAATGCTGCTTTATCCTCATTTTTAGAAGTCTGCCATATCCATTTCTGTTCCAAAACATGCCTATTTAAAGATTATTATTATGAAACTACCAATGGTTCAGAACAATTGTATTTTTAATAATTTTTCTTTTCTAGGCTGTACATTCTGGCTGTATTCGAATTTATCACATTCATTTGTTGCAGAAAAGAAATCATGTGTTCCTGTGCTCCTGAGTTATATCTGAAAGAAGTTTGTGCTGTGATGTAGATTAAATAGTGTTTTTCTTCATAAATCTCACATAATGGACACACATTCTGAACTAGATGTTTCTCTCATCAAAACTACAGAACGGGGGAGGAAGAGAACAAGAGATCCTGCAAAGTGGATAAAAAACATAAAGAAAGTAGAAAGGTAAGTATTGTCGCCACCAATGGGTGAAATATTATTTGCAAGCTTTTGTTTTGAAAAATCACATTGTAAAACATTAATATAAATATAACTATAAAGAATATAAATACTTATTACATTTGCAATTGTACAACTCTAAAAATGTCATTTATTTTCAGATACACGTCCAAGTGTCCACCAAAGCAGCCCGAATGTGGTCACAAATCAAACGCATACAAGTGCTGCACATTGACAAAAAGGGATGTAAATCATTTCAATGCTCTTTTCTACAAGACACCAAATAAACTTGTACAGGATTATATTATTATTAAGTACTGCAGTGCATCGTTGCCGAAAAGAAAAAGGGCAGTAAAAGAAGGAAGTTCACGTAAAGGTGTATCAATAACATATTACGTTAAGAAGGCAACATTGAGACCAGGAGAACCTGGTAAGATTCCTGTCTGCCAAAAGACATTTTTAGGCATTTTAGGAGTTAAAAAGACAAGAGTACAAAACATTTGTAAGAAGCATTTCATGAAATGTGAGGTGTTGAATGAACGCCGAGGTGGGGACACCAGGTCGAAAGCTTATGAACCAAAGCGCAAATCTATTGCACAATTTATTGAGCAATTAAAACCACTTGAATCCCACTACTGCAGAGGTAAAAGCAATAGGCATTATTTACCGAGCGATTTGTCGATCAATAAACTGTGGAGAATGTATAATACCCAGTGCACTGAAGTAAGTTTGAAAGTAACAAAATCTTTTTTCAGGAATTATGTTAATAGAAACTTCAATATAGGTTTTGGCCAGCCGGCAATGGACGTTTGCTCTCAGTGTCTTCAGTTAACAGAGCAAATTAAACGTTGCCACGACAGTGAAAAGAAATCTGAGCTGATAATTAAGAAGCGAGTACATTCAATGCGAGCTAAAGCATTTTTTCAGCTTTTGAAAGAGAAAAATGAGGAAACGCTTGTTCTGTCATATGACTGCCAGAAAAATCATGTTTTGCCTAAAGTACCAGACCAGTCAGCGTACTATAGTCGACAAATATTTATATTTAATTTTACTGTTTGCAGAGGATCATCTCGAGACACACTGGATAAAGGGAATGTATTTGTTTATTGTTGGACTGAAAAGAATCATCCTAAAGGTGCGAATGAAATAGCAAGTGCTGTATATCATAATTTATGTTCATATCCTGTGGATCCTTCTGTAAACAAGGTTAGGTTATTTGCAGATGGGTGCGGGGGACAAAACAAGAATGGTATTATCGTCGGAATGCTTTCAAAGTGGCTTCTTTCTAAGGCACCAAAAAATGTGAATACCATTGAACTTATATTTCCCGTGACAGGTCATTCTTTCATGCCTGCAGATCGAGTGTTTGCTCGTATTGAGAAAGTGATTAAACGGAAGGATACGATAATTGAACCATGTGAATACATGCAGATATTTTCTGACCATGGAACTTTACATTGCCTAGGTTCTGCCGAATGCCCAGTCTATGATTGGAAAACAGCTGTGAGTGACGTCCAACTACCACCTGGGAAATGGCACTTCAAATTCAAACCTAGTAAACGTATTATCCTCAGTAAGTCTAAGAAAAGCTCTTTAGTGCTTGTCAGGGGAGAAGAAGCATACAGAAGTGACATTTTATGTGTTAATAGGTCCATTGTTAAGAAACATAATTCAGTACAAGAAATTAGCGCCTCAGTGCTCCCATTCTGCAAAAACAGAATAAAAAAGGAGAAGGTAAAAGATGTTTATAAGTTGCTTGAAAAACATTTTGGAGATTTGTGGCAAAACCTGCCAGTGCTTTCATTTTACAAGAATTTAGATAGTGGTAATAATGAGTTTGAGGATTGTTCATACCAGGAGCACGAGTTTTGTGAAGGTGGCTATGAAGATAACGATTTGAGAATATAAATATTTTTTAAATATGTATATTCTTTACAATGTGCCGAATCAGTGCTACTTTAGGCACGATTTTTTTTATTTTCTTAGTTTTACAAAATTTTAAATTTTTTTATAACTTCAATTTTCCTCCTTCACCCGCTGCTTTCGCCCCCATCCAAACTTGTTCGGTCGAGTGTACCGGCAGGTTAGCTTGTTGAGCAGTATAGTGCTCTCACCGCCGTTTCCCACCAAATTTGCTGGGTCTAGCCGACTACAGGGCTATTATCAGCAACGGTATCCACTGGCCGTCGCGTCTCGTCACGAGTTTAGCGCTACGCGTGACGAAAGTAGCCACCCTAAGCTTCCCATGGTCACCTCCACCCCTTCTCGGAGGTGTGCTGAAGTTTGCGGTATCTAACACGTTTTGGTGTCCTTTTTTCAAGCTCCGCCGCACGTCCCGACGTCTGGCCGGCGAATTCTCCCAGGGCAGGTCATTCACCGGACATACCCCCCACCCCATCCTGGTCCACAGCGGTAATCGGCCAGCCGCAGCAACGACCCCTCTCAAGGCCAAAATCCCCCCCCCCCCCACTTGCAAAATGGCGGCCATCAAGTGCCGCGATGGTCTCTGCGAGTTTCCGACCTGCATGCCCACACCATCTATCGGCGAAAGGACGAACCAGCTGAGAGCGAGAGCACACTACTGACCACCCTATCCCCTCCAGGAGAAACAGTCGACCTCACACTCAGTCGATAGGTCGCTGGAGCCCTTTTTTTTTTTTTTTTTTTTTCGGAGCCCTTCGGAGCACTTCGGGTTTCCCGATCCCCTCCTCCAGAGGAACAGACGACCGGACTAAAGTTTAAGTTAGCGTCCCGGCGCCATTTTCAAGGATTTTGAGGGCAGCTCTCGTCCAGCGCGCATCTTTGCAACAGGTCGCAGTAACGACCAGCAGCTATCGTGATCCGCTTTCGGCAATAATGTAGTTGCTTCTGAGCCAGGCCATGTCGCCTAGATTTTTTTTAGTTTTTCTTAATAGCTGCCCAAATAGCTAAGTTTAACTTTAGTTTTTTTTTTTGGTTTTCGCCATAACTATTTCTTCTATGGCTACCGCGAGCTCCCGTGCCGCGCATCCCCGGATCACCCCCAGGGACAGCCACTACCTACTTCACCCTGCCAGCTAAGGTAAGCTGCACTTCGTCCCACACAAACCTGTTAGGTTGCCTTTTTTTTGGGCTTAACTTCGCCCGTCATAAACTGCCTGCTAACCAAGCTAATCCAGGTGGATTATTGGTTACAGGCAGGGTTCCAGAATCCCAGAGGGTTCCAGAATCCCAGAGTACTTCAAGGACCCCAGACCAGTTCAAGATGGCGGCCCAGTTCCGGCGCCACATTTTGCACCTCAACATGTAACTCGTGAGCCTCTATAACGGAGTCTCCCTCCATCTTTCGGCACCCCTCAAAAAGAAGTGAAGAACAGTTTATAACTCCGCCAGTTTTAGGATGTTTTCCATATTATTATAAAATATTGTATTTTAAACACATATATTTGTTTTATGAGCCTGCGAGCTCAATGTTCCTAAACAGTTGAACTTAGCATAGTATGAAATGGTGTCCCCCCCCGGCCCCTCTTTCTTCTTTTTTTATTCGTTAGTTACTCAATGTAATGTATCAAAAATAAGAATCTGACATTGTTAGCAGTTTTGTTTGTAATGGCTGTAATGCCGTAAGATATTTTATAATGTAAGAAACCTATCAATGAAAAGATACTAAACTACTAATCAACAGTAAAAGCCTCTAATAAAACCAAACCATACGAGTGTTTTCATTTGCTGCTACTTGAAACCACAATCCACGTAACCTTTCCTACTGTCAGGGAGGTTAATTTTAAATTGTGTTTGTAAGTGGGCTGTGCCCCTCTGGCAAGTTCTTTTAGATAATTAGCCTGACGCTTCCACCGGACATTTATTATCAATAATTATGGTTTTGTTTTGAGCACAGCACCACGGTTACAACAATGAAAGTGTAACATTGAAAGTGCTTTTATTTTAAGCTACATTTGTTTGACAGATTGTAACTGTATTTTATAGTAATATTTATGTATAAGATATTTAATTGCATGTAATTGTAACATCGTCATGTCTATAGAGATACGTATTTCTTGATTACAACTTCAAATTTTGTATTTTAAAAACACCTCAAAACCTAAATCTGAAAATTTAAGTTTTCTTGTTATTTTCAAAAGCTGTCATATCCATGTGTGTTTATTCCAAAAGTTTCCTAACACCACTGTTAATTCCAAAACATGCCTTCTTCAATTTTGATTTCATTATAATGCTCACAATTAACATTTTTTGAACATTTAGCTTTGAAAAAACTGCCCTTTGATTCATTTTATTTTGATATAAACACAAATCTTGCTAAATTTATTGTGTGATCAATATGAATACGTTTTCCTTGATTATTGTAAAAACACCAAAAGTGGAAAAGGCAGGTTTTGGAACTATACGACTCATTTGTCACACATCTCGCTCGTCGGTTTCCAAATGCCACAGTTCACCAAGATATGCTGTTGGAGGCCCAGGAATGGACAAACTGACTGTTATTTAAACACTAACATTCCTAATAACTAGAGACCTGAAAAATTCGCGGGTTCATTTCGTGTTATGCTAAATTTCAAATAATTATTCTTTAGTGCTGTTTCTGTCATTGGTTCACTGTTAATCTGGAGGACTGAGGGCCAATTAGAGACCCTCACTCATAGAAGTGTCGAATCACAGACACTCAGTCGATACGACTCGCAAGTCAGCAGCCAATGAACAGTTGGCATTTGCCCGAGTGTGTAGAGGAAATTGGAGTCTATCCTGGAGGTCATTGAACCCGCGAATTTTTCCGGTCTCTACTAATAACTAACTGAGGTCACAATTGGCTTATCTAAGTAGTACCCTCTGATTCCTCTAGAAGAGATTGGCGTAGGCTGCGTTTTCGCTAATGACGATAATGCAAGGTTTCTTAGCAATTAGCAAAAACTGCGATTTATTTTTGCATAATATTTTTTTACGTAACAGCATTGTCCTTAAAATAAAATATTTCTGTTTATGCCCTTGCCTTTTACATTTAACTATGTTTCCCAATTTTGCTGTGTAGAAAATTTTTCTTTCCTAATATATGTTCTAATGTTCTGCTTAAATTAATAAATACATCTTCAGCCACGTTCTGTCTAAATTCATATTCTTTAACGTTCGGCCTAACTTAATTTTCTCTAAAATTCTGCTTAACGTCATATTCTCCAAAGTTTTGGTTGTATTCATATTTTCTGATTTTCTGCCACACTTAATATTCTCAAACATTCTGCCTACTTTATATATCCTAAGTTCTGCCTTCCTACTTTTAGGTAGATTTAACAGGAAGACTATCTATTATAGCCGTTACCGTTTGTATAAACTATGTATTTATGCATCTGTGTATACACATTTTTTATGAACACGATAACTACCGTAATTTTCACAGATCACTTCCAGACTGAAGTGATTTGTTGCATTGGAAAATATCAGTCGAGTTTGTTCACGTTATCGTGAAGTGCACTACTGTGACATTCGGTCTATTGTAGTTTGCGATACTGGTAAATAATTTATTGAAATAAATTTCTAAATTTGTTGTAATACATTATAGAAAAAAAAATTATTGCAGTTTCATGAAGTAGACTACAGTCCCATCCGATCTAATGTATTTTGCGATTCCAATTTTATTTCTTAATAATTCACGTCTCCCGCAACTTTTAATTTTTCGAATTATGAAGTTCTCCAATAAATAGGGCACGTTGTTATAATTCACGATACCAATGTAATTTATATCATGTAAAGAAATAGTGTCTTTGATAATGTAAATTTGGTATTGCACTATAGTGTAGTTTACAATACCGATGAAACATAAAATTTTAAAAAAAATGCGGTACGTGAGAGATAGTGCGTGGATAGTTCCTCGCCCAAAACCCCCAATTTCCTGCACTTGTCCTGTAAGAATGTAGAGGTGGCAATGACGTAAGTGAATCCATTTTGGTTACTTCATTAGTATTGTTATGGAATCGTAAAATACACTAGTCCCCAATTACATTTACGTTCTTTAAATGATTCATGCAATAAGGAATTTTTATTGCAGATTTTCACTGTTTGTCATAGAAAAATTCCGAAAAAAAATGAAGATAAAATCCCAGTTATATATTGAAATACTCAGAAAAAAAAATTGATACACTGATATATCAATTGTATAAGTAAGTTAGATGATAAAACGAGATTAGTGATTCGGTGTAAAATTAAGCCAGTGTTTTCCATTTTCCGTGTCTTTATAACACATGGTAAACAGCATGAAAATGCATTTTCTCAGTTGTCGTATCACCTGACTGACACATTTGAAAATTCTTCGTTTACTACAGTTACCATATGAAAACACCTATTTTTCCCCATGATTTATCATGAAATACGTACACTCCCTTGTATAGTCACTCCCCTATCCGGCAGCCTTCCTGGAGTTTGCAACTGTTTTGCGTGACGTGCGGAAAAATTACTTTTTTTCCTTAAAGCCGTGCCTTTGCTTGGCGTTTTACCCTCCAGAATAAGGTACAGACAAAAATATTCTCAAAGGGCATAAATTAAAAATAGCAAGAAGTGTTTCAAAAATTAAAACAGCAGCGTTTTCAGGACCAAAGAAAACTCTCAAAAAGCTTAACCGAAAATTTAATTGCCAAAGTGTTAGGAAATACACAAGAAATAAATACATTACTTTACGCATACCAAAATATACCAGTATGTCAGCGAAAAGTTTATACCTCTCTATTTTGTTTTACCATTACATGATAAAATTTACATTTAGACCTAACTATTAACATTTAATCACTGTAAATAAAAAAATACAAATATAATAAACAACCGCATAAAATATATTTACGTTAACGTAACATACTGTTGCTATTTATCATATGGGGAGAACTGGGTTCGTAAGGGATAGACCAATTAAGTTTTATTACAGTTTTATTGATGAGTCCGCGCGCAAGAAAGTAGTTCTGCACTCCAACACGCCCATACGTAATTCTAAAGGGGTGATAAGGCTGCTTAAATATGTATAAGAATATAAATAAAAGCTACATTAAACTACTTACAATAAATTCTAAAGTATTGAATACAATAAATAAATATAAACAATAAATAATACAATAAATCAAAATATAATCAATAAAAAACATAAATCTCTAAATAAAAAAAATTACAAGTAATGTCTTCACTAATCTGTAAGTAAGTTGTGCCAACTTTAACCAACACCACCCTAAAAAACTAAAAATTAAATATTTACAAAAATTAACTATTAATAAAATAAAAATTCTGTTGGTCTCAGAAAAAAAATCATTAGCATTTACAAAGTATTTAGAAAGTTCAACGTGTTTGTAACCAGGGGTTGCACCTGCTGGCCCACAAGTCCTGTGATTGGAGAGCTCCTCAAGTCTTGTTAAAGGACTTACCAATAACGTTATGTAGATCTGCTGGCTCCCTTGTAAATGAATAGTTGATACGCCAGTCAAAAATTGCATGGTTTTCATTGTAGTCTTTGGCTTGACAATAATATTTTAATTTATGCATAATATTTATTAATCCACAAAGTAACCCTACATATGCATGAAATAAAACTTTAATATATTTTGACTTTCTTTCAAAAGTAAAAATAATTTAAATAACTATTTTGCTACCATTGTGTTTGTTAATCTCTGATGTTTTTTGAAATAAAATAAATAATTTAAGTCATTGTAATACATAAATAAGAATTTTTTGTTTCTGTTTAAAATTGGTCGACAAACTCAATAAATTCACATTTGCATTAAATAGGATTCCACTGTCACCCATTAAATATTTATCTTATCATAAACCTATATGCTGATGCAAACAATTCGTATCTTTTATCTTCTACCTTCAATTAATTCAAATAGGATAATAATACCCCATTTTCATATTTATTGTCAGTACATTTTTCATTAACAAAAAATAAATGGCGTTATTCAATTTTAAAACAAACCTTAATTTTCCTTTGTACTCTTATTAGATAATAAATTTTAAAAAGTATATGTTCGTTTCGGTAAAAAAATTAAAAACCTTTACTTTATTATTTTGAAATGCTTATTTTCACGTGTATATTTATAATTTTGTTGAACTATATAAATAAAAAATTATGATAGAAATTACTACCATACATGAGATAAATAAGTTTATATTTAACGAAACTTTAAAATCTGCTGTCAGGTACAGTGTCTCCAAACAATAGACGACACAGCCCAGGGAGTGTCTAGTGGAGGCGCCGCTAATCGAGACTATTAGAGTCATTAGTTGTGGCGGAGGCCGTGATATTTGCATGGCCTTGGCAGTGCTGTCGAGGGCAGCGGCCATTAAGGCGTCGCTCTGCTAGATTATTGGGCCCACTTATTTTGTAGTTACCTATAGCCTTATTAGCTGCAGTACTTTATATATAAAGTGTATATTTATATGCATTAACCAATCATCTTAGCTTACAATCGTATGATATTAAATTACATTAAAGATTCACTTAACTTCAGACAAATACATTATATTTCTGTGTATTGGTAAGCATTGTTAGTAGTATATCTTGGCCGGTTCGGCGCCTATGTTCTGGTTGTGGAGGCGGAGACACTGTCCGCCATCTTGGTTACTGACTTCACGGTGGCCATCTTGGATGATCTTGATCCTTGACCTTTAAAATTTGCAAAACATTGCAAAAAATGACTCAAAATTTTGCCAATTTCGCCAAAATCCGCCAAAATTTCTGGTTTTTAGGGGGGAAATACCCCCCAAAAAAATCACCAAAAAAAATATTTATTTAAAATAACCTATTTAGAGAAAAAAAATTCTGTAAAAAATTTAAAAAAAAATTGAATTCGAAAAACTTCAAAACATTTTTTTTTCCTTAAAAAAAATATATAGGCTATATATATATCCTCAAAGCGGCTTAAATTCCCCATGGGCAAGCCGTCGTGAGCCGCCGAGGTCATGACCTTGACAATGTGGATTTAATGGCCGCCATTTTAAATTATGACATCATCGTAGCAATTTTAGTTATGTACGCCATCTAGAAAATCCGTATTTTTAATAGAAGAAAATCAGGAAAAAATTTACAATCAATAAAAACATTTATTTAATTTTTATAAAAAAACATTCCATCGTCTTGAAAACTGTTCACTACCTTGAAATTTCGTAATTATTATCCATCAAAATCGGAGGCAAAAGAATGTTGATGGATCCTTCCTTCGCGGAAGCCACCGGCAGACTGGCCTTCCACCACAAATGCCATGGTAATTATATGGCTAGCTAGTATGACATCGCGTCCGCCATTTAGTTTTCGTCTCCTGGAGGCCGCCATGTTGGATCCGACATATTGTTTTCGAGTGCTAGATGGCGCTACTACCATGTTAGTTTAGTTTTTACCCGGTAGAGTGCAGTAATTATTTATTACTGTAGCGTCCGCCTACTTAACATTTGACCGCCATCTCGGAAATCTGTATTTATTTAGCTATAAATTCGTAAAAAAATCCCAAAATTAATTTTAAAAAATTTCAATTAATATACTGATTGATTCGATTGATTACAGTGTTTAGTTGTATCCCTAGACAATGCCAGAAAAATAATTTTAGGTCTAATATATTTATTAAATGAAATATGTCAAAAAACATACAAAAGCAGCTTAGTTTCCTAGTATACCAGCCTCCAGTAAGCCGATGATGACATATTGACTGCCATATTCGAAATTCTTAATAATAAACCTAGAAATTCTAGAAAAATCCAAAATTCATCAAAAAATGAATCATTAAATTAATTGACTTAATCTATTCCCGACCTCGGTTTGACTCTCGTTCAGTGATAAGAGAAACTGAAGCTTAAAATAAATGTTAGTAGTATATAATAGGGGAGTCTGGGACAGGCGCCAGGCGCTGGAGCCGAGAGCCGGTCCGCCATCTTGGATTGTGACGTCACGGCGGCCATCTTGTATGAGTGTAACGGGACACAGCGCAACGGGACAAGTTTGACCTTGACCTTTGACCCTCAAAATCCGCCAAAATTGGGCAAAAATTGCCCAAAATTCCACAAAATTCGTCAAAATTTACATTTCTGTGAAAAAAATTCCGCCAAAAATTCTCAAAAAATTCCACAATTTAAAAATCAGGATTTCGAAAATCCTGAAAAGTCGTTTTGTCCTAGAAAGAACCCAAATTCCTAAAAGCGGCTTAAAACTCCTAAGAGCTAGCCGCTCTAAGCCGCAGAAATCATGACCTTGAAAATTAGGATGCCATGACAGCCATTTTGAATGATGACGTCACCGTTACAATTTCCGTTACGGCCGCCATCTTTAACTTTTTTATTTATTATCCGATTTAAACGAAATTTTTTTTTAAAATTTATAAAAAAATTCACTTAATAAAAATTTAATAAAATATTAATAAAAAAATTACTTTTACGACACGGAGCTCGGAGCCCTCGGTTCGAACCCGGTGAGGGCAAAAAAATAAAAATGGCGACCGATCCTTCCCCCCGTGGTGACTTTTGGCAGACTGACTCCCACCACTTTTTTTCAAAGCATATATATCGTCACCTAGTATGACATCATGTCCGCCATCTTGTCTTCGTTGCTGGAGACCACCATCTTGTTTTCGTCGGCGAGAGTGCACTGACGCCATGTTAGTTTAGTTCTTATCCGCTAGAGTGCAGTAATCATTTAGTACTGTGACACCCACCATCTTGAAATTTGGCCGCCATCTTGGAATCGTGTAATTATTTAGCTAGAAATTCGGGAAAAGTTCCAAAATTCATTAAATAAATCACTCATTAACTTACATATTGATTCGATCGATTCCTGTCCTCGGTTCGATACCCGATCGATGCAATAATGTTTAATTTTATGTAAAAAATAATAATTTCAATAAACCATGTTCAACATTCGTAAAGAGACTTTAAATCATCTACTACCATCATCCTATCAGACAACAAGACCACCATATTGGAAATTCGTAATTGTAATGCTAGAGATTCGACAAAAAGTTCAAAAATCATTAAATAAATTTGTAATCCATATAATGATTGATTGGATCGACTTAGGTCCTTGGTTCAATCCCTGGCCGATACAAAACAACTTTAATTTAAAAAAATACTAAAAAAGTGTTAGGTTTGAGAAAATAAAAACACCACAAGTTCTTTTAAAAAAATTTTATTACATAAATTCAATACACTACTACAAGTACAAAAAAAAACACTGACAAATTACTAAAGCCTTTTGGATTCCTCGATTCAAACAGTCTTCTTATTGTACGGACTAAGCCTTTTACATGACTTTAAATGTCTATCCGATCCGGTCATCACCGCAGCCAGAGACGGACTGAAGTTCATATCACTTATATAGTCTCATTAGCCGGTACAACACATGAGTCAAATCAATAACCATGTTCATTATACGTCTCGGAGCATTTTTTATAATGACGATGTAAGCTATCGAGACGTGAAATTAGTTTATTGCACTTATTGCACTGAAATTGTATTCTTTGAACATTATAAGAACAACCGCTTCTTTCATGTCTGCGAGCATTTGAGGTGATAGTAAATGATACACCACAGTATTTGCACTGATGCGAAGTACGCTCTTCATTAATTGAAGTATTCAATGCTGATGAAACTTCAGCTAATGGTGGAACAGCACATATCGAAGTCTCCTCCAGTGTTGTCAGAGGCGTTGCCAACGGGATCTGCTCCAACATCGTCGGCGCCGACGTCATGGTTCCCGTAGTCGATGGTACATCCTCCATCGAGTACGACGTTAAAGTCGGCAAAGATGCCATCGAAGTCTCAAGAACAAGCAATTACACGTCTTATGCACCAGAAGAAACAAACTAGGTGATCCGTACACCGTCGACGTCAGTAACAAAACTGAGCGTCCTGCTGTCTAGGACTCGCTTATATACATGCACCGTATGGAATAATACGCTAGTCAAACCAAGAACATTTTACTAAAATACTAGAGTCAAAACAACATTAAAAAAATAGAAGCACCATCAAAAAAAAGGAAGCACACTTGGAAGCACCTTCAAAAAAGGAAAAAAAAATTGGAAGCACCATCAAAAAAAGGAAGCACACTTGGAAGAACCTTCAAAAAAAAAAAAAAAAAAAAAATTGGAAGCACCGACTACGAAAAGGCAGCACATTTGGAAGCACCGACTACTTAAAGACAGCACATTTGGCAGCACCGACAACGAAAAGGCAGCACATTTGGCAGCACCGACAACGAAAAGGCAGCACATTTGGAAGCACCGACAACGCAAAGGCAGCACATTTGGAAGCACCGACTACGAAAAGGCAGCACATTTGGAAGCACCGCCTACGAAAAGGCAGCACATTTGGAAGCACCGACAACGAAAAGGCAGCACATTTGGAAGCACCGACAACGAAAAGGCAGCACATTTGGAAGCACCGACTACGAAAAGGCAGCACATTTGGAAGCACCGACAACGAAAAGGCAGCACATTTGGCAGCACCGACAACGAAAAGACAGCACATTTGGCAGCACCGACAACGAAAAGGCAGCACATTTGGAAGCACCGACAACGCAAAGGCAGCACATTTGGAAGCACCGACTACGAAAAGGCAGCACATTTGGAAGCACCGCCTACGAAAAGGCAGCACATTTGGAAGCACCGACAACGAAAAGGCAGCACATTTGGAAGCACCGACAACGAAAAGGCAGCACATTTGGAAGCACCGACAACGCAAAGGCAGCACATTTGGAAGCACCGACTACGAAAAGGCAGCACATTTGGAAGCACCGCCTACGAAAAGGCAGCACATTTGGAAGCACCGACTACGAAAAGACAGCACATTTGGAAGCACCGACAACGAAAAGGCAGCACATTTGGAAGCACCGACAACGAAAAGGCAGCACATTTGGAAGCACCATCATCGAAAAGGCAGCACATTTGGAAGCTCCATCAACAAAAAAAAAAAAAAGGCAACAAGGAAGCACAAGTTACGAGATCTAAGTCTTAGAAATCAGAATACAAGAAATAAAAACATTAAATTCTTATAATTTAAATTGTTTATTTTATTGCTTTACATTATACAAATGCAAGTAAAACAAGCCATTATTGTATGTAGCCAGCATTCCTCAGTTCCTTGAGTATGAAGGATATTTCTTTGATGCACGAATAGTTTCCTGCACAAAGCGAACCATGTAGAAGTCTTAACCGGTCAACCAATATGTTTGGATCTTTCCATGATGTGTAATCAATCTCTTCTACCACCATCTTCCTTGCACCTTTATAAATATTATGATCTCTGGTGTCTTCCGTTTTACCACCAACCTCAGGGTAACTTTCATGTTTGAGACGGTGATCATCACAAGCTTGATCAGATTTATTTAATATTTCACGTCGTTTCCACCGTTTCGGTTTCAGGACACCGCCACATTCTTCGATCTTGGCAGCTTTAGGTGCTTCATCATAGTCTATGTCTTTGTCAACAGCCTCAGAGTCACTGTAACAATCACCGTAGAAGGAATCGTCTTCACCCAATTTTCCGTAATATTTCGATGTTGATGATGTTGAAGCGTCTTCATCGTCTTCATGCTTCCTTTTTAGGAGTCCATCATTTTTACAAAGTAGGAAAGATCTACTTGAATTCGGCTGGAATATATTCTCACTTTTCACGTTAAGGATTCTTCCATTGTCTTCATTCTTCCGTAAATCATCAACCTCCTTCAATTTAAGTTCTTTGTCGAGATCGGAAGAGCCAAGAAAATTATTGTGGTAATGCAGATCACTCTTCCTTAGGATGGTAGATTCATCGTTGTCCTCTAGCTTGTACGCAGGCTTGACGCTACAAGTTCTTCCATGTCTTTTTAGGCTCTCTCTCCGCGTAAACGACTTGCTACATCGTACACAACTTATCATATTGCGCAGTGGATTTTTAACACAGTCATTCTTCTCGTGTTGTCTTTTATTCTTTCTCAAGATAAAATCTTTACTGCAAAACTTACACCTATGTTCTTTCGATACAGCGTCAGATCCCAAATCAGAATTCATATTAGTTACTGAGACTAATACCAGATACCAATTGAGTGTTTTAAATTAGATTCAATACCTAAATAGAAATTTTTTCATATTTCATCAGCGAGAATTAATATATCTCCTGCAAAAGTACTTTATGCATGTAGTTCTGCTTTTCAACAACAGATGTCGCCACATGTTGCTTGCAGGTAAATAATATTTAGTTATTTTATGCGGGATGCGGGATGCTCACTAA
Source organism: Bacillus rossius redtenbacheri (assembly GCF_032445375.1). NCBI lineage: Eukaryota > Metazoa > Arthropoda > Insecta > Phasmatodea > Bacillidae > Bacillus > Bacillus rossius. Next base: position 17,053,126 of record NW_026962012.1, on the reverse strand, counting down.
CGATCGCAAAAGAAGGATGGCTTCGCTAGACTCCAAGGAAAAGGAAGTTCGTCTTGCATGTTGGTGCTCCACAGATGTCTCATGGCATAATATTAATTTGACTGAGTAATGATATATGTTAATTCCACCTTATAAAAATATTGCAAGTTTTGATTTAGTAGCAGAAATTATCGAATTAAATGTAACTCCAAATAAAATGACATGTCTCATTAGACAAAAAAAATCCATGCAGAGAGCGGTTTCTCAGATTAGTAAGAAACACTTGAAGAAACCACAGGAATGATTGCAAGAACACGAGAAAACCATCAAAATATTGACAAGAATATTCAGGAGCACACGGAGAAAACCACCATAATATTGTCAAGAATAATCGGAAGCACACGGAGAAAACCGCCACAAGTTTTCTTTGTTATCATAAAATTACAGAAAAAAATCAAAAATAAAAAAACACAACAAATTCAAAAACCACCACATGTTTTCTTTGATATCATAAAATTACAAGAAAAAATATTTAAAAATAAAAATAATAAATTAATAAAAAATTAAAAATAAATTAAAAAATGCATAAATTTCTGGCTTGTACAAAAACTCTATCTTTGCTCAACAATGATAAGTTTACAAGCTAGCAGAAACTGTTTATGCATTTTTTAATTTTTTTTAATTTTTTATTAATTTATTATTTTTATTTTTAAATATTTTTTCTTGTAATTTTATGATATCAAAGAAAACATGTGGTGGTTTTTGAATTTGTTGTGTTTTTTTATTTTTGATTTTTTTCTGTAATTTTATGATAACAAAGAAAACTTGTGGCGGTTTTCTCCGTGTGCTTCCGATTATTCTTGACAATATTATGGTGGTTTTCTCCGTGTGCTCCTGAATATTCTTGTCAATATTTTGATGGTTTTCTCGTGTTCTTGCAATCATTCCTGTGGTTTCTTCAAGTGTTTCTTACTAATCTGAGAAACCGCTCTCTGCATGGATTTTTTTTGTCTAATGAGACATGTCATTTTATTTGGAGTTACATTTAATTCGATAATTTCTGCTACTAAATCAAAACTTGCAATATTTTTATAAGGTGGAATTAACATATATCATTACTCAGTCAAATTAATATTATGCCATGAGACATCTGTGGAGCACCAACATGCAAGACGAACTTCCTTTTCCTTGGAGTCTAGCGAAGCCATCCTTCTTTTGCGATCGTTAGTGAGCATCCCGCATCCCGCATAAAATAACTAAATATTATTTACCTGCAAGCAACATGTGGCGACATCTGTTGTTGAAAAGCAGAACTACATGCATAAAGTACTTTTGCAGGAGATATATTAATTCTCGCTGATGAAATATGAAAAAATTTCTATTTAGGTATTGAATCTAATTTAAAACACTCAATTGGTATCTGGTATTAGTCTCAGTAACTAATATGAATTCTGATTTGGGATCTGACGCTGTATCGAAAGAACATAGGTGTAAGTTTTGCAGTAAAGATTTTATCTTGAGAAAGAATAAAAGACAACACGAGAAGAATGACTGTGTTAAAAATCCACTGCGCAATATGATAAGTTGTGTACGATGTAGCAAGTCGTTTACGCGGAGAGAGAGCCTAAAAAGACATGGAAGAACTTGTAGCGCCAAGCCTGCGTACAAGCTAGAGGACAACGATGAATCTACCATCCTAAGGAAGAGTGATCTGCATTACCACAATAATTTTCTTGGCTCTTCCGATCTCGACAAAGAACTTAAATTGAAGGAGGTTGATGATTTACGGAAGAATGAAGACAATGGAAGAATCCTTAACGTGAAAAGTGAGAATATATTCCAGCCGAATTCAAGTAGATCTTTCCTACTTTGTAAAAATGATGGACTCCTAAAAAGGAAGCATGAAGACGATGAAGACGCTTCAACATCATCAACATCGAAATATTACGGAAAATTGGGTGAAGACGATTCCTTCTACGGTGATTGTTACAGTGACTCTGAGGCTGTTGACAAAGACATAGACTATGATGAAGCACCTAAAGCTGCCAAGATCGAAGAATGTGGCGGTGTCCTGAGACCGAAACGGTGGAAACGACGTGATATATTAAATAAATCTGATCAAGCTTGTGATGATCACCGTCTCAAACATGAAAGTTACCCTGAGGTTGGTGGTAAAACGGAAGACACCAGAGATCATAATATTTATAAAGGTGCAAGGAAGATGGTGGTAGAAGAGATTGATTACACATCATGGAAAGATCCAAACATATTGGTTGACCGGTTAAGACTTCTACATGGTTCGCTTTGTGCAGGAAACTATTCGTGCATCAAAGAAATATCCTTCATACTCAAGGAACTGAGGAATGCTGGCTACATACAATAATGGCTTGTTTTACTTGCATTTGTATAATGTAAAGCAATAAAATAAACAATTTAAATTATAAGAATTTAATGTTTTTATTTCTTGTATTCTGATTTCTAAGACTTAGATCTCGTAACTTGTGCTTCCTGGTTGCCTTTTTTTTTTTTGTTGATGGAGCTTCCAAATGTGCTGCCTTTTCGATGATGGTGCTTCCAAATGTGCTGCCTTTTCGTTGTCGGTGCTTCCAAATGTGCTGCCTTTTCGTTGTCGGTGCTTCCAAATGTGCTGTCTTTTCGTAGTCGGTGCTTCCAAATGTGCTGCCTTTTCGTAGTCGGTGCTTCCAAATGTGCTGCCTTTTCGATGATGGTGCTTCCAAATGTGGTGCTTTTTCGTTGTCGGTGCTTCCAAATGTGCTGCCTTTTCGTTGTCGGTGCTTCCAAATGTGTTGCCTTTTCGTAGTCGGTGCTTCCAAATGTGCTGCCTTTTCGTTGTCGGTGCTTCCAAATGTGCTGCCTTTTCGTTGTCGGTGCTTCCAAATGTGCTGCCTTTTCGTAGGCGGTGCTTCCAAATGTGCTGCCTTTTCGTAGTCGGTGCTTCCAAATGTGCTGCCTTTGCGTTGTCGGTGCTTCCAAATGTGCTGCCTTTTCGTTGTCGGTGCTGCCAAATGTGCTGCCTTTTCGTTGTCGGTGCTGCCAAATGTGCTGTCTTTAAGTAGTCGGTGCTTCCAAATGTGCTGCCTTTTCGTAGTCGGTGCTTCCAATTTTTTTTTCCTTTTTTGAAGGTTCTTCCAAGTGTGCTTCCTTTTTTTGATGGTGCTTCCAATTTTTTTTTCCTTTTTTGAAGGTGCTTCCAAGTGTGCTTCCTTTTTTTTGATGGTGCTTCTATTTTTTTAATGTTGTTTTGACTCTAGTATTTAAGTAAAATGTTCTTGGTTTGACTAGCGTATTATTCCATACGATGCATGTATATAAGCGAGTCCTAGACAGCAGGACGCTCAGTTTTGTTACTGACGTCGACGGTGTACGGATCACCTAGTTTGTTTCTTCTGGTGCATAAGACGTGTAATTGCTTGTTCTTGAGACTTCGATGGCATCTTTGCCGACTTTAACGTCGTACTCGATGGAGGATGTACCATCGACTACGGGAACCATGACGTCGGCGCCGACGATGTTGGAGCAGATCCCGTTGGCAACGCCTCTGACAACACTGGAGGAGACTTCGATATGTGCTGTTCCACCATTAGCTGAAGTTTCATCAGCATTGAATACTTCAATTAATGAAGAGCGTACTTCGCATCAGTGCAAATACTGTGGTGTATCATTTACTATCACCTCAAATGCTCGCAGACATGAAAGAAGCGGTTGTTCTTATAATGTTCAAAGAATACAATTTCAGTGCAATAAGTGCAATAAACTAATTTCACGTCTCGATAGCTTACATCGTCATTATAAAAAATGCTCCGAGACGTATAATGAACATGGTTATTGATTTGACTCATGTGTTGTACCGGCTAATGAGACTATATAAGTGATATGAACTTCAGTCCGTCTCTGGCTGCGGTGATGACCGGATCGGATAGACATTTAAAGTCATGTAAAAGGCTTAGTCCGTACAATAAGAAGACTGTTTGAATCGAGGAATCCAAAAGGCTTTAGTAATTTGTCAGTGTTTTTTTTTGTATTTGTAGTAGTGTATTGAATTTATGTAATAAAATTTTTTTAAAAGAACTTGTGGTGTTTTTATTTTCTCAAACCTAACACTTTTTTAGTATTTTTTTAAATTAAAGTTGTTTTGTATCGGCCAGGGATTGAACCAAGGACCTAAGTCGATCCAATCAATCATTATATGGATTACAAATTTATTTAATGATTTTTGAACTTTTTGTCGAATCTCTAGCATTACAATTACGAATTTCCAATATGGTGGTCTTGTTGTCTGATAGGATGATGGTAGTAGATGATTTAAAGTCTCTTTACGAATGTTGAACATGGTTTATTGAAATTATTATTTTTTACATAAAATTAAACATTATTGCATCGATCGGGTATCGAACCGAGGACAGGAATCGATCGAATCAATATGTAAGTTAATGAGTGATTTATTTAATGAATTTTGGAACTTTTCCCGAATTTCTAGCTAAATAATTACACGATTCCAAGATGGCGGCCAAATTTCAAGATGGTGGGTGTCACAGTACTAAATGATTACTGCACTCTAGCGGATAAGAACTAAACTAACATGGCGTCAGTGCACTCTCGCCGACGAAAACAAGATGGTGGTCTCCAGCAACGAAGACAAGATGGCGGACATGATGTCATACTAGGTGACGATATATATGCTTTGAAAAAAAGTGGTGGGAGTCAGTCTGCCAAAAGTCACCACGGGGGGAAGGATCGGTCGCCATTTTTATTTTTTTGCCCTCACCGGGTTCGAACCGAGGGCTCCGAGCTCCGTGTCGTAAAAGTAATTTTTTTATTAATATTTTATTAAATTTTTATTAAGTGAATTTTTTTATAAATTTTAAAAAAAAATTTCGTTTAAATCGGATAATAAATAAAAAAGTTAAAGATGGCGGCCGTAACGGAAATTGTAACGGTGACGTCATCATTCAAAATGGCTGTCATGGCATCCTAATTTTCAAGGTCATGATTTCTGCGGCTTAGAGCGGCTAGCTCTTAGGAGTTTTAAGCCGCTTTTAGGAATTTGGGTTCTTTCTAGGACAAAACGACTTTTCAGGATTTTCGAAATCCTGATTTTTAAATTGTGGAATTTTTTGAGAATTTTTGGCGGAATTTTTTTCACAGAAATGTAAATTTTGACGAATTTTGTGGAATTTTGGGCAATTTTTGCCCAATTTTGGCGGATTTTGAGGGTCAAAGGTCAAGGTCAAACTTGTCCCGTTGCGCTGTGTCCCGTTACACTCATACAAGATGGCCGCCGTGACGTCACAATCCAAGATGGCGGACCGGCTCTCGGCTCCAGCGCCTGGCGCCTGTCCCAGACTCTTCTATTATATACTACTAATGTTAAATTCAGTTTGCTACTATATTTCATGGAGTTTATTAATTATTCTCTCTACACAAAAGACTTTATACAAAATACCTGTCACGCTGGCTACTATGGAAATCTAATTTTTCAATTCTTGTAATACCCTCCAACCAGTTAATATAATATGCTATACGTATGAGCCAAGTATCTTCGGACCATGAGGCCTGGTCATGTACTATGTCTGGCGTCTTCGAACCACAATACCTTCTTCATGTATAACAAATATAACATACTAGCTGCAGTACCCAGCGTTGCCCGGGCTGAACACAAGGTGAAGGGGACCTTTTTCGAAATCAGATGTAGTTAGTAATTGTCTTCTTAATTTGAATGTCAAGTGTGCAAAATAATTTATATCACTTTCAGATCCCGACAGACGTTCTGCCAGTGTATAGTTATTTACCTGTATATATCTAAAAATTGGTGGTCTGTATGCAGTCTAGACTCTATAAAGCACTATAGAAAAAAGCTGAAAAATAAGAGATTACTAATATTGAAAAGATTCCAATATCTAGCTAATGCTCGGCATGCATTGCAATGCCTCATTCATAGAGTCCGGAAAAATTCGCGGTTTCATTTCGGGATAGGCTAGAATCCAAGTGCGTGTAACTTACTGCCGCTTCAGTGATTGGAACACAGTTTGCCTGAAGGACTGTGAGCCAATGAATGACCCTCAACGTAACAAGTATCGATTCACAAACATCCCAGTTAACAGGTGTCACGAGTCAGTAGCCAATGAGCTGGTGTAATGTTCCCAAGTGCATAGAGGATCGTGGAGTCTATCCTGGAGGTCATCGAAACCACGAATTTTTCCAGTCCCTACTCATTAATTTATGTTTTGTAATAATTTTGAAGTAGTTACACATTTACAAATCATCTATACATTTCTCTAAATATATATTTATCTCTATCTACATATATATATTTACCTCTTTATATCTACATATATACATATATACCTCCCACAATCTCTATCTCTTCTATATATAAATCTCTATATAGCTCTATATATCTATATCTCTCTTTATCTAACCCATTTCATTCTCTATACCTCGCTCTCTCACTTATCTCTCTCTCTCTCTCTCTCTCTCTCTATATATATATATATATATATATATATAACCTGGATCCTGGATGACCGAGTTTTGCTCGGTATTTTTATTTATTTTTTTTTTTTTTGGGGGGGGGGGGGGGGCTAAAACCATCCGTGCCGGCTGGGTAAAATAATGGGTAAGTAAATGGCTCGACTCGCTTATCAACATTATTTAAAGAGACAATGTTTTTATTGCGCTGGTGAACAATCATTTCATTTTCTGGAAAGCTTTGAATAGCATTTAGTGTAAAAACTTCACAAACCTCATTACACGCCGGTATATTAAACCTTCTGCGATCAGCTTCATCTGGAAGTCTAAATAAAAGCTTTACGTATGGAGGGGGTAACCCTTGGGCAGAAGTTAACCGATTCATTTCGTCCTCTACTTCTCGCATCATTATATATCCCTGTACATAACGATTTTGCGCCGTACAGTGGCCATTCAAAGACACCAACATCATTTTGCGTCGGGTGAGCTTGTCCGCAAACAATAAAACTATAAATGGCTATTTATTGTTCTGTCATCTTCTACATTGAAAGATGCTAGAGTAAAAGATGTGTTTATCTTTCTTATGTTTTATGAAATTCTTCCGAATGTGGGTGACGGTTTAAAAAGAGACTTAGATACTAATTCATTTGAAAATGGTTTGGTTTTTCATTAAAAATCGTCCAGGCAAACAACAGTCACCAAAAAAATTTATATTTATACGATTAGAAACGCGTTCCTCAGGGAAATGCAATGCACCACAATGGATACACAAAATTGCAATTGGTCCTAAGGCGTCATATTGCACAGGTGCAGTAACGAAATTTGTGATGGTGAATTTTTAATACCTCGAAAGTACTATATTTAAAAAGAAAAACTTGGGGCGCAAGTGTAGTTCAAATAATTTGCAGTGCAATCACATTGTTAGTGCTAGTGAACTATTCAGGCATCAATTATCTAATGCATGCTCACTGAAACCACTTCGTTACGAAGCCTACAAGGAGAATATGTATTATAACTATTATGATACCGTTATCCTCACGTTTTTAAACTTTGAAATTACTCATTTGTGACTATTTTAGTTTACCAAACATATTCCAGGGTAGTTTCACCATCGTGAAGTTTCATTTGGCACACTAATAAGTTGGGTATGTCCCGTAAATGTTTAATAAGAGTGACTTAATTTGGGTTTATGTTCATACATTATTTGTGTCTGCCATTTTCCTGTGAAAATTTCTTTGCATGGTTCTCGCGCATTGTAAAAAAAAAATCCATAACGCGCCTAAAGAAGAAGTGTAATAAGTGAAACCGTGATTACAAAACCGTCTTGTACGTATGGTAAGAAGTATGGTAAGAACCATAGTTAGAGACTGGAAAAATTCGCGGGTTCAACGAAATTCAGGATATACTCCAATATCTTCTACACACTCGGGCAAATGCCAACTGTTCATTTGCTGCTGACTTGTGAGTCGTCTCGATTGGGTGGCCTGTGATTCGACACTTCTATGAGTGAGGGTCTCTAATTGGCCCTCAGTCCTCCAGATTAACAGTGAACCAATGACAGAAGCAGCACTAAGGTATAATTATTTGAATTTTAGCATAACACGAAATGAACGCGCGAATTGTTCAGGTCTCTAACCATGATGTGTCGGCTAGCGCGTGCTGGTGCAGTCGCGACTAGGCCCGGCTCCGACCGGCAGCGAGGGAGTGCGCGGCGCGGCTCGGAGGAGACACGGCAAAGGTCAAGCACCTCGCGGTCTCCCCCCCTATCCCCTTGCCCCTGCGCGGGCGCGCATTCTCGCACTGACCTCTGACCCGGTAGTGAGCCGCAGCATCCGTGAGCTGGAGGCCTCGGCGACAGTCGCCCTTCTGGCGCATTCCAGGCGGCGTCTACTGCCGCGCGTCATTCCCAACCGACCAGCTTCAAGCACGGCTCACATGACTTACATGACTTCATGGGAGCAGACAGCAGTTCCCGAAACGAAATTTTTCTTTGTTTTTCTTTGTTTGTTGACCATGTTCCTGTTATGGAATATTATGTAATGTTTATATCCTGTTTACAACAGCAATTTTTCGCTTAATTTCTGTTTTTGTATTTTGGGTCTTTTGTTGTTTTCTTCTACAGACATACATGTGCTTAGCAATGGCGTATGTCCAAAAGCTTACATCAAGTCATGCACTCCCATTGCACAAATCTTTCAAAGATAACATGGCTTACATATTACCTTTTATCCCTTTAACAAGAATAATACTTTTTTTATGCTTGCTCATCAAGAGAAAATCATTTCAGGCGGACGAATACAACAAAGAATGAGGGAAACTGTACAAGGAACATTATAAGGTTTACAGAAAGGATCGTACAAAATGTGAAGTGATTGCGGGAAATTACAGATATCAGAAATTTTGAATGACCGGAGATTTCTCGAAAGCTAGTCCAACATTTCACCATTGCCCAACCTAGCTTGGTAGAAGGTCTCGTGTGAACAAAACTTCGGTGCGCGATTCTTTCTCGTTAAATATTTTGGCCATTGTATGTTACAATAAAAGAGTTCCCCGCACTGTGTTTACATACACACAACACACCGAAGGATAGATCATCTTCTTTGGAAAGTGTTCCTTAGGAAAATACGCCTGAAACAAAAGAGAATATTTTTCAAACACCAGTTTGGGGAACCGTTCCCATTGTGCAGGTGCGATATCGCGTGGAAGCTACCGACAGCTGCCGACATGCAAGACGGTCGTGAGGAAAACTGCAGCTGCCTACCAACTAGAACGTAAACGTCGATATCACGTTTTGACTCTCACTGCTCATTCCACGCTCTTACGTAATCTAAATCGGGTAACTAGGAGATAAATATTCCTCGAGCAAAGAAAAATAAACTAATTAATCTGAAAAACCTTAAGAAAACATTGCAATGTAGGTATTCCTTTTAATGCCTTGTTATATCAACTGGAACTTATAAGACTTTTGAATTTTGACAACAATCGGTCTCATTATCTTTTTCCGCACTTCGTATATTTGAAATGATTGGAATTGTAAGGAAACAAAAATTCTGAAATATCGTCGTAGCCATGCAAAAATCACTTAAATACCAAAAATGAATGTTACGTTTAAAATAAATATATATTTCCCCAAAATATGTTAAATTATCTTTCCATAAAATGAGTCATTTTGAACTTTTCCACAAAGATTTGCAGGGGAGTTCCTCCTCTCTACTGGATTCCAGGAAACTCAAAAGGTGGATGAAGGCTTGGCAGATGGCGGTCCTCATCATAAACGAGTTATGAATGGAAATAATCTAAACATAAATTATATATCTATTGTACTAACCGCAAAGTAAACGCTGCTGCTAGTAGGTACATAGCCTGGCCGCTGGTCGGTGCCGAAGCTCTAACACCCTCCCAATCAACAGCAGGGAGGGATCACTCACAGTTCTGTATATTAAAAACCTCTGGAATGTTTTAAAACAGAACATAAAGATACTCCCACACTACCCTTCAAGGGCGCATATTGGGAGGGGAACGTTGAGAAATGCCGGCCGCAAGGTCGGAATATATCTGCTAGTAGGTGCATCGTTGGACATCCTGTAGGCCCATACGTGTCGTTCCCTACGACACGTAGGTGCATCGTTGGACATCCTGTAGGCCCATACGTGTCGTTCCCTACGACACGTAGGTGCATCGTTGGACATCCTGTAGGCCCATACGTGTCGTTCCCTACGACAACAGGGGCATATCTAAGCGTCATATTTTCTGTGGTTTTTTCCCTGTAATAAGCCTCAAATTAATGGTAAACCAAGTCAGGTATTTTCGTTAAATAGGCCTTGTAGTTCTGAGTTATAATAATTATGCCTGTATTGTACCTTGAAGTGCGTAGCAAGAATGATCACAAGGTACTCTAGCAGTTCGGACATTTTTACACTTTATGCATATGTTTTGCATACTGTGTATGCAAACTCTGCAGTTTACTTAATTGTTACTATGCTTATAAGCGTATTGCTATATAATGAGTCAAATATACCGGATACGTATTAGTATAACAACATATATAAGGATCCTACGTACCGTATGAATAAAATCCGTACGTTAAAATTCAGTAAAGAACGATATGTTGATTACTTGATAGTGGCATTGAATATAATATTCAATGACAGTGACGGGATTGTTTGTCTGATTGCATGCTGCAACCCTTGCCGGGAGTTGCCGTCCCTTCTCGCGTGAGACCTGAAGTGGTGGGCGTTTATACCAGTCTTCATGGGTAGTTTCCGTAAGTTACTACTGCGTCACACAGTCCTACCTACCACACAGTTTTCCTACTAGCTCACGAATTCTAGTGCTTATTTGCACACACAGTAAACCGTGTTATTTCAAGATTTACTTTATTCGAAAGCATGCGAGTTTTTGTAGCGCTTATCCTTTGTCCTAAAACCATTAGTCGTGTTTTATTGTATTTTCGTCACCTTTCTCTACAAGGACAACAGCCGGTTTTAAGGCATGGTGTTTACGATATGTGATGCAGTGCGGAGTGGAGTTGCATCATCAAGGTCCTTTAACTCCAACGCCAGCCGCAGAAGTACGTAGTTTATAATGTACTAGCGATTCGCCCCGGCTTCGCACGGGTGCAATGCTGATACTAAATATACTAATTATAAATATAAATATAGACTAAAAACAAAAGATAATCAACAAATATCAACAACAAAAGATACCTATACGATTCAGTTCTTTTTTGAACTTAAATACCTTACCTTAAACAACGATTTTCGATAATTAAATAAATAATATTTTACTTACTATTTGTTCGACTAAAAACAAAAGATAATCAACAATTATCAACAACATGATCTATCTCGTGGGGTTCAGCCAGCGTTTGCAATATAAGCACAAAAAAAGTGTTTATTTACGACATCACATTAGAAACCTCTAAAACATCAGGGTTTCTCTAATTTACTGTGCATGTATTATACATATAAACCTTCCTCTTGAATCACTATATATATTTAAAAAAACCGCATCAAAATCCGTTGCGTAGTTTTAAAGATCTAAGCATACATAATGACAGACAGACAGTGGTAAGCGACTTTGTTTTATACTATGTAGTGATGGATGTTTACTAATAAATAGTGTTACATATTTAAGATTTACATACACGATGGTTCTGAACAGTAACAACATCCAGCAGACGATACCTTACCAGACAATTGAAAGGGAGATATTTTAAACGTTTTTTTTCTTTGAGTGGACACCAAGTGAGTTACGGGGCCCGTCTATTCAGGGGCGTATCTTTGCTGGTGAGGCGGAGTGATAAGGGCGAGGCTCGCTGGTGCTTCTAGCGTGGCATCGCCCTTAAGCGCAACGCCTTGGACTCGCGTGCAGTCTTCTCGTCGTGTGAGATTTGAGCAATAACTAGGGGCAGGCATTTTTCGCGAAAAAATCTGAACATCTTTTAGACTGCAACAAGGTATACCCACACCAACGGTTTCTTCCTCCTGATTGGTGGCCGTCTGCGAGAGAAGTCGTTGCCTTATCTGACCGAGCCACCCAGGACGCGATCGACATGTACTTGAAAGAAACTCACCCATCACGAAACACGGAGGATGCTACAGTTTTTTGACTTTCAGCTAATTCCGGAATCTTTTCGCGAAAAGTGCATGCCCCTAGCAATATCCGTAACATTAGGTATATGGCTGAGAAACGAAGATAAAGGTGTGTTGCAAGTCCCTTGATTGCTTTTAAGAATATGTACGGGCGTTTCGTGTCGAAAAGTTATTATGAAAACATGCGTTTTAAGCTCTTTAAACTCTCTGAATGATACAAGTTAAAAACTAAATACGGGAACAGAATTTCTCATCCGTCCTCAGCGAATTCTTAAATGCATTTAGTTACCAGGCCCACTCGGATATCCAAATCACGTGGTTCCTTCTGAAGCATGTGCGTCCAGGTAAGCGGGGCTTTAGCAACGCAACTTAACACGATTCTAGAACTTATTTTATATTGAACACCAACCACTATGTGTGGCTTTGCAACACATGTGCTAATAATATTTTCTTATAACAGAGATCTTAGCGCTGTTAAAATATGGTTCACCATATTATCTCTCTCCCCCCTAAATCCAAATTAAAAATACGAGAGTGGTGAATGCATGTTGTTTCATTAGAATGACATTGTTTTTTTTAAATACCTATTATTCATCATTTTGTTAATTAGTTTGGAAGTAGTTCCCGAATGTTAACTGAACAAAACTTCAAATAGAAGTAGCTTGGCTTCTGGGTTGTAGCCGTGTCCTTGGCGAATAACTCACCGACGTTTCGGTCGACATTGCAGTCGCCATCATTGGGGAGCAGTTACCAGTCGAGTAGGTAGCTGCTCCCTGATGATGTCGACCGAAACGTCGGTGAGAATTATTTGCCAAGGACACGGCTACAACCCAGAAGCCAAGCTACTTCAGACAATGGCCGTGAAAGCCTGCAAATATTAATAAAAAATTCAAATGGTTGCGATGAAGCGCAGGTGATGATGAGTTAATTTTTTTTTAGTTTTAAATTAATTTATTTCAGCAATAAAATACATAGTTACAAAATAACACAACAGCATAGAAAATAGCACGATCCAGTTGACTCAGCTCTTTCGTGCTTAAAAATAAATACATGATAAAATAAAAACAACACAAAATTACAGTAAATATAATCATTACAAATTCCCGGAAAAAGCATAAAAAAAACCAGAGTACAGCAAGTAAATAGTGAACAGTAATGAATTAAAAAAACGACCCGAAGTAATGAAAGAAAGATGGAGGGTCGGAAAAACAAAATTAAAAGGCAGTTCGCCATCTTGCTTTCAGATGGGAGAATGAAAGAAGTGACTCTGGGGGCCAAAATAGCGGCTCACAAAGGGAAGAAACTAAATATTACAAGTATTATGAATTGAGGACTGTGGTGAGTGGCTGGCGGGCGCGCACACGAGGACAGTCGCGTGCGTGGGGAAGTGGCGCAGTGTTGCCAACCCTGCGGTGTTCCGGCCACGCCCGAGCCGCGCGGCCTTGGAGCTCGCCTTGACCTTCAGGCCGGCAGCCCACGGCGCCCGACCTAGATCACCTCCCGGCTCCCCTGCCGCCTGCTGCAGGGTCCGCTCAGCGACACCGAACAACAACTAGCAGAGACCTGCAAAACTCGCGGTTTCATTCGGTGACAGGCTAGAATTCAAACACATATACCTCTTAGGTGATTTTGCTATTGGCTTACTGTTCATCTGGACGAATCTCAACCAGTTATAAACCCTCAACCAAAGAAGGATCGAATCACAGACAAACCTGCTGAGACGACTTACAAGTCGGCAGCCAATGAACTTGCGTCCTTTTCCCCGAGTGTACAGGGGTATGTGCAGTCTATCTTGAAGGCCATCGAAACCTCGAATTTTTCCGGTCTCTAATAACTAGAGACCGGACAAATTCGCGGTTTCATTTCGCGATAGGCTAGAATCCAAGTGCGTGTAACTTATTGCCGCTTCAGTGATTGTAACACAGTTTGCCTGAAGGACTGTGAACCAATGAATGACCCTCAACGTAAGAAGTATCGAATCACAAACATCCCAGTTAACAGGTGTCACGAGTCAGTAGCCAATGAGCTGGTGTAATGTTCCCGAGTACATAAAGGATCGTGGAGTCTATCCTGGAGGTCATCGAAACCACGAATTTTTCCAGTCAGCAACAATAACCAATACTTAGGGCAATGCACATTCCGCGAAAAGATTCCGAGACTAGCTGAAAGTTAAAACACTCTAGCATCGTCTCTGTTTTCGTGATGTCGATTGTTACTACACCAATCACATTAATTCAGCGGGGTAGCGAACGCGTCCTGAGTGGCTCGGTCAAATAAAGCGACGACTTCTCTCTCAGACGGCCGCCAATCACAAGGAAGAAACCGCTTGTTAAGGTATACTTGGTTGCAGTCCAATGGGTGTTCGGATTTATTCGCGAAAAAAAGTGCCTGCCCCCTACCAATACTGCAAATAGAACATACTTTAGTCAGTAAATTATACCAAACAATGTTGAACGTAAAAACGCACAATACTCGTGAAAAATCCGCGAAACATGTGGTGTTTCGTGTTGCTGCGAGTAATCATAAACATTATGGTGCGATCTGCGATGCAAGACACGACGAACATTGGAGGTAGTGGGTTGGTACTTGTGGTGGAATGAACACACATTTCTGACGGTGCTACGAGATATTTCATAATATTATCGTTGTTATGAAGCGAAGGATAGCGACGCAATTAAGGTTATATTAAGTATGAAACAGGGTGAGATTTCACTGGCGCAAGAGTTTGCTGTAAAGCCGAGTTTAATCAAAACTGTAATAGTTTTATTTTGCATATCTATGGTTTCGTGTTTTCTTTGGAAATGCATACGGTCAGAAAAATTTGGGATAGAAAGTTTCAAATAAATAAAAAATAAGTATTTCAGTTATGATTGGAATGTAATAGTTGTGTTTTACCGATAAAATAGTTGATTCCACTAACAAAAACTGCTCAGTGACATAACGGTTATGTTGGTCGCCCTCCTTCACGGCTCTATGTGATGTGTAACTAATAGTTTTTCCTCTCTTCAGTAACCTTGTTTCCCGGAGATGTATTTCCCCTAACGTCAGTTACAATAGTTGCCCTAAAACTCCGCTTCTCTTAAACCACACGAACACTCTATTCTGTGCTACCATGACTGCTATGAAGTCCTTGACGACAAACAGGTTGCTTTGTTCTATTGGTAGGGACTGGAAAAATTCGTGGTTTCGATGACCTCCAGGATAGACTCCACGATCCTCTATTGTCTCGGGAACATCAAACCAGCTCATTGGCTACTGACTCGTGACACCTGTTAACTGGGATGTTTGTGATTCGATACTTGTTACGTTGAGGGTCATTCATTGGCTCTCAGTCCTTCAGGCAAACTGTGTTCCCATCACTGAAGCGGCAATAAGTTACACGCACTTGGATTCTAGCCTATCGCGAAATGAAACCGCGAATTTTTCAGGCTTCTATCTATTGGCGGCAGAATATTCAATTTGTTGATGTTTCGTACTTGGCCGATTTCCCACCGATGTAATTTTACAGTCAACCCAAATAACAATCTATGATCAATACGTGTTCTGTAAGTTTAAAGTCTTCAATATAAAAAAAAAGGCAAGAAATTTGTTTCACGTCACACACTCTTACATCTTCAAAGCTATTCAATACATGTACAGGTTTCTCCAGTTGTCCAAGCAGGTAACACACGTTTAGTTTTTTTATTTAAAACAGAGCAATTGCCACAATTATGTCTTTCATTACTTTCGATAACAATTCACTTCTAAGTACGTTTTTGTCTCTTTGTAATGTATTTTGATCTACCATTTTATTTTATCTCACAACACACTCGCGTCACTCTTCCGAGGCACAGTAAGTATACATAAAACGACCTGGTCAATGTAAAACACAAACTCTAACTACAGCCAAGTTGGAGAGGATGGAGCTCAAAGAATCCAGTCAAACCACATGACTATGTTACAACCGGAAACCTACGATTGTAAAGTGTACCAGAGCACAAGTAAACTCCGTATAGCCGTATGCCCTTCACGGACTTGTTTTCTTCGCTGCTTTCGTATTTAAATGCAAATGCCACAAAATCAAGGATAAAAATTGGTCCGAAAGTTGTATCATCATGATCTGAAGACTTGAATAATTATGATGGCGTCTTGAAAAAAAAAAATACATTCGCTCTTTTTTTTCTCTCAGCTCCACACACACACACACACACACACACACATTTTTTTGCTCTCTCAGGTTTTGAACCAAATACCTGTGAGTCGATTATGTGAAAGCGTTTTTTTTTGCCATTAAAATTATTCCTTGAGTTAATTTTATTCGTATGCATTACTAGCTAAAGTGGCTGTGCTTCGCTGCGGAAGTCTACAGACAGAACACAAGCTGCTTATTGAACAAGCCTCACCACAGGCATGCCACTGCCGCGCCTCGAATGAAAAAAAAAACACCAAATGATGTATTAGGTGTTCTCAGGAGACAAAGCATCAACAACGCAATAGCAAAGTTTCCTCTAGTAGTTTCAAAATTCTGCTTTAAGAGGTTTGGAAGGTCGAGTGCGCAAAATTTTATCAGTTTATTCTATAAAACAAATGATGAGGGTTATTTGTTAATAGAGAATAGAGCACCAATCATCTTTGGCCATGGTTGGTAGGGACTGGAAAAATTCGTGGTTTCGATGACCTCCAGGATAGACTCCACGATCCTCTATGTACTCGGGAACATTACACCAGCTCATTGGCTACTGACTCGTGACAGCTGTTAACTGGGATGTTGTGATTCGATACTTGTAACGTTGAGGGTCATTCATTGGCTCACAGTCATTCAGGCAAACTGTGTTCCAATCACTGAAGCGGCAATAAGTTACACGCACTTGGATTCTAGCCTATCGCAAAATGAAACCGCGAATTTTTCCGGTCTCTAATGATTGGTGCTCTGCCTCTCTTGCATTTTCTGAGCCTCAGCAGGCGATACAGTGGCAGCTTGACGTTGAACTCGATCATGTGTTCTCAGTTCTGTGTCTTCTGTGGGCTCTGTACATCGAGCAAGTCATCTGAGTGTGCTTGCGATGACACCTTCGAAAGACTTGATTTAAGTTTACCGAAGCTTTAAAACGCTTAACAATCGCAGTAACAAAACAGCCAAAACCGAGTAGAAACTTAACTAATCGACAAATCCAACCCGAACTGCAAGCAACAATTCTGTTTAACAAGATGCTACTATCGTTATGGAGGTTTTAATTCTTTGGTTGAAATTTTAGTATGCAATAGAAATGCAATGAAATGAGTGCGCATTACACAACGGAAATCTGACAAATTGAAAGTCTAAGGTGAATGCATAGCCATGAGCCGAAGGCATGAAAATGGTGGACCCACGGGGGATGTATTAAATATATTGGTGTGCCAAAGAAAACTTTATAATAGTGAAACTATCGTGGAAAACATTTTCTTAACTCGAATAGCCATAAAAAATACCTTTAAAACTTTAAAAATACCTATTATTTATTAGCCAGGAAAATTATTTTTGGGACGAACATGGCGTTAATATTTTAAAATTGTGTCAGTTCTCTGGAGCATAATTTTTCAAACTAAAAGTTGCAGTCCAATATCCCGTGTTTGGTCTTATTTTCAAGAAGAGGTGGAATTAAAAAAAACTGCCCATATTTTAAAAACTCATTATAAATTTAATACTTTTAACTTTCCCCACTAAAATATTAACCTGAAACATTTTTAAACACATAACTTTAATTATATGTTTGTGTAGCTATTATTATTTTCTTAAACAACTTTCTATTTCCTACAAACATACCGAACCATATTGAGCCGATTATATATTTTTATAATATAATATATTATTACATAAAATATTATTATAGTATTAAAATGTAAAAATAAAATGTTTCATCTTTCAACAAGACTGCAACCACATACCTAGACTATTGCCAGCATTAATGTTAGGCTAAGGTCTGTGTCATCCTAGACTGAAGCATTCTACGGATCTCACACCTAGCCACCAAGATAACAAGACCGTTGGGAATCAATAGTGAGCATATTTATTAAATTTATTGTAAAGATAGTTATTTTTAGGTCATTTAAAACTTGTGGTTACTTTTTGCTATGACTATTTTAGTTTACCAAATATATTCCAGAATAATCTCACTATCATAAAGTTTCACTTGGCACACAAATACGTTTGTTATGTACCCTAATATTTACCAAAGTGAGGATATACGGGTTTATGTTGCTACACGTGTGTCTGAGACTTCTGCGGGGACGCAGCACCGTTGTCCCGTCTTTACGTTACTTTTTGTTCCTTCAAAAAATAATAACTGCTACTGAATGTCGTACACCGAATAACTAAGATGTTTGCAAGACAAAAAAAATAAATAATGACGGCCCAAGCTCTCCACAATCCAAGATGACGGCCGCTACTGATTCGCACCTGGCACCTCACTCAGGACCATGATCTCGGAACTCCATAATGAGGCTTCTACTGAACTTTCGAAAATTACGAAATAAGTACTTTATCAAGTAGACAATTTTTTTTTAAAACTATGATTAGCTTGCCAAAACTAAAAAAAAACGTTATGCTTAAGTATTTATAATAGAGGACAATAAAAAAGTAAATTTCTTCGTTTGAATTACGGTTTGAATAATAAAGGAAACATGATGAAACATACTTAGTAAGTCTTGTATAGTGAGAACAAAACTAACACAAATAAAGTTAACCTTAAAGGACGTGTGAGCGCCCACAGAACGGGCCAAATGTCATGCGAGGCAGGCTCCACAGCTGAACACAGTCGCTCTGCCGAGTCGAACATAGCGGGGCTCGGTCACACACCAACTGCTCTGAAAACATCGATCATCGTAATGACCCCGGTGCGTGTATCTACGTTTCACTCGTTAAATATACGGTCAACATATTATGAACACGTAAAGCACTCTAGGGAAAATGCCGAACTCCTCGACAGCGCTCCTGGAGCACCGACTCTTCCTCTGGGACCTCAAACGAGTCTGGCCCGCACCTCAAACCTTCTGCTTGCTCGAGTGTGTACGAGTCCACCCGCACCTTAGACCTGCCGCTTGCTCGAGTGTGTACGAGTCCACCCGCACCTTAGACCTGCCCTTGCTAGAGTGTTTAATAGTCCGGCCCGCGTCTCAGACCTGCCGCTGCTCGAGTGTGTAGTAGTCGATTGATCCCGTTCATTCCCTCATATTGCCTGAGAGTTCTGTACAATGTCTCCTAGTTCTTGCTAGGAGACACTATACAGAACTCTCAGGCAATATGTATGCAGCTGTTCATCTTGCTGCTAAATATAGCCTTTTATATTGTTTTTTTTTTACTTTAATTACAACATTAACACATATAAAAGATGGTATATTTTAACTCTAATATTTTTGGATATCAATGAATTTGAAATGTATTTGCCAATTAATTCAATTTGTTTTTAAATTTTGTACTGATTGTAGTATAATGAAGCAAATTTGATCGTTATTTAAGAAAACTATGGTTTATGCTTCAGTTATTGCAATAATTATGCACTTGTTTTATGTAATGCTTCCTGAATTATTTGTTGTTTGCACACAACGTGCTTAAGTTTTGAGCAAGCCCCTATTGCTGCGTATTTAACGCTCTTAGTTTGCGCATTAGGGCTGCTATATCCAACAAATTGGCTTTATTTATAACATAAATATAAAAATTGAAGTAAGCTAATACTACTTGCCATAGCTGCAATAAAGCTGTCTTTGTAGCTGTATTCTTGTAACGTTTCTCTCTTTGTAACAAAATAGTGGTCTTTGGATCACTGACTTCTTCAGACATCTTCTGTCCTTAGTCAGAATTAAACCTTAACTTCCAAGACTTGGTTACAATAACATTTTTTAGTAAATCTCCAATAATAAATTAAAATTATTTTATTCACTAGAAAAAATAACTACTGTTTACGACTTAAAAAATAATCTATGATTGAATATAGTATTTAATAAGTTCTAAATGCAAACCTCCATGTAGAATGCAAAAAAAAAAAACCTAAAGTAGTAGCCTACCGTGGAGGGACTAAAATCTCTATTATTTACATTTAGAAAGCGTTCGCTTAAAAACAGTTACCAAAATATCTATATTTATTATGCAAATGAACTATTTGTTCAAAAATACCAAAATTTTACGCGAGAACTATCAACAAACTGAACAAATGTCTTTGAAATACAGAAAATAATTGAATAAAATAAAACTTTTACTAGAATTTCAAACTCACGTTATCATACATTTTTTTATGGTTGAAGATATAAACTATTTGAACATTCAGAACACACATCAAACAAAATATTTTTATATGTAACAATTTGAAATATTCTATTTACATAAACATTATAACTTGATTTTACAAGACAGTATAAGAATGCATTACTTGCCACTTTTATCATCTGTGTAGGGGAATAGTCCATACTCCACTGCAAATCAAAAATTTACTAAATTAAAAATAAAAAGATTAAAACAAATTTATTTATTTAGAAAATCATTTGAAAGAATACCCAACAACTGTATTTTATTGTATAAATAACTTCGAAAATTGATAAATACTGCTTTAAACCCAGGAAAATTAAATGTCTGTATTTTACACGTGGACTTTGTATTGGCTAACATAAATTATGATACCATAAATTTATATATTATATGTCTCTTTTTGTGTCTATCCTGTATTTATGTTTTAAAAAAAAATCATTTGCGATTTTTAATATACTGATGCTAATATGAAAAAATACTTAATTAGAATTACTTAAATTAATAATTTGGACTGGCTGTTTACAATGCACCTTGTTGAAATACGTTACTTTTTTCGTGGAATACACACATAAAATGCTAATCTTGTAGTTAAAATTGTGTGTTCGTATTATGTTTTTACCGTGTTTTTATTAGCTTCACCTGTATTTGTGTATGGACTAGATAATAAAATCATTTCATTCAATTTTTACCAACTTTTCGACTTCAAAATGTGTTGAAATTTTGCATACACATAAAGAACCTCTGACAATACAATATTTTGATAACTTAATATTATTAAGGGGGAGTGTGTGTTTAAAGGTTCAAAAAAACATTAATTTCGAGCTATGGGTAACAACCAGGCTTTTCATGTATCCATGAGGTCGGAGCATGGTGGTCGACTGATACCCTGGAGGTGTTAACGACTTAAAATGTCGAAAATTTTTAAAATCAGTGCTTTTTCAATTTGGAGTGTTTTCGATCCAAAAGGTCGGGTTATGGTGAAAAATGTGCCCGGGGTTCGTTAATGGCAGTGTGGGTACTATATCTGAAATTATCTGGCCACTCTTCCGGCGTGATTCCATCAGTCCGTGTTGATTTCGGCACAGATGGTGCGCATTTAATCAAACAAATTTTCCAGAGAAATACAGCTGTGGTACTACAGAAACGGAAATGTTGCCAATAATACTGAGTTGGACATCTACCGTACATAAAATGAAAAGCTGCTCTGTAGATTATGCAGTTGATTATTTGGGGTCGCATCTCTTTGCTGCCGGACAGGCTTATGTAGCTCTTAGTCGCGTAAAGTCACTGGATGGTCTACAAGAATAATAACTTGATTGCTCTAAGATAACAAGAAAGGTTCCATGTAATGTTGACGCATTAGCTGAAATTACTAGTTTTAACTAATGATTAATTTCTAGTTCATTGTAATAAATAAATACTTTAATCACTCATTTTTAGTATTTTTAATTTGTTGCAATTACGCGTATTCAATATTTTAATTTACTTTGAGACTAAAAATAATAAAATAAACTTATAACTTAAAACAATTTAAAAACTATGATTTTATTATTGAATAAACTAAAAATTTAAAAAAATCTAAATTTATGTTTCTTGTTCAACAGCCAAATAATTCACTACAACTTTCATCTTTCATTTTCGTAATGACTATATCCTAAAATTTTCGAAATTACTGTATCCCAACATTTTCGCATGATTTGGCTGTTAGACAAAAAAACTTAAATTTATAATTTAATTTATTAATTTTTTTGTTTATTCACCTATAAAAGCGTTATTTTTTTTTAAACTATAAGTTTATTTAACGCTTTTATTAGCTTCACTTGTAACTATTTAATCAAAACTTGTAAGTCGATTTTAACCTACTTCTATTTGTCATATCGATTTGAAACTTTGCAAGTATATGTAATACGGATGACAGTACAATAATTTCACGTCTTTGCCAGGAGTTAGACTGCCCCCCCCCCCCCTCGAGGGGTGGCCACTTGCCCCCGAGTTTTCTAAATTCAGGAATATTGAAGTCCGTCGATTCTGACGAGCTCTCGAGGTCTTGAGGCACCATCAGGCCCCCTCGGACGAGCCCTGGCGGGGGTGGGGGAATCTATTTCCTCCGAAATTTTCGGGACTTTGAAAATTGATTTTGTGGTGCATTTCTAGAAGTATTACGAAGTGGGACGTCGTTGGGTCAACCCCTCCCCTCTTTGAAGGGGATGGGTCCTGGCCCTTTCAATAATTTTTTTAAATATTATTAAATGGTTCACACTTTTGGAGAAACATATCACAATATTTATACAATATTGTTTTTCAATAGTATCATAGAATAATATTGTTTTCCATAGAAAAATGATTAGTCTATGAGTATCAGCATGCTCTTTGTAATTTATAGTTATATCCATGCTTCTGCTGCCACGAATTGATCCTGTGATGCATTTCGAGGAATTAAAAAAAATAATTAAATATAAAATAAAAAGTAAACAAAAATTATATTTAAGTTACAAAAAACACTATGTATACGTTGTATGAACTAAAAAGTAAAAAAAAATCTTTAAATTTTAGTAATTTTTGAAGTTATACTTCTTTAAGCGCGTTATGAAAAAATGATGAGAGTGAAATTTTAAGATGCGCGCGCATCACCGTAACACAAAACTAAAAGGTTGAAGCTGCCGGCTAAATCGCTCATTAAGTCTCGAAAAAAAGCTACCAACAAAATAGAAATAGAACCTCTATTAGTCGCGCATGTTGGCACGCTCGTCGCCTCTGATCACTGTTTTCGTATTTATAATATTTATCCACATGTTTCTAGTTTCTACATTCATAACACGTGTTTTAGTTTCATACAAGTGCGAATTGTAAATGTGCTAATAAATTATATTTAGTAGTGATTGAAATTGAATATTTTGATTAATATTATTTACTATTATAATATTAGTAAAAAAATTGTGCTTGTATACTTTTTCAAGTGCTCCAATATAATTGAGGTTAACTATCCGTATGTATTATTTATTGATATAAATTAAAATATATTATTATTTAATATAATTAATACTAAATATTATTAAATTATTAATGTTAAATATTTATTATCCATTATTTGATATTTACAAAATAAAGTTAAAAAATTTAATAAAACATTTAATAAAAATTTTGTGATAAAAATTAAAATCGAACGTCAAATTAAAATATTAATTTTTAATATTTATTATTAAATTGAATAAAAAATAAATATTTATAATAATTAATGAACAAATTTAATGAATTTTTTTATTAAAATGAAAAGTGAATATTTAATCAAGAAAATAATAAATATTAAAAAAAATGAAATAACTTAAATTAATTTTTTGATTTATTATTAAATTTATTTATTTTAAAATATTAAATAATACATAAAAATATTTAAAATTAAGAATCTTATAATATTTAGTACAAATTATGTCATATATTTATTATTCTCTAAATTTTATTTTATTAATTTTTTCAAATTTAAACTGAACTTTATTGACTGTGTTGACTATCTTTTTCCAGCCCTTTTATTATTTTATTGTAATAAATTATTT
The DNA here is from genome assembly GCF_032445375.1 of Bacillus rossius redtenbacheri. Lineage (NCBI taxonomy): Eukaryota > Metazoa > Arthropoda > Insecta > Phasmatodea > Bacillidae > Bacillus > Bacillus rossius. The sequence continues at coordinate 17,029,256 of NW_026962012.1, read as the reverse complement.
GCATGCAATTAAAAAATATTTTTTAATGATGCCAAAGAAGTATAACTTCTCACGCGCGTACATAAGTACACGCACCCATTTTTTTGAACGTGAAAAAATGTACTACAATTTCGTATAACGTAAATTTTTTAATTACTCGTAGCTTAAAATATGAATCAAGTAATAATGAAAACAGTTATTTTTAATGAAAAAAAAACGTAGGGTGCTTGATATCAGTTTTCTTAAATATTCTAACAGTAATGTTTATTTATTAAGATAGAGTAATAAAGAAAATTAAATGACAGCATTGCAAGCTTCATATCAGATGACTTAAATTTTCTACCACAAATGGCTATTATTTGGAACAGAGTCACTATGAAAATGAAAGACGAGAGAACTTCAAGCCATTTTCATAGTTAAAATTGTAGTTCATTGTTTCGCGTTTAGACAAATTACTTAAATTTAAAGAGTATTTTTTTTTACTTTTTAGTTCATGCAGCATAGCGTGTTTTTTAGTTTTTTAAAATATAGGTAATATTATTATGTATCTGTATACTTTTTTATGTTTGTATAAACGTGCGTATATATACACATGCATTACCTACATATATTTATTCATCCAAGAAATTATTGAAAAATTGTCATAAAAACATAAAACTGCGAACAAAAAATCTTAACCTCTGATTATGAGACAAAAAAATCAGTTCATATCATGTTCCATACGTAGCTGATGAAAGCAGCTTCTCGTTGTTTGTTGGGAAGGAAAATATGTGTAAATATGTTTCAATTGCTATTACACACTTAGGACACCCAACAAGTAGTAATCTATAATGTCATCAGCAGTGCATCAATCACTAAGATCTTTTCATTCACTTTATAAGTTTTAGTACCATTGTTATTTATAATTTAGTAACCACTTAATTTAATAGTTAATAAATAAAAGTACCTTAACCAAAAGTCATCAATCTTTTGATTTCTTTAGCCTTAGGCCTACCTTCCTCCCTACCACCATCATCGTATTAAATGAAAGATAACGAAAATATCCATGTTTATGGAATAAATCGATGGAAGAATACGGAAGTCAGGAAATGCAGGCAATGCCTGGGATGTGATTCCAAGGGGATGCCATCAAACTTAGTTGAATTTATCCTGAAATAATCCGTAAATTTGGTTTTGTCCCTCACTATCAACTGCTTCATCAAATGAAATCCTTCAAACAATTTTTTTTAGATTAAATTCATGAACCCATTTATTTTTACGTTCACATAACTGTGAGAGCCAGCAGAGTATTATCATCGTCGGAATCATCAATCGAATCCCACGGCATGAAACTCTCCGACATCGCGAGCTATAACATCCTGTGTGGCCACCAGGCGCAGCGAACATAGCGATCATAGCTAACATAGCGAACATAGCGAACATAGCTAACATAGCGAACATAGCGAACATAGCTAACATAGCGTTGCTGTCTGCGTGGCCTCGACTTTTGGGGCGATCACGTGGATAACAAGGCCGGGCATCCAGTTAGATGACTGCAGAAACAAGGCAGTCCATTTTTCTTTTGTACCAGCCGTGTATACTGTTTGTACCTATATAATTTCTTCTCGTTTGAGCGTTAAACAATTTTAATAATGATAAATCTGAAGTTATTATCCACAGCACTTAATATTAAATACTAGCTCAATTTTTTTCATTTGGCATCAGCAATATGAGGCAGCTAAAAATACTCTTTCAAAGGTTTTTCTTACAGAGTAGTAATAAGAATATTTTTTTAAAAATTATTCTTTTCACAAATTAGTGTTTTGAATAAGGTTATATTATAGCTTGAAATAAGACGGAACCTTATTTATTTTTCCTTTCATTGGCTTGAATAGTGGAAGACAACTGAAGATTCTCTCTTCAGTCCGCTAATAGTAGTTCCCATTTGAATTCTAATGTTAAATATAAACACTTTATGACATTGAAAATGACGGTACAGATATTATAATAATATTTTGGACCCATCATAAATTTTTCATGTATAAACTGATGCATTAATATATGTTTCTATCATAAACAAGTCTACAAGTTAATGTAACATCATAATAAAGATTTTAAAATTTTGTTATTTTAGTTCTAGGCGTAAAATGGTTTTTGGTAACACAAATATATAGCTCTGAAGAAAGAACTCAAATACAATATAGGATACCTTTTGTACAAAATTATTGAAAAATATACATGCCAAAATAAACATCCTTACTTGTTTAAAGTTCCTCTCCATAGTCGAAAGTTATTGTTTCCAACTCCATTATTTACACATGTAGAAGAATTCAAATCCATAAAATTACTACAAACAATATTTTTTGTCTGAAAATACTAAAATATAAGTATAATTTCTTGCAGTAATATTACTGATAGTACATATAATATGTTTATTATATGAAAATATTTTCAAGATCTCGGTGGCGAAACCATGGCGAAACCATGTCGAAACTCATTAGGCGCGTGAACATGACGATGTCTCCAACTAGCAGCGCTGCATTAGCGTGTCTCGCGCTGTACACATGCCACCGCGTCTCTGCGATGTCCAGCTATGTCTAATATTTAATGACAAATTTCAACCTAATCATCATTATATTTATAGGCAAACTTTTGTATTTGCTTTTTTTTTTTCAAAAGTACAGCATCTGCAATAGAATATAAATAGCTGTAGTAGAAAAGTGTCTTTAATAAATACAAAATAATTCAGGAGAATTTAAAATGACATTCTCTAGCACACATGGATGCCACTTCAAACCGCGCGCCGCCGAGCGCCTCCGCTCCCTTCCCCTTATCAGTCTGCCTCCACCTTAGCGCCTTCGCTCCCTTCCCCTTATCAGTCTGCCTCCACCTTAGCGCCTTCGCTCCCTTCCCCTTATCAGTCTGCCTCCACCTTAGCGCCTTCGCTCCCTTCCCCTTATCAGTCTGCCTCCACCTTAGCGCCTCCGCTCCCTTCCCCTTATCATTCTGCCTCCACCTTAGCGCCTCCGCTCCCTTCCCCTTATCAGTCTGCCTCCACCTTAGCGCCTCCGCTCCCTTCCCCTTATCAGTCTGCCTCCACCTTAGCGCCTCCGCTCCCTTCCCCTTATCAGTCTGCCTCCACCTTAGCGCCTTCGCTCCCTTCCCCTTATCAGTCTGCCTCCACCTTAGCGCCTTCGCTCCCTTCCCCTTATCAGTCTGCCTCCACCTTAGCGCCTCCGCTCCCTTCCCCTTATCAGTCTGCCTCCACCTTAGCGCCTCCGCTCCCTTCCCCTTATCATTCTGCCTCCACCTTAGCGCCTTCGCTCCCTTCCCCTTATCAGTCTGCCTCCACCTTAGCGCCTTCGCTCCCTTCCCCTTATCATTCTGCCTCCACCTTAGCGCCTTCGCTCCCTTCCCCTTATCAGTCTGCCTCCACCTTAGCGCCTTCGCTCCCTTCCCCTTATCAGTCTGCCTCCACCTTAGCGCCTTCGCTCCCTTCCCCTTATCAGTCTGCCTCCACCTTAGCGCCTCCGCTCCCTTCCCCTTATCATTCTGCCTCCACCTTAGCGCCTCCGCTCCCTTCCCCTTATCAGTCTGCCTCCACCTTAGCGCCTTCGCTCCCTTCCCCTTATCATACTGCCTCCACCTTAGCGCCTTCGCTCCCTTCCCCTTATCAGTCTGCCTCCACCTTAGCGCCTTCGCTCCCTTCCCCTTATCAGTCTGCCTCCACCTTAGCGCCTTCGCTCCCTTCCCCTTATCATTCTGCCTCCACCTTAGCGCCTTCGCTCCCTTCCCCTTATCAGTCTGCCTCCACCTTAGCGCCTCCGCTCCCTTCCCCTTATCAGTCTGCCTCCACCTTAGCGCCTTCGCTCCCTTCCCCTTATCAGTCTGCCTCCACCTTAGCGCCTCCGCTCCCTTCCCCTTATCATTCTGCCTCCACCTTAGCGCCTTCGCTCCCTTCCCCTTATCAGTCTGCCTCCACCTTAGCGCCTTCGCTCCCTTCCTCTTATCAGTCTGCCTCCACCTTAGCGCCTTCGCTCCCTTCCCCTTATCAGTCTGCCTCCACCTTAGCGCCTTCGCTCCCTTCCCCTTATCAGTCTGCCTCCACCTTAGCGCCTCCGCTCCCTTCCCCTTATCATTCTGCCTCCACCTTAGCGCCTTCGCTCCCTTCCCCTTATCAGTCTGCCTCCACCTTAGCGCCTCCGCTCCCTTCCCCTTATCATTCTGCCTCCACCTTAGCGCCTTCGCTCCCTTCCCCTTATCAGTCTGCCTCCACCTTAGCGCCTTCGCTCCCTTCCCCTTATCAGTCTGCCTCCACCTTAGCGCCTTCGCTCCCTTCCCCTTATCAGTCTGCCTCCACCTTAGCGCCTCCGCTCCCTTCCCCTTATCATTCTGCCTCCACCTTAGCGCCTTCGCTCCCTTCCCCTTATCAGTCTGCCTCCACCTTAGCGCCTCCGCTCCCTTCCTCTTATCAGTCTGCCTCCACCTTAGCGCCTTCGCTCCCTTCCCCTTATCAGTCTGCCTCCACCTTAGCGCCTTCGCTCCCTTCCCCTTATCAGTCTGCCTCCACCTTAGCGCCTTCGCTCCCTTCCCCTTATCATTCTGCCTCCACCTTAGCGCCTCCGCTCCCTTCCCCTTATCAGTCTGCCTCCACCTTAGCGCCTTCGCTCCCTTCCCCTTATCAGTCTGCCTCCACCTTAGCGCCTCCGCTCCCTTCCCCTTATCATTCTGCCTCCACCTTAGCGCCTTCGCTCCCTTCCCCTTATCAGTCTGCCTCCACCTTAGCGCCTTCGCTCCCTTCCCCTTATCAGTCTGCCTCCACCTTAGCGCCGTCGCTCCCTTCCCCTTATCAGTCTGCCTCCACCTTAGCGCCTTCGCTCCCTTCCCCTTATCAGTCTGCCTCCACCTTAGCGCCTTCGCTCCCTTCCCCTTATCAGTCTGCCTCCACCTTAGCGCCTTCGCTCCCTTCCCCTTATCAGTCTGGCTCCACCTTAGCGCCTTCGCTCCCTTCCCCTTATCAGTCTGCCTCCACCTTAGCGCCTCCGCTCCCTTCCCCTTATCAGTCTGCCTCCACCTTAGCGCCTTCGCTCCCTTCCCCTTATCAGTCTGCCTCCACCTTAGCGCCTCCGCTCCCTTCCCCTTATCAGTCTGCCTCCACCTTAGCGCCTTCGCTCCCTTCCCCTTATCAGTCTGCCTCCACCTTAGCGCCTTCGCTCCCTTCCCCTTATCAGTCTGCCTCCACCTTAGCGCCTTCGCTCCCTTCCCCTTATCAGTTGCCTCCACCTTAGCGCCTCCGCTCCCTTCCCCTTATCAGTCTGCCTCCACCTTAGCGCCTTCGCTCCCTTCCCCTTATCAGTCTGCCTCCACCTTAGCGCCTTCGCTCCCTTCCCCTTATCAGTCTGCCTCCACCTTAGCGCCTTCGCTCCCTTCCCCTTATCAGTCTGCCTCCACCTTAGCGCCTTCGCTCCCTTCCCCTTATCAGTCTGCCTCCACCTTAGCGCCTTCGCTCCCTTCCCCTTATCAGTCTGCCTCCACCTTAGCGCCTTCGCTCCCTTCCCCTTATCAGTCTGCCTCCACCTTAGCGCCTTCGCTCCCTTCCCCTTATCAGTCTGCCTCCACCTTAGCGCCTTCGCTCCCTTCCCCTTATCAGTCTGCCTCCACCTTAGCGCCTTCGCTCCCTTCCCCTTATCAGTCTGCCTCCACCTTAGCGCCTTCGCTCCCTTCCCCTTATCAGTCTGCCTCCACCTTAGCGCCTCCGCTCCCTTCCCCTTATCAGTCTGCCTCCACCTTAGCGCCTCCGCTCCCTTCCCCTTATCAGTCTGCCTCCACCTTAGCGCCTCCGCTCCCTTCCCCTTATCAGTCTGCCTCCACCTTAGCGCCTTCGCTCCCTTCCCCTTATCAGTCTGCCTCCACCTTAGCGCCTTCGCTCCCTTCCCCTTATCAGTCTGCCTCCACCTTAGCGCCTCCGCTCCCTTCCCCTTATCAGTCTGCCTCCACCTTAGCGCCTTCGCTCCCTTCCCCTTATCAGTCTGCCTCCACCTTCCCTCCTGTCCGATCCAACGGCCATAGCCAGGTAATAAAATAGAGCAACTATTTATGGCCAACAGCAATGAATAAAAAAAAGTACGTTCTTGTACAAGCACGGCCAGTCAAGGTAATCAATACTTAAGGCTATGATAAGAATGAGAATATTAAATCTGGGGGTGTCGCGCCACAGTTCGGGTATGGCGCAGCAGTCATTCTTCAAACAGCTGATTAACTACAAAGCAATTTAAGCAGACACAGGACAACCAAAATTTCTAAAAGTGGCGGCCGAAACAGGAATTTAGAATACTGGAATAGAACCCTAACCTCAGGAGAATTTGAGCTACGTAAACAACAAGAGCATGGCCACTTCACATTAATTTAATCAATCATACATTTTATAAACTGTTACATTTATCAGTAACTTCTGATATGACTCATACGGACATAATTAATATTTCTTAGTGGGTAAACATCTTAGCTCTTGGTGTATGGCATTCGGCGGGAGTAATATCGTGAATGGAAAGAAATTCAACTAGAATGCTGATGTGTCACCACGGTGCGGCCATCTGTGCAAGTCTCAGAAATCTCGAAAAGATTCGACGGCTGACCCACTTGATTCATCGGTATATATTACTTTCATGAACATTACAGAATTTACACTGTATGTAGGTATTAAAAATATTACTTTATAACAGTACAATTATACTAAACAATATATTTTATAGTCAAAAAAAGAAGTGACACCTTAAAAAAATACATTAGGAACCTGGCATATTTTGTCAACCCTTAGTGAACATTGAAATGTAAATAGTGTAGCGTTCATCATACTGTAAATACACAACATATTTCTAGCCTTGATATATTCGAGGCCGTGAAAAATCAAAGAATTTCGTAATTTAATTTTTACTGTCAACTCTTAAATGTTTAATCAGCTCTACAAGGTTAAGTTTTGTTTGTAGAAAGTATTTACATACTGATTTCTGTTGTTTATGCAAAAACACATGTACATACACATACTTACTTAGTGTTATAATATGTAATTTAAAAAATTTTAGGTTATTTTATTTGTAATGTATCTATTGGACTGCATCTCTTGGTTTGAAAATGACATAAGAGATAGCGCTGTGTTTGTAATGCTTTAGAGTTTTTAAAAAAGAGTTAAATTTCTTTGAGGCCCTTTTTTTTCTACGCAATTTTCATGGTTAATAAATAAAAGGTGTTTTTGAAATTGCGATGGTATCTTGTTATGACTATTCAAGTTTACAAAATGTATTCCACGATAGTTTTATTACCATAATGTTTCCTTTGGCACGTCAATACACTTAGTACATTCCCCTATGTTCGTGAAAGTTAATATATACGGGTGCATGTTGCCACATGTGTGTCCAACATCTTGACGAATATGGCTCGTGGCTATAGTAGTTTATGCATGCAATGAGTCGTGCTTTTTCGTGCGTGCAGCTGGCGTTCATCGATTTATAAGACGTTATCACGTCAAAATTAAATTTGTGAAAAAAATTGTTATTCGGGTCTAATCAGGAAGGGATAATTTTGTTATTAAAATGTAACTAATACTCAACAAATATCTAAAATGATCTAGTGGGTATCACCGTGTACCGTAAAAGAAAAAAAAATTATTAAACAATGCCAAAGAGTATTTTAAATTTAAATATTGGACCGAGCAACATAATCACGAATAATAAAACAATTAGTTGATATTGGTATGAAGGAAATATTATTTCATAGTTAATAATACATTTGAGTTAAAACAAATCACGTATTTTTTAATTTGAAAACTTAAGGAAGTCTTGCATTCGCTAGCTAAAGAATTGGTTAAAGCCTTCTTATACACTAAATAACTTCCCCGGGTCTGTAGGAAGAACTGGAAAGTTTTGGAGAAGATGTTAGGGGAAACACTACTCGCACATCTTTATAACGTACCGATGAGGCAACTAAACTTTGTGAGAGGCCGAATGAGTCGTATTTCACAGACACAAAGCTCGCCCGGCGAAGCAAACGTCATAGAAAACTACGCAATATCTTCGCACTTTGCCATGTGATAGGTTTACGATGCACGACACTCACTGCTTTACCATTCTGGTAGTTTCGCTAGTTGTAGCATGTTAGTATATTGTTTGCATTGCAGTGTTCATCTTGGGACTTGTTGTGACAAGGCATTTTACTGAGAACTTCCAGGATTTTTCTCAAAGTTTCACATTTGACTGACGCGTTGAATACCAGTTGCCAGCACCAAAAATTGTCACGACACATCACCTAGGCGTGAAACTGCGTAGAGTTGAAGAAAGTTCTAATTGAAATAATTATTACAAATGATAATTTTTCAATTGAATTATAAGTGCCTAGTCATCCTACACTTGCAAATTTTCCGCTACCTCTGGTAGATGAACCTCTGTGGAAGTTGGAATGTTTCCTCGAAATGTAATAACTAGGGACTGGAAAAATTCGTGGTATCGATTACCTCCAGGATAGACTCCACGATCCTCTATGTACTCGGGAACATTACACCAGCTCATTGGCTACTGACACGTGACACCCGTTAACTGGGATGTTTGTGATTAGATACTTCTTACGTTAAGGGTCATTCATTGGCTCACAGTCCTTCAGGCAAACTGTGTTCCAATCACAGAAGCGGCAGTAAGTTACACGCACTTGGATTCTAGCCTATCGCGAAATGTAACCGCGAATTTTTCCGGTCTCTAGTAATAACACCTCCAGTTAAAATTAATTGACTAATTACTACCAATAGAGACCTGCAAAATTCGCGGTTTCGATGGCCTTCAGGATAGACTGCACATACCCCTGTACACTCGGGCTAATAACGCATTTTCATAGGCTGCCGACTTGTAAGTCGTCTCAGCTGGTTTGTCTGTGATTCGATCCTTCTTTGGTTGAGGGTTTATAACTGGTTGAGATTCGTCCAGATGAACAGTAAGCCAATAGCAAAAATTATCTAAGAGGTATATGTGTTTGAAATCTAGCCTATCACCGAATGAATCTCGCGAATTGTGCAGGTCTTTAACTATCAGTGCGGGTTTTGCGCTCAGTGCGGAAGGGCATTGCAGCTGTGACGGAGTGGTCTGCTCGCCACGAGGACCAGAAGGCTAACGGCTCGCGGCAGGAATGCCAGGCGCTAATTCCCCTCCGAGTCCACGGATCAGGTCGGCGCTGCGAGGCACACTGGCGCCACCGAACAAGTTGCCGCGCCGCAGCTTCAAGGTCACGCGAGATCGCCGCGGCGCCTTGCAGGGACCTGTGTGGCAACAGCGTATCAATTATATATATCATCCCGATTCAAGCCCGTGTGCAGAAGTTAGGACCCAACCACCAAATTATATCCCGCCACGTTGGCTCCTGCCGTCTTGGATTGCAACATAGTGGAAACAACCATCTCGGATGATGTTTATAGCTATACATTGACCCCTTCGCCATCTTGAATCCGCTACTTTAATCGACCACGACAGTGGTAGCTGGGACTGGCTTCCGGCTGTGATGCCTGGTGCCGGTCCGCCAACTGGGATTGTGACGTATCGGCGGCCATCTTGGATGACTTTGAGCTTCACATTGGACCTGAACCTACAAAATTTGCCAAAAAAAAATCCTAAACATCCACCAAAATTTTTAGTTTTTTTAGAAACAATTTCTGCCAAAAATCCCTAAACGTTTTAAAAATAAAAATAAATTCCCTGTTTAGAGGGAAAATTTCCCGTTTTGAGGGATATTTTTTCGTTATGTTCCTCAAACATTCAAAGATTTGGCATTCGAAAAACCTCAAAAGACTTTAGCCTTAGAAAGAACCAAAATTCTTAAAAAAAGCTTAAGAGTCCTAAAAGAGCAAGCCACCCTAAACCGCTTAGGTCACGACCTTGACCTTGACCGTAAAAATGAAATCTTTAATTTTTGACAAAGAATTTTTAAAAAATTCAAAAAAATTTTTTTTTTAAAATTCTTACTTCAAATGTTTAGTTACTTAATATATTTCGGTCCACGGTTCGATTCCAGACGAGAGTAAACAGTTAATTTATGTTTAAAGATTTTTGAAAATCTTAATTAAAATATAAAAAAATAAATAAAGAATTGCTTATGTCAAATTTGCCAACTTTTATTTTAGAAAAATTGCACTTTTCGTTACGTCCACCATCTTGAAATTCCGTATTTTTATGCTAGAAAATCGAAAAAAAATTTCAATAAATAAATAAATGAATAAAATATTTATTAAAAACATTTCACTATCTTGGATTATTACGTCACGGTTGCCATCTTAAAAGTCCGTAATGATTTAGCAAGATATAAAGGAAAAATTAATTAAATAAAAAAATTAAATACAATTTTTATAATATTTTAATTAAAAAAAAACACTTGAGTTCCGATCCGGCGAGGGCTAAATAAACTATGACGACAGATCCTACTTCCACGGAAGCCACCCGCAAACTGACCTCCTACCACTAATGCCAAGGTATATATAGCCATCTAGTATGACGTCATGTCCGCCATCAGTAATAATTTATTACTGTGATGCCTGCCATCGTGATATTTGGGAGCCATCTTGAAAAATCGTAATTATTAACTATAAAATGAGGAAAAATTACAAAATTCATTAATAAACCCAATTATTAATGAACTGATTGATAAATTTGATAGATTTTTGTCCTTGGTTTGATACTTGTCTGATACAAAAATTTAATATTATTAAATATATTAATTTCAATAAATATGGTGAAAAGTCCTAGAATCTGCTTTAATTCCTCTACTTCCAGCCCCTACTAAGCCGATGATGACATATTATTTGACCTATTGGAAATTCGTAATAATTAACCTAGAAGTTCGGGTAGAATTCCAAACCATCAAAATTTACGTATTAATAATTTACTGATTGGATCGAAGGATGTTTGTCCTTGCTTGGATCCTTGGCCAATGAGAAAACGTTTATCTAATTAAAAATTACCAAAAAAAGTGACAGGTTCGAGAAATAAAACAACAAAATTACAAACAAAAATATTATTACATAAATCCTACACTACTACATGAACACTTGCTAACGTTAGCAATCTAATAAACATTTGGTTCTGCATTGGCTTGAACAGATAAATTTTCAGCCGCAAACGGTTTACCGAAGACAGTGACCAGCCAGATCCTTTTCCTACATACCTAGTCCTTTTATTCCCCATAGAGTTTCTCGATACTGTGTTTAACTGACTACTTAAAATCGTCTGAATTGTAAATGGGAGTATTCACTGTCTTGAACGCACACTTCTTCACTTTGTCCTCGAACGGATATGGTTTGCCATATACACCGTCCAACAAGTTATATTTTAAAGGCCCATACGTTGATACTTCATCAGTAAGCGTATTTATAATGTTCTGCTTGATATCGGCAAGAATAGTACAAATGTCTTTCGATTCTCTAAACGTATTAAGGTAACAGTAGTCTTTAAAAATACCACGAATTTCTGATTTCACCAAATTAAATCCATTATCATTTACCTGTAATGCACCGAGCACAGTTGTGTGTTTAGTGTCATGTCCAGATGTCATCGCAATCGGTTCCAGAACATCTGCTTGTGTTCTTGTACGCATACGATTCTTTAACCTAAACCGAGGAGTCGAAATGTCTGAAGGCAGTTCCACAGTAGGCACATTGATTCCACCTTTAAAGTCTTTCGTGACTCGTCACAAACTGTCTGTACGAGTAAATCACACATGACACCTATCACAACAAATCTTCATACGAGAAGAATTATTCGTAAATTTACTTCTCTCGTGTCTTCGTGCATCATGGGAAAATGCGAACGTCATATTACAGTTGCCGCAAGGATTTCCAGTCAATGAATACGAACCTTTCAGACCCAAACCAGATGCTGATGTTATTGCAGTAGTATGTTTTGGCCGGTCCGGGCACAGGCTTCAGGCTGTGGAGCCAGTGGAGCCGACCGCCATCTTGGATTGTGACGTAACGGTGGCCATATTGGATGGTCGTGACCTTGACCTTTAACCTTGACCTTGACCTTTGAACTTCACCTTGACCCCGGTGGCTATCTTGGATCCGCCATCTTGGATCCGCCATCTTTAAATCGAGCGCCCCACTCATTATGATGAAATTTTCGTCTGACCGCCATATTGATATTTTCTGTTCCACTGGAGGCCGTCATCTTGGATGCCGTCGAATAGGTTTCTGTTGTTTGTTCCTAGAGAGCGCCAGCATCGCTCTTGATTTTTTTTTGTTCTTCTGGAGGCCGCCATCTTGGATACCGTTGAATTTGTTTCTGCTGTTTATTCATTGAGAGCGCCAGCGTCGCTCTGTCTCATCACATAAGGTCGATGTTCCATTACCTACCATAGCTATTATGGTCCTTATCGACATATTAAATTAAATTATTTATGCAAAATACAGTGGAAGCGCTGTGATTCGAACCATCGAAGCTCTGATCTCTAGGTTGGAAAACATATGCCTTTAACCGAACGGCCATCGAGACATTTACCAGACTGAGAATTAAATAATAAGGTTGGCCCTATATATAAAAATAACATGAATATTCGGACTTGTATTTTTTTTTAATTTGAAGTAATATTATCATCACCTGTTCGAGACAGAACCACCAACTTCTATTAAGACGTAACTGTTGCAATTATCGTTACGGTCGCCATCTTGAAAATCCGTAATTTTAATGCTAGGAATTCCGAAAAAATTCCAAAAAATATTTAAAAATTTGCCTACTTCAAATGTTTAGTTACTTAAACGATTTCGGTCCTCGGTTCGATTCCCGACGAGAGTAAAGCAGTAATTTATTAATATATTATACAAATTCTCAATTAAAAGTAATAAAAACGTCTTATGCTACACCCGACATTTTCAATTATGTCACCACTGTATCAGTTATCGTTACGGATGCCATCTTGAAAATCTTTATTTATTATCCGATTTTATTGAAAAAAGTTCAAAATTCATCAAAAAATATCTTATTCATATACTGATTGAATCGATCGATTCCCGTCCTTTTTTCGGACCAGGTAAGAACAAAAAATAAAAAAACGACAGATCCTTCCTCCACCGAAGCCACCTGCAGACTGACCTCCCACCAAAAATAACAAGCTATATATCGTCAGCTGGTATGACATCTTGTCCGCCATCTTCTCTTCGTCCGCTGGAGCCCACATCTTGTTTTCGTCTGCTAGAGTTCGCTGACACCATGATAGTGTAATTTTTGTTCACCATACCTTTGAATTCGACTTTCGCAATTAAACTTGGACCTTGACCTTTAACTTTGACCTTGAACTTTGACCTTGAAGTTGAACCTTGGCCTTGAACTTTGACCTTGGCCTTGTACTTTAAACTTGACATTTTACTTTGGCCTTGTACTTTGAACTTGATTTTGATCTTGGCCTATTGACCTTGGCGACCATCTGTATCCGCCATTTTGTGTTTAGTACTCGCTACCAGGAGCGATAATTAACATTATCACCTGCTAGAGGAGATTGCCACCATCTTGTTTTCATCTGCTGGAGGTCACCATCTTGTGTGTGTACTTAATAATTGATAGTGTGCATTATAATTATATTAGTTTAAGTTTTATTCGCTAGAGTGCAGTAATTATTTATTATTACTGAGGCGCCCGCCATCTTGAAATTTGGGTGCCATCTTGGAAATGTATTATTACTTAGCTAGAAATTCGGGAAAAAGTTCAAAATTCATAAAAAAAGAACTTATTAATATACTTATGTATTCGATCAGTTCCTGTCTTTGGTTCGATTCTTGGGCGATGCACAAATATTTAATTTTATGTAAAAAAATAATAATAATTTCAATAAATCATGTTCAAAATCCTAAAATACGCTTAAAATCCTCTACTACCAGCCTCCAGTAAACCATTATGACCGCCATCTTGGAAATTTGTATTTATTGACCTTGATATACGAGGAAAATTCCAAAAAACCATCAAAATATTACTCATCATTTTACTGATAGAATCTATGGATTTCTGTCCATGCTTCGATCCTTGGTCAATGCAAAAAATGTATTTTAATGAATATTATAACAAATACATTGTTCAAAAATTAAAACAAAATTACACATATAAATTTTATTACATAGATCCTATAACACTGCAGGAACACTTGCTTAAGTAGGCAATTCAATAAACATTTAGTTCTGCATTGGATTGAACTGACAAATTCTTAGCTTCAATTGGTTTACTGAAAACAGACCACCCAGATCCTTTGCCAACCACTCTTTTTCATCGCGACAGATTTTCTGGACACCGTGTTCAACAGTTTGCTTCACGTCGTCGGAACTGTAAATTACTGCAGCCGATGTCATGAATGCTCACTTATTCATTTTATCATCGAACGGATATGGTTCGTCATATACACAGACCAACCAAATGTTATATTTTAAAGGTCCGTACGTAGAAACTTCATCAGTAAGCTGATTGATAAAGTATAAATGTCTTTCGACACACTAAATATATTAAGATACTAGTCTTTCAATGTTCCACGAAATGGATCGAGCACAGTCTGAGGTCTAGATTCATGTCCAAACGTCATCACATTCGGTTGTTGAACATCTGTTTATGTGCTTGTACGCATACGAGGCATCAAAGGTCTCTTGATAAATCTGTCACTTGATATATCAGTCTCTTGGTCCGTCTATCTGTTGGCCCGTTTGTCTCTTGGTCAGTCTATGCCTTAGTCCGTCTGTCTCTTGATTCAGCTGTCTCTTATTCCGTCTGTCTCTAGATCAAGCCGTCTCTTGATCCAACTGTCGCTTGATCCAGCCGTATCTTGATCCAGCTGTCTCTTGATCCAGCTGTCTCTTGATCCGGCTGTCTCTTGATCCAGCTGTCTCTTGATCCGGCTGTCTCTTGATCCGGCTGTCTCTAAATCCAGCCGTCTCTTGATCCAGCCTTCTCTTGATCCAGCCGTCTCTTGATCCGGCTGTCTCTTGATCCAGCTGTCTCTTGATCCGGCTGTCTCTTGATCAGGCTGTCTCTAAATCCAGCCGTCTCTTGATCCAGCAGTCTCTTGATCCAGCCGTCTCTTGAACCAGCTGTCTCTTGATCCAGCTGTCTCTTGATCCAGCTGTCTCTTGTCCCGTCTGTCTCTTGGTCCGTCTATGTCTTTGTCCGTCTCTCTTGATCCGTCTGTCTCTTGATTCAGCTGTCTCTTGGTCCGTCTGTCTCTAGATCAAGCCGTCTCTTTATCCAGCTGTCTCTTGATCCATTTGTCTCTTGATCCGGCTATCTCTTGATCCGGCTGTCTCTTGATCCAGCCGTCTCTTGATCCAGCCGTCTCTTGATCCAGCCGTCTATTGATCCAAACGTCTCTTGATCCAGCCGTCTCTTGGTCCGTCTGTCTCGTGGTCCGTCTGTCTCTTGGTCCGCCTATGTCTTAGTCCACCTGTCTCTTACCGTCTATGTCTTGGTCCGTCTGTCTCTTGATCCGTCTGTCTCTTGATACAGCTGTCTCTTGATCCAGCCATCTCTTGATCCAGCCGTCTCTTGATCCAGCCGTCTCTTGATCCAGCCGTCTCTAGATCCAGCCGTCTTTTGTCCCGTCTGTCTCTTGATCCGTCTGTCTCTTGATTTAGCTGTTACTTGGTCCATCTGTCTCTAGATCAAGCCGTCTCTTGATCCGTCTGTCTCTTAATCCAGCTGTCTCTTGATCCAGCCGTCTCTTGATCCGGCTGTCTCTTGATCCAGCCGTCTCTTGATCCAGCCGTCGCTTGATCCAGCCGTCTCTTGATCCAGCCGTCTCTTGATCCAGCCGTCTCTTGATCCAGCCGTCTCTTGATCCAGCCGTCTCTTGGTCCATCTGTCTCCTGGTCCGTTTGTCTGTTGGTCTGTCTCTTGGTCTGTCTGTCTCTTGGTCCATCTGTCTCTTGGTCCGTCTGTCTCTTAGTACCGTCTGTCTTTTAGTCCGTCTGTTTTTTTTTTCGTCTGTCTCCTGATCCGGCTGTCTGTTTCTTTTTTTGTCTGTCTCCTGATCCGGCTGTCTGTTTTCTGCTCCGGCTGTCTGTCTTCTGCTACAGCTGTCTATCTCATGCTACAGCTGTCTATCTCATGCTCCAGCCGTCTGTCTCCTGCTCCAGCTGTCTGTCTCCTCATCCGGCTGTCTGCCTCTACCTCTTGCTCCTGCTGTCCGTCTCTCCCTCTTGCTCCAGCTGTCTCCCTCTCTTTCTCCGCTGTGTCTCTTTCTTACTCCAGCTCTGTCTCTCTCTTGCTACAGCTGTCTCTCTCACTCTTGCTGCTGTTGTCTCTCACTCTTGCTGCAGTTGTCTCTCTCACTCTTGCTACAGCTTTATTTCTGCCTCTTGCTCCAGCTGTCTTTCTGCCTCTTGCTCCAGCTGTCTGCCTCTTGCCCCAGCTATCTCTCTTGCTCCAGCTGTCTCTCTATTGCTCCAGCTGTTTCTCTCTCTCTCTCTCTTGTTCCAGCTGTTTCTCTCTTTCTTGCACCAGATGTCTCTTTCTCGTGTTCCAGCTGTCTCTCTCTTTCTCCGTCTGTCTCTCTTACTCTTGCTACAGCTGTCTCTCTCACTCTTGTTATAGCTATCTCTCTCACTCTTGCTGCAGCTGTATCTCTCACTCTTGCTGCAGCTCTCTCACTCTTGCTACAGCTGTTTCCCTCACTCTTGCTACAGCTGTCTCTCTCACTCTTGCTCCAGTTGTCTGCCTCATGCTTCAGCTGTCTGCGTCATGCTCCAACTGTCTGCCTCATGCTCCGTCTGCCTCATGCTCCAACTGTCTGCCTCATGCTACAACTGTCTGCATCTTGCTCCAGCTGTCTGCCTCTTGTCACAGCTGTCTGCCTCTTGCCCCAGCTGTCTGCCTCTTTCTCCAGCTGTCTGCCTCTTGATCCAGTTTTCTCCAACTGGGCTGCACAAATATCACAGAGACAGTTCTATCACCACAATTTATAATGCTGGGAAGAAGCTATTTCTGCGACTGAGCTACACCAATATAATACAGTTCCATCTCTACAATTTTAAAGTCTGGTCCAGAAAAATAAAACCTTCCTCCACCTAGTCCGCACATAAAAACAACAAAGCAGCTTTCTCAGATTATGAAGAAAAAAAAATCCACCAATCACGACCATCAAAGGCTTTCTCTTCGGTTTGTCCTCACTTTATCTTCGTAATTGTCATCGTCCTGAAATCTTAGTTCCTCACACATTCGTCTTCAGAAGACCTAATCGGGCTGTCGTGGGCTACCTCGCCGACGAGCCAGGCTGCGGACTGGACGAGGACTGCTGGTGGTTTGACGGAGCGAGGTCGAACCCCGGCAGGTATCGTTTCAGCTCGGCAACCTCTACGCCACCCTCCTACTCTGAGCTGTCTGCAGCACACCCCGGCCCTTCTCTCCTCGCCAGGGGGGGGGGGGGGTGGTCGGCAGATTGTTCCAGTCAAGGCCCTGGAAGAAAGAGTGCGCCGTTACCTCTGCCAGGTGTGCTGTCAGCCCTCCTGAGCAAGTCTGGCACGGCGGGCAGTGCGGCTCCTGGTTGACGACCCTCGTCCTCCGGGTGGAAGGGCAGGCTCGAGCCCCAGATGTCCACGGCGGCGGTGCACCTCGGGCGCCAAGCACTCAGTCGTGCCGCAGAAGGAGCGGCCTTCCTCCACCGGCGCCCGAGCACAGCACCACGTTGCCCTCGCCGTCCACCAGCACGCTGTCGGAATGGATAAGTTGTTTCTGGTTGAGGCAAAAGAATGGTTCACACCATTCCAAAACATGGCAAATAGAACATCTGAGGCCAACATCCAGGTGCCCAGCAAAACAGCAGCTGACATCTGGATGAAAAGAAGAAAAGTTAGTGCTCCTGGTATACCCTAACGGGTTCAGTCCTAGGAGGTGGAGGTGGTGAGGCTCGGCCGGGCTTCGGCCCGAAACAACTTGTTAGTCAGACAGGCGGGAATGGGCCTGACCCTGCGGGGAAGGTGATTGTACCCTGAGGTATCGGAGCTGTTGCCGGCTCTGGTATCCGAGACATGATCCAACAGGCCCACGGGATGGGTGCAAGGATGCGAATACATAGCCTCTCCGCACCAAGCGGCAATCCTCTGCCTCCACGTGGGAACCGCTGCTGGGGGCGAATCGTCGTGGTGACCATGTTGGGATGGGTAGCCTCAACCTCGGGTCATAGCATCGCCTTAAATGAAGAGGACAATGCCGTTTGGATAGGGCCTCCACAAGACCACGGGTTCACCGGATCCCAGCGTGATGTGGGAGATCGGGGAAGGCTACAGTAGTGCTGATAAAGTGTTAGGACACAGGACACAGCCAACTGTCTGGTCAGCTGAGCGCGGTAGAGAGGCTGAGGCGGCGACTATGCTGGGTTGGTGGCCCCAGCCGCTGGTCAGTGCCGAAGCTCTAATACCCTCCCAATCAACAACAGGGAGCGATCCCTCACAGTTCTGTTTTAATTTAAAAGCTCTGGAATGTTAAAATCAAAGAGAACTGGAATGTTACTCCCACCTTACCCTATAAGGGCGCATATGTGGGAGGGGTCGGAATAATCTGTGAGTGTTTACGTCTCGGTGACTCGTGCCGAGCGAGTGGAGGGTGTCCAGGGCCTTCTCATAGACACCTAATCGCTGCTCAGACTCCGATAGCGAGTGACTAGCATAGGCAATGGGCCTAATCTGGCCTTGCTCAAGGTGTCTTAGGACGGCTCCAAGCGCATTGTGAGAGGCATAAACCTGAACGGCAAACCGTTTACTAAAATCGGGTAGCATGAGCACTGGGGGTGAAGCCATGCAAGACTTGAGCGCCTGAAAAGATTTCTCTTGTTCGGAGCCCCACTCAAAAACTGAATCCGTCTTACGTAAGATATTTAGGGGAGCAGATAAGGAAGCAAAATTATTAATGAACCTGGAAAAATAACCTAACATACCCAAGAAGCGCTGAACTCCCTTTAAATTTACAGGCCTAGGAAACTGGATGATAGGGGCAGGAACCCCAGGTCCTGCAGCACGGGGGTGAGGTCGCCTCCCGCCGCGGGGTCGACCTCGAAGAAGGCCGCCTGCTCCGCCCGGCCGGCGCAGTGCAGCAGCAGGAGGCAGCCTCCAGCACTCGCCGCTCCTTCAGGAGGACCTGGACAGCGGCTCCTTCAGGGCGTAGCTGCACCCGTCGTCCTCGCCGCCGACCCTGCGCACCAGGTGCACGGTGCTGACCCAGCACCTTCAGCACCTCAGGACATCTCCCCGCTTCCACCCGCCACGGGAACTCTCACACCGCGATCCATCTGGCAGATCTCGACAGTGCACATCGCAGGAACTGTCTGATATCGCAGAATATCTCCGTGTCAACACGGCAGATTCTCCACTCATGAACTTTCAACGAAAGGTTCTAACTCCTACAATAACCAACATGAGCGAGAGAGAGAGACATTGTTTATAGCAACGCTGCTCTTGGAGCTTGTAAATAAACAATTGACTACCCGTTCCTGTAACGATATTTATTTTTTTATTATTCTCATTTTTATTTTTATTATTATTTCTCTGTGGTTTTGCTATATTAAAAAAAGCATGCATTAGTTTTCTCTTTGTGCTCCTGATTATTCCTGGTAATATTTTGATGGTATTCTTCGTTAGCTCATTATTCGTGTGGATACTTCTGCTGATATTCTGAGTGTGCTTCTGGTTATTTCTGGGAAATTGATCTCTGCATGAAAATATTTTTTTACTTAATGAGTCACGCAATTTTATTTTGAGTTACATTGAAATTTTGAATTACTCATACCAAATTATCACTAAAAATATTTTTTATCATGTATTTGTAAAAAAATCCATTACTTAGTCAAATAATATGTCTTGAGACAGCTGGAAAGCACTAGATTGCAAGACGAACTTCCTTATTGTCTAGCGAAAACTCCCTTGTTTTGCGATCGTTAATTAATGAGCAGATCGCATCTCACTTAAAAGAAATAAAAATAATTTCTACCTCAACACAACACATGGCGACATCTGCAGACAAGAAACGGAACTACTTCTGAAACGTTTTTTTTGCAAGAAATAAGGTAACTCTCGCTGCGGAATGGAGCTATTGTAGCCAGTTTGAACTATTGGAGCAGTTGTAGCTATTGGAGCAGTTGTAGCTATTGGAGCAGTTGTAGTACTTGGAGCACTAAGAGCTGTTGGAGCCTATTGTATATTGGCGAGGTCGTATCACACCAATTTAGTCCATATGTGTTCATTTTTTTCAAATACATGTCCTATGTGTGTATTGCATGTTCGTTGATTGTGCTTCCGTTTTCGTTGAATGTGCTTCCAAATGTGCTTCCTTTTCGATGATTGTGCTTCCAAATGTGCTTCCTTTTCGATGACTGTGCTTCCAAATGTGCTTCCTTTTTGTTGATTGTGCGTATTAAAATCTGCAGTATCTCTGAATGTTTACTAGTCCAAAACCTCTTTGTCTTGATAAACCATTTTTTCAGGGATTCTTGGTCTTCTTGTAAGCGTAAAACATGTTACGTTGGTTTAATCAAATAATTATCTGACATCGAAGAAGGTCATGAGGTTCGAATAAGACTGGTCTATATGTCTGCCATTGTTCATGACCCGGTCTTGCGGTCCGAAGACGCTTGGTCTATTTGTACATGAAAGTTTTAGAGGACAAGAACTGATCGAATCAATCAGTATATTAATGTTATTTTTAATGAATTTTGAACTTTTTCCGAATTTCTAGCTAAGCAATTACACATTCCAATATGGCGCACAAATATCAATATGGCGGGCGCCTCAGTAATAATAAATGATAACTGCACTCTAGCGGGTAAAACTTAAACTAATATGATGGCCATCCACTCTATTAGACAAGTACACACACAGATGAAAACGATGGTGGCAATGTCCTCCAGCAGGTGATATATTTCCTGGAAGCGAGTACTAAACACAAAATGGCGAATCTAAGATGGTCGTCAATGTCAAATCAAGGTCAAGGTCAAATTTCAAGTTCAAGGTCAAAGTTAAAGGTCAAAGTTTCATGCCAACAGTCGAGGTTAAATGTATGGTGAACCAAAAATTACATTAACATGGCATCAGCGCACTCGAGCAGACGAACACACGATGGTGACCTCCAGCGGACGAAGACAAGATGGCGGACATGATGTCATACTAGCTGACGATATAGAGATTGGTATTTTTGGTGGGAGGTCAGTATGCAGGTGGCTTCCCTGGAGGAAGGATCTGTCGTTTTTTTATTTTTTTCTCTTACCTGGTTCGAACCAAGGACGGGAATCGATCTAATCGTTCAGTATATTAATTAGTAATTTGTTTGATGAATTTTAAACTTTTTTCATTAAAATCTGATAGTAAATAAAAAATTTTAAGATGGAATCCGTAACGATAACTAATGCAGTGGTGACATAATTGAAACTGTCGGGTGTGGCATAAGACGTTTTTATTACTTTTAATTGAAATTTTTTATAATATATTAATAAACTACCGGTTTACTCTCATCGGGAATCGAACTGAGGACCGAAATCGTTTAAGTAACTAAACATATGAAATAGGCAATTTTTTAAATATTTTTTGGAATTTTTTCAGGATTCCTAGCATTAAAATTACGGATTTTCAAGATGGCGACCGTAACGATAAATGCAACAGTTACGTCTTGATACAAGATGGTGGTTCTGTCTCGAACAGGTGATGATATTATTACTTCAAATTAAAAAAAATTACAAGTCCGAACATTCATGTTATTTTTATATATAGGGGCAAACTTATTTAATTCTCAGTCTGGTAAATGTCTCGATGGCCGTGCGGTTAAAGGCGTATGTTTTCCAACCTAGGGATCAGAGCTGCGATGGTTTGAATCACAGCGCTTCCAATGTATTTTGCATAAAAAATTTAATTTAATATGTCGATAAGGACAATAATTGCTATGGTAGGTAATGGAACATCGACCTTATGTGATGAGACAGAGCGACGCTGGCGCTCTCTATGAACAAACAGCAGAAACAAAGTCAACGATATCCAAGATGACGGCCTCCAGAATAACAAAAAAAATCAAGAGCGACGCTGGCGCTCTCTAGGAACAAACAACAGATACAAAGTCGACGGCATCCAAGATGGCAGCCTCCAGTGGAACAGAAAAAATCAATATGGCGGTCAGACGAAAATTTCATCATAATGAGTGGGGCGCTCGATTTAAAGATGGCGGATCCAAGATGGCCACCGGGGTCAAGTTCAAAGGTCAAGGTCAAGGTTAAAGGTTGTATCGTTGTTTCAGTGAAAACTTTATTTTCGGTCTTGCAGCACGTCCTCGACATGCCTTCAAAGCGTATTCATATCATCTTTTTCTGGCCAACTACTTATGGAATTTCTTGCAGCCAAACATTTTACGAGGATGGAATCTTAGCAAATTCTCGCTTCTCGTGTTGTCGAACATTACTGTTTTTTTTGTTGACAGTATCTCTTCACCATAACGGCAACGATGTTCGTTAATTGTCGACGAATCATCAACCATTTAAGTCTCCTTCATCGAGGTTTCCTCCACAGCCATCACTGTAGAAATTTAAGTCTCTTCTGTTGGTGGAACCCGGCCTGTTTAAGTCTACTCTATTGTTGTTGATGAAGATGATAAACATTCCATCGGGATCTGCGTCCTCACTGACGAGATCTCCGCAGCCGATGGTACAGCTTCCATCAAGGTCTCCGTGGTTGTCATCGAGGAATCCAACGGAATCTGCTTCACCGTCGTCGACGCTGCGGTCAGGGTTCCCGTAGACGATGGTAACACTCTAATCAAGTTCGCTTTTAAAAATGGTACACTTGCCATCAAGATCTCAAAAAATAGGCACTTACATGACCTATGTATCAGATGAGTCAAATTAGGTGATCCTTATATCGTCGTAGCCAGTAAAAAACTTAAGGTCCTTCCGTTGGGGACTCTGATCAGCTCGGACCTCGAATTTGAGCGTTTGTGACTTTTTCCTGTGGGGTTACCTCAATAAAAAGGTTTTCAAACATCGTCCCCACACCTTGAAAAGCTGAAAATGTAAATTTCGGAGAAAATAACTATACCCCTCGAAATGTGCCGAAAAATGTTCGAAGAGTTCCGAAATCTCCTTAATCAATGCATCGTTGCTGATGGCTACCATATTCATGATGTGGTCTTCAGAACTTGATTTAAAAATGTGGATGTATACTGATTCCAATAAAATAAACATAATTTCTGTAAGTTGCTATATTTTTTTAATAGCCCTTCAAAACCGATACACGCCTTTTGCCCTCTTATGTATAAGCATGAAAAATTATTACTTGGACAGAAGGGACATAATTCTTGGAAAAGTTTTTAAACATCAAATTATTCTTAAAATTTTTTAACAGTAAGAAATGTGTTTTAATATTTGGGTAGTCTGCAACTGTAACATAAATTTATTTTAAAAAGGACGAATGTGCAAAAGCTTTCTGAATTCAACAGTAAAAAGCCACCATTGTGTAAATATTTTATAAAAAAAAACTTTTTAAGAACATCAACTTTTAAGTGGGATGTAAGATTTCAACATGGTCTGAATTAATTTAAGGCCTTATTAGCTCAAAGGTTACGTTTTAAGTTCATAAGTCCTACGTTCAGCACCAATAACATTCTCAAGAAGAGTAAGTTCATTAAAATATTTGAGAAAATTCATTCCATGTTCGTAAGAGAAAACAAGTTCCAGTCCAGTAAAAGACTGAAATATCTGACACTTACCATTCATGTCAGTACTAAATGATGACGATGGAAAATTAAATGCTTTATTTAAATGGTTTCATTCCTAATGAAATTTACGCGACCACCTACATTATTCAAACAACAAGGACCTTTGTAGCATTACAGCTAAGCCTGTGTATCTGACTATACCATTGATTATAAAACAAAGGCGTTTCGGAATTTTATTTAATAAACTAATATTAAATCAATTTATTTTGAATTGGGTTCCAGGAACAAAATTCCAACTCGTTCACATGGAAATATTAGCATAAAATAATAACATAATTTAGTATTATATTGCAATTTTATGCTTCAATTATCTTATCCGCTGTGTAGTAATTAAAAAGCATGCTTTATTAATAATTCCATATATCTTTTATATCCACGTTTTTTAATTATTAATATTAGTATGAATATTATTGTTCCGGAAATAAAAATTTTCCTAAAGAATTAATAGTATATTTAAAATATTTTATAGAATTTAATTTTATATAGTTTTTATTAATACATCATTTGTCAAAAATAGTTTTTCTCTAACTTTTATATTTTGGTGGACAGATGCTATATCTTTATTTCTGAGCCTAAATTCACGTCTTTTGATCACAGTAGATGTCTTACAAGTGAAAAATTTCAAATTCGGAATACAACATACTTCTATTACTATTTACTGTCATAAAGCGTTAATTTTTTTGTAAAAGTAAAATATTTAACATTTAATCTAAATTGAGTCTGAAGCAACAAAAATCAGTGTAAATTAAATACAAATATTTTTAAGTAAACTATATCGATTGTATAACTATGTGAGTGCGTTGTAGGTATGTAAAAGATAGAAAATGTTAAAATATGTTTTTACAGCCATAACATTTTTTTTGTAGATAGTATGTAGGATATGTAGATATGTTCAAAATGTTTTTAAAATGTAATATTTTGTTAAGTTTTTATAATTGGTTGTTAAAAATAATAATAGTACACATTTTCAGGTTTGCTCCAGAGATATTTAGAACTATGGATGAACACCTCATTTTTCTACATATTCTTGAAACATTAACTTATCTTATCATTGTAGGCTTTAGTAATGAGAGTATGAGCAGCTTGGCTGTAAAGTGGTGATGTTGGGAACGGATCATTTTTCCCGAATCGTAGAAACTGTTTTCCCCTGTGTGGTTCTTGTGGCCTTATTTGTGACATATCAATATTTATGCGTATTTGCGGATTCTTTAGGTCTTACAAAACTTTTAATTTGTTGTCAGTATTTACCGCCATAGCTCCATAAATTTTTTATTCGTTAAAAAGCTTTCTTTCGATTTTTTCTTCATATTTTAATCTTAACAATTTAACTCTTTCTGCAGAATTCTATAATGTATGTGTTTACTTAAATGTTGGACAATATCTAATTGTTTCGTCTTTTTGATGTATTTTCGTAGTTTTCTTTGTCAGTGTTGGTCTTCTGTGGTAGTGAAATAGTGTTATCACAAAGTTAAATATTACATATTTTCTTGTGTTCAAACATATTACTAAAATTTAGTGGAAAATGTTGAACTTTTAAGTTTTAAGATGTTAAAAAACTATACATTAAATTTTTTAAATTATTATTTTCGTTGTAAAAATTATTATTACTTATGTAGTAAAATATACTGGATATTTTTTTTGTTGGTATCTGAAGTGTAAAAAAAGTTGCTCATTTAGTTTATTATGAGCTCAATGCTGTGATATTGTACTGTTTCGGCTGCAGTCATGCGGTCACTAGGTGAAGTAAGGCTGAAGTGTTTATCTTATGTTCGCAGGTGTTGTGCTGCCTCATGCGGCACTCTCTCGCGTTCCCCATCGCCAGAACCGCACTAGCCAAGTCAGCCCCGGATGACGTCATCTCGGGGAGTGACTTCCTGTCGGTGTTCATCGGCGCCGCTAAGCCCCGCCGACTCCCCGCCCAGACAGACCAGCTCACCGAGTCCTTGGACTCGCCAGGTCTCGCCCGAGGCCCCAGGCTCAACCTGCGCGCTGGGAACTCTCCAGATTCTCCTGCCGAATCTCTGGAAGATGTTCCTGGCGCACTGAAACACGGTGATAGTTCAGGAGACTCTGTAGCAATTACACTGGTGCCTGATACAGCTAGAAGCAGTGTAAGTGAATCGGACCTCGTCAGCAACACCACCAAGACCTTTGAGAAAAACGCTCCGCTAGTCATCATACAGTATAATACAACACTTCCTTCATTTACTAATCGCTCCCAGAGCGATAGTGGCTTCAAACCATTTGCCACTTTTCAAAATCACTCAAAAACAATGTCTGATGAAAAACTGATAAATCCTTTGGATATCATAATCACCAAAACAGATTTAATTGGAGAAGCAGCGAATGGCTCACTTCAAAATGAAAATCGAACCCATCAGACGGTCTCTGTAAAGGTTTCATCATCACTTGCTCAGGCCACCGTAATAACCACCAGGTCACAAGACACCGCTAAAGAAGGCAGAATGGTCAATGGTAAAGATATTTTCGGCACATTTCTTGATGCGTTTTCGGGACATAGAGACGCTGAAGATGCGATGCACAAGCCCCCGGAACCAGCACATCTGGTGACTGAAATAAAACCTGCCGCTACAGCATTCCAACGCAGTCAGCTCAATGTGGAGGAGGGACAACCTTTATCCTCGGAGGTCACTAACGAAGAACCAAAACCCCTCTATCAACATGAGATCGTATTCACTTCTCCTCCCCAAAGTAACAATTCTCCCCAGACACCACCACCAAACTATGAAACAAGTATTTCCAAGGATACTTCCAACAGCAGAGTGATGTTCATGAGTAAGCCTTCAACTTACACTAACCCGTCCTCGGCAGCAGAAACTGTGCAACAGAGAGTGTTTACCAGGCACGATGGTGTCTCCCCTCAGGAAGATATTCCCAGAGATGTGAATGGAAGGAACGTGGACACTAATCCAGGACATGATCGTAAGGAGTCGCAGGATGTGGACAGCCTCGAGGTGAGCAGGATCGACAGTGTGCGCACACAGAAGAGCCTCCACGCAGAAGGCAGCTACCACCAGGAGCCCGCCGAGAGGAACTTCGAGCGGACGGAGGCCAGGTTCGGGCCGGTGGAGGCCATCTTCGGCAGTCCGGAGCAGAACTACGAGGTGGACGAGTCCGTGAGCGTGATGACCAGCGGGCGGACGCACGGAGTGCAGACTCCCCCCAGTGTCACCCCAGGCGCCCATGCAGGGGACTCGGCCGGCCAGGTGGACAGCAGCCTGGGCGTCGTAGACACCAAGGACATGAGCGACCCGAACCACAAGTTCGGCTACGTCGTGGAGGGGAGGAACTTCCGCAAGTACCGAGTGGAGGAGAGAACTCAGGACGGCTTCATCGTGGGCGAGTACGGCGTCGTCAGCCACGACGATGGAAGTCTCCGGGGAGTGCGGTACACTGCTGACGGCACCATCAACCCTCGTCTCATCTACGACGCTCTCGTCAAGTTCCTGTCTTTGTGAGGACCCCACCTTCCACCGGGCCGGTGCTCGATGCACGATGATGCGAGGGACTGTGTGCTCCGGTTGAAACTGCCACTGGCTCCTCGATTGCAACATACACTGAGCATGGAACCAAAAATGTCACTGAAGGCTAAGATACGCTACTGTTTAAATAATGTGCCATAAAATCAATCGTTTCTTCAATAAGCAAAAAAAATGTTGTCAAGACTTTATTTTTCTTTAATATAAATGCTAAGTGTGTTTCATTGTTTAATAGATAATTTATTAATTGATTTAAAGTTTTCATATATTTTAACATTTATGGAAATGCTGGTTTTTCTTTCTCAAATATTGAACAATCATATCTTCGTAGCTTTATTAAATTAAAAACAATTTAATATTATTCTTCATTAAAGCAGCTTCAATAATATGTAATAGCCTATTCTGGTA
Source organism: Bacillus rossius redtenbacheri (assembly GCF_032445375.1). Classification (NCBI taxonomy): domain Eukaryota; kingdom Metazoa; phylum Arthropoda; class Insecta; order Phasmatodea; family Bacillidae; genus Bacillus; species Bacillus rossius. The sequence continues at coordinate 17,001,655 of NW_026962012.1, read as the reverse complement.
CCGATGCCGAAAGATAATGATTGTCAGTTCACTATCGTGGATTACGCTACAACCACCATTTTACATGTGTGACGTCCCAATTTCCATCTTCCATGTTTGGCTTCGCAACGGCAATCTTGAATATGTGATGGTAGAAAAAACTATAGTAAATAAGCTTGTCATTCACCTCAGGGTTGCACAACAACCACCATGACTTTAAACACAGCTACTATCTGGAAGTCCACTGTTTTGAATTTCAGAAAATTGTAAGCTGTACCGTGATACGCCACTATTTTGATGAACGTATACGATATGAATAACATGTAAAGAAAATGAAAGTTTACCTTGGAGAACTTGGTTAGGTACAAACGAATCCAAAAATGATTTAGGTAAAGCAAAGTTACATATAAATTAAAATAAAGTAAATAATATTCAAACGTTTTAAAGACAGGAAGAACTTACTTCACGGACTTAAAACTTTCTGGGCTCTATTCCCGATTGATGTGCTTATAGAAAAATTGGGAGGTTTCCTTAATTTTTCAATGTCCATCAGCATACATACTTACCTCTGAACACCCACATAGAATCGTATAGGGACATGCCTGCCCCCCTTCAATTGTGACTTCATAGCAGCCATATTGGCTGTCCTAAACGATTCTGTTATTGTCTGATAAGAGTGTGTTAGTGCAGATCTCATATACATGTTATATGGTAGAGTTATGGTGTTCTATGTGTTGTCAGTATTTCACAAAAAAAAACGACACGCCATGATGCTGATAACCATATCCTTTTATTCACATAATAACAGTCATTTCTTCCACACTCCTTTTCCTCCATTTACTAACTCTACAAACTCAAGCAGTGCTACCAACTCGGTAGCTACAACTATACCTACGACACAAAATATCTTTATTGCCGATAACACCTCCCCTAAATAAAATATTTTTATGACACAAACAATCATTTCCTAAATTTGTCAAACAGTACACCACCAAGAGGCTTAGTAAAAATATCACCTAGTTGGTCACTGGTATTAACATAGTCCAACCTAATGATGTTTTCAAACAGTTTCTCTTTTACAAAACACTTCTTAATCTTTAGATGTTTGACTCTAGAGTTGTCAGTGGCCATATGTGCCAGCTTTATAGTAGACTGATTATCCTCTAACAGAGTGATGGGACCAACTTCTATTTTAAAATCATGCAACAAGTCTTTTAACCAACAAGCCTCACTGGCAGCTTGACTAAGAGCAACAAATTCTGCTTCAGTGGATGACAGAGCCACTGATTGTTGTTTTTTTGAAAACCAGATAACAGTACAGCCAAAAACCTTAAAGCAACAACCAGTTGTAGACTTACAGTCATCACTGCCTCCCCAGTCACTGTCCACATAGCCTACTACATCATCATTCCTGTTTCCATAGTAATTTAAACACATATTTAAAGTACCCTTGATATATCTAAGAACATTTTGCAGAAGTTTGTAAAGTAAAGTGCTTGCACAGTTCTGATATCTACTTAAGATTGTAACAACAGCACACAAATCAGGTCTTGATCCCATTGCAGCATACATTAAGGATCCAACTAATTTTCTACACTTTGACTCTATTTCCTTATTTTCTGAGCATTCCTTTTTCAATAACTCAAACTTGAAGTTTCTGTCGATGGGCAAGGACAAAGGTTTGCATTCTGACATACCATACAACTCAAGTAAGTTCTGCAGATACTGTTTCTGACTTATGGTTGTACGATTACTAGCTAAATCCTGCTCGACATCAATACCTAGAAACCTTTTTACACAACCCAGCTCTTTCATTTTGAAGGTGTTACATAGTGCATCTCTAAGATGACTGAGCTCATTTTTACAATTTCCAAAATATAGAATATCATCAACATACACCAACAAAAACGTTTTGGTGTTGCCTTTACATTTAGAATAAACACATGCATCTTTGTCAGAACGTACAAAACCCAGTGATGACATTACTTTATCAAATTTAGAGTTCCACAATTTGGGAGCATTTTTAAGGCCATAAATATACTTATTTAGTTTACCAACATGATACTCTGAATTTACACCCTCTGGTAATTTCAAATAGAGTTCCTCATCAATTTCACTGTTCAGGAATGCACTGCATACATCCATTTGCTGTACTGGTAAGTTCAGTTTGGTGGCCACACTCATAAACACTCTGAAAGTTTTAAGTTTTGCCACAGGAGCGTACAAGTTATACACATCACATTCTTGCTCGAAACCTCTTGCCACTAGTCTTGCCTTGTATTTAGTTTCCCCAGTTTCAGTCCCCTTTTTTGTGAACACCCATTTTGAACTAACTACTTCTTTTCCTTCTGGCACCTGTGGTAAGGTCGTCCAAGTGTTGTTTTCATGTAACTGCTGAAGCTCGGCCTTAATTGCCTCCTTCCAAAATTGTGAGTCTTCCCTATTCATTGCCTCTTTGTAACTCTTCGGTACCGCATCAGTTGCTACGAGTCCTAGATCGTACTCTGAACACCACGCTGGCTTTCTTACACTCCGTCCACTTGCTGTTTTAGGTGGCTTATCTTTGGAGGTTTCTCTGCTTGACACTTCAACTGGTCTCCCCTTTCTTTGGTCTCCTTCAGTCACTGCATCCTCAAAACCTTTAAAGGGAGAAGACATTCCTTCACTTTGTACGTCTTCCTCATCAGTACTGGAATTTGATTTTATTTGTTCATCTTCTTGAGTCAGGTCTAAGCCAATCATTTCAATGTCTTCTACTTCAGTTTCAGTCCTTGTTTCACGTCCCTTTAGTCTCACAAACACCACATCCCTTTTTATTTCAACTTTCTTCTTGTCTTTGAAGTAAATTCGATACCCTTTGGAATCTTCGTAACCAACAAAAACACCTTTCTCTCCTTTTGGGTCCCACTTCAGTCTCTTTTCTTTCGGTATATGGACAAATACCTCTGTTCCAAACACATGAATTAGTTTTGTCAAATCAACATTTTTCCTTTCCCAGACTTGATATGGTGTCTTATTATTTTCTCGAGCCTTTGAGGTCCTATTTAACACATACACAGCTGTATTTACTGCTTCTGCCCATAGCTGTTTGTTAAGCCCTTTCCCACTGAGCATTGACCTAGCAGCTTCCACTAAGGTGCGAATGTCCCGTTCTGCTCTTCCATTTTGCTCTGGTGTATAAGGTATTGTTGTCTGGTGTTGTATCCCATGGTCCTCAAGCAGTGCTTTCACTTCCTGATTCACAAATTCTCCCCCATTATCACTTCTAAGCACTTTCACAGGCAGACCTGTAGCTTTTTCCGAAAACTGTATGTAGTATTTCAGCTTCTGGGACACCTCAGATTTACTCTTGAGAAAGTACACTTGCCGGTAATTTGAATAGTCATCTTTCAGTAGCAGAAAGTATCGAGACCCTCCCACAGACTCTACCTCCATTGGTCCACACACATCAGCATGTACCAATTGCAATGGAGCATCAGTGTGTTGTTTGCTTTCACCAAATGGTAATTTCTTCATTTTTCCCTCCAGACATGCTTCACATGACTCACTGTTGTCTGAGTACTTAATATTGTTTTGATTCAAGACACTTTTCACATAGTCCAGGTTCTGATGACATAAACTTTCATGCCACTCTCTCAACGAGCGTACCACCACTAAGCAGTCTTGTTCCATGATTACGTCCAGAATATACAAGTTTCCCTCCTTATTTGCCACCGCACGAATCTGGCTGTCTTTATATACATAGCAATGATCGCCAGCCATTTTAACAGTATGACCCTTTTCAATTGCACTTGATACTGAGAATAGGTTCATTTTCAGCTCAGGGACCCACAATACATGGTTCAAGGTACTTTGCACATAATTCTGTCCATTGTAGACTTTCACATTAACTTGTCCGATACCTTGCACCTGAAGACTACGTCCATCACCAACGAGAACACATTTATTCGATACTGGTGTAAAGTTCATGAGAAGGCCACGTTCGAATGTCATATGTTCACTTGCTCCACTGTCCATGACCCAAGAGGTGGATCTTTTATGGTCCTCCAAATCACTTACACTAAGCAATACACTTTCTGACATTACAAAGGCATTTTCATGTTTAGGCCTATACCTTTGCTTGCACTGAAACTTCAGATGTCCTTTCTTGCCACATTCAAAACACTTTCGTAAGTCTTTATCCTCTCTGCATTGGTTTGCCACATGTCCCAAGAATCCACACTTGAAACACTTTAATCCCCCTGTCTTCTTGACAGTGTTCCCTTTATATGATCCTGCCACCATAGCCACATCCTCATCCTTGATTTTAGACTTTAACCTCTCTTCTTCCACTAGTAGTCGTGCCACCAGGTCATCAAGTTTTTGTTTACTAGTTTCTACAGATTCCCATGCTGTCACAAAGTGACCAAATCTCTCTGGCAGTGACATTAATATTTTTGTAATCGTGAACTGTTCCGACACTTCTTCTCCTGCCTGTTTAAGCAAGTGACACAATTCTTGTATTTTTGACAAATATGTAGACATGTCAGAACCCTGCTCATACTTAAACTGAAAAAAAAAAAAACGTTGTTGCAGTAAGTGTACACTTATACTCGACTGCTGCTCATACACACTAAGAAGCTTCCTCCACATCTCGTTTGCAGTGGTGCAAGTAAGTATGTGCATCATTGCATCCTCACTCAAACGCATTACAATAATACTCTGAGCCTTTGCATCTTTTTTTTGCCACTCACCTTGATCTTTTTCCGGTTTAATGTCTGTTCCATCCACAACTGAAAAAAGATTCATTCCCCGCAACAACACCGACACCTGGAACTTCCACACGTTCCAATTATTCTGCCCCTCCAACTTTATCGCTCCCACGGTATTCATCCCTAGCTGCTCCATTTTTCCGGAGTCAACAAGCACCGACGATAAATTGTTGACGACGAAAGCGACTGAATGTGTACCACACCCCGGTACCGCTACTCCACAGAAGCTTCCCACGCCGCCATTACCACTCTGCAGAGAAACACGTTGCCGGCCTACACAATTTAAACATCTCTGGTGCGAAGATCACTCATGACTGTTATAAGCATTCTGGGCCCATAACCTGTTGTCAGTATTTCACAAAAAAAAAAACGACACGCCATTATGCTGATAACCATATCCTTTTATTCACATAATAACAGTCATTTCTTCCACACTCCTTTTCCTCCATTTACAAACTCTACAAACTCAAGCAGTGCTACCAACTCGGTAGCTACAACTATACCTACGACACAAAATATCTTTATTGCCGATAACACTATGATCGTCAGACAGCATGCTGACCGCCATCTTGTGGGCTGTTTTGTCCACCATCCAGATGTATTCCAAAATCAACCAAAATAATTGAAAAATCCAATATTCCTTATAATGATTCTCTGCTCTTAAAATTAATATACATTATAACTTTTCTTGCTTCTTTATTCACTCTCTGGAGCTACCATTTTAAAAATACGAAAAAGAATTTGCCAATAAATATCTAATATTTTTTTTATTCTATCTTGCCATTTTAATGATTATAGTCCTGGGTTAGATCCCTCGTCAGTGTAAGTAAACAACTTAAATTTAAAACTATGAATTAACGTGCATTAAATTAAATATCGTTTAACATAATAAAAAAAAGGTGTTTGTGGAAAAAATTTTATATATTCTGGTTCAAATCGTATAATCAAACTTGAGAATGGTGAAAATATTTTTTTTATTATTATTTATCAAGAATACTGATTTTCCTCACCGTGAACAACTATTCTATTCAAATTAGGTTCCCATTAAATAATGATCCTATCATGGGGTGCACCTTAAAGGCATACACGGTGTAAATCTCACCTGTCATGGCACCACACACGGTGTACGCTTTATGCACGCCATTGAAGCATACTTATTTATCATTAAGTCCAACATAAAGGTCATACTCAGTGTATATTATGTACATCATAGAGCCATACATGGTGCACTTTATATGCAGTTAAGTGCATAATGGACGAGTCTCCGAACTACGAGGTATCTCGTTCAACCAAACCAGGTATGTATTTCATTTAATATAAGACCAAGATTATCAGAACTACGAGGACAACTGCTCTCTTTTTCTCAGTATGAGTTAAGGATTTTATGGATCACTTACAAACAGCTAAACCATAGTTTTCCAAACCATAGTATCTAATAGTCATACTTAGTAAGCATGACAAAATTCGATGCACATCGATGAATATTTTGCACTCATCTATGCAAATTGACGCTCAATTCATCGTACACATTCACGAAATTTGACAAACATTTACACCAGTAGATTGGAGCTTTGGAGCTGTTGGAGCTTTGGAACAATTTGAAGCTGTTGGAGCTGTTGGAGCATTGAAGCTTTTGGAGCATTTAGAGCTGTTGTTGTTCATCATCAGTTGGCCTCACATAGACAGCAGGTCAACCAAGGTACTACCGGTACTCCAAAACACAGCCATTACATTACTATCATTGGGTTAAATGTACATATTCACCTAAACTTTCCACAGAAAATAGCTAACATCGAATGCCAACACTAAAAAATTAGGCACCACCATTATTCCACACTGCTGGAGAAGCTACATGTGAGCGCTAAACCAAAATAATAAAGTAATAAATTGCCATTTGGCCCAATCTTTCGGTTACACGCAGTAATCAGGTTACAATATTAGAACGAATGAACATTTTTTTGTCATTATATCACTTAATACTATCACCAAGCAATCAATATTCGCCTTCCTACGCTTGGTTTCACAGTTATTTTCGGCTATACACTTAGCTACACACGACCATTGAACTTTCTACATTTTACTACACACGGTCATGTGGACTCTTAAGTCCTACCACTCATGAACATTCGGCTGTTTACAATTGCTTTCTTACATGCCTTAATGCCATCCCAATATGTTATTTGCGTACATTAGGTTACGTACATTCAACAACTCGTCAATATTAAGTCAAAAACAATGAACACTGTCAATCAATCACTTGCAATATTAGATAGTAGAAGTAAGATACTCCAAATCTAAGTTACTACATTAAAAAATTACATTAGAAATAGTCATAATTGATGTTCATTTCCCAGTCTTTTACTGTGTCTTGTTACAGCTAAAAAACAATTCTATACAATAAAGACTACTCATTTCAAATTACCTCCTTCTTGTGACCTAGTAAAGCATTTCTTTATTCTTCTGTAAGATATACGATTGCATCCCACATGAAAAAATAATTCTGAATTTTGGTAACTTTAAGTTTTATAGGGAAAACATATTTGCTAGTGTTTTGGTAGTGGTTGGTGATGTAATTCTTATTGTTTGTTGAATTACGTATATAGTTATGAAAGAAAAACTATGGAAATGTTCTAAGGCATGTATTCCAGCAAATGTAGACAACTAAATGCTCACAATTAGTCACAAAAGTCATAGGGGTCAAGAAATAGGAGGTCCAATGACCATGTAAAGTGACGTGAAGAGACAAATATCTTACTGTAAGAGAAATTTAGTTGGCAAATAATGATTTACTATGACAATATTAGCTAACATATTTGTGGCAGATATTATTGATTGTAATATCGTGGCTAATACTGATAAGGTTGCCTGATAGGTGTGTGTGGCCTAACGATGGTGACCTGATAATGTGTTAACACATTACATTGGTCACAAAGCAGCATGTTAGAATATGTTGGTTGTTTATTGGCTGCATGCAGTAAATTATGTTTAAGGGCTCTCCCTAGTAGCATTAAAGGTTAGCGAACAACACTACTTTTTGCATGATGATAACACGCTATTTATCAAAACTACGCATTTCAAAATTTTTCCCCCACGAGAAGAAACTACAAAAATCGTGGGTATAGGTTTAAATTTTTATTTTTGAGTTTCAAAATATGAAATAAAAAATCATCAAATGTCCAACTTTGAGTAATTTTTTGCTGTTTGGGAGAATGAAAGAAAGTAAGTTAATAGACAAAAATATAATTTTATTCTGAAGAAATTGGTGTAATAAAAACCTATAGTCATCGCTGTAAATTCTGAGATTTCTTATCCGCAGTTTACGAAAATTTTGGTAAATTTCCAACCGTCTCGTGCTGCAGCTCGACGGAGCCAGCCCTGGAAGAGGGGGCGGGGAGTGAGGGGTGGGGGAACACGGGCTGGGAGGGGAGGTGTGTGTGTGCGCGGAGAGGAAGATAACTGCCACGTAAACGATACCCTTGTGACTGAAAGAAATTCTCACTTATTTCAGTGTGCCTATCCACAACAAGGAGTTATGAGGTTTACTTACTAGACCGACGATATTCTTTAAATATATTCGTTTGACCGCAAAACGTTGTGTTTCATTAAAATGCAAATATCTTAAATATAACAACAATAGAAAATTTCTGATGAAATGAAGTACTTAAAGTGTTCAAACAAACACATTGAAGAACTGCAAATGGAAGAAAAACCAACTGAACAGGAGAAAATGAGACGTCGTTTGAAGCTTAGTGAACCACGCAACAAAAAGAGAGCAACTGCTTTAATCGCGTGTAATAAAAATAGGCAAGCTTCATAAAATTACTAGTATTTGTTAGTGAGAAAGTAAACTTACCAAAACGTATAAAATAATTTTGTATGGAAAAAGTTCATATTTGATTTTTTTTTTTTCGTGACAACTGTAGCCAAGTGGTGCAGTTTTTCTTGTTCGCTCCGATTACGAGTTTTATTCCTCCTCAGTGCAGTGGGATTTGTAACTTCTACTTAAAGACTAACGAGGTTTAGACTCGTGTGTAAGTTATGTTAATTTATTTGTAAACCATCCCCTAAAAAAATCGCCAATATGAAACTAAGTAGAAATTGATGTTTTTAAAATTAAATTAATTGTTTTTACGTATAGAAAATTGCAGAGACTGGAGAAAGTTGTTGCTGCAGCATCAACAGCCAATTCTAAATAAGGCTGCTAATTCAGAGCCTGAAGAGACCTACATAAGTAGTACACTAACTATCAATTACAGCCATGGAAATGAGTGATTTATAATTATATTTTAATACTACTCTTTATTTCAAATACGAATATTTAAACAATCGAGCTGGATGGCTACTTTTTAGGTAAAATTTAAACGTACTTACTGCAGCACCCCTATTAGGTCAGCGTACCAAGTCAGCCAGAAAATAATTGTACTGAAAAACAAATAATCTCATTAGTTATTTGTGTCAAACTTGCGAAATTCGTATGAACCAGATAAATTATTGATCACGTTCATAGTTTATGGTGATATTTTCCTCATTTGGTAAGAAATTCGTTAATTATTTAGGAAAATAATGGCTATGTTTCACAGAAATACTAAGTGTGTGAGCTTGAAGAGGCTAAATAAATATCTTATAAAAACCGTTAACAATATGTAAAAATAGCCTTTGTTGCATATCATGGTTTTTAAATTAATTTATAATATTATAGTTTTTATATATTTAATTTTATACATATATTGGTTTTTATTTTGGTAGTGATTTGAGAAAACCCGAGGAAAGTTCTTAAGCACAACAGACGCAAGTAATTGGCGAATACCAACCAACAGAACTTCAACCGACAAAGCTGTCTGCATTCTTCACTTGCGAAAATATTGATGATTTAGACCAAACATTTTATCAAATTTTCACTCTGTCAAACAACCTGACAATATTAGGTTAGTATTTATTATTTTTTACCAGGCGATATTTAAATGTGAACGTTTGCGATTCTTATACAAGTGTAGAAACTGATTGTTTCTAACTGAAGGTTATTTTTTCTGTGACGTATAAAAAAAAGAGATGAATCATTGTTCGGTGAAAACGAAAGATGTGGTTAAAGATTCTTTCTTAGAATTTCAATTGGTATCCGCTTCAAAACACAATATCAACCACGGGAGTGAAGCAACAGAAGAAACTAAAATTGGGGAAGAATAGCCACTCTAATGTAGAACAAAGTCTGTGAGCAAAAAATAAGAAACTTTATTCAGATCTGGATGGTAAACTAAGCCAGTGTATTCTACCTTGTTTATACTATATTGTAGATAAACTTATAATTTTTTAAAAGATGTTTGACTAACGTTTTTACACTGAGCTGATTGCCGTAAATTAATACGTAAAGCATACAAATTTCCGTTTGAGACAAGACCAGCTAGTAAAAAGAAAAATGTTTTGATGATTTGTATAGAAAATTCAGCAATAGCAGTGGTGTATTTAGAGGCGTAGCTGGGGATTTTTTTTCAGACAAAAAAGTTGCGCTCATGAAACTTCAATGCAGCCATCTTCCAAAACTTTTTTGGCAGCCTTAATACCGCACGAAATAATGTGCGTAGGTTAAAAATTAATTTCAGCTGTGCCCTGCACTGACGCCTTGAGAACAACAGTCAGTGCACACTGAGTTATTCCATACCACCTGAACTCCTTGGATCGTATGTGAACTCAGATTGACTTTAACGTGCCTAAATAAGAATGAAGTCTGAATCCACCTGTTCTCCGCTTTTGAAACAGCTAAAACGTCTCTGTAAATATCTCGGAACGGGTTCCCAAATCATTTGTGTTCAAATATTCATCATACTGTCCAAAATTCAAGTCGTTTTAGAAAATAGTAAGATGCCGTATCCGTAAATTAAATTGTGAAACTTAATACGATCTGAGACCTAGAATACAAAGAATACAAAAGTAAATTCATCAATTAAATTGTAGATTTCATTTCACACCTTTATATCCATACAAAATAGTGGTAATTCAATAAAAATGATTCAATTTTATTCATATAAGTAGGTATGCAATCATCTCATCAATGTTTTGTTATGACGTTGTAATGTTAAACTATCGTCCGTAAACCTACTTTACAGACAACCAATTTTTTAAATTTTATTTTCATACGTATAAATATAAAAATTTGCTTGAATGTGTTAATATAACATGTTTTCTCGTTGTTTTAGGTGGATATAGATTGTAGCCGTTACCATGCAGCGACTTCCGGAATTTTTTTTATAGTGTTTCGTTTCATAGTCCATAGACTCCAAAACCATCGTCAACTCTGAATTTGTATATATATGTATGTATATATGTATACAAATTAAACGTAGATATCCAACGAATTGTACATTGATATATATTGAATTGTGCTTTCATGTAAACCTAAATGCGTATAATTATGCTTCAAAGTAAACTTTTATCAATTATCCATTCGATCCTTGGTTCGATCTTTGGGCTGGGCTTGGCTGTTGGAGAAATATATTGTTTGCTTTGAAATACTTATTAAAATATATTTTTATTTAACTATCGCCTCAATAGACACAATTTATAACAATAGTAAAAAACCAAATCCATTGGGATAAATGGTTTTGAAACTACATAAGTACATAGCAATACTCGAAGCAACAAATAAAAACATTTATTTTATTACATTCTACTTTAAAATAAGTATATTTAGACACACATGCACACACAAGTGATACTTTAATATCGTGTAACAGTACAGTAGTGTATAAATACGGGCCTAATGTTATTCTTATTGGACTACGATATTGTGGTGGCTGGCCAATCGTAAGGATTCGGCCATGTTCGGGCGTGTTCGCCGCTCGTGGTTTATGATCAGGACCTGGGCGACCATTTTGGACGATGCCTAATCCGCCATCTTGAACTCCACAATATTTGAATATTTGTAATTATTTAGCTAGAAATTTGGGAAAAATTCCAAAAATTACCAAAAAATTAAATTATTAAAATAATTATTTCTTCGATTGATTTCTCTCCTTGGTTAGATCCTTACCTAATGCAAAATGTTAGTTTCAGACAAAAAATTACTCAATACGATATGGTGAAATATCCTTAAAAAAACTGCTCAAATTTCTCACCCACCAGCCTTCAGTAGGCTATCGATGCCATATTTCCCCCTATCTTGGAAATAAGTAATTAATAACCTAGAAATTCGGGAAAAATTAAAAAAAATCTATTGTTGTAATAATGATTGATTCGATCGATATTCGTCCTTGTTTCGATTCTTAATTGAAGCCAAAAAAATATAATTTAATAAACATTACTAAAAAAAAAGGGACAGAATAGGTATATAAAAAAATTAATTTTTTATGTAATTTATACAAGAACAAAGAAAAATAAATTACTAGTGATTATCCATTTCTGCAATCTTCTTAGAAGGCGGAGCATGAACATTGCACGCCTTGACGTGTTTTCAGGTCAGATCTACATGACAGTCGATTAACCAGGGACGTCCAAGAAATGGCCAGGGACATATCTCCAGTTGGTTGTCTAGGAATGTCAGATAAGTTGTAAAGGAACGTCACTCAGTTGGTCAGGCTAACACGTCAAGTTGGTGACAATATAAGTTCGTACCAGTTCGGTAGCCAGATACGTATATTCTGTGTCCAGGAATGCACTTTCAGTAGGTGGCAAAGCATATTCAGTCGATAGCCATGCATGACTATTCAGTAACCATACACATAATCGGTTACCAAGCATTATCAGTTTGTGATCGACATGTCAAGTTATTAGCTAGGCATATCTAGTCAGCGATGAGGCATGACCAGTTATTAGCTAGACACTTAAAACTGTTGGCAATGTACGTCCAGTCGGGGTCTAGGCGCGTCTATCCAGTGTTCAGATACGTAGGGGAGACCGGGGCAAGTTGACGATGTTAAGCTTTGAAATGGCCTTTAGCAGATAAATAAGCATATATAATATCTAATTTGGTACCAATACGAATTACATACTAATTTCTACCTAAATATGTAAAAAGGTTGTATTACTTTACGTAGTTCCGAAGTTATTGACAAGAAACCAATTAGTTAGCACATTCGTCATCTTGCCCCAGGAGTGGGGTAAGTTGACGAACCTATTGGGGTAAGATGACGAAACCAAAAAATATATATTTATGGACAAAGTAAACAATAGTTTTATAGATATCCTACACTAAACAACGTGCAGGATGTAAAGAAAATATATTGTAACATATTTGAACGACTTTGATATAATTCCTTGACTTCATAATTGGAAAAGTTTTCGTGCCACCACTCAGAACATGTGGAACATTGAATCCAGTCTTCATTTGGAGGTTCCACGTAAACTTCTTCACATGCAGGGCAAGAAACGCTATTTAGGCTTTATGGTTTTGCTACAGAATGATCAGAGCTTTGTTTTTCAGTTTTATTAGTTTTTCTTTAATTTTTCTTCTCTTCATTCTGCTTCTTCTATCTATCTCTTCGTCACTCCAACGCCTCCTTTCCGTTTTCCGCTTATAATATGCCTAGGCATCTACAAAAAAATAAAAAAAAATTGTTACGACTATTGACACAGGAACTATTTATAATATTTTATAATTTCATTATTATTTTTATTTTACTTAAATGTTCGTCATATCTGTACATCATTGGTTTAAATAACACATATAATACATAATAATGCTCACACTGTCATTACCTATGGCAAGTTGACGATTGCAGGGGCAAGATGACGAATTCGTCATCTTGCCCCCGTCAACTTGCCCCAGCAGCCGTATTTTTGCTTTACCAAAATCACGAACAACATTAACAAATTTTCTTCAACAATCTATACACTAAAATACTCCCAAAAGTCAGCATTTCATTTTACATATATAAACATTTAAAACAAATGGACTCTTTTCTCGTAATAGCTTAACATACGTACCTTCAATATTACAACAATGGCACACGAAACAGACTGCCTCTCAAAACTGCCACATTCAAACTGACTGGAAAATTCCGCTGCACCTGCCTAGTAGGTGCAGATGGTGACACACAAGGTCACAGGTGCGCCAAACGTCTATCTGTGTTTCTGGATTAGTTACATACGATTCGTCATCTTACCCCGTTCGCCAACTTACCCCGGTCTCCCCTACATGTGTTAAGTTGTGAGGCACATTCTGTTTGTTGGCTAGACATGTCCTTTTAGTGGATAAGTACTTCCAGCCTGTGGTCAGGCTAACACGATTTGTTGGTGAGCAGGCGGGTCTACTCAGTGGCCAGGTACATGGAGTAGTTGTTGGCCAGACGCATCCAGTCAGGGTCCAGGCACATACACTTGTTGGCTAGACACCTCATTCTGTGGCCAGGAACATCCCATAGGTTGGACAGGCATGTTCATTTGGTGGTCAGTCATATACAGTCATTAGTCAATAAGTGTAATATTTCGATATTCGGTATAACTTTCAAACAAGTCATGCACAATGTCAGACGTGTAGGCTAAGCATCTCCGATCCAAGAGGCATTTTTCTTCGATACTCTGCGAATATTATAAATAGGTAATGTCCCATATAAGGCTTATAGACCAAGCATCTCTGAACCACGAGGCTAATCGTGTGTTGATTACAGACTTGGCGATGCACATTCGAAAGAAAGGCACTTTTAACGAAGAAGACGGACATTTGACCAAAAATTCAACTTGGTAAAATACGATTTCATCACAGGGATACGATTTCATCAGAGGAATACGATCTGATCAGGTGGATACGATACTACTGACTTGACTACAAGCATTAAACGAAAATGTCAAACGTTTCACGAAAAATTGACTAAATAGAATCGATCCTATCAGTAGAATAAGATTGTCAATATACAGCAGGCTCCAACTGCTCCAGCTATCTTTGGCTTCAATTGTCTTTGGTTCCAACTGCTTTAAAGTCATTTGGTTGCAAGACTACAATTTTACATGGCTACAAGGCCACATGGCTACGAAGCTACAAGTCTACGATACTGCAGGACTACAAGAATAAAATGATATGAGGCAAAATGACTACGAGACTAAGAGACTACTAGGCTACAAGTCTACGATGCTACAGAACTAAAATACTAAGAGTCTACATGGCTACGAGATTACAAGGATACAGGACTACTAAGCTACAAGTCTACAAAGCTACGAGGCTACGAGGCTCCAACAACTCCAAAATCATTTGGTTACAAGGTTACGAGGCTATAAGGATACGATTCTACAAATCTCCTACTGGCTACAAGGCTACAAGACTACAAGTTTATATGGCTACACGCCTAAATTATTACATGGCTGCGATATTACAGACTGTAAGAAGCTAACCAACTGTACACGGTTTGCCACCAACTGGACGTTCCTGACCACTAAACGCGTGCCTAACCACTGAACAGACATGCCTATCCACCGACTGGGCTCGCCTTTCCACCTACTGGATGCACCTTGCCACCTACTAGGCATGCGTTCCTGGCCACTGAATAGATGTGCCTGATCACCAACTGGACGTACCTTGGAACATCTTGATGTGTCTAGCCAACAACTGGTCTTGCCTTGGTCACTGACTGGTTATGCCCAGCTGATAACTGTACATGTCGGCCACAAACTGAATGTACCTGGCCGCCGATTATGTATCTGACTACTGAATAGACGCGCCTGGCTATCAACTGAATGTGCTTTGCAACCCACTGGAGGTTCGTATCTGGATACTGCATATGCATGCCTGGCTACCGATTTGATACGAACGTACCTTTGCCACCGACTTGACGTTTTAGCCTGACCAACCGACTAATGTTTCTGTCCAACCTATCTGAAATTCCTAGACAACAAACTGGATGTAGCTGGCCACTGACTGGATGTCCCTGACCACTGATTGGACTTGCCTGGTTAATCTACTTGTCATGTTGATCTACCTTGAAAACATGTCAAGGAATGAAAATGACTTTTTCGCCTTCTAAGAAAAATGTATAAATCGAGAAACACTAGTAATTTGCTTGTTTTTTTGTACTTGTAGAAATAATTTTATTAGGCATGCATGCTAAAAGGAATTAAAAGACTAGCACTATATGTTGGTGGCCAAGACCATTTATTCTGTGGCCAGGCACGTCACATAGGTATGTCCATTTTATGGTCAGACATGTAGTACATACATTAGCCAGGTGGTGTGATATTTATAAACTTGATATACTTTTGAACAAGTCATGTACAATGTCAGACGTGTATGCTAAGCGTCTCCGAACCAAGAAATGTTTTTTCGACGATACTTGGCGAACATATTAAATAAGTCATGTTCCTTATCAGGCTTATAGACCAGGCATCTCTAAACCACGAAGCCAATCATATCCTGACTACAAACTTGTCGATCCACATTCGAAAAAAAAGAAGCACTTTTAACGAAAACGACGGACATTTGACCGAAAACTCAACTTGGTAAAATACGATCTCATCACAGGGATATGATTTCATCAGAGGGATAAGATCTCATTAAGAGGGTACTTTCTTAACGGTAGGATACGCCATTTCTGACATTACTACATACCTTTTTATATTAATAATTCATGGATAAATAATAATATTTTTATTTGTAATTTTGTTGGTTTATAACTCTTTATTTAGTAATTTTGATTAAATTATTATTTTTTGTATCCAATAAGGATCGAAACATGGGAATATTGAACGAATCAATCATTATTATAAACAATGGATTTTTTTTTTTTTTGCTTTCGGAATGTTTTTGCCGAATTTCTAGATTAATTATTACGAATTTCCAAGATGGCATCGGTAGCTTACTGACTTTTTTTTATTTAGAATTTTTCACTTTATTTTATTAAATACTTTTTTTAACCTGATATTAATTTTTTTGCATCAGCCAAGGATCGAACAAAAGACAGAAATCAATCGAACCAATAATTATTGTAATAAGCAAATTTTTTGTTGAGGTTTGGAATTTTTTCCGAATATCTAGCTATATAATAAGAGATTTTCAAATATTGTGGATTATAAGATGGCTGATGTCACATCGTCAAAAATGGCCGCCGAGGTCCTGATAATATAGTACCACGAGATGCCTACACGCCCGAACGTGGCCGAATCCTTACGATTGCAAGGCGTCACAACATGCCACCTGAAAATAGTGGTCCAATTAGTATAACATTAGGCCCGTATGCCCATTTATACACCACTTGTAACACTAGTTGATTTTTTTAGGTACCAATGCTGGTGAAACCAACCCTTTTCATGTGTTGGCATGTATTTTCTGAACATCCTTTCGCGTCAGTTGATTACATAATCTGCCAGACTTGTATGTCACAATGGCTGTATTTTTGTTGCAATGGGATTCATGTCGCTTTTGACTGGCAAAGCATACAAAGTGATAGAAAAAACATCGGTTTTAAATGCATCTCTTCCAGCCACTGATGCTGCTGCAATAGAGGCCGAGGTCTATGCTGTTGGCGGTACGGCAGGTATTGTTGTATCCTCTGCTGACGAAACTCCTCCCATAGAGGTCACCCTGTAGCTGCTTACGTTGCCGTTGGTGTTGTCCGTGGCAGGTCGGACTTGCCCGAAGAAGCTCCGCCTGCCTGCCAATGCCATGGATGCCGTCGAGTTCCTGGTTGCTGATGTAACTGCAGCCATGGGAGACGATAGTGTTGGTACTGCACTAGCTGTGTAGAATGACAACCACTCTCCTGCGACCAGAGGGCCAACTGAGTCATGCGTGATGGCACGCACCATGTGCGAGAGGACGGGGTTGATTGACAGGCCTACCGCATGCCAGTGTCACGGTGGTGGGTGGGGTGGCGCTATCCTCCCAAAAGGCCACTCCAGGCCAGCCTGCTCTGGGTGGGCTGGGGGCGGCACCATGGCGGTAAAGGCCCAAACAACACCACATGAACACATGAGTTCCAGGCGCGCACGAGGCGGGCTTCAGGGGGATACTCGGCTGGCGGGAGGATCAGCTTCGTGAGAAGCAGGCGTGGAGCCGGAGCGGACTGCCTGTGACATCACAATACAGTGCGGAGAAATAACCCAGTGTAAGTGTAACATGACAACAAGTAGTATTTATTGGGTTTGTTCATCTTCTTTCGAACTAATCACTATTTTAAACAATCAAGGTTAAATATTTACAATACGTAAGTCTAGCGAAATAAATAATTATGAATATGTAATTTAGGTTCACACCTTATAAATTCATCAATACTCCCCCAGGCATATGATCCAGTGGCGTAGCCAGGATTTGTGTATGGGGGGTGTTAAGAAGCATGCCCCCACCCCCCCCCACCCCGTATTAAAGCGGGGGGGGTCCGGGGGTCCTCCCCCGGGAAAATTTGGATTTTAAGGTGTAAAATAGTGCTATTTTAGCTGTTTTCGGTACTTAAATTTAAATATTGTAATGGTAAAATTTTTAATAATTTTTAATATGAAATTTTTTGAGCGATGAATAAGAAATTTAATTAAATATTTAGGGCTAAGGGGGGGGGGGGGGTTTGAACCCCTAAAACCCCCCCCCTGGCTACGCCCCTGATATGATCCCGTTAGGGCTTTATCCTGGTTAGGAGAAAGATGGGTCTTTTACATGCCTGACACTGTTACCAGCGCCAAACATGGGTTCCGAGAACCGGGAAATAGATTCGCCATTTCCAATCACGGCATGCTACTGGTGAGCGCACGGCTGGGTCGAGAGGTTGAGAGGTTGAGGAGCCCCCTCTGTGGAATCTGAGTAGAACCGTCACGGAACCATACCTCTCAAATAATTATGAACAATGTTAACTAATCATTCATAATAAATATATATTTTAAAAGCAAGCTGACTTTTGTATACCATTTTAATTGTAAATTTGACACCCCGCTGCCTATGATTGGCTAAAATAACACACTTCTCGTCTACCTGCAGCACCTTGTTATTACTATTACAAATAATTAACTAAACAACATAGCAAAACCCACTATGAACAATTAAAACTTTTGTGTTACATGCAAAATATTTGATAGTACTATCGAATGACTATTACAATTAACTTTTTTATCTGCTGTTTGGGCAATCATACATAACACTTTAATATTTTGTCATATTATTTTATCAAACTACCATTATAAGGGTTGTTATTCAGCACCAATATTTTCTGCAGTAGCTCCAACGGACATACAGTATATGGGCAGAACGAGATGAACTTGACCACTGATTGACAGGCTGGTGTACTACCTAGGCCTAACATCAAGCTAAAAATAGGTTAAAGATAGTTTATTTAAGGATTAAAACTTGAGTTTTAGTAAAAATGTGATAAAATTTGTTTTTTTTTTTTTTTTCAAAACCTGCATTCGTCAAAAGAAGTATTTTGTGTCCTAATATATTTTAAAGGTGTTTAATTTAAATAATATTATTGTATATATTGAAAATTAAGTAAATTACATCATACAATTATATACACGATCTTATCACGTACTCATCGAAGAGTGGCACATGTCACGTTCGTGGCTAAAAACAAATCTCTAATCATAGCAACAATCAATCTTGAAGTTACTAAATTTAATCAAAAAACAATCAAAACAATATTAAAAACTGTTACAATTTATTATTCTCGTCACTCTCATCCTTTTGAAACCTTAATGTCGGAACACCGATAAAAATCCTATTTAAGTGTAAATGGGGTATTTTAACTTATCATAGGTATCAAAAACTCCTTCGATTTTATTTTTGAAAACCAAACTAGAATAAAATTTAACAAATTTCGATAATAGCTGTTGGAACACGTAATCACAGTTTGAAGTAAACTTGCTTATACCTACCCAAGCAAAATAGTTCCAGATTTAAGTAGCTTGGCATCTGGACTGTGGCCACGTCCAAGGCGAATATATCACCGACGTTTCGGTCGACATTGCAGTCACCATCATCAGGGTAGAGTTGCATACTCTGGTTATTACAATTTATTCTGCCTTTAATAATCTCGCCTGAGAGGCGTTTCCCGATTGGCTGTAGCTAAAAGGCCAATCAAAGACTTTCGTCTAATTGGCCTGTTGGTTTGGCCAATCGGAGCGGGGCATCTGTGATTGGCTGGGGGTTATGGCGATTCAGTGGCCTCTTCCTTTCTGATTGGCTGGGCTGTTTGGCCAAAACAGAGGCAACCTTTCTTTTGTTAGACGCAGAGCTAGGGTTTGAGTTTCTCTGATCAGTAGATCCCATATTCTGCTTAATTTGTAGCTATCTTATCTGTTTGCTTGGTATTTTAATATTTATACTGAGTAGTATGTGAATGCCAGTCCGGGGACTGGCTTCTGGCTAAGGAGACTGAGCCAATTTCTGCAATCTTGGATTATGACGTCACGGTAGCCATCTTGGATGACATTTTCACATAACTTTCATCTGGACCTTCAAATTTGACAAAATATGGCAAAAATAACACAAAATTTACCAAAATGTCCCGTTTTTAAGAAAACAATTCCACCAAAGTATCTCAAAAATCTTAAAAAAAAAAAAAAAAAAAATAAATAAATAAAAATAACAAAGCCTGTTTAAAGGGAACAATTCCCACTTTCAGGGAAAATTTCCCCTGTTCATTCTTAAAAATGTCAACGGCTTGAAAATTCCCCATGTGGCTTACATTCTCGGCAACAAGCCGCTCTAAGCCGCCGAGGTCATAACCGTGACAATTAGGATACATCGCCACCATTTTTAATAGTAACAAAACCTTTTAAATTTTCGTTACGGCCGCCATCTCGACAATCCGTATATTTCATGCTATAAAATCGAAAAATAATATTGAAATTTATAAAAAAATTAAAATTTTTAAATAAAAAACATTCCTCCATCTTAAATTTTAATGTGACAGCCGCCATACTTAATATAAATGACTAGCAGTGCCCGCGACTTTGTCCGCATGGACTTTGTTGGGGGGTATTGTGACTTTCTGAGATAATATGGTAGATGCACAGTTTTAGGTTATTCTCAAAACACTCATAACCAATGGTATATTAAAGTACTTCTGCGTAAACTGTATTTTTAGTTTTGTCTTCCGGCAGAAGTAGAAATTGATTTTGACTTGATGTAAGTTTTTGGTCATACGCCATTGCTAAGAACTTTTTCTGTTGAAGAAAAACTAAAAAAAAAAAAATAAATAAATAAAGAAATAAATAAATAAAACCCCAAAAAGAAAAAAAAAACACAAAATTAAGCAAAAAAATTGCTGTTGTCAACAAGGATATAAACAACACAAAATATTTTGTGTGGTTTGTATCCTTGTTGACATTGGAGCACTTGGAGCACTTTGAGCAGTTGGAACTATTGGAGCTCTTGGGCAGTTGGAGCCAAAGACTTTTGAAGCCAAAGACTAATGGAGGCATTTGAGCAATTAAAGCACTTTAAACTGTAGGAAAAAATGGAGAAATTGGAGGTTTTGATCATTTGGAGCATTATAACATTTGAAGCTTTTAAACACATGTAGCATCTGGAGCTTTGGAGCATTTTGAGCACTTGGAGCACTTGGAACCGTTGGAACTGTTGGAGCTTTTGAATCTTTAGATCGATTGGTGCAATTGTAACTACCGTATATTGACGAGATCGTATTCCTGTGACGAGATCGTATCACACCACATCACATTTTTGTCCAAATGTGCTTCATTTCTTAATGCTCGTCCTGTGTGTATTGCATGTTCGTTGCATGTCCTGTGTGTGTGTACTGTGTGTGTTTATTGTGTGTACAATGTGTTTGTACTACGTGTAAAGTGTGTGTGATGTGTGCCCATTGCGTGTACTGTGTGTATGTACTGAGTGTGCATTTAGTGTTTATTGTGTGTTCATTATGTGTCCAGGGTATGTACTGTGTGTCCATTGTTTGTACTGTGTGTACACTGAGTGTTCATTGAGTGGGTAATGTGATACAATGATAACTTGTTTTACTTGCATGCGTATACAATTAAAAATATTTATCTTTTGGATTTCAAAAGTGATTGTTTTATTTATCGAAATATGATTTCTATCAAATGTCGAGTTCTCGTAATACAACTTATAATTAAATATGTATAAACCATCACCATTGATTGATAAAATAGAGAATAATAATAAAGTCTTGCCAGCAATAAGGCCATGTTCGATCAACAAATGCAATATAAGTCTTTTTAAGCCAAATGTAGACGGAACAGTTAAATCACTTAGAGCAGTAGGAGCACTTGAAGAGATTGGAGCAATTTCACCTGTTGGGGCCTTTGGAGTACTTGGGGCAATTGGAGCTCTTGGAGCACTTGGAGCTTTTGGGCAATTAGAACATTGGAACTCTTGGTGTAAAGGAAGAGTTAGACTTTTGGAACAATTAGTGTATTTGGAGCTTTGGAGCACTTGGAGCTGTCGGAGCAAAAATACGGGTCCAAACAGTGTTGGAGGCAATGACGTATGGAGTCAATGACTGTTGGAGCCTAAGACAGTTGGAGCCAAAAACATTTGGAGCTAAAGACTGTTTAAGTCAAAGACATTTGGAGGCAAAGACATTTTGAATCATTGTATCCTACCGTATCTTTCATTCGATCGTATCCTACTGTTGATTCTTGATCGTTCTGTCTGTACTCAGGTCTATTGACCTCGTGGTTCGGAGACATCTGGCCAATAGCCTAACTTTGTACATGGCCTGGCCTCGTGGTTAGAAGACTTGGCCTTTACATGTATCATTGTACAAGAACTGGTTGAAATGTATTTCATGCATCGAAATTAAAAATAGACTTCCATGGTAGGCAGAACGACAACATATTTATTCCGTCCGGTAAGTATCTTTGTAGAAAGTCTTTTTCGTAGAGATAATGATTAATAATCTCCACGAAAGGTACTAGGAAACTGAAATTAAAATTTATTTTAAGGTTAGTTACATTTATCACGAGTCGAGAATCGAAATTGAATTAATAATTATATTAATAAGTGATTAATTGATAAATTTTGAATTTTTTCCGAATTTCTAGGTTAATTATTACAAAATTCAAAGATTACGATCAATATGTCAACATCAGCTTATTGGCGGCTGGCAGGCTATGTACCTACCTAAGCAGCTTTTAGGATTCTTTGTCATATATGTAATATTTAATTAATATTTTTCCCTAAAAAATACATTTTAGATCTATCAAGGGTCGAATCACGCAGTGTTATTGAATGAATCAACAATCAATTAATTGATGATTTTTTTTAATTAGTTTTGGAATTTTTTCCGAAATTCTAGTTTAATAAATACAGATTTACAATATGGCGGTCAAGACGGCCGACAAATGGCGGGTGCTCTGGCAATAAATAATTACTGCAATATATTGGCATAAAATTAAACTCTTATGGCGGAAGCGCACAAGATGGCGGCCTCCAGCAGACGATAACAAAATGGTGAATGTGACATCATACTAGCCTGCGATATAAACACCTCGGCATTAGTATTGGGAGGTTAGTCTGAACATTTTATGACGTAAGTGCATTTTTAAGTTAAAATTTTATTATAATTTAATAAATTATTGTTTTATAATTTTATTAAAATTGTCGAAATTTTTTGGATAATAATTACTGATTTTCAAGATGGCGTCCATTAGTCATAATCCAAGTGTCGGTATGTTTTTATTTCAATTTTAATTAATTAAATTTTTATAAATTTTAACATTTTCCCCATTTTTTTACCATATAATTACGGATTTTCAAGTGGCCTTAACGAAAATTTAATCGGTTTCGAAACAATTTATAATGGTGACCCTAATTTTGAGCAGTTGGTATTTAGACGACTAAAATTTGAAATTTTTGCTCCAAATGGGAATATTTGCCTCGAAATATGGATTTTTTTTTGTTTTAATATTTTTTGAGGAATTGTTTTCCTAAAAACTGGAAATTTTGGGTGGATTCGGGAAAATTTTGATGGTTAAAAGCCAAGGGCAATTGTCAAAGTCTTGATCATCCAAGATGACCGCAGTGACGTCATAATCCGAGTGGCAGATATTGGCTCAGGCTCTCCAGCTAGACCCCGGACCTACATTTACATACTACTCTACTGACGATCGAATTTATCTTTTCTTGTATTGTCGGATGTTGGCTATAGTGTGGAACTGGTTGAAATCAATGCTGTGTCTGGTTTACAAGTAGTGTTCTATTTTAGCTTATCGTGGGTTTTCATGTTTATAATCTCTGATGTGTTCTTTAACCCTTATGATTATTCGTCTGCTGGTTGGTCCTATAAATATCTTGCCACAAGAAAATGGATTCTTGTAAACATCAGCTAGGTTTTCGGCTGGATTTTTCTATTTAACAGATGTGAGAGAACCTCAAATCTGTGATTGTGCCACAGCTGCAGCCAATCGATAAATACTCCTCTCAAGCGAGAGTAATAAAGACAGAAGAACTTGTAATAACCTTAGTGCGTAACTCTACCCTGATGATGGATGACTGCAATGTTGACCGAAACGTCGGTGATATATTCGCCTTGGACGCGGCTTCAACCCAGAAGCCAAGCTACTTCAGACAAAGGCCACGAAAGCCTGTGATCATTATTAGTTCGGGAGTTACTTCTTAGGTTGAAGAGCAGAAGTGGAGACCGGGGCACAGTTTCACACGGGCATGTTTACACAATGACCTAGTTCAAAAAGACCGCGGTAGAGCGCACCACCAGTTAAACCAGTCCGGTGCCACTGCCGCGGGCACTATAACAACATTTGCAACGCAAATTGTATCTCGGGGCTTTGTTCCAGAATGAAAATGTAAGTAATTTTTTTTTGTTAAAAATTTCAGTTAAAAAAATTATAACTTTTAGAAATAAAATAAAATTTTACATTCGGAAAAAAAGTAGTTATTTATTTAGAAATACCAATAATTGTCTTAATCGTATGGTTTCTCAATTTTGTAATGTAATTTGTTCTAAAACATAGCGACGGGGATCTTTTATAAATATTTATTGGAGTACATACGTTTACACATTGTGTAAAATCCTTCCCATGTTCCCTTGTACTTTTTATTACAACATACCGTTTGGTAAAAGGTTAACAAACTATTAAGACATTTCTGTTCAGCATGTTAAATTATATTTTTATTTAAAATATAAATGGCATTTGTTATTAGTCTTGATAAGACAAGATTGCGATATAAATCCTACATGTTCTGTTTTTTTTTACAGGGTTTTAAGGAAATGCTTGAACAGTTCCTCATGAAAGCATTTAATATTTTCTGGCTTTCACTTAAATGAGGTGACATTTTGCACCTATTTGGTTTCTTGTAACTGGAAGACCCCTCTATCCTTTAAAGAAAATTTGGTGATAGGTTCTAATTGGTTAACTGTTTTTAAAAAGACATTAAGCACGGCCTATTAGGGCCTTAGCTCAAGACACTATTTGAATCATAAATATTTATATGCTTTTTTTTGACTCTATCGTACAACTGTCTTTAAATAGATGAAACTGACATAGCAACTGTGCAAAGGCCAGACAAATTTATAGCACGCAGGTTTTTTTTGGCAAATTGGAAAAATATTACATCGTTTAAAAATGGCCAATAGTAACTTTGGCTTTACACCACTTAGCGCTGTTGAAACCAAACTTCCCCTCGTTTGTATATTTCCAAAATGAAGGTTTCAGAAACTTTTCTGAGTGATGGTTTGGTGAAGGTGATGCCAACCCATCATGTTGGACTGGTTGAAGAAAACGATTTGAAACTTGCAAAATATGTTAAACCAGAAAACAGTTTCTTATGTTACTGGATGACCATGAATTCCATTTGCCATCAAGAGTTTTGGACTATTTCTAGAACTATAGAGTGACATAACCTGCTGTCACTTTTCAACCTACCCTCGATGCAAGCATACTTTACAGCAGCTGGGCCGAAGTATGTATGTCAACACTGCATGTGAAGCATGAATGAATGCTAACAAACGCACCGTGTCAATGTAGGACATACCCTCTATTTTAGCAACAAGTATCCCCCGGCAGCAACTACCCCTTATATGAGATCACCTCTTCAACTATGATATTTCTTCTGTTGCGGGTTGTATGTCTGCTGGACCTGCGCCTAATCCAACCGCAGGAGGAAGTCTCCGGACCCCAACGGTTTGTTTGAGTCTGACTTTCCTGCAGTACATCTCATTTTGTAGCTGTTCCAAGGATTATCTCTCCAACAATTTGTTGGCGAGAAAATTAGGTTTATTACGATGAATTAGATGAAAAAACTGAAGAATGTTTATGGATATATTGTATGGGAGGTTACAGTGAATCATCATAGTTAGTTAAATGTGGTTTGTATGGTAAACGTGGTCTCTATTCTTGTTTAAATCCTCTCAAATGTGAGCCGTGTATATTTGGCTTTTTCTGTTGTCTCGTGCTCGTGTAACTGGTCCTTCTCAGGTCAGGTCGATCTGGATTTGCGTAGTGGCCCTGTGCCCCGCATTAAGTGACATTTCTCCCTGGGCGTAATTGCTGTGTTTATCATTATCGTGTGTAGTTTTGGATTATACTCTCATGTCAGATACTTCTGACAGACTTAACGTAAATGTTGTTACGTATTTATAATCTTCAGCCTTTTGTATTTTTTATGTATGATGGTACATTCATTTGCTACGTGTAAGCACGTTCGCAAACGTTTTAATAATATTTTTGTGTGTGTTCATTGTATCCCCTGCTGTTTTTCTAATAAGTTTGTTAATTGAGCAGAGAATTTTTCTTGTATTTCTGCCCACTGATTGGGCATACCTAGAACGACCTCTCTCGCAACATGTGAATTCCACAAAGTTTGGAATATAATCTAATCGTTAAGCGCTTTTATTTGTGTGAATAAATTTGTATGACCGAGCTCGTGCTCTTTACCTTTTACAGTATTGTTTTGAATGTACGATTCAGCATCTCTTATCACGTGCCATGTTTTTATGTTCAACAGAAATATGTATCTAATAAATTTGCGAAGTGTTTTCAATGAAATTTTCATTAATTATTTTGTCTGTTCCGCCGACACTTTTACTGCTTTGCCTGGTTCCTATCAGCAGGAATTCTCCCCCCTCATCCGTGTGGTGCTAGTTTTTTGTCAGCTCAGTCTGGAGGCTGCCAGGGACTTTCAGACCAGAGAGGCTTCGGCTTCAAATGATGGTTAACATTCCCTGCAAGCGGGGCTCAATTATACACATCCGACATTTGAATATACGCATATATATATATATATATATATATATATATATATATATATATAGGTATATATATACACACACACACACACACACATACATACACGACTATTAAATGTGATATTATAGATAATTCTCTAATTGAAAATTCGCCGTAGTGATGGTACCAACAGTTAGAAGTTTAAAGTTCAACATATTTTTCCCTGGGATTACTGAACATTTTTTTTTAAATACTTTTAACGATATAACGCAGAAGCTAGTGGCATTGCCTTCAAATGTAAATCGTTCCAGTTATTTATTCCGTTCCAGTCCCTTATCCATACATTAAACATTTAAAATGCAACTTAATCATATATATTTGTGTAAAAAGGATGAAAAATTGATTGTTTTAATTTTGGTGAAAGGTAGGTCACTCAAAATGTCTTCCAGTGTTGCCGCGATCGACGCCAATATCTATAAAACAATGATCTGGGTCGGGTGGCGCCAGGCAGACGTTTCAAGGGCTATGCGAAGAATAAATAAGGGAGGCGTGTCAGAGATTTAAAATTTATGGTCTGAAATACCGAACTTTAATACTAACATAGCATTCTTGATGAAAAAATAGTTTAACGTGTGAATCCAGGTGTTTAAGTAAACATTAATATACCCTTTAAAATTACATAAAATAATATACTTCCCTCCCATGCCACTTAATAAAATCTTCTCATCCCAACCCGGAGACGTGCTTGTGAGGAGGGCAGTTAGGCGACCACCATGATGACAATCTAAACGAAAATATGTAGCAAAAAATATCAGGCAGTCCATAAAAATGCAGGATGTGTGAAAAAAAAATAAAAAAAAATATTTTTATATATCAGCATTAGAAATATTGAACTTAGAAATTTTGAGGAAAAAAATTGCTGACAAATTTCGAAAACTTTCGAAGTCAGGATAAACGACGGTAAAAATAGACTGCAAATTTCCTCGAGTAATCAAGACGCTTGTGAAAATTCGTCTACAATAATACCAGCGAAATGAAATAAAAACGGGTGTTTAGCTAAATGGAGGGAAATGATAAATAATTCAGCAATTTCCATTGAAAAACCGAGCCAAACAGTGCGATCAGCATGTAGTTCGTCTGGTCGCCACTTGCTGCAGCACCTCGCCGACCTCGAGCATCAGTGGCGCGCCAAGTTCTGAAGATCTCCGCAGATGGCAGCAGCATCGGAGTGAAGTATTTCAGGTCTGCGAACAGGCAGCGCTTGATATCTAACGCTCTTATACATGTTCACGGTATATAATAAGATTGAGTAGCCCAGGCGGTAATCACAATTTAAAAAAAGTAAGCGAGTACAAAGCAGGCAATGCGCACGACCTGTGCGACATGAGTTTACAAATGAAATCTTACTGTTAGTTTTAGCCAACATTTCGTGAACTATCTGAAATCTTTGGTATGCAGTGTACGTAATTAAATAACATTTATTATTATCCCGTGACATCTGACTGGCAGTTTTTGACCACAGTTTTTCAATTTATTTTGGAGTATGTAAAATATAAACAGTTTTCAAGCCCCGCCAAAATGGCACCCTACTATTCTCTCATTGGCTGTTGTGACATGTGTTCGTAACAGGAATAAAGAATATATTTATTTCCCACGCCTGTCCTGAGCGTTTTTTGTGAATCAGTAGATTCGAAAACATGGCAATCACAAATGGTTTTTTACGACCTACTCTTACGGTTAATTTTTCAATTGTGAACCGGCCTTAAGCGAGTTCACAGCAGGCAAAGCACACGACTGAGCACACATTGCCTGTACGAAATTTATTACTCACAGTTGAATTTTTATGCAATAATTGTAACCAATGAAATTTCGCAACGAATCGAATATATATTTTAGTGTTAATAATACATTTTTTAAGTCTATAATCCTTCCACTGACCAGAAGAATTTTTCGATTTATAAATTATGTAAGTAATAAATGATAACATATGAAAAACATTTCTGAACAGAATTCAAGAAACCTAAAAGTTTTTTTAGTAGGTACCTACCTTATTTATGTGCGATTCACTTGAATATAAAACGATTGATTAATTTAATCTGAAATTACATTACCTTTGTTATTTGCATATGTATTAATAACATCTTATTGAAATAAATATAATTATTGTTCTATAGTATTATGGATTAGTTAAATCTTTATTATATTTAATATTCCATTAATAATAAAACCTATTTAATCAAAAAAGTGATATGTTTAAACTTTATTTGTACCGTAGTTACAGTAAATAAATATAAACCGTTCCCAGCCCCTACCAAAATGCCAGCCGAAATTGCTTTTATTGGCTGTTGGGCTATACATAGGCCCTACGTCAGTAACAAAAAATAAAATATATTGATTTTACTCTTATGCTTAAAATCTCTCTCCCACACACACGACCGTACATATAGTAAATTACTATGTTCAAGGACGAAAAGTTATATTCGCCCTAGAAATTAAAAAAAAAAAATCCCGTAATTCACGCTACCAAAAGGAAGTAATTTGAAAGCAAACCGTGAGTTTCGCAGTGGTTTTGTCTCCTCCTCCTACCCCCATCTCACCCCAAATGAAATTATACATACGATCTTGACTAGGTTAGAAAACATGACCATGATATCTTGTGCACAGGACCAATGTTCTGTGTAACTGTATGTATACATCCATGGTATTTGAATATAAATGAATTCTAGTAAGATATTATCCTTCACAATTAATTGTCCTACAACTTTTTGCAACTTAATATTTTAGGTAAGGTATTGTGCTATGTCTGGGTATCATAGGTTTTATGTTGAGACTAGCTGCCTGACCCGACTTCGCACGGCTATACTAATGGAACAAAATTAAGCCACATCTCCCATTTACAGTAATGGTAAAAAAAAAATTCAGTGAAAGTTTATTACAATGCTGTAAAAAGTACCGTAGAGAAAATGAATGGCACCGATGGTTTCCCGACTCGTGCACGCAACGTACAACTGATGTACCCGTACTTCGCTACGGCAGTCTACAGGCAGATCACTCTTGCGCCGCTCATTATACATGCCCCTCCTTGTGGGTACGCCACTGCCGCGCGATGCCCGTTGCCATGGAGACGCAGAAGACATGAACAATGCAAAATCCTGTTCTCATGCAGACAAAGTACCCACTGTTTCCTGGTTTTAACCACCCATGGGATCTAATTTTCGGAAAATGTCATCCTGCGTAACATAAGGAACATTACTGTGAAGTTTCAAGTATGTAAAATCTATATACTTACTTCAAAAAAGGGCAATAAAAAAATTAAACACAGAGAGAGGAAAAAAAAAACAATAGTTTAGGTTTGCGATTTAAAGTGATAAAAAGTATTTAAATACTAATTGAACTCTTATGAGGGTACTGATTGCTTCGTTGTTAATATCACACGGGTGTTTTTTACTTGTATGGGAAAATTAATAATGATAAGGCATCTAGTGCGTGGCAACAATGTTAATAGGCAATAGGAAATAAACTTCTAGCGCCTGCGGCATTGTCAACACACACTTCGTACGTGTACTGCACGTTGTATCTAACCCCCTCCAACGCATTTGATTCTAAATTGGACTTTTAGTAAGGATCCCTAATGTTATTGATAATATAATATAGCCTATAGCCTTCCTCGATATGTACTATCCAAAACTGAAAGAATTTTTAAAATCGGACCAGTGGTTCCTGAGATTAGCGCGTTCAAACAAACAAACAAACTCTTCAGCTTTATAATATTAGCATAGATGTAATTATACTATGCTAGTCCAATCCGTTCACTCATTGCAAAACACGCATATTTTTACACTAACTATGAGGAAGGCTTTTTCTGCCTCTTATATGTGCAAACATTAAAAGAAGGGATATGATTATGTTTTTCCTAACAGTCAAAAGTTCAAGTTTTAGATATTAGAATGTTTGTATATAGATTTGGCTCATAAAAGCTTATACAATCGTTACATAGTGTAGTGTGGTAGCAGGTGATTGCACATTATTTATTTCAAGCAGAAAAGTTTGCTAGATATTTCTTCCTTGCAAACATTTTGATTAACAACAGAATTATTGTTTTTCAGAAAGTGTTATAAATTTAATATTTTCGATTATAAAACAAACAAAAAAATCTGGATAATCTGTATTTTCGACTACGGTGTCCAGGGGTTTTGTTTCATGACTTTCCATCGCACTGCACGGGAATTTTGTTTATGAAATAAAAATAATAATTTAACAAAATGATGTTGCTTTATTTTTTGTTGTGGATTCGATGAACGTCTTGCTTGTCGGCCGGGCGGCCACGCGGCAACCTTGGCCCATTGTTCACGACCACTAGCTCAGCTGACTCCACATCAACATCACATCAGAGAGCAGATCCACGTCCATCACCAAATATCTTCTGCATTCCCCGTCGCTTCTCGCGAGGCAGACGGCTGAGGCTCGCTCGAGCGATAATTTCGCGCCTCGTTCGGGGGATCGGTTCGCCCCACTGGCTCATTTCTCTCGGCTACTTCTTCCTCATTCGATACCTACGATTCTACTCTGAATTTCTGATTTTTTCTGTTCGGGCGATTTCGTTGTTTTTTTGACGTGACAACCTCTAATAAATCGATGAACGCTGGCTGCACGCACGAAAAGGTGTCCCGTTACGCACATTGTCCCGTTACGCTGTGTCCCGTTACGCTGTGTCCCGTTACGCTCATTGTACGCTTGCGCCTCTATTCCACTCGATTGGAACAACCATTTATTTGACTGTTTCGAGGCACATTAAACTTGAAACACTCCCATTCGTTTCCTACTTTTCCTATCAACGTCCTATCCTTAACACAATAACACAGATTGGAAGAAGTTAAATAGCAAACATGTATAAAAGTTATAATTTAATTAATCTCTTCGTTAAAGTAGTAACATATTTGAATTAATGAGTGCAAATAAAAGTAAATTTATCAATTAAATTGTAGATTTCATTTCACTCCTTCTTTGTATCCATACAAAATAGTGATAATTCAATAAAAATGATTCAATGTCATTTATAAAAGTATGCAATAATTTCAGCAAGTAGTTGGAAATGGGGGGTTCAAGCACAGGCGCAGGAGCCAGGAGCCCGCCATCTTGGATGACGTCATCGGCGGCCATCTTGGATGACGTCATCGGCGGCCATCTTGGATGACGTCATCATGACCTTTGACCTTGTCAATCTATGCTAATCTATGCTAATCTATGCCAATCTATGCCAATCCGTATGCTAATCTATGCTAATCCATGCCAATCTATGCTAATCTATGCTAATCCATGCTAATCTGTATGCCAATCCATGCTAATCCATCCGCCATTTTGTATTTCTAGAAATTTCCACCAACTTCGAATCGTGACGTCACCGTTGCACTTTTCGTCACGGCCGCCATCTTGGATTCGAATTTTTTTTTTCGAACTTTTGAAATTCGATGTAATCATCAGCCGCCATCTTGTTTCGTCTGCTGGTGGCCGCCATCTTGTTTTCGTCTGCTGGTGGCCGCCATCTTGTTTCGTCTGCTGCAGGCCGCCATCTTGTTTCCGTCTGCTGGAGGCAGCCATCTTGCAACGTCATATAGTTATGTTTTTCGCCACCAGATAGCAGCAGGGATTATTTTATTTTTTTCTTTAACTAAAATATTTTCAGTGCCGAGGCTGGGATTCGATCCATGGGATGTGAAAACGTCCAGGATGTCGTGGTTACGAGGCGGACACCTTGACCACTAGACCACGAGACCAATTGGGATATGGTGGAATAAATAATCTATATATGCCACGTACTGACGTCAAGTTTTATGATAAAAGGGGGGAGGGTGTCTTTGCCTTCCCAAATGCATGAAATTCAAATTATTATTATACCATCGCCATCTTTAATTCCAGCACAGACTACCAGATGGCGCCAAATTCAAAAATTAGTTGCCAGAGGCGCCGCCATCTTGGTTCTCAAGTTGGCTGGTAGATGTCGCTAGTATCGCGCGCCAAATTCAAAAATTAGTTGCCAGAGGCGCCGCCATCTTGGTTCTCAAGTTGGCTGGTAGATGTCGCTAGTATCGCGCGCCAAATTCAAAAATTAGTTGCCAGAGGCGCCGCCATCTTGGTTCTCAAGTTGGCTGGTAGATGGCGCCACCGTCGCCATATTTTAGTTCATACAATCGATACCAGATGACGCCACCATCGCCATCTTTAGTTCCTAGTGTTGCTACCAGAGTGTGCCACCGTCGCCATCTTTAATTCCTAAAGTTACAGCCGGAGCGCGCCACCATCGCCATCTTTAATTCATAAAGTCGCTACCGGATGGCACCACTGTCGGCCATCTTTAATTCAAGGTATTGTCGCCGGATGGTGCCAAGTTTGAATTTAAAAACCTACAAGTGTTATGCAATGTGTAACCAGTCGAGATAAGTTTGGAACCTGTAGCCATATTTTAGTTCATACAATCGATACCAGATGACGCCACCATCGCCATCTTTAGTTCCTAGTGTTGCTACCAGAGTGTGCCACCGTCGCCATCTTTAATTCCTAAAGTTACCGCTGGAGCACGCCACCATCGCCATCTTTAATTCATAAAGTCGCTACCGGATGGCACCACTGTCGGCCATCTTTAATTCAAGGTATTGTCGTCGGATGGTGCCAAGTTTGAATTTAAAAACCTACAAGTGTTATGCAATGTGTAACCAGTCGAGATAAGTTTGGAACCTGTAGCCATATTATTATTATTTATTAATGTATGTTTATTAAATATGATAGAGTATTTATAAAATATTGGTGTTGTGTAGAGTCTCTCTCTCTCTTCTCGTAGTGGCAGAAGACATCTCGAAGGTAGTGTTAGAATTTATGTATTAAAGCAATCACTCTAGCTGAGGAGACTAATAACTTATAGTTACAATTCAATAATAGCGGCAATTAAATGTTTTGAAATTAAAGCAAACAACGTAAATGTTAAACACATATTTATTTAAATCTTATTACAAACAGCAAGGGGTAAGAACAATCGATGATTTAAAAGAAGTAAATAACGAGTAATAAAATCACATAATATTCACACACTACACATCATAGTGACAAAGGCAACATTAACTCGAGACCCAATTATACATAGTAGTATGGGTGGTCGAATAGCCAGAATTTAAGTAGCTGAACATTACAATGGGCGCAATGGAATTTGCCATACAGTTTTATACATTTATCCAGGCGGTTTCCATAAGTCTTTAAAAGTTTGTTGAAGCTAGGACAGTTTCTTTCATTATGTAAATCAACAATGTTGGCACTGCACAGTTCACTAAAGATACTTTTTTGTTTGTCTCCTAGGACGTATACTACATCTCCTTCTTCAGGGTTGACGATGTCACATAACACTGATGAGATTTGGTCAAAGCTCACTTCACCTTCGTTCCACGAGAGTCCATGCACTTCATAAGTCAGTTTACGATTCTCGCTTTGCGACAGCCTGTCTAGTTCGGACCAGTCACATGGTGGTTTGAATATGTATTCATAGGTCCTCAATACATCACCGTCCTCGATGAACATTGCTGCAAGTTGCTTAACCACATACTCCTTTTGTGATGTGAGGCACTGAATGTTGCAGAGAAATAATGACATTTTTTTGTCAGTACTCACGATAACTGATGTGTGAAGCTGTGCTAGCTCTGCAAGGCTGATGCTAGTTCTACAGGTATGACTGCAAGGCTGCAGTGCTGATGTTGTCTCTAGGATGCTGAATGTCAGACTGGTTGTAACAACCCTTGGTGTCGTAGTACACACAAATTTACAATTCGTCTTCATCACTATCCCCCAAGCCACTATCCGTTCCTTCATCCACATCTTCGTTCACCTCTTGCGCTTCCTTTGCGGCCTCGATGCAGGTCATAACAGCATGATATAAATAGGTAATAAATACCTCTTCCTCAGGGAACTCAGTGAGAATGTTGAGGGTGGAGGATGTAAGGTGGTAATGTATATCATTAAAGTCCATACCTATGTAGCGACGTACTACATCCATTACAAATTCCCGAACATCGTCCATCGTAACACTGTTTAAATTACAATCGCAAACACTCTCCGCGTAAACACTGGTGGAAGCCATGATGATAGGAGCGTGGTTAGAAGCAGACTACCACGTTAGTGTAGCGATGCTGTGAGACCCCAGAACTCGCTCTAAATATCCTGCACAACACATTCCATTAGCCCGGGAATGTCACAAACAACATTTACAAATACCCTGAGTGGCTCTGTGTGTTTCCTCCTACCCGAACACGCGCTGTTGTGAAAGCCTCTTCCCAAGCACAGACGTCACTCCCGCAGCAGACAAAACAGGCGTATGCTACAGGAGCTAGAACAATTGAATAGCCAAATATATATTTAGACTACCCAACTTCATAAATGACATGAGACAATTCCTGTGCGATAATCATACTTTAAATAATGCAATGTATGTATAAACAATAATCATGACTAAGTACTTGAAAAAAAAATGTAAATGAGGTGTTATTCACCTTTAGCGCTTCTCGATTTCTGTATCTGCTACCCACGAATTAAACTGAGACGGGAAACCCCACCATTTCACAAAAGACCGGCCATTTCTTCGTTTGAGAACTTTTTCCACCAAATATGTGTCCGGATACATCGTAGGCTGGATCTCTTCAGCATAGAAGCCACCACGAATAGGCTTGTGGTCCAAGTCTTCGAGGTAGTAGGTCCTGGGTTCCGATTCACGAACATGTGTCACACGGAAAAGTTCAGAACTCCAATTCATCGTGAAACCTTTCTCAAAGACACCTTTCTGCTTGGAGATTCTCACAATGTCACCAACATTAGCTTTATGCTTGCGTGTATCTTTCTTCTTCGTGTTGGTGAATACAGTCCCAAGCAGACGATCATCCTTTACATCTTTAGGCTTCATTTTCGTGGTAGAATGCACTGTGGAATTATATTCACTTATAAGTTTCGACAAAAGATCCAACCATTTGTAATTACCATTAACTGTGAACTGACGCCACATCTTGGTGCGCAATGTTCTGTTAAACCTTTCTACTACAGAAGCTTTAACATTACTAAATGTGGAGTAGTGATTGATACCATGCTTTTTCATCAAAGCCTTGAAGGATGCATTGTAAAATTCCTTGCCAAGATCTGTCTGTAGGTGTGACGGTATGCGCCCATCACGCAGAATGTCTGCCATAGCCTTGGTTACATCGGCTGCATTCTTCGATTGTACAGGTCTGGCCCAGGCAAACTTGCTATACACATCGATGACTGTTAGCATGTACTTGAAGCCCTTGTTTATTCGTGAATATGGAATCATCTCAACAAGGTCTGCCTGAAATAAATCATTAAGACCATACACTATAACCTTACGACGTTTGTAGTTCCGTCTTGCAGGAGCATGAAGCTCTCGGGCAATCCCGGCTTTACTCATGATATGTAACCTGCTTCACGCAGTTCTTCCAGAATAGAGAGTATTTCGTTATCGTGACCACTATGTCCGGCTGATTGTGAAGCCAGTAACAAGCGAAGTCGAGAAACTAACTCGTTTGGATCATCCCAGTAAATATAGTCTCTTTTGCGCTTCAAATCAAATGTTTTTTGCACTAGTCCACTACCTTTCCGCTGCGACCCGATACCTCCAAACATGTGGTATATAATGCCGAATTTTGGATGTTCCAATGTCTTATACTGTCCAGTCAAAGCATTATTATTTTTAAAATATCCATTCGTGATTTCAAGTAAATGTCTATACTGTTTTAAGGCCATGTCGGAGTATACAGATGGATCTCGTGTGAATAGTAGTTCGTATAAGCCAGGTGCAGCCCGAAAAACTTCATCATTCACACGTACCTCACTTTTGGGGAGAAAGAATATTTCTGAATTTCCTATAAACCATCTGTTTTTGCGACGATATACTTCCTATATGACATCATTTACTCTAGGGTTAAAATTACTTAGATATGTTTGTGCTTCATCGGTATTGGATTCATCTGATGTAGTAGGTTCAGAATTCTGATGTTTCCTATACCATAGATTCAGTGGTAAATCATCATCGCTGCTACTAGATGTAGCCTTAGGTTGAGGGTTTTTAAAAGTAGATTGTAAGGGTTCTTGTTTCACAATGGGCGCAGGTGCTACCTTTTCAAGTCGGGAAGTAATTGGTTGAAAAATAGCTTCATTGATTTCATTACGCTCTAGGCGAGCCCGTTTTGCTAATAAATATTTAGCACGTACATTCTTAATGACGTGGTCTAGCTTATCTGCCTGGAGCGACATAACTGAAGACAAACGAGATAACTGAAGTCTTATATAGCTCTAAACCCGAACCGATAAAAGTGAGGACAATCGCACTTGTGTACCCAGCTTTACATCCTACGATGTCTTAGGCTTAGTACGGGGAGCTATTGGTTTAGGAGTCGCAGGCTTCGGTAGAGCTATTGGTTTAGGAGCAGCAGGCTTCGAACCTGTATTGATGAGAGAAAGTAATTTATGTATATCATTCTTCATGCTATCGACAGTGCGAGCCATTTGTGTAAACCGCTGAGTGTTATCTATGCTACTTACACTTATTGTCTGGAAAGCATCTGTTAAGTT
Source organism: Bacillus rossius redtenbacheri (assembly GCF_032445375.1). Lineage (NCBI taxonomy): Eukaryota > Metazoa > Arthropoda > Insecta > Phasmatodea > Bacillidae > Bacillus > Bacillus rossius. The sequence continues at coordinate 16,964,240 of NW_026962012.1, read as the reverse complement.
TGATGTTAGCACATCTTTAACACTAGTCAAAATCGATTCACGCAACTTTCCTTCAAATGAAAAGAGCTTATTTTCCAACACCGAAGTAAACATGTCACTTAATTTTATTAGCATTTCAGAAAGATTTTTATTCAGTTGATCCACAGAGTGCTGCTTATTCGTTTCCATAGTATGCAAGTAGTTGGTAAGCTCTAATTGTACACTTCTCATGTTAGTGAGTGAGCTATTGAGTCCAGTAAACCATTGCTTCAACTCATCCGAAATGGTTCTTAAGGCATGAGTAATCAATCCGGAAATACCGTCAACATAGTTTTTATTAACAGCATCATCAGGATCTTTAGGTGTAGCCACGCGTTTCAAACGTTTACCATCCGCACTGCATTGTCCATCATATGTAGGAATCAAACACGACTCATACTGACGTTTAAGACTCCCACCACCAAACTTGGAGACGCTATTGTTCATTCTTCAATGATGCACAACTATGAAGTGGTCGAAACCGCAACGATATCGTCCTTTAAGTAGGGGACTGTCCTTTACAATCACCAGAAACCCATGCTCATGTTTCCAGCATAATGAGCACATATCTTTAAAAATATTAAATGTCATGTCTGTGTTTACATGATCATCATAAGCGTGACGTAAATTAAGTTCGTCCATGCGGAAAAGTACTATAAAATTCGCGTTATCGCGGAGCAAATGTTTGGGTATACAGCTATATGTCTGACACAGGTATATGCAGTCTACCTTGGCATGTCTGCCCATGGAAAAGTACTCTTTAATTATGCCTTGCTTCTCGCATGCAACATCGTCGAAAATAATCACCGAATTAGGCTTCGCTTCGTCAGGGGGCACCACATTGGTATTATCGTTAAATGGAAAATACTCCACTCCTTCCACCGAGCGTAGAACATTGGCTAAGCGCAAGTACTTTGGCTGTTGTAGTGATTTCGAGTATAGGTACACGTTTTCGAACCGAAGACCGTTTGGTTCCTCTAGTAAACTCAGTAGTACACACGTTTTTCCGCAGTTGGATGGGCCTGCGATTATGCATCGAACAGTTGAGGGTAATAAAGACCCATGTCGCGAATCACAAGCATCTACTTCATCATCATTAGTGATGCATACTGGTAACGACTCGCTCTGTGCTACGAGCTCCATGACACTGAGTGTAAACCTATAAAACAGGCATACTTATAAAGAATACTATCAGTTCGTTGTTATGACTCGAGCAAGAAGGAAGGTACAGAAAGGTGGAGGGTTAATAAATTCTGTTATTAACAAGCTACCAATTGAATTACACCTGCCAGGATATCAATACTGTGGTCCAGGGACGAAATTATCGAAACGACTAGCACGTGGTGACTCAGGCATAAATTCTCTAGACAAAGCATGCAAGCAGCATGATATTAGCTATTCGCAAAGCAATAATCTAAGTGACAGACACATAGCAGATGGTATATTAGCAGACACAGCTGCGCAAATTGCAAAGAATTCAGGGACGAAATTCGGGGAGAAAGTTGCGGCTTGGGGTGTAAATAAAATCATGCGTGTTAAACGTAAACTTGGATCGGGCATAAGACACAAACCTATGAAGAAAAAACAGAATAGGAAAGCACCCATAAAGAAGGGTGGACTGTTGCCCTTTATTTTCCCAGCATTGGCTGCGCTAGGTAGTTTGATTGGTGGAGCTGCAGGCATAGCCAAATCTGTTAACACTGCTAAGAACCAGGTGAAATTGCTAAGTCAAAATGCTCAGCATAATGCTAAAATGCAGGCACTAGCACACATTTCAAAAAACGGGTCCGGCCTCTTCTTGCAACCTTACCCAGTGATGGGAGGAGGAGGAAGGCAGAAACCAAGAAGCAAGAAGAAGGGAAACAAGAAACAATAATAAATAACTTACCGAAACGACCTCTTACCAATGTAGACTTAAAGATAGCAATAAAAAAATTAAAAATTCCCTACTTTAGAGATGTGTTTATGAGGAACAACCTACCAAGAAAACCATGGCATAACGAATGTGCTATTATTAATTTAGATTCCTCTGAAGGCCCTGGAAGTCATTGGGTTTCCTTTAGCAAGAAGGGTCTGAATGTTACATATTACGATAGTTTTGGAGATTTACCTCCACCCCTGGAACTAAGACAATATTTGAATCCATCAAATATAACCTACAACTATACTAGGCAGCAGAGAATAAACTCATGGAACTGTGGTCATTTATGCATACAGTTTCTGCTCTCTGTATATAAGAAACACAAGTGAGAGTTTAGGCTCACAGTTCAAAAACGAGGGAAAGTGGCACCACATAGAGAGACGTAATCGTATAACCTGAAATGTCGATTACGTTAATACTAACGGGAAACAGTTCGGAACTATGTTCCACACACTTTCCTCCATTGGAACTTAGTGGTGGAGAGTGGGAAATGGCTCTTGTCGACTTTCACAGCTATAATAGCATTCCTAATGTACATGAAACAAACCATTATTTTCGTTATATCTTAAAGGGTGAAGAGCAGTCCCACGAGCTGATTCTACCAACAGGCAGTTATGAAATTGCGGACATTGAGATGTATGTGAAACAAAAGCTACCAGCTAACATCATCTTCACACTAAGAGGCAACCCCAACACACTACAGTGTGCAATGTATAGTGATGCAGCAATAGATTTTCGTGCAAATGATACTCTACGAAGCATGCTTGGCTTTGAAGCTGGAATCTACAAGGAAGGAATAGTACATGAATCAACACTGGCTGTGAATATCCTTCCAGTGAACGTCATACGTATTACAACCAATATCGTCGGCAACAGTTTTCTCAACGGAAAGGTAAACAGCACGCTACATGAGTTTGCTCCACTTGTACCACCCGGATATAAAATAACGGAACTACCAAAAAGTCTCATTTATACTCCAGTCACCGTCAAGAGAATACAGGAACTGATTGTGCGGGTTGTTGACCAGGACGGTTACCTAATTAACTTTCGAAACGAACAAATCACTTTACGTCTACATCTGAGGAAATATGGGCGTGAAATACTTTAATCTGTATAAAGGTAGGGGAGTGACGAAACCTAGAGTCAGTGGATCACGAGACCTCAAGCGACTAACACGTGTAAACGTACGCTTACTTAAGAATTTGGGGTATAAAGTTAATCAAAATGGCCGATAGTATTTTAGAAATTGAACAGCCGATACAATACGATGATGACATTACCAAAAGTGAATACCATTCTTATAGGCCATTCCTACATGGTCCCTATGAAGCAAGCTCTGAGGTAAGAATTTCAATACAAAATGCTGATATCTACACTCTAATCTCCAAGAGCATTCTACGCATACGTGGCACTTTCACCAAGGCAGATGGTACAGCACCGGATAATGCAAAAATTATAAACAATGGAATAATGCATATGATGAGTCGGATAGCATATGAGCTGAATGGTGTTCAGATTGATGAGTGTCGAGATGTGGGGACTGTATCTACCGTGAAAAACTACTTGTCACGCACAAGTGATGAAAATGGACTTAGTGAAATGTCAGGGTGGAGTCTCGAAGAGAACTACAGCCTTCCTGTTACTGCAGCTGGACAGTTTGAGATTTGTGTGCCACTAAACCATCTGCTCGGATTCGCAGAAGACTATAAGCATATTATCATAAATGCAAAGCAAGAGCTAGTGATAGTATTGGCAAATACATTTACTAATGCCATTGTAGATGTAAGTGTCCAACCACAACAAGTGTCACTAACTCTAAATAGCTTCGAATGGCTTGTTCCACAGATCACTGTTTCACCATCCCAAAGAACACGGCTTCTTCGACTGGTGGAGAAGGGAAAAAATATCGACCTAGCTTTTAGATCGTGGAGCATAGAATCATATCCTAGTTTACCACATGCTCAAACAATTTCTTGGAATGTGAAATCGAGTTTTTCCACAGAGAAGCCACGGTATATAATCGTAGCATTTCAAACTGCTAGACATAACACCATTAATGCTGATAAATCGAGATTTGATCACTGCGACGTAAAGAATATCAAAGTATACCTCAACTCAGAAAGCTACCCCTACATTGATTTAGAAAACAATTTCACTAATGGGTATTACTTACTTGCATATAACATGTATGCAAACTTCCAGTCGAGTTTCTATGGACGGCAATGTGCACCGCTTTTGACTCCTCAAAGTTTCAAAGACAGAGCAACTCTGTTTATGTTTGATGTATCTCGCCAGGATGAAAGGATTGCTTCAAATGTAATAGATTGCAAAATTGAAGTTACAACTTCAAGGAACATCCCTGCTTTAACTCAAGCCTTTGCGATTATACTACATGATAGACTTGTATCGTATAACCCAAGAGACAAAACTGTTAAAATACTGACCTAGAAAGGATATTGGCTTAGTCTCGTCTCGACCGCCATGACGAAATGTGTAAACCTCCAAGGCTTCTCTAGTCAGTATGGGTTTATTATCAAGGAACTTAGCATTGCAGATGAAGAAGGAAATGTAATAACACGTAACTTTCAACCTCCATTTAAATGGCGATATCTCACCAGGAAGCATCAAAAAACAAATCCTTGGCTCACTAGAAATTTTCATGGTTTACATTGGGAACACGGACTCTTTCCTTATGCTTCAATACCCAACATATTGACAAGTCATCTGACCGGACCTGTATTGGTTGTAGGAATAGAGCAGAAACGGTGGCTGGCTAGCTATTGTAAGCATAATGTGCTAATATTAGATGTACAAGCAGAATATGACTGTCCATCATTGAAAGAAATAAATAAATTGTACACGTGCAATAATACATGTCCAGGTCCGATCTCAAGACACAATGCAAGCATGCTTAGGGCTTGGATGGTTGATCACCGCGTTGGAATGTTGGAGGGCGTCAGCAAGGCGGTGGGGACAACAACGGAAGCAACGGTACATGTGACTGGACTGGAGGGGGGTCCTAACGGTATAAATTGACATCAACACCCTAGACACAGCAGTCAACTCATAGTCGAGTGGGTATAGTGCTGCTGCTACAAATTCAAGCAAATGCCGTTCGATCCGTCTGCAAAGTATGCGGAAGTAACGCCGGGATTTCGCCGTGTGAACTACATCACCGAGGATGGATACTTTCAACTAGAGGTCTGCAACTTCGGTCATCACTGGACCAGTGATTGTGACGAGGAGGCTCCGGACATCATCGAGACATCCTGCAACAAGGTAGATTGTGTCGTCCATTATCTAAGACCTGACAGTACATTCCCTACAACATTAGAAGCGCTTAAGGCTGCATCAGCGACTGAAACTATAAGCTTGGAACCAGACTATTCCTCAGTTAGGTGCGAGTTGCGGCGCAACACCGATCCGGAGGCAGTTATTAGTTGGAAGGAACAGTGTGACGGGTTTATTCACAACACCACCTACGTTAACCATCATTGGTACACATCCTGCAGCTTTCTACTGTGTAGACTCTACCGCTTCACACCCTTCAGTTAAATTTGTAAGCTAAGAAGCAATTTGAAGGTTCGTGCGGTTGTTATTATGTCTTCACGCCATGACAATGATTTCAACAGCTTGTGGCGGAATACGTGTGAATGTATTAGGACCATACCCTTAGAGGACATACCAAGTGAAGCAGAGGATGAGGAAACATTTCTACACAATTGGTTTGAAATCGAGTACTGCAGACAACATGGGCGACGCTGGTCACGTGAAGAGCCGTGGGGACGATCCCCTGAGCGTGATCGTTCGCCAATAGAGTCCGCACATCAAGTTTTTAGAGATGTACCTACAATTCAACCTGCTCGTGAACCAATGTTACCACCAATCATCGCTGTCGAACCACTGCCAATTGCATCTCGTCAATCACCTCCTACATCAATCAAAGAGAGGCCGTCACCTCCATCAATTGTGGGGAGACCAGCACGGACATCGCATCTCATGCTAGGAGCAAATCTAACGTCTAACTTTATAAACGTAAGTGAATCAGCAATTAACATCTCATAGAGTATAGTATACAACTGAAAACAATTTTAACAATGGACTGTTCTAATAAATGCTCTACTCTATGGAATTGCATAACAGACATATTTATCCAAGTGATACATATATTTTTAAATACGACCCTCGCCTCGTGCGATGGCAGTCGAGCTGAAACTGTGGTGGTGTAAGGACCTACAGCAGAAGTAGTTAACCAAGATGTCTAACTTTCAACCGAACATGATATACTCCAGTGTAACGCCCGGTCTAGGTACTGTTGATTACAGTGAGTCTATCGACGGGGTTTTAAAACATTTTTCGGAAAGATGTGACGCTGTGTTTCACGTGAAACAGGTTTTAAACCCAGGACCTCAAGATACACCTCTAGAAGTTATCAACTGTCTGGGCTATGGACATTGTAGTGTGAATATGATGAGAGACGATACAGTTCTCCCTGCAACACCTGAAGAGGTTTTCGCACATGCATTCAACCTACCAGCTATTCGGTCACCACCAGCATCTGCATGTGGCCAGACTTCGCCAGTACAGACATCAACTGCCTGTACCCAGATGGGTGCTACATCGCCAGCACCTACTACATCAGTAGCAGTCCAGCCTAAACACCGGCGTCAGCTTCGCCTTCCTACATCTCGCAAGAGTCGAACCCGAGATCTCAGTCATCTAGGTCCGATCAGTGAAGACACCACTCAAGTATGTTCCACAGAAAACACTAGTGATGAAAGAACTGTTGAGATTGCCCGTGTAGCTGTACGTTCATTACTTCTGGAACTATTGAGCAAAGTATAATGTTATTTATATCAATTTTCTCTTTAATATGTATTTCAGAGTTTATTATACTCTATGTAACTTGTAGTTATGCTTAATATTTAGGTATTGGGTCTCGAGTTAATGTTGCCTTTGTCACTATGATGTGTAGTGTGTGAATATTATGTGATTTTATTACTCGTTATTTACTTCTTTTAAATCATCGATTGTTCTTACCCCTTACTGTTTGTAATATGATTTAAATAAATATGTGTTTAACATTTACGTTGTTTGCTTTAATTTCAAAACATTTAATTGCCGCTATTATTGAATTGTAACTATAAGTTATTAGTCTCCTCAGCTAGAGTGATTACTTTAATACATAAATTCTAACACTACCTTCGAGATGTCTTCCGCCACTACGAGAAGAGAGAGAGACTCTACACAACACCAATATTTTATAAATACTCTATCATATTTAATAAACATACATTAATAAATAATAATAATATGGCTACAGGTTCCAAACTTATCTCGACTGGTTACACATTGCATAACACTTGTAGGTTTTTAAATTCAAACTTGGCACCATCCGGCGACAATACCTTGAATTAAAGATGGCCGACAGTGGTGCCATCCGGTAGCGACTTTATGAATTAAAGATGGCGATGGTGGCGCGCTCCGGCTGTAACTTTAGGAATTAAAGATGGCGACGGTGGCACACTCTGGTAGCAACACTAGGAACTAAAGATGGCGATGGTGGCGTCATCTGGTATCGATTGTATGAACTAAAATATGGCGACGGTGGCGCCATCTACCAGCCAACTTGAGAACCAAGATGGCGGCGCCTCTGGCAACTAATTTTTGAATTTGGCGCGCGATACTAGCGACATCTACCAGCCAACTTGAGAACCAAGATGGCGGCGCCTCTGGCAACTAATTTTTGAATTTGGCGCGCGATACTAGCGACATCTACCAGCCAACTTGAGAACCAAGATGGCGGCGCCTCTGGCAACTAATTTTTGAATTTGGCGCCATCTGGTAGTCTGTGCTGGAATTAAAGATGGCGATGGTATAATAATAATTTGAATTTCATGCATTTGGGAAGGCAAAGACACCCTCCCCCCTTTTATCATAAAACTTGACGTCAGTACGTGGCATATATAGATTATTTATTCCACCATATCCCAATTGGTCTCGTGGTCTAGTGGTCAAGGTGTCCGCCTCGTAACCACGACATCCTGGACGTTTTCACATCCCATGGATCGAATCCCAGCCTCGGCACTGAAAATATTTTAGTTAAAGAAAAAAATAAAATAATCCCTGCTGCTATCTGGTGGCGACCAACAGAACTATATGACGTTGCAAGATGGCTGCCTCCAGCAGACGGAAACAAGATGGCGGCCTGCAGCAGACGAAACAAGATGGCGGCCACCAGCAGACGAAAACAAGATGGCGGCCACCAGCAGACGAAACAAGATGGCGGCTGATGATTACATCGAATTTCAAAAGTTCGAAAAAAAAAAATTCGAATCCAAGATGGCGGCCGTGACGAAAAGTGCAACGGTGACGTCACGATTCGAAGTTGGTGGAAATTTCTAGAAATACAAAATGGCGGATGGATTAGCATGGATTGGCATACAGATTAGCATGGATTAGCATAGATTAGCATAGATTGGCATGGATTAGCATAGATTAGCATACGGATTGGCATAGATTGGCATAGATTAGCATAGATTGACAAGGTCAAGGTCAAAGGTCATGATGACGTCATCCAAGATGGCCGCCGATGACGTCATCCAAGATGGCGGGCTCCTGGCTCCTGCGCCTGTGCTTGAACCCCCCATTTCCAACTACTTCAGCAATGTTTTGTTATGACGTCACGTTAAACTATTGTCCGTAAACCGAATTAAAGAGACAACCAATTTTTCTTCTTTTCTCCAACATAACCATTAATAACGCTCGTTACGTCATCACTGAAAAGGTTAACCGGGTGAGGCTTGTGTAACGACCACGAGCAAAAGTGTGCAAATTAGATATATTTACTTCAACTACGCAGCTTTCATATTTTATGAGTTTTACGAGGTGTCAAATCCTCAGCCGAAGCGACACCCAACCTGAGATTAAAGAAATTAATGTTCCGATCGGAAATTCATGTAAACAAATGTCACCAACAAAATTAAGCCATTTGCAATGTTTGTTGTGTGTAATAACGCGCTACGAGTGGGCGAGTTGTCTATCTAATACTGCTTCGCTGGCTCTCTGGGCAGCAGAATGGAGCAGAGTGGAGGAGAATGGAGCAGAGTGGAGCAGAGAGGGGCAGAGTGGGGCAGAGTGGGGCAAAGTGGAGCAGAGTGGAGAAGAGTGGAGCAGAGTGGAGCAGCGTGGAGTAGAGTTGAGCAGAGTGGGGCAGAGTGGGGCAGAGTGGAACAGAGTTGAGCAGAGTGAAGCAGAATTTTAATTAGTATTCACGAAAAAAGTCACATTTTGTGTACCCACACTTTTGCGAGTTAGCAAGCCCAAATTATATTAAAACAGGGGAAAAAATTATTTTTAAAATTTTCAAATGTATGCTGTTCAGCATGTTTACAGTTGAGCATCGTAATGCATCAGACGCTCAGTGGGTTTAACAATTGCGCGATGAAATCTCGCTGCCGACTGCTGGGAAATAACTTGCTGCTATGTATTATATTGTGTAAAATTTTAATGTGAAATAATACGAGACTGTACGATTCAAATAATGTGCTTAACAGCAATATGCCCATTAATATTATAATCATTGTGTCCCCCCCCCCCTTACCAGAGAGGGGTAACAAGGGCTTGAATACAAGCGAACACAAAACTGTGTTGTGAGAAACGCATTTATTAACAACGAATCGTAACGTCCGAAATTCGCAAAAAATGATCAACAGAAAATATTTTCTCTCGCCTGTGTGCACAGCAACATGTTCCCATAACACAACTTTAAACATAGAACAGAAAACACAAAATTGTTAACCAACATCAATGAAAGAAATGAAACAACTTCGAAAATCCTAATAAAACTTTGTCACGTTATTGGAGCCACATTAGTAAATATGCAAAACATGAAAAATTATGGCTATCTGAAAATGCATAATTTCTCCACAACAACATACTTTGGTAGCGTTAAGAATATAAATAGTTAAGCTAAAAATTAAGCCAGAAGCATAAAACATTACAATATTATTATGGAAACTTGTCCAATTAAAACAACTTCATATTAACTGTTTTAAGAACTGTTCTAAAAACAGTAATATATAAACATACCTACCATTAAACACGAGACAGAAAACCACATATTACGTTAATAATAAATGTGACACCTCGTGATGATAAGAAATAAAAAAATAAAATTCATAAATAATATAATAATAAAAAATTTCAAAGCAGTCATGAGGACTGCCGACAGAAGTGAAAACTTAAAACTGTAAACAAACAGTTTTTCTTTATCTTTACCATTATTTTTTTCACTTGTGTCATTTGCAGAATCCGCTTCTACCGATTCTTCACAATCTTCTTCCAATTTTCTTTTTCTGTCGTCTGAAGACATCTTTAAAGTTTTCCACACAGAATCGAGGATCTAAAAAAAATATTAAAAATAGATATTTAGAGAGAACAACAATATAATGTACACAACATTTTTTCCTAAATTTCAAATGATAGAATTAATAATAATATTAGAAGTAAGTATTATTAATATTAAAAATATAACTAAGAAAATACAAATATAATTTGAAATAAGAAATACTAAAATTGTAACATATAATTCTGTAACATAAGAAAATATTTTTTGATAAAAATCAGAGCCTTTTCTGCAATTATCACACAACAAATTTGTTTTATCACGTTAGTATAATAACTCCTTAATTACTATAAGATAGGTACGCATTGCATAGAAATTGTAGGTATTAAAATATATAAATAATGATGTTCTTAATTTTTAGGTTAGTTTGATACAAAAACTCCGTTTTCTTCGTGTACTGGCTGCACGCGCAACACTGAGTTTATACCTACATTCACGTCACGCGACCATGTCTATGACGACTTACATGAATTTACTCCCTGTCCAAACCTTCCTGTAGAAGTTTTCACTTCTGCAATAGAAGTGTCCAGCTCTGGCCAAGCAGGGCCAGGGCCCCACGGGGAGTCGACCCACTGCCCGGCTGCTGCTCCGCTCCGCACCATCCCTCGTCACTGGACAGCGATGCACCTGGTTCACTGGATACTGTCGCGAAGGCAGACAGGACCGCGCCGCGCACCAGGTCCGGAGCTGGCTGGCGGCCCCGCACGGCCTCTGACGTAAGACATGCCCCGCGTGCCTGGCCGGATCACCAGGGTCGTCGCTACCCACCCCCCCCCCCTCCACCCGTCGCCCCCGAGCAAAGTCCTTCCTCGGCGCTGTTACCTATCGCTGAGCGGCCTTGGGAATTCCGCGCGCGGAGTGGCGAGTACAAACACTGCTTTTCTCGATGTTTCGGGTGTCAGGTCGGCCTGACACAGCCGCTCTCGTCGGTTCGAGGAGGGTGCCCCTCAGGTACCAGCCTCCCAGTGAGTTCCGAGAGGAGTGCGGTGAGAGTTCCGCAGTTCCGAGAGGGCGGGAGACTCACCCTGAGAGTGGCGCGATGTGGGGTTCGACTGGATCGTGAGAGTGCGACTGAGTGGCGCGAGGCTGAGTGTGTGGACAGGCGCGAGGTAAGCGGCGAACCACTGTCGAGCCTGGCTCCAGTGAGGAGTGTGAACTGCGGAACTTGACAGACATTGAGTGACTTTAACAAAAAATATTTCTAATTGCCAGTGAATTATAGTCAGACATTTCAAGTACAATTATCTATTATTAATTTAAAAATTATTAATCAATAAAACTGTAATTAAAATGTAATTGGGCTATCCCTTACGATCCCTGTTTTACCCACACATTAAATCGTTACAATACTTTACACAGGCAAGCTAACATTCGTAAGTCGTCGCCAGTGGCTCGCAGTCGTGATCCGGTGATTCAGCCTCAGCCTGCGAGCCCCCGTTCACTCCGACACAGAACAACACAGACGTCATACAATTTTGTTATTTGATCTGGTTCCTTTGTGTTTACGTATGTCCTACGTGTACCAAACACTTCAAATTATTTTCTCGCTTCTTTCGTCGCCCAGCGAGTAAACATTTCTGCTATATCGCTGGCGATACTTTTCAAGAACCAGGTGCTATTCTACTCATCTAATATTACCCAACTAGCTCTAACCCGCGGCTTCGCTCGCATTGAAGCCATTAAATATGTATCAGAGATTATTAAAATAGAAATGAATCAATAAAATATATTTCTCTGTGACAAAAATAAATAATTTTGAATTTTAATTTTGACCGTCGAAAATACAGAGCAACGGTATTACAGTATTCAGGGTTGGAACTTCATAACTGGAATGCTAGATGGCGTTAAAGTAGATACAGTTTGAGATTTTTTGACAAACATTTTTTTATCTTTCGTAAAAAATAATTTTTTTTCAATAAAAAGTATCCTATGTTACTTCTAATACCTCCAAGAAAATGTGTACAAAGTTGCATGATGATCGGTTGAGTAGTTTTCGCGTGAAAGCGTAACAAAGAAACTTACATTCACATTTATAATATTAAGTAGGGATTCCGATCAGCAAGTTCGGCATTCAACTCACTCTGCGAGTTCCCTGGTTACCTTGCTAGCCTGCTCCACTCAGTCCCTCGTGGCTGGCGCTGCTTCGTCCTCCTCGGTCGGACCGAGTCCGAAGTTAAGATTATACGTGTTCACTTGTTATCCAGTGCAGAGCCTTCAGGCAGCGCGTGGTCGTACAGGGCGACGCGGTAGCAGCAGTCGGCGCACAGGGTGGCGGCAGATCTAGCTTGGCAGTCTGCGTTATGCATGTATCATGCGGGTTTTGAAAATTAAAAAAAAAAAAAATAAATAAACACGAAGGAAATTCGTTGAGGTGTAAAAAAAAATAAACTTGAACAAGTAATACCATAAAATGGGTTGAATAGGATCAGAGGTGCGAATAGAATCAAAAGTTTTTAACAATAAATTTTGAAGCATAATACAAGAGAAATAATTGTACATAGAACTATGTATTAGAACTACCATTAGAATTCTTTGAACAAATTTCTGCTGTATTATATTTCAAAATATAATTTTACAAAATTTTTGATCCTATTCCCCTCTGATCCTATTCACCCCGTTTTACGGTACATAAAAATTATTAATTTCGTAAATTAATTAAACGCTCAAAAGCTCCAACCACTGGCGTGATTTTCAAATTATAAGTACTTTTATTTGGAGTGTTTACTTGACAGACGGCTTATACACGGAAACAGAATGCAATGGTACACTGAAAGAAATTTTTGTATATTTTACAAGAAAAATCCTTGGAAACCCTGCTGCCAAGGATATTTCTTGTAAAACTACAAGGCAGAGCTTTGTACGATGTGCGATTTTGCAAGGCTCTGCCTTGTAGTTTTGCAAGAAATATCCTTGGCAACAGGGTTTCCAAGAAATTCCCTTGTAAAAGTACAAATTTTTTTTTAGAGTGTAATCCTGTGTATAAAAATGTAGCTTACCTGATTTAACATGAGTGCTTTCCGCTGCTGCAGGCTGCTCGATCCACGCAGTTTTGTCCAGCCATGCTTTGCAAGCAGGATTAATTTTTTCTTCGGTTCTGGTGTGTGCGAATGTGTAGGCCTATGCCGAACTCAACCTCTCACACTAAAAAAGGTGGTTGTCCGTAAAGTTGGTTTACGGACGATAATTGTACGTGATAACGTCATAAGAAAACATTAATGAAAAATGGCATACTTTTTAATTTTCAAATATTATTTACAGTTTTTGCAAATTTAATTTGAATAATTTGTTTAAATATAATCAAGAACAATTAGTTATAGAAATAAACTGAAATCAAATCAATGTCAATAAATTGTTAATTTGAAATGACGAAATTGGACAAATAAATCATTTTTTTAAAATTACTACTTTTAAAAAGCCCGCCTTAACCTGTTTCATATTATTGAAGATTTTCTCGCTCTGTGGTTGGCCGGTTCTTGCACGCTCGACTCAGGCGGAATGTGACAATGAGTCATGATTTTTCGTGTGTGCAGCCGGCGTTCATCGATTTATAAGACGTTATCTCGTAAAAAATATTGAAAACCTGATTAATATCTAAATGTAAAGTGTTAAACTGTCTCGGCTACATCGGAATAGACGGGTGTTAAATGCGCAAACTAATTTATCGTAGTTTTTTTCCCCGCTAAAAATCATTTGTGAAGTTAGGAAAGCAAAAATATGGAATGTGCATAATCGAGCCAATTTGCAGGCTTCTCACAAGAAAGCTCTGCTTCTGGTGGTTTTAGATGCCGTGGACATTGCCTGGAACCAGGAAAAATAACTTAATGTTATTTTGTAAATTTAATTGTTTAGGGTTTGTCCAGGGAAATCACTCATTGCCTCACTACGTGCCACCTGGGCTCTTGGCCTAGATAATGGCATTTTAAACTTAAGATGGCAACTTTAAGTTTTGTCTTCTTATAAGTAAAAATTTGTTAATGATTTTGTGGAATACAATATGGAGATGCACTGTTTCCCAAATTTGCATTTAAATTTCCTTTCACTTCGTACAATAATAAATTGTCAATATTTCATTAACTAACACAAACTTAATTTCTGGAACATTAAAAAAAAGTTGTGTCTGAAGCTATTGTGCACTTTGCCGTACATCTGGCAACAATGAACACCGAGACAAGGAAAACGCTATGGCAGACATGGTTTATTGTAGATAGTGATAGCTAGAGACCTGAAAAATTCGCGGATTCATTTCGTGATAGTCTAGAATCCAAAAACGTTTGCCTTTTTACTGCATCAGTGATTGGGCCACAGTTTATTTGAATGATACTCGGCCAATGATAAACCTTTAACAAAAGAAGTATCGAATGACTAGCGTCCCAGTTAACAGGCGACACGAGTCAGTAGCCAATGAGCAGATGTAATTTTCCCGCGTGCGTAGAGGATCATGGAGTATATCCTACAGGTCATTGAAATCGCGAATTTTTCCGGTCTCTAGCTATGGCAGACATGGTGTATTGTAGATAGTGATAGCTAGGGACCGGAAAAATTCGCGGGTTCAATGACCTGCAGGATGAACTCCATAGTTCTACGTACACTCGGTCAAATGCCACCCACTCATTGGCTGCTGTCTTGTGAGACGTCCCAGCGTAGCAGCCTCTGATTCGATAAAGCTTTGGTTTGGTGTTTCTCATTGGCCCAGCGTCATCCAGGTGTGTTGTGAGCCAATAGCAGAGGCAGCACTGAGGTATAACTATTTGTATTTTAGCCTATCGCAAAATGGATTAGCGGACTTTTCCGTTTTCTAGTGGTAGCCCACAGCAAGCCAAGAGCGCGAGGCGCCGAAGCCGAGGTGGACATGGCAGAGCGGAGACACGCCGACAGGTCCGCACAGGAGCGTCGCTGGCGGGACTGGCGGACTGGCGGACTGGCGGACTGGCGGACTGGCGGACTGGCGGACTGGCGGACTGGCGGACTGCGGGCAGACCTTGGTCGAGGACAAGGCCGCACGGTCCGCTCCGCTATGGAAATGAGCCCGTGATGCGGCCAGGGAGAGTGAGGCTGCCCTGCCTCGCTGCCCTAACTTGGAAAGTGGAGTAATTACGAGGCGCGGGGCTCCTGCGAGGTGCTGGGGCATGACCTCTCCTCGCCGAGGCCATGACCTCTGCGGGCCCAGGCGCTCAAGGTCACTAACTACAAGCTACAAGCCACAAGCTGCAAGTGAAACTTTTACAGTTCTACAGCTCAACTGCTTCACGTAGAATGTGTGACATATAAAAGTAGTCACACTTACGAAACTGACTTGCAGTTCAACAATAATGCTGGAATTGATAATGCTTGAAGGAATCTTCGCAATGAGACACCATATTATTTGATGTAATAATTTTAAATACGAGGTTTTTCAAAACAATAATAGATCTTCTGAAAAAATAGTAAATATTTGAACATTTCAATTTGTAAGTTAATGTTCGTTCATTGCAGATTGGTAAGAAAAAAAGCAAATAAATAATACAATTTTAAGCTTATATTTCCATTTTTTTTAAATGTGTAACATATAACCGAAAAGTGATCCTGAAGAACCATAAAAAAGCATAGCAAACTGACTGTTATTCAGAAAATCAAAGAATATACACATACATATATATGTATATCTATATAAGATAAAAATGTTATGTTGGTTTGTGTACGCTTCAAAAACTCAAAAAGTTCTGCACCGATCGAGCTGAAATTTTACCATTATATACAACCCGCATCAATGATTGTTTTTATCTACTTTTCACGTCAGCAACATACCCGCGACCGCGAAAAAGTAACTGCGCCATTTTATTAATGCGTTTTCTCACCAATAAAAACAAAAAAACACGCATTTTCTGTTATGAAAACGTTTCTCCATGCCAAAGGATTTCTCTTAGCAATGGAAAAAACTACGTCAAGTAAAGCGAGCGGGAAATGGCTATATACAATGAGAATGCTTTTATTGTGAGGTGCAATAATTAAAAAATGACTAAGCGTACCGGTATGGGACTAATTATACAATATGAATGAGGTACTTTAGTGTGATCCTGTCTCGATTGAGCTGCGCCGTTATCCAAATCGTAAGTAGAGGTTATGTTTTTTATGGGTCTATCAACACTTGATGTGGGATTGCATGTAGATGGTTCTAGGCTATTCATTTTTTGAACTCCTTAGACCCTAAACCTTTTTTTAAATTTTAAATTTAATTAATATGTTCTACGGAATTTTTAAACTCACTTGATCTGCCAGGGATACCACCACACATACGTAAATTGAAAATAGGTGTGCCAATAATTATCCTCTTGCGGATTATTAATCAGCCAAAACACTGCAACGGCACGCGACTTTCGGTTAAGAAATTAACGAATAACGTAGTGGAAGCAACGATTTTAACGGGGCCTTTCAAAGGTGATGTCCTCATTCCTCGAATACCCATGATCCCGACCGATACACCATTTCAATTTAAAACATTACAATTCCCAATTCGATTGGCATTTGCAATCACAATCAATAAAGTTCAAGGTCAATCTTTAGAATTGTGTGGTTTAGATTTAGATGCGGATTGATTTTCACATGGACAACTGTATGCTGCGTGTTCCCGAGTCAGAAAACCAGATAGTCTTTATATCTACGCATACAGTGAAAAACAAAAAAATATTGTATATCCACAAGTATTGCAAAATTAAACTTATATGAAATGTATTCTTTGTTTTGTTTCTCATTTATGAACTATTCAATCACAATGTGCCACAGCGAAGCGTGGCAGGGTACAGCTAGTATGTATATATATATATATATATATATATATATATATATATATATATATATATATATATATATATATATATAGTTACGTGTCTCATTTGTATTCCCAGATAAGTCACAGACTTTAGGATTATTTTCTGAAAATTAAAGCTGTATATTATATATCTTCTTTGAAAAAAATTCAAAACAATTTACCAAGTTAAGTAACACATCGTTTCATAGACTATAATTATTCAGTAATTTTAAGAATATTAATTTTTCTGTACCTGGCTGTAGATTTATTAAGTTATAAATAAAATATAACTACACAAATTTTTGCGATACTTTTGTAATTATATAATTTGTACCACAAAAAATAAATTAACATTGTTACAAGCTATAATGAGATGAACAATATTTTGAGATTAAAATACATTTTTATGTATTTGTAGGTTTGAATTTACTAGAGAAGAGTTCTGGACAGAGATTATCTAAGTTGGGTTGGATGTTTCAGTTGATATTCTGTATCCCCACAAAGTATTACAAATGCAATTGAGGTAATTTACAATCTCTTGGTATTTATTAAATATTGTCATAAAAATACATATTAATTCTATATGTGAAATTGCGGCGCCTGGTAACCTGAATAACATCAACGTAAGTGAATAATATTATATTAATTATAATTCCATATGAGGCATACAAATAGAACATTTAAAATGTTTAACTCTAATGTTAAGACTAAAAGAAATGTTAACATAGGTTACAAGTCCATGTGTATTTCAAAATCTTTACTTAAAAAACGAGTTTAATAATGTCTGTGGAAACAGTTTGTAACTCGTAAATCTCTTTTTATAGTTGTGTTTACTAGTAGTTTTTTTTAAACAGTATTCTTACTTTTTTACAGCTACATAATAAATTATTCGTGGCTTGGAGACGTGTGAGTTGTGACTTGTAGAGTTGTGACTTATGACTTGTAAACTTTTAGGCAAAGCAACACGCGCCGGGTTTGACACAACCCACATGTAGGACCTGAATGCTGTTTCAGAAAACATATGTACCTATTACATGGCGTATTTTGTTCATAAATAATGACTAATAAAATATTAACAAATATATTATCGATTTAACTTCCCTTACGAGTTGTTTAAAAAACCATTCGGGTCGACAAGCACGGTAAAACAGTGTAATTAACCAACAATTTATGTGGTAGCAGAGTCGCCGTTGCAGATTGTTATTTTTACACGTATTCACATATTCACATATTAAAAACCCAGTGTAAATATTAAATTTTGATTTATATTACAATCTTTACCTGATATACTTTACCATATCCAATACAATAGCAAAATTTTAATTATGCAATCAATGTGGTAATACAGGCGTACTACAAATGCGAATTTGTTATTACTATGTTTAGCAAATTTACATAGAATATGGAACTTGATGCGAACAAATTGTTTTTGGTGCCATTGTAAATTTTATTTACTTTTTTAACCATTTTTTTCATGCGCAAATGAAGTATTATATATTTATTAACATATCGTATTATTCATTTATACTAAAAAATATTGTTTGGTGTGAAAAGACTGTGATTTGCGTGGCTTGTCAAAATAAAATATTGGAAACGGCTATTTGCATTTATTGGAACCCAGCAATATTGTTATTAAAATTTTTGTGTTTTTGTCTGTCTGATTGTTCCGGTATTATTTAAAAACTACCAAACAAATTTCAACAAAAAAATTTGTTAGTTATGTGTTTGGCTAACTTAAAAATAACCTGTATATATTTTCCAAATTCCACTGACGTCGGTAAATATGATTTAAAATGTTTAATCATATATCCGAAGCTTACAAAAAAATAGAAAGTGCACTATCTTTGTATAAGTACGTGTGTCTTGCGTAACTTATCGTAAACACACACTTCATGCACTTACGAAAAACCATGTCGGACATTGATTTGCATTAATTCCCCGCCGTATTGACTCCAATTCAGCATAGTTGTTTTGTTTTTTTTAGTTACGTAAGCGTATCACACGTAACGTAACGTACGTAAGGACTAGTAACGACTGTAGTCACGTTCAAGTACGAAGTCCAGTTCGGCAAAGCCGCGCGCCTCTACCGCCAACCACCGAGCAGCTCTACGACTCCGGCCTCTCTGTCCGTGCAATACGTCACATAAACACGGCGACGACATGCCATGTCCCCAGAAAATGGCACTAAGTTCCAAACTCGACTTGAAACTATTTTCAATCAACACTTGCAGCAATCCACCTCTGAAATATTCTATCACTTCAAGTTCTGAATTTATTCTGTCGCCAAATGTGACTGTGTTTTGTTGCCATATCAGACGTGCGTCGCTCCAGCGAGACTGCGTCTATGAAGTCTGACATCGGTGGGCAGTGACGCTGCTCTGTGCTGCAGACACCGGCGGACTCTGCTCTTACGAATTTTTTTTCCTAACCTAAATTAAAACTAAGTGTGTTTGGGAGGGGTCTGGGTTAGGGAAAGACTCTAAGTGCGTCTCAGGCCGAAGCCTATACGCTCTAATCATGCAGGGTTTAAGCCATGCGGGAGAGGTAGCATGCATCATGTGCTGGGAGGGTGATTGGCCAGCCATGGCAGCAATTGGCGCCATGACTAACTCCCCTCACTTACTATTCTAGACTATAAACTAGATAAGTTGGGCCCAGGTAAAACCTGCATAGACACAGGGAAACTGCTCTTACTCGCCCTGGAGGGGCCCCTATACCCGTAGTAGTGACGATTAGCCCAGAAGAGAACCTTCTAGAGCAGTCATCCAGGTAGTCGCAGCATTTGCCGTCTTCCGGTATGACGTCAACTCCGGATGTTTACAATAGGAGCATATTTAAACCCTGAAATGCCTTTTTCTTCCTTGCCGAACCAATGCTTGGCCTGGACGACAGACTGCTCCCAAGGCGCGCAAGTATTGCGGGTTGCAAGCCCCGCAGGCGTCCAGTACAAGTTCTCACTACGTAATAACAGCACAGGTAAACCAAGGCAGAGGGCGTACACTCAGGACATGATAATTAAAAAAATTATTTATTGTGAATATTACTGATATCAATGTGTATATAATCTTTTTAAAGCATATTTTCAAGGGTTTTTATATAAGTGGGGTTAGGTTATATTTCTTTAGGAATATTACTAAAAAATAATTAGATGCGCGCGCAGAAAACAACAAAAATTGACAGTATGGAAATAAGCTACATACAAATAAAATTATATATATGTGCTTTTAAATCATATACCTTAGTGATTAATATTAATTACTGGTCTATATAATTAAAAACGTTGGTTTATTGTGAATATTGGTGATATAAATTAGTTATAATGTTACGAATGTGAGCGGCAAGGCCACGACGAGTGCCAGGTTTCTGAGCGGCCTGCGGCTCCAAATGGCCAGTGACGTCACGCGCGCATACCTTGGAGCATTTTGGCGGCCCGGCCTCACCACCCCCTGACCACGCGCCTTCTTCCTGGGCGCTGTCATCTGACCCTTAGGGCCCGGGTATTCCGCGGTCTTACAGAGACAACCGCGTGGAATGGCGCAACTAACGCGCCGCTGTTCTGGAGTCTTCAACCGTCGGGTTGGCAAGGGATGACACGACACGTCGCAACCACCTCAGTTCATTCCAGAAGGACGGCCAGCGGGTATAAAAGTGACGACGCCGGTCTCCGCGGGAGTTCCAACAAGTGGGTTGAGTGAAGTGCAAGTTCGGGGAGTGGCGCAGGGCGCAGACGGGACCGTGAGAGTGCGACTGAGTGGCGCGAGACTGTGTGTGCGGACAGGCGCGAGGTGAGGGGAGAACCACTGTCGAGCCTGGCTCCAGTGAGGAGTGCGAACTGTGGAACTTGACAGATAGTGATTTGCAAACAGACTTGAATTGTGGTGATTTAATTTGTAATATTAATAACAGTAGCAAATAAAACTGCATAGAATTGATTTGACTATCCTAACGAACCCGTTTTCCCCACTCGTAACAGTAAACATTTTCAGGTGTATGTATAAATTATTTGCATTATAAATTATTACAATATTATTTAATAATTTATTTAATTAATACGTTTGAATAAACATTCGGCATATTTGATGATTTTCATTAAAATTAATATTTAACTCGAATATTTTACATGATTACATAATTAATTTAAAATTCATTTTATAGTAACTATGAGTACTGTCTTATTATTAAAATATATTAATTCAACTTATACTTTACCAACCGTATTTATAATACTATTCCAGTCGTTTGGTAATTTTTTAAAATTAATTACCAGCTGAAACACCAGGCCTTGCCCAGGTATATCCCAGGGTGAAGGATTTTTTTTTACGAAATCGGATGTAAACTGTAGTTTTTTTATTTGAACATTAAGTGTGCAAAATTCAATAAGAGTGGCCCAAATTCTGGTTTACGGGTTTGAAAAGGGCAATGTGGAAGGAAGTGGTCAAGGAAGGGTGGGGGAAGCAGTAGAAAAATAGTGTTTCAAAATTTAATGTATTCAACTAACTCTTTGTTAAAATTATATGTATGAAGTATTGTTCTTCTAATTTTTAACGCAAATTGTGCAAAATTTAAATTAAAAGGGCGCAATTACGGCATAAACTGGTTTGAAATGGTTATTGGGGTTGTTTTTATGTTTTCAGGGAACTTCTTTTTCTTCAGTTGAATGTTGACGATAAATACCCCTTTTTTGTACACGAATGAACCAATATTTCACAAAAGAGAGCCCGAAATCTGCTTTAAGACGTTGTAAAACGATATATGAGTAATTTGTTATTCCTAAAATGCATGTCCCCAGGAAATAATATTTGTTATAACATATTTTTATTTTAACATCAAGTGTGAAAAATTTCATCGTGTGAAAAAATTCTCCTTAAATTGGCAGGAAAATAAGTGGAGTATTTTTGACGTGACAACGTCTAATAAATCTATGAACGCCGGCTGCACGCACAAAAAAGTGTCCCGTAACGCACATTGTCCCACTACGATGTGTCCCGTTACGCTTATTGTACGCTTGCGCTGCATCTCTCTTCCACTCGATTGGAACAACCATCGATTTGACTTTTCAATCATGTTTTCGTCGTTTGCATTATTAATATTATGTAATTTAACGATCGTCCACCGATTTTCAGCATAGTCGGTAAGGTTATTTAAAAGTAATGTTGAATTTTCAAATACGTTTTTGTACGAACAATGGTGTTTTACAGTAACACATAATAATTCAAATTAGACCCGGGATCTTTTGAAAAATGTTTTAAAAAATATTGTAACACATTGTAAATACGTTTGGTGTGTTTGGGATGCGTATTTGTTATAAAATCGTATTATAAAAATGAAATAATATTATTCCCCTACGGTGCTTCGATCTACGGTGATAGACGCGAACCGAACGAATCTCGCTATCTAACCGCTTCCGCGGCAACCAGGCACTCGTTTATACATATTTTCCTTTGTTTATCGCGAGGGGCATTATTATTAATGAATTATAAATAAAATTTCGTGCCCGGGGCCACAATTGCATATCATTTTGAGCACTGGAAGACATAAAAATCCAGCGCACAACGAGCGTCTGGGTTGGAGATTAAAGCCAAATTTCTTTCTTAAACTTACTAATACTTTTTATATTAACTGCAAGGGCATTTTTATTAAATTCTACGTTTAATTTCACGACGAACAAACTTCGTCGTTAAATGTGTAGTTGCGAAAAAGCGTAAAACATTCTCGACGATCTTGAAGTTAAATAGCAAACATGTATAAAAGTTATTGTTAAAATAATCTCTTCGTTAAAGTAATAAACATATTTGAATTAATGAGTGAAAATAAAAGTAAATTTATCAATTAAAGTGTAGATTTAATTTCACTCATTCTTTGTATACATACAAAATAGTGATAATTCAATAAAAATGATTCAATGTTATTCATAAAAGTATGCAATCATTATATCAATGTTTTGTTATGACGTTGTCACGTTAAACTATCGTCCGTAAACCGACTTTATAGACAACTTTTTTTATTATTATATGCAAACAAGGCATGCAATGTTAATAACAATTACTTTACTGAGCAGTGGTCCGCGTGGTACATTTCAACATTAGTCAACAGTCAAGGTCCTAGAGAGTATGCATGTCTGCCCCTAACGCAGCATATGCCTGCAACCCGCAGTATATAAATGCCTAGCAGATCCCATATCCTCTCAGTTTACAGGCGTGACAGACTTCCCTGTAAGCTCCCATAAGCCTTGGTATACTACGGCCTGTGGGTTTCTTCTCTCGGTGTCTCTCAATGTAGGATGCCATCTTGAGCTACTGACAGAGTTGAGGCTACTATAAATTTGCAAACTATGTAGGTTCGCCAATTTCAGCAGGGTAAGCAATGCCAATAATTACTGCTCTGCCCAGTTACAGTATCTATGTGATTGACATGGAAATATATTTTAATATAAATTCTCAATTAATTAATTAAATTTAAAATCATACATTAGTTAGAAAGAAATATTTTTCCAATCCATCTACGCACACGTTTACAGGAGGAACATCCTCCAACCCAGACGTCAGAGCATTACTCCACAACAACCAATGAGCAGCCTCGGAAAGTGAATGTTCGTTTGTCTCTTGTTTCAGAAGCTGGTAGTAGACGTTGCTCGGGATTCAAATAAGCGGTGGGGACACCGTTTCAATATCCCGCCCCTTAAGGGGCCTTAACCTGAGAGCTTTATACAGCACACGCAACTATAAATCTTTTAACAACTGGATTTGCAAACACATATTTTGAATACGAAGCGTCGGCGCCAATGAAGGTAGAACAGTTCATGTCACCAAACAGAGTTATCAGACTAAAGACGTAGAATCATGCGCGCGTGTTGATTCAGCAATCAGGAACAAGTTCTTACCTGCAGCTGTTAGGCTCGGGAGCGCCAAGAGGCAGGCAGCAGCTCGAACAGAACTGCATGGCGGGTGGCGTTGCGAGGTTGTGCCAGGGGCGGTCTACACAGCTCGGCTCCAGCAACAGCGCCAGTACAAGAAGGCTCCAAGTGCGCGGGGCTAACAGAAGTGTAACACGTCAGGGGCTGAGGGCCGGGCATGACGGAGGTGCCACGGAGGTCGGCCCAGAGCGAGAGGTGGTCAGGAGTAGCAGCCGGCCAGACGACGTGAAGGCGTGCGAGCGACAGCCCAAGGCAGGTCACTCGGTGTAGTGAGGGGATTGCTTGGTGTCCAGAACCAGCGGTCAGCAAGCGGGGAGATCAGCACCCACGCGCATGAGGGTAACAGCATCCCGTCCCCACAGGCGAGCAACCCCGAAAAAACTAAGAAAAAATTACAGCTGCAAAATATATTATAAGAATCATCAGTAGTATATAATTAATTGTAGGTACTGTGCCATGTTCCAGGTGCTGACCGCCATCTTGGATTGTAACGTCATTACAACGACCTTGAATGATCTTGACCTTGACCTTCAAAAAATCCAATAAAAGACCAAAAATTTGCCACAATTATTCAAAAATTCATCAAAATTTCCAGTTTTTAGGAAACAAATTCCGCCAAAAAATTGAAAAATTGAAAAAAATAAAAATGACCCCATTTCTAGGGAAAAATCTCCGTTTTGAAGAAAACGTTCCTTTTTTAGTCTCAAAAAGTTAGAGGCTTGGAAATTCCTAAAAGTGGCTTAAACTTCTAAAAATTAGCCTCCATAAGACACCGAGGTCATAACATAGAACATAAGGATTTCATGACCGCCGAGTTAAACTCTCGTTTAGAGCCACACAAATAAAGACATTCACGCACAGCCAAAGTAGGACAACCAGCACTGCATACTGCCATAAAGGTGCATTTGACCAGCATGAACTCCGGTGATGTTTCGCATGGCGCACTCGTAGAAGCAGTCAAACATGCTTGTATTTTACGGCATGCACAAATACTGTTCAAAAGGGTTCCACATTTCACTCAAGAAAATCCACAGTATTTAAAAAAAATTTTGTTGTCTGTAAAGTCGGTTTACGGACGATAGTTTAACGTAACAACGTCATAAAAAACATTTATGAAATGATTGCATGCTTTTATGAATAAAATTGAATCATTTTTATTTAATTATCACTATTTTGTATGGATACAAAGAAGGATTGAAATAAATCTACAATTTAATTGATAAATTTACTTTTATTTGCATTCATTAATTCATAATATGTTTATTAATTTAACTAAGAGATTATTTTAACTATAACTTTTATACATGTTTGCTATTTAACTTCTTCCAATCTGTGTTATTCTGTTAAGGATAGGACGATGATAGGAAAAGTAGGAAACGAATGGGAGTGTTTCAAGTTTAATATGCCTCGAAAAAGTCAAATCGATGGTTGTTCCGATCGAGTGGAAGAGAGATAGATGCGGCGCAAGCGTACAATGAGCGTAACGTGACACATCGTAACGGGACAATGTGCGTAACGGGACACTTTTTCGTGCGTTCAGCCGGCGTTTATCGATTCATTAGACGTTGTTACGTCAAAAAAAATTGATAAATCCCAGATCAAAACCCATGTCAGGCATGGCAAAGACTCAATCAAGAGGCGCTGAAGAACAGAGAGAGGGGTTTCTCTCTCCCAAAAAGCCAGCCGCCACATCAGGTCGCCCTGAAAGAAGGCACGAACTACAGCAGACTAACTGCAGTCGGAGTTGCCGCGCCTGGTTTTCAAACGTCTTCCAGGCTGAGTGCTCACACGTCCGCTCGCACAGCATGGCCGCTGTCCAAGCTTCCCTGGCTTCTCACGCAGTTGACCGCCGCGCCACCGTCACCTCAGGCAAAAACAAAATGCCGTCGCGCCACCTTTTGTTTCACAAATGTTTTGCACAAAAGCCATCAGAACTATCACTCTAAAGTTTTAGCCTACAAACTTGAATAACTGGAAAGAGGATAACATTTGATAGCCAATAAACAAAATTATGGTATGAAAATAATAACAAACAGTTATAAATGAGAAAATTGACCAAAACAATGTTAACCATTCGAAACTTTACGAAAAAGTTAACAATGTAAATAAAAATAACAGCACTAAACTCATAAAACAAATCAGCATAGAGAAATTGAGTAATGACCAAAAAACTATTGCCAGTAAGTGTCACGCTATTATCTAAATAAATTCAGTGAGTCGAAAGTCATTTGTACTTTTATTGACGATATCAAGCAGAACATAACTATTCAGATTACAGATGAAGTAGCAACGAATGGATATTTAAAATATAACTTGTGTCTCGACTGTGTATATGGCAACCATATCAATTCGATGACAAAGTGATGAGCGTGCATTCAAGACAGTGAATACTCTTATTTACAATTCCGACGATGAAACAGTCTGTTAAACATAGTATCGAGAAACTCTTTCGGGATAAAAAATACTACCTATGCAGGAAAAGGATCTGGTTGGTCTCGGTTTTCAATAAACCGATTGTAGTTGAGAAATAGCCCGCTAATGCCAATGCAGAACTAAATGTTAATTAGATTGCTAACTTACACAAGTGTTTCTGTAGCAGTGTAAAATGTATGTAATAGATTTTTTGTAATTTTTTTTCTTTCACCTGAAGCCTGAACTTAAATTGTGAAATAGTAAATTGAAAAGATCTTATTTAAATATTTTAAACCTAAAATTACTTTTTTTTTCAATAACTAACGATAGAACCTAGGAGGGGACACGAGTGAATCAATTGAAACAAGCATTATTTTGATAATTTTGAATTTTTTTTTACCGAATTTCTAGCTATATAGTTACAGATTTTCAAGATTGTGGTCAAGACTGCCGAAAAAATGGTGGACGCCACAGTAATAAATTCTACTGCACTCTAGCGGGTAAAAATTAAACTAATAAAGCGGCAGCGCCCTCTAGATCTGCGGTTCCCAATTATTTTAGGCCAAGGAACCCTATGATAGAATTTTCTTTTGGCGGAACCCCAACTCCTTCAAAGAAAGTTATTTGACAATAATTGTGCCTGCTTCATATGACATACCCCATGGTTCCGCGAAACACCTTTTGGGAAATACATGACACTAATGCTCCTAGGAACGAGTATTGAAAACAAGATGGCGACAGTGCCCTCTAGCAGATGACATCGGCACTTCATGACACTCGAGCTCAAAGTAGCATGTCCTTAAATCAAGATGGCCACTTAGATGTAATCCCAGATGGCGGCCTCCAGAATACTAAAATAAGATGGCGGATCTAAGATGGCGGACGTGACATGGTATTATCTGCCATAATATCAGACATGGCAGTTGGTGGGAGGTCAGTCACTCAATGGTCTCCTTGGAGGTAGGACCTATTGCATTTTTTTTTGCTCTCACTGGGTTGGAACAGAGGACTCCATGATCTAGTGCATTTTTTAATTAAAATTTTAATCTAATTGTATTTAAATAATTTTTAATAAATTTTATATTTGTTTCCATTTTTCTGGCTTAATAATTATAGATTTTTTGATGATCACTTTGACGTCAAAATTAAAAATGGCGGCCATGACATTATCATTTATGGTCGAGGTCAACGGCTTAGAGCGGCTTGTTTTCAGGAGTCTTAAGCCTCTTTAAGGAATGTTCTAGGCATCGACATTTTTTGAGGTCTAAAATGTTAAATTTTCATTCAAAACTGGAGTTTATCAGTTGAAAAATGAATCCTAATTACAGGTTTTTTTGAGTCTTTTTGGCGGAATTAATTCCTAAAAATTAGAGGTTTTGGCGAATTTGAGCGAATTTTTGGCAACTTTTGAGTCTTGTTTGGAATTTTTAACCAATTTTGAAGCCAAGGTCAAATGTCAAGTTCAAGATCATCCAACATGGCGACCGCGATGTCACAATCCAAGATGGCGGACACCGAGTCCAACACCTCGCACTGGCGCTAGCACCAGGAATAACTATCACCTACTACTTACTTACAATACTTTAATAACCTTACTGGCCCATCTTATATGCCTATTACACTTGACTCTCCTACCTTACTTACTTACCTACCTAACTTACCTTATTACCTGCCTTACCTAACTCACCGTCCTTACATATCAAACTTACTTAACTAATTTTGTTACATACCTCATTTTTCTATATTACCTACTACGTAACATACATACTTTAATCAACTAAATAACTTTCATACCTATTTTACAGCTTTATTATTCACCTTACTTACCGTACTTTTCTTCCTAAGTTGCCTACCTTATATTTACTTCTTATCTACCTATCATATCTTACCGACTTTACTTATTCGTATCACGTACCTTAGTTGTCTTGCTTTCCTTATATTTACCATATACTTTTTTTTTACTTTACCTACCTGTATTACCTATTATACATACCTTATTTACTAACCTTAATTACTTATCAAAATTCTTAGCACACTGAAACAGTATAAATTGGCAAGCAATTCCATAAAAATATTGACCATAAAAAGATTAGGAACAATATTCATTATTTAGATTTGGAGATGGTTTATTTTGTAGTCGACATATTTTACAGAAAGTAGTGTCAAACCATTTTTAATTACCTACTAGCAAGATCGCGTTATGGTACAATATGCAGCTAGTGATTTGCATCAAGCTAGGGATTTTTTATCCGCCCTCTAGCAAGTGAGCGACGTGTTTCGATAAGATTATTGTTACCCGCAAGTGAGTGGCAAGTGTTGAGAAACTGGTTCTGTTAGCACGAAGCTATAAATGTTTGTTTTTGATAATAAAATGTACTAAAAGTTAATATAGGCGTACAGTTATGACGAAAAAGCATTTGGTTTAAAGTTTGCTGAAAACAATGTCTCGAGTTCGCTTGCTAAACAAACTAGGGCACTGATAATTTGATTTGTTTTAGAGAAAAAAATTGCCAAAAAAGTTCAATAATTGAGAAATTTAAATATATTTTGGTGGCTTAGGCTATTTTAGTATGAGTTACTTTAAAATCCATACTAAAAATTTGAGCATTATCGTCGTTCAATAATTATTTAAAAATTATTATGTATTATTTTTGTTCTATATTTGTTTTACAAGTAAACTATTCTATCTGAAGTAAATTACTGTACCCTTGATAAGTAACTAAATAAACTATTTGTTAGTTAAATTAATTTTTAGGATAAACACAGTATTGCGTAGGCGCACTTAAGTACTATTATAAGACAGATGAATATTACAAATTCAGAATTTATGAAGTAAAGTATTTCTTTGTAATTTTGAAGCACTAAGTAAATTGTAAGTCATGAATTCCCGTAAATAATAATAATTAAAAAAAATATATTTTTTAAACTATATACTTTCCTCTATGTACCCTGATAACAGCGGTTCAAAATTCTTAAAGTTTTATAGTAAATCACCTTTTATTGGTTACATAAGGTAGGCTGTGCACTGACCCAGCCGTCGCTATTTCGTGATTTCATCGCGCAGCCGAGACTGTTTCCCACGAGAAATAACCTTGATTGTGGTCGCCGCCATCTTGTTTACTTAACACCAGCTGCAACCCGGTACTGTGGTTCTCCAGAGATCCTCAGGATCATTGGACACAATTAAAAGAATAGATGACTAAGTGTGAAATAGGCTTGTTAGTTGGAAGAGTGAGTTGTTGTCACGGTATTGATGTAGACTAGAGAGGGTGTTGGAAGACCCGTCACTGGAAGTGAGTGCGTGTCGCCGAGGCAATGCGTGGTGTTGGCACCACTGCGAGGGTTACCGTGGGACCGTTACACACACGTGCAGCCTGGCCACGCCCATCGCCGCTCAAAGAAGCGTCGCTTCCGGTGGCAGCGCGCCGTCTCCCCGGCTCGGATGGAACCTCCACCGGACCACGGGTTCCCCGGGTGTGTCGAGGGGTCCCGGTGTGATATGCGCCAGCAGTGCTGAGACACAGCCGACTGTCTGGTCAGCTGAGCGAGGTAGAGAGGCTGAGGCGGCGACTATGCTAGGTTGGTGGCCCCAGCCGCTGGTCGGTGCCGAAGCTCTAACACCCTCCCGATCAAACAACAGGGAGCGATACCTCACAGTTCTGTTGAAATTAAGCTCCGGAATGTAAAAAAAAAAATTGTTGTCTGCAAAGTCGGTTTACGGACGATAGTTTAACGTGACAACGTCATAACAAAACATTGATGAAATGATTGCATACTTTTATGAATAAAATTGAATCATTTTTATTGAATTATCACTATTTCGTATGGATACAAAGATGGAGTGAAATAAAATATACAATTTAATTGATAAATTTACTTTTATTTGCACTCATTCATTCAAATATGTTTATTAATTTAACGAACAGATTATTTTAACTATAACTTTTATACATGTATTCTATTTAACTTCTTCCAATCTGTGTTATTTATTCTGTTAAGGATAGGACGATGATAGGAAAAGTAGGAAACTAATGGGAGTGTTTCAAGTTTAATGTGCCTCGAAAAAGTCAAATCTATGGTTGTTCCAATCGAGTGGAAGAGAGATAGATGCGGCGCAAGCGTACAATGAGTGTAACGGGACACCGCGTATCGGGACGATGTGCGCAACGGGACACTTTTTAGTGAGTGCAGCATCGATTTATTAGACGTTGTCACGTCAAAAATAAACGAACTGGAAGTGTCTCCCAGCCTACCCTGATAGGGGGTGGGAATGTGAGAATGCCAGCCGTAGGTGGGAACAATCTGTATGTCCGGGGATGCCCCGAGTGCGCTCGGCTCAGTGGTGGGAGCTCTGCGCTCTACACACTCCTGTGCCTCTACACCTCCACCCAGCAGTTAGCCACCTAACCCCCTCCGCCAAGTGACCGGCCACATCTATCTTACTTCTTACTGGATTGTGGACCACCCAGGTAGTGCGAATATTTGAATCTGTACAGAATCATTGCGCAGTACTGTTAGGTAGGAACTGAGCTGCCAATATCAATATTTTCAGCTGGAACTTCCAAGTACTTACAATCATACAACAGCTTATTTAATTCCTATAGAGGAGCTATGATGCCAATAAATCATTAAAAAATATTTTTTTTTAATTTGTTTCATTCATAGAATAATAAAATTGGAATTTTAAAATAAGTATTTGCAATAATTAATTTTTTTTCATAGTAAAATTCTGCTCTATGAAATTTTTATAAATTTCATAAGTAACTTATTTATTTGGGTTTGATTATTAAAGAATTGAGCTAAGTAAGAAAAAAAATAACGATAGAAAAATGTTTAGTTCCTTTTGGAACATTTAGTCAGAATGTGTTAGTTACTGAACTAAGAAAAAGGTAAATGATCATTTTTTTGGCATATATTCTGCCAATATATGCAAGTACTACTGAGTTAAAAATACTGAGGAGTTATGTTCGCGAAATAAATGTATTAATTTATTTTGCGTTCCTAAAATTCAAGAAATATATTTAACGAACAATCCAATGACGTTACACTCTTCAAAGTTTTCTGACGTCAGCAGCGTTTGAGGTCTGGATACGTGGAATGACTCAGCTCTACAGTTTGCAGAACATCACACAACACATCGAGGCTTATCCTGTGAGGTCAGCAGGCTCATAGTCCACCGGGCCCTCCCTTCCAGGATTAAAAAGAGCGAATACAGAAGAAGAAAATCATAGAAAATCAGCTACTGATAGATTATTTTATAAGGATGATTGTAATAAATACTTGGTGGGCTACAATAATGCATTTCTCCCCCATTTTAGTCCAGCACCCCCTGTACACAGAAGCTACAGGAATTGCGTTTCCGAGTAGACTATATTTAATGCCAGTTTCCAGACGTGTTACTGTAAGCGTGTCTTTCATACATTCACATGTGTGTTTCATGTATTTAATAACATTAGTATATGTGTATGTGTATTTATGACCTGTTTTGAGGAAAACATCAAATAATTGACTTAATAACAAAGTACTTAAAACAATTAATAAAAATAAAAATTTTATATGTTCACTTTCTTCAAGCAAAATCATTATTTTAATTGCTACTTGTAAAACTTGGAATTCTGAAAGTTTGTTATTCCACGAAATTTCTTTCGTTGTGACAGTTAATTTGCTTTTAGAATTCAGTTATAGAGAACAATTCTAACTAAAATGATATAATGTTTGTACTGGACACGTCCTTCAAAACTCTGGCTACCGCCTTGCGGTCAGCCATCAGGGAAGGGAACTTCTAAATTCTACAAGTCGACATCTTACGAGGGCACATTTCACAGGTTCGAAACCTCTAAGAAAACACATAAGTATGTTATTAGGTACTAGTTATGACTGAACGTTTCAACCAGGATACGAACTAGATGATTGAAGTGTTGAAAATTAGTATTTGTGTTAAATTTGATAACATTAAAATTCAACAGTTTTCTTGCCAAGTTGTTGCTCTTCTTTATACCAGAAAGTTAACGACTTGGTTTTGTGTTCTTGAACAAATTGAATAATTTTTTGACGTGACAACGTCTAATAAATCTATGAACGCCGGCTGCACGCACGAAAAAGTGTCCCGTTACGCACATTGTTCCGTAAGGCTGTGTCCCGTTACGCACATTGTTTAGTTACGCTGTGTTCCTTTACGCGGTGTCCCGTTACGCTCATTGTCCCGTTACGCTCATTGTTCCGTTACGCTGTGTTCCAATACGCTGTCGGCGAGTGCAGTAATAAGAGGTTATGTTACAATTGACTAAAAAATTATGGTGATTCATATAATTGATGATAGATATTTGATTACAGTTTATTTATATGAAAACTTGTTCATAATTATATTTAAATTGTATAGCTAAACGCCAAATTTTAAAATTAATTACACGCCTGTAATTCGACACTTCTATGAGTGAGAGTCTCTAATTGGCCCTCAGTCCTCCAGATTAACAGTGAACCAATGGCAGAAGCAGCAATAAGGTATAATTATTTGAATTTTAGCATAACACGAAATGAATCCGCAAATTGTTCAGGTCTGTACACATTGGCTCCGGCCGGGGGACTTGCGCCGCTGTTGCTCGCGGCGGGGAGTGGGCGGGGCCGGCTCGGCTGGCGGCTGAATGCGTCGGGCGCTGCCATTGGACAAAGGCGGCGGGCCGGCCCATCGCAGGTCTGCGGCTCGGGTTGCACAGCGGCACAGCGGCACAGCGGCACAGCGGCACAGCACTGCATCGCTCTCGAACAAGTGCATTCACTTCGTGCAGGTCTACTTTCCACGACTTCCGAATATTTCCTTACGTCTTTGATTTTTGGAACAAATAAAAAAAAATTGGTTGTCTGTCAAGTCGGTTTACGGACGATAGTTTAACGTGACAACGTCATAACAAAACATTTCTGAAATGATTGCATACTTTTATGAATAAAATTGAAGCATTTTAATTTTAATAATAAAAGAATAAATACTTGAAATATACTAGTAATCAGATTTTTAAAATGCAAGAATAATTAACCTTTATTGCCGAAATTATTGTTGTAATAAGCAATGAAAACCACATTAACTTTTCACTTCACTTTATAAACAGTCGACGAAAGAGTTCACGTGTAGATGACTTGTAATTAATTTTAAAAACTGCCGTTTAGCTATAAAGTTTAAATATAATTATGAACAAGTTTTCATATAAATAAATTGTAATCAAATATCTATCATCAATTATATGAATCACCATAATTTTTTAGTCAATTGTAACATAACCTATTATTACTGCACTCGCCGACAGCGTAATGGAACACAGCGTAACGGAACAATGAGCGTAACGGGACACAGCATAACGGAACAATGTTTTTAACGGGACACTTTTTCGTGCGTTAAGCCAGCGTTCATCAATTTATTAAAATCAAAAATACTACCAAAAATTGCTGTAATTTATTCTTTTTTTTTTTTTTTCATTAATAACAACGGACGTTTTTGGATATTTAAATAATTCGGTTCACGAAACATCCAAAATAAATGAGCTAACGCCTGATTAGGCCTGACGGTGACGAAGATGCGGTTGTTAATTACCATAGTCCAGGGGCTTTTAATGCCGTACACCGAATAACCCATTGCCTTTGTCTGACAATAATAATTTATTTGTTTATGACGGCCTTAAATCTGTCCTTAATTTTGTATGACGATTTGAAATAGTAGTAACTAAAACATCACAAGTGGAAATTT
Source organism: Bacillus rossius redtenbacheri (assembly GCF_032445375.1). Lineage (NCBI taxonomy): Eukaryota > Metazoa > Arthropoda > Insecta > Phasmatodea > Bacillidae > Bacillus > Bacillus rossius. The sequence goes on along the minus strand of NW_026962012.1, from coordinate 16,930,050 downwards.
TACCTGTATCTACATTAAAAACACTTCTTCCGTGAGCTAAAAACACATTTTTATAACTAAAGCAAGAATTCCTTATTCTGTTTAATCAATCACAAATAATGTAAATTCATAATAAAAAAAATTGCGGTTCATAAGCAGTCCTATTTGCTGATTTAAATGTGTTTATTATAGTATGTACCTAGTAGAGGTAGGTGTACTTTGTAATGTTCAGACAGTTACAACTTAATAAGTCAATAGTTGCAAAAATGTGTTTTTGAAACCGTTTGCAAACCAACACCTAATAGGGAGTAATACCAATAAAACAAACAAAAAGTAAGGGGGGGAGAAGCCATAAAACGAACTTAGATTTATTTTAATAGTTTGGTTTGAATTTGCTTGCGATAGGTAATATAGGTACATTACAAACATTCTTTATGATTCTTTTCCATGCAATGATATTTTTTTAACATAAGTCCAAACTTAAATGAGTGTTCTCTCGAAGGAGCCGCATCAGTGTGTTTGAACGTGCTGGCGCTTAATGAGCAGACACATGACACAACCACCTGTCAGCTCAGACAGCACCTGTCAGCTCAGATAGCATGTCAGCTCAGACAACTATCAGCTCAGACAGCATCTGTCAGCTCTGATAGTAGGTACTTGTCAACTCAGACACCTGTTAGCTTAGATATCACTTGTTCAGCTCAGACAGCACCTGTCAGCTCAGACAGCACCTGTATGCTCAGACAGCACTAGTTGGCACATCAAGGTTAGGGTTAGGCCTACAGCTTCACGCATTCCATACTTAACTTCATGATATATGTATTAGGCCTACATACTAATAGAAGGAGCGGAGTTAAATGAATAGTTGGCAATAACTAGCTAATAACTTGCCTTCTTGAAGTCCCCTTGGTGGAGACCGCTGTGTACGGGGGAGAGTTGTGGGTTCGATTCCTAGAGCTGTCATCGCTTTCTTCAGACAGAAATCCAATTCGATTACTCAGTTTTTCGTAGGGCCTAGTATAATGTATTTTCAAGAATCAAGACAATATTAAAACCTTCAGCCTTGACGAAATAAAAATGTATATATAGGGACAGGCATATTTCGCGAATAAATCTGAATGCCTATTAGTCTGCAAAAATATATAGGGCCTACTAGCGGTTTATTCCCTGTGATTGGCGGTCGTCTGCGAGAGAGGTCGTTGCCTTATCTGACCGAGCCACTCAGGACGCGTTTGCTTCCGCACTGAATCACTGTGATTGGTTTTGAAACAGTCGACATGTATGAGAAAGAAACTCACCCAATCACGAAGCACAGACGATGCTACAGTGTTTTGACTTTCAGCTGGTCTCGTAATCTTTTCCGCGAAATCTGTATGGCCCTATGTATATATAAAGTGACGTCTGGAAGGATTTGAAGTACTGTTAATAAAAATTTGGTGACTTACTTAGAGATTTGGAATAGATAAACAAAAAAAAATTACAATAAAATTCGACCCTTTTTTTCCCAACAGGAATTAGAATTGGTGGTAATAACAGTGCAATGAAACGTGACGAGTGTTTCTGATGGAAGACCAGTCAGTTAGAGTCCAACTCGTCTGCCTCGCTTGCAGTCACTACGCGCGGTGACGGCGACTAGAAGGCCGCGGCTCTCAGGCCGGGCCCCGCAGTGAGCATGAAAGTTAGGCCGGGGAAATGAAGTTGAAGGCTGCGAGTCAACAAAAAGGCCCGTGGGACGAAGCCGTCTCCTCTTGTGCCCTGCTTTCAGCATTATCTAAATGATCGTACCGAGGGCTTTGAACGGCGCAGGCTTTGTGAAGTCGAGGTAGTGAAGACAGCGACGCCGGGACAACAGTGGCTTATGTGCCTTCTGGGCCCGCTCTGCTGACAGCTATGGCGTGGTGACTACCAACCTAACACTTTCATTCAAGAGTTGGGACTTGATCTGTTGTCGACACCTGACTTTGGCAGGCAACTTCGTAGCTGCTACAGATGAGCAGAATATCACAACCTGTGATTTAGTCACAGATATTCCTTGTGCCAAGCATCTGCGACCAGAGTAGCAATGCTCTCGGTTGATAGTCGCAGGTTTGTAAGCAACGATTTTATTATGTGCGACGCTATTTGGCAAATGCATGAATTAGGCTAAACTATTAAACTCATTCCTCTAATAGCAGAGCAGTTTGTTTTCTTTTACGTTCTTCCTAGCTACACACACAAACACACACACATATATAAGGTTGAATAGGGATATTGGCATCGAACTGCTTGATAGAAACCACCTGTATCAGTTCTGAACTCGCCGACAGAGTGCAGCGCCAGTCCTCACCGCAATAAACATAGTCCTTTGGTAATGAGAAAACAACTAAGTGAATTTGCAGTTTACAACTGTAATAATTTTTTTTAAAGCAATTATTATTTTTCATTGTACAGAAGTGATATTGAGTAAGCGAAGCAACAATTTGAATTTTAAACTATCAACATTTGATTGAAATAATGGTTATTTACTTTAATTATATTTTAAATTTTCTTTTAAAATTTTTCAGTGGTGTTGTTATTATTTTGTTTACATATTTGTTGGCAAAACTTTCTTTTTTGCGGTGTACTGATATCATAAGATTTCCTATTAAAGTATTAAATAAGATCCTTACATTCTTTTTCACAAATCGTTATTTTTACGGCAACATCACCTGCAGTTTACTTAATTAGTTTTACTGCAAGATACAGAAGACTAAAAGGAGAAAGTACTTACTTCTTAAATTGCGATTGGATCACAGTTAAGAATCAGAGATAGTCTATTAAATGGTAGCGACTACAGTTTAGGTAGAGACTGTGACATCGGTTAGTACCATCTCCAGTAGCTGCGTGTTGATGAAGAGACTACAATAAATACCCTTTAATCCCCTAAAAAGTCCCAATGTAGGCATAAACACGTTGTAAACAAAGGTAGCACAGTAACCTTTTGCGCTTGTGTTGGATCAGCAACTGGCTACCACAAATATACATCGAATAACAACAATACAAGGTTAGTTAATTAAAGTTAACAATTTTAACTCTTTAGTGACGGTTGTTCAATTTACTATAATTTTTGAGGTAAATAAACTTTTTTAAAAATAGTTAGATGCACGAAAAAACTACAAAATGGAATAACATCTTAAATCACCCATAAATATTTTAGTGATAAGTTAAATCTACATAAACGAATTATACAGTATTAAACATAATCACTTTACCTAAGATGATACCATGATATTTATAACATTTTTTAAGTGTATTAAAACAATGGAGTAGACTTTAATACATGTTGTAGACTAAAAATAAAATCACTCTGTCACACCCCCCCCCCCCCCCCCCAAATCAAACAACTCCCCAAATAAAATAAAATTGCTATCAATAGCCTACATTTTTGTTCGATAAAAATTAACCTAGGCATATCGCAGACCAAAGTCTATATTGAAACATTATTTAAATGCGTGATATAAAATGTTAAGGTAGTGGTTACGTTGTACAGAGGCCCAAAGTTTTATTACTTTTTGTACCAGAGTTGGCCTTGTGACCAATTGTATTGGCTCGGCGCTTAGATTAAATTCGGTGTCTATTCAAACGCGTTTATTTAACAATGTTGTATGCAGTGTTAACAACTATGTTCCCATTTACGTGCAAAAGAATATTTCGTTTTAAACAGGCCTATACGTACCTTATTGCAAAGTACCTACATATAATTATATCCAACTAGCGACCCGCCCCGGCTTCGCACGGGTGCAATGCCGATACTAAATATACTAATTATAAAAATAAATATAGACTTAAAACAAAATATAATCAACAAATATCAACAATAAAAGATACCTATTCTATTCAGTTCTTTTTTGAACTTAAATACCTTACCTTAAACTTAAACCTCGATTTTCAATAACTAAATAAAAAAAATATTTTACTTTACTATTCGTTCGAGTAAAAACAAAATATAATCAACAATTATCAGCAACATGATCTATCTTGTAGGGTTCAGCCAGCGTTTGCAATGTAAGCGCAAAAAAAAAGTGTTTATTTACGACATCACATTATAAACCTCTAAAATTATCAGTGTTTCTCTACTATATTATGCATGTATTATGCATATAGAGCTTCCTCTTTAATTACTCTACGTTTTAAAAAAAACCGCATCAAAATCCGCTGCGTAGTTTTAAAGATCTGAGCCTACATAGGGACAGCCAGACAGCGGGAAGCGACTGTGATAGTGATGCGATGGCATGTGACCTCAGCTGAAGCGAGCGAGTGTGGCGTATGGCGCTTGCGTCGCTCTGCCGCGGGCGCCCGGCCGGCCCCAGCGCCCAGGTGTGTGCACAAAGCTCGCCGTGTTTGCCTGCACAATGGGATGAGCGGCCGGGCGGCCCACAAAGGCAATTAGTCGAGCAAATGACGTAGGAGTCCGGTGTCGGAGGCTGCCTGGCGCCGCCCAGACGAGCGGTCCATCTGCATGTCCCGGCAAGGGTCTGTGTGTGCCTGTACTTCCTAGCCTGTCTCCCGCTAAACGGTCATCAACGAGAAAATATATTTGGCCCTTATTTTTATTTCGTATTTTTTTTTTTTTAACTGGCTGTAAACGTTTTGCTGGTTACTTTAATTTTTTTTTAAAACGACAAATTTAAAAATATCTTCTAAACTACGCCATGCATCAAATAAATGTCATATGCCAAAAATGAACGTTTATATATATATATTATTTTTAATATGATAGTAATATTATATAAAAATTCGTTACATGTCCGTTTTTTAAGTAAATTATTAGCCTACAGCACGTTTTACCTCCTTACCAAAGAAATCAATCAGAATTTTTATATTATGGAACAACTTATTGTCTTCTTACTATGAGGAACATTTTTTCATCAACACTAGCATCTTAATTAATGCACAGATATAAGTAAGATCTTACAATCATATCAAAATCATTATTTACAGACATAAAATAGACCCATTGTATGGTAAGGCAGATAGGGGAAGGTTCGGTAAAGTGGTCACATTCTTTTAAAAACCAACCAAGTAGCGCCACCTGTCAATGGCTTATGAAAATTGTTCATTGGCCGACGCCATATTTCCCCATTAAACAGCGACGCGCTCAGTTCACGCAAAAAGGTTTAATGACAAAAAATGCTGGTTTTTGTGGTCTCTGATCTAGGATAAGTTTTTTAAACTTTGTAATAATTTACTGAGTTAAATATAAATAAAAAACAATGCAATATTTGACCAGTTAATCCCTCAAATGAACTGTTTATTTCACGGTAAAGGAGGAAAATATAACCTCAATTTACATTTGTGTTTTTTTTCCGTGGCGTTCCACTACTAGTAAAGTGGCCTAGTCTGTTTGAAAGTAAAGTGAACTAGTAGGCCACTTTACCCATTTAAGTGCTAATTTTTTTATTCATATTTAAATACCTAATATTTTGTGTTTCATATACATATTCCAAATATATATATATATATATATATATATATATATAGCCTATATAAATATGTATATAGCCTATATAAATATGTATATAGCCTATATAAATATGTATATAGCCTATATAAATATGTAAACGGAGGTCGCAGCATTAGAAATGGGACCCGGTTGCGATGGAAAAAGCTATAAGGGCTGTAAGAAACAAAGAAATTGGCTTCCTTAACGCTAGCAAAAAATTCAAAGTTCCTCCATCGGCGCTCAAACGACGTGTAAAAGGAATAAACAAAGAAACTGTTGAAAAATTAAAAATATTGGGGTCTTACCGTCCAATTTTCAGTCCTGAGCAAGAAGCAGAATTGGTGCAACACATATTAGACATGAAAAGGCAATTTTATGGATTTACTTTGCAGGATGTAAGGAGACTAGCCTATCAGTTGGCTGAATGCAATGATACAAAGATACTCAAGTAGTATGTTTGAGTATGTCCGGGGACAGGCTTCAGGCTGTGGTGAGTGGTGCCGACCGAGCTCTGACGTCACGTTCATCTCTGACGTCACGGCGGCCACCTTGGCCTCAAAAATTTCCTCAAAATTCCTCAAAAATTATTCAAAATGACTCAAAATTTCCCGTTTTGAGGGAAAAATTCTCTTTTTCTTCCACAAAAATTAAAAAATTAGGATATTATGAAACCTCAAAAGTATTTTGCTTTAGAAAGAACTCGTAATCCTAAAAGAGCTAGCCACTCTAAGCCATTGTAGTCATCTAGGAGTATGACGTAAATGTTGTAATTTCTGTTACGGCCGCCATCTTGAAATTATTGATTTCTTATCTGATTTTAATGAAAAAATGATTAAAATTTATAAAAAATTCATTTAATAAAAATTTAATAAGAAATTTCAAAAACATAGTACACCTACAACATGGAGAACAGAGTCCTTGGTTCGAACCCGATGAGGACAAAATAAAAATGGCGATTGACCCTTCCTCCACGGAAGTCACCAGCAGACTGACCTCCAACCACATATGTCAAGATATATATCATCAGTTAGTATGACATCATGTCCGCCATCTTGAAAATCCGTAATTTTAATGCTAGAAAATCGGGAAAATTTTTAAAAATTATAAAAAATATTTATTAATTAAATTTTAATAACAATATTTAAAAAAAACTACGTTGCACTTTTCGTTACAGCCGCCATCTTAGGAAACAGTAATTTTTATGGTAGAAATTTCAAAAATTATAATAAAATTTAATAATATTATTTTAATGAAAAACAATTTAAAACCACACTTATGCCTTGAAGTGCTCGGTTCGAACTCGGTAAGAGCAAAAAATAAAGAAAATGTCGATAAATCCTTCTTCCATGGAAACCACCTGCCTAATAACCCATCAATACCAAGGTATATATCATCAGCTGGTATGATGTCATGTCCGCCATCTTGTTTTGTCTGCTGGAGGCCACCATCTTGTTTTATTACTAGAGTGCGCTGAAGCCATGTAAGTGTAATTTTTACCCGCTAGAGTGCAGCAATCATTTATTATTACAGAGGAACCCACCATCTTGTCATTTGGTAGCCATCTTGAAAATTTGTAATTATTTAGCTAGAAATTTGTGTAAATTACAAAATTCATTAAATAAATTTTAAATTAATGTACTTATTGATTCGATCGATTCCTGTTCTTGGTTCGATACCTGGTCGATACAAAAAAAATTTATTTTACGTAAAAAATATTAACTTCAATAAATCATGTTCAAAATCCTAAAAGAGGCTTAAAATCCTCTACTACCAGAGTCCAGTTAGCCATTATGACCATCATCTTGAAAATTTGTATTTATTGACCTATAAATTCGGGAAAAATTCCAAAATTCACGGAAAAATAACTCATTAATTTACATATTGAATCGATGGATTCCTGTCCTCTGTTTTATTCTTGACCAGTGACCAGAGTAACTGGTTTCTATTACCTTTCACGGAGTTTATTAATCATTCACTCTACGAAAAACAACTCAAGACAATATACCTGACCAACAAAATAAATATGGTTCCGCTATGCCTAACGTGAAAGTCTAGTTTTTCGATACTTATAATAACCTCTACAAATCTGTACAACCTGTACCAAGCTATCCATACAAATAGACCAAGCGTCATCGGACCGCGAGACCGGGTCATGAACAATGTCAGACATATGGACCAGTACTATTCGAACCTCATGACCTTCTTCGATGTCAGCTAATTATTCAATTAAACCCACGCAACATGTTTTACTCTTACAAGAAAACCAAGAATCCCTGAAAAATGATTTATCAAGACAAAGAGGTTTTGGACTAGTAAACATTCAGAGATACTACAGCATTTAATACGTGCATTTAACGAAACGTCGCACATTCAAAAATATATCGCACTGAGTAAACAGTACACACAGTACACACAGGAAACGGAATGAACACACAGTACACACAGTACACACAGGAAACGGAACTAACACACAGTACAAATAAAAAAACGATATGAACACACAGTACACACAGGAAACTCATTGAACACACAGTACACACAGGAAACAGAATGAACAATCAGTACACACAGGAAACGGATTGAACACACAGTACACACAGGAAACGGAATGAACACACAGTACACACAGGAAACGGAATGAACACACAGTACACACAGGAAACGGAATGAACACACAGTACACACAGGAAACGGAATGAACATACTGTACATACAGGAAACGGAATGAACACACAGTACACACAGGAAACGGAATGAACACACAGTACACACAGGAAACGGAATGAACATACTGTACATACAGGAAACGGAATGAACACACAGTACACACAGGAAACTGATTGAACACACCTCCTCCCGGCCATCTCTTTAAAATAGTAACCTGGTACACGAAAAATACTTGATGATACGCTTCGAAGTTAAAAAAAAATGGAGTTGAAAACTATAGGTACTATAGGTAACATTTGCACCTAAAAAATTGTAGTGGTGCATGAGATCTAACACAGAGTCGAATCCAGATCATATGTAACTAAAAAAAACTATCGCCAAGAAAAATAAAAGGGGATGAAATCAAAGCGAGAACACATGTGAAATTTTTTAAGCAACTTTTTCACTATCATTTCGACAGCAACAATTATTATTCTCACTGCAAACACGAAATGAATACCAGATACATGCCTTGCTGAATACCAATATTGAATACGTCTACCGAGGAGGTCTTTACAAACCCGGCAAGGGGTAAAAAAGGTGATAAGTCCTCCCTCTAAGGAGGCCACCAGCAAACTGAGCCCCCATCACGAATATCAATGAATAAATTTCACCAGCACATATGATGCCACGGCGGCCATCTTGGATCCACTACCTTGGTTTCATCTGCTAGAATACACTACCATAATCAGAGCTTATATTTTACTCGCTGTAGTGCCAAACATCGTTTCATTCACCACCTTTTCGGCCATCTTGGAAAATTTAAACTATACACTTATGAATTCGGAAACAATTCTAAAAATTATCAATAAAATCACTTATTAATTTATTGATTGATTCTAGCATTTCCTGCCATTGATGCGATCCTTAATCAAAGCAAAAAAGTGAATTTTTTTAAATATCACTTTTATTTTACCATGAAAGTAACAAATTAAAAAAAATCATATTAAAATTTATTACATAAATTCTACAATTACAAGCAAAGCAAATTACAAAGCAAATTATTTGCTTTTCTCGATTATTTTAGCTACTATGGTGTTCAAAGCAAGTTCAATGCATTTATCGGCATGTAACTTAGGGTATTTCCACACGACAGTCGATTACCACATACAGCAAACAGCTGAGAGTTCTCAGTTTCGTTAAACTCCAATACTTATTTCATGATACCTCACACTGAACATGTGCACAAATGTCTTGGCACAGAAGATTGTTTTGTGTCCAAATGAATGTGCAACCTGACAGTGACAATTCCTGACGTGTGTTTTCAATTTTTTGTAGCGTATAAGTTAGCTGCAACACCTGTTTCACTGATATTTAATGTGTTCAGAGTTATTATTAAAATCGTGTATTACATGCTCGAGAATTTTCAAATTTTAATGCTGTCGCAGCAGGCACAGTTGGCTGATGAAACACCACAGGTTGTTACTTCCTTAGTTAACGATTTCACTGCTACTTAAACCACTGCACGCATCAAAGTCTCCTCTAATGATGTCAGTGAAGGTGGTACACTTTTCATCGAGATCTGCATCGCCATCGGCATTGCTGCAGTCAGGGTTCTTGATGATGACGGAGCTGACACTACTGTTGTAGCTGATAGGAGTAGTATAAAAAGGGGCTCCTGGTACAGGCACCAGGCGCGTGGAGCTGGAGCAGGTCCGCCATCTTGGATTTCTGACGTCACGGCAGCCATATTGGATTAACTTGACCTTTGACCTTGAACATGACCTTGACCTTTAAAAATTGCCCAAATTTTGCCAGAACTCACCAAAAATTTCCAGTTTTTTGGAGGGAAAATCCGCCAAAAATCTCAAAAAATTCTCTTTTAGAGGGAAAAATTCCCATTTCGAGGGAAAATTTTCGTGTTTAGTCCTCAAAAATACCAGCGGCTTGAAATGTCCCCATAGAGGCTTAAAATCCCCATGGTCAAGCCGCTCTAAGCCGCCAGTGGGGAAACTATGACCTTGACCCCAGCGGCAATATTGGATCCTAGATAGTTACACTTTTCGTTACGGCTGCCATCTTGAAAATCTTTATTTACTATCCGATTTAAATGAAAATATTTTTAACATTTATAAAAAATTAATTAACAAAATTTTAATAAAAAATATTTTTAAAAATATACACTTACGACATGGAGCTCGGAGTCCTCAGTTCGAACCCGGGGAGGGCAAAAAAATATATTAAAAAGATGACGTCAGGTCCTTCCTCCACGAAAGCAACCGGCAGACTGACATCCCACCACTTATGCCAAGGTACATATATCGTCAGCTTGTATGATGTCATGTCCGCCATCTTGAAAATCCTTAATTTTAATGCTAGAAATTCAGATAAAATTTAAAAACCATAGAAAAATTATTAATTAAATGTTAATAAATTAAAAAAAAAAAAAACACCTTTGCAATTATCGTTACGACTTCCATATTAGAAAAACGTTAATTTATGGTAGAAATTTGTAAAAAATTGCAAAAACTATAGTAAAATTTTATTAATCCCATTTTAATAAAACACTATTTAAGAACGCACTTACGCCTTTGAAGTCCTTGGTTCATACCCGGTAAGAGCAAAAAAACCGCCGACAGATCTTCCCTCCACGGAAGCTACCTGCAGACTAACCTCCCACCACCAATACCAAGCTATATATCATCAACTAGTATGACGTCACATCCTTCATATTGTTTTGTCTGCTGGAGCATGATACCACCATGTTAGTTAAAGTTTTACCCGCTAGAATGCAATTTATTATTACTTTGGCACCCACCATTTTGACATATGGACGTAATCTAGGAAATTCGTACTTATTTAGCTAGAAATTCGGGGAAAATTCCAAAATTCATTAAATAAATTTTCAATCAATATACTGATTGATTCGATCGATTCCTGTCCTTGGTTCAATCCCTGGGCGATGCAAAAAGTTTAAATTTTATGTAAAAATAATAATTTCAATAAATCTTGTTCAAAATCCTAAAAGGGGCTTAAAATCCTCTACTACCAGCCTCCAGTTAGCCATTATGATAACCATCTTGGTAATATGTACTTATTGACCTATAAATTCGAGAAAAATTTCAAAATTCACCAAAAAAATCACTTATTAATTTACATATTGAATCGATGGATTCCTGCCCTCGGTTTGATATTTGACCAGTGTCAAGTGTAACTAAATATTAAATAAATTTTTTCCGTTTTCCATTACCTTTCGCGGAGTTTATTAATCATTCACTCTACGAAAAACAACTCAAGACAATATACTTGTCCGACGAATTAAATACATTGCGACAAGCCTAACATGGAAGTCTAGTTTTTCGATACTTTTAATAACCTCTAAAACGTTCATGTACAAAGCCATCCATACATATGGACCAAACGTCTTTGGACCACGAGACCGGGTCATAAACAATGTCAGACGTATAGACCAGTCATTTCCGAACCTCACGACCTTCTTCATCGACAAATAATTATATTCAATTAAACCACCGTAACATGTTTTACGCTTACAAGAAGCCCTGCAAGCAACATGTAGCGTCAATTCCCGATTCTTGTCAACAGCGAACTACAGGACGTCATACAGAGTGCAAAATTGGTTTAAAGTTTTATTTGATGAATGATGGACACACAGATAGAGCAGTGTAATTCAACGTAAAAACATAGGTGTTATTTTACACTATGATACACATACGTTCCCTGCATAATGACATAGTTGATGAATATGATAATTTACATGCAAAATGGTAAAATTACTTCCCTTAACCGTGTAAAATCACGTATATAGTGTATAAGATATTTTTAATTTTAAACAGTTAAATTATCTGTCAAAATTACACTAGTTTGTTGGAGTTAATTTAGAACAAAATTATGTTTATGTAGGGTAATTGTGGGAGAGATGCCACAAATTTTGAAGAAAAAAAAATCACAAATTCTATAAAATTATTTTTAATACATTAAAAAAAATTCTCAAGTAATGTCAGAGAAGTGTACTCACGGTGATAAAATATTAAAAGATAATAACATAATTGAAAACCCAATAAAAAAAATAACAAAGAAAGTTATTTTTGGGCATCTCTCCCAAAGGCTAAGGGAAAGATGCCACGGAAATCGGGAGAGATGCCTCACTTTATGTTTTTTACTTTATTTACGTCCTGTCTCTTCACTTCTCTTCCGCAAGTGTTGCACATGGGCCCATACATCGTACATGACTCGTGGAGCCACTTGTGGCACACCTCGCACCAAATCCAGTCTGCCTTCTCTTTGGTGGTGTAGTAATTTTCCCACATTCTACACAATTGTTTGTACTCACATCATCTTCACTTGTAGCAAGTGTCTCGTTAATACCAAATTTGTAAACATCACTTGCTTCTTTGACTTTCGCATGTTTACTTTTCTTCTTTGGTACCTTCTTCTTACATTTATTGGTGTTGAGCTGTCTTTCTAGTTTCATTTGCTCCTTCTCTTTGGAATCTTTGCATTTCTGAATGTGTTCTGGCGATTTCAAAACTGCTGTAGATTGTTTTATTTTCTTGCTGAGAGAAACTGGAGCAGTTGGCACGGGACTAACCTCATGAAGATATTTCGTTGGTGTATGGAGAGATTCACTTTCAGGGGTTGAAGTTGTCGAAACAAATGTGGTAGATACTGATGGGGTTGGATTTGAGGCTCGAAATGTTGATGGAATGGCAGCTGAAAGTGCTGTAGAATGAGTTGTGGAAGCTGATGAAACAGGGCTGCTAGAAGTAAGTGGCGTGTAGATAGTTGTCAATGTGGAAACAGATGCATCAGATATTGCATAAAAGTGCTCTGGTACAATGTCGGGATTAAGGGGACATATTAATGTTGCTTTGAACCCCGCAACTGCATTACCAACTGATGATGCCTTCTCCCAGGCTTTGCCAATGAGATATCCAGCCTGATATCTAGTGATATTTCTGTCCTTATGATGTTGCATCCACACTTTGGCCTCGTTGTTGTAATAGATCTTAAGCGGACCAAAAAATGAACGATCCAGTGGCTGGAGAGCCTGTGTTGTGTGACTAGGCAAACATACTATGATCACATCATTCTTGTCAGCCAGACTCAACATGTCAAATGCGTTGTAATGTGATGGATGGCCATCCAAAATCAAAACAGTCTTACCAGGAGGATTCCGGGGTAGTAAATGCTCCTCAAAACATTTGAAAAACAATTCTGTGGTTATGGACGACGACATTGGGTTCATGTAAACATCTGATCTATGAGGGAGTCCATCTACGAATTCTTTTTTCTTATTCACTCCTTTCATCAAAAGAACTGGTGATAGGAATACTACTTCTGCATTGCAACATGCAATTACAGTTATGTTTTCGCCTCTCTCGCGAGGAGTCAAAATGTGGACATCCTTGGCACCTTTCATTGTCAAAACCTTCCCTGGTTTGTTTGTCAACTGGATACCACTTCCATCCACGTTGAAAATATTTTGAGGCTTATCCATCAAATTTTGACTAACCATGACTTCTTTCCATAGAATATTAAGTCATATAAAAAATTTGGAATCCCTCCCTAGGCGTGATTTTATATAGCCGATGTGGCATCTCTCCCCATAACAAGCTGTGGCATCTCTCCCAAAATCTAAGGAAAGACGCCATACTACACCAAAGTGTGTTAACAGTGATGATATATCAAAATATACTACCATAGTATGTTCCAATAACGGAACAAACACATACAACTATAATATTGAGATATATTTTAATTTTTGTTTAATAAATGCAAAATAACGAACAGATATAAAATATTTCAAAGCTAGAAACAATACTTACGAGTGAATAAACGCCAGCGCAGTTCTTACTGGTTCACAGAAGCGCCTCTGACTGCTAGAGGATTACTGTGCCATCTGTCAGGATACTATGGAAGCAATGACCGCACCATCTAGTAAGTGAACTGAGAACTACGCTGAGTGTGGCATCACTCTCGCTGTGGCGTCTATCCCGCATTTACTCTATAACTGTGGAAGCATAAGTGCACCTACGCATAAAGGGTAAAAATACATCTACATGAGTGGAGATACAGCTGCCACTTATATCGGTGAAAAATTACACTTTCTTCTTACAGTGTCGGTTGAGAGTGAAGCTCACGATGTGGCAGCGGTTTCAGCAAACACACACTGTAACCAGAACAAACCCCTCAATAACCAACTGTAACTCGTGCGTGACAGGGCTGGCCAAATCTTGTTACAAACGAACCGTATGATGGGTGTTGTAACACACAGAATGTTTTCATTATTACCTACGCTATAAATAAATTAATAACACATAAGTACATTGAATTCTAACTAAACATTTTCAAAATATTTGTAAACATAGAATTACAAATAAATGGTACTTTTCAAAGATTAACAAGTTATCAATTAAAACATTAAAAAAATAATATTTGTTTCAAATTTTAGCAGCTTGGATTTTACTTAGTATAAATTAAATGTCTTACTTTTTTAGAAACATAAATTGTTTTAATATAAAATGTAAACTATTTAATGTTTAACTGTTTCCTTTTCAATTATTTGTTTTAGTCTGTGAGCACACACTCATAACAATGGCTAACTTGATTCAGCCGATAATGCGAAATCACCAAACGCTCATCATCCAGGCGTGCTCCTGTTGAGGGAGGTGTCTGAGTGTGTCACTAGGGTTCACGTGGCACATGACACACGCCGCCACTCGCCTGCTCACAGTCCCTCGAGCAGCGAGTCCTAACTCGCTGTGGCGCGCCTGGGCGAGTTGAGCAGCGAGTAGATCCGCAGTCTCTATCCCGCTGGGCGAGTCTTACCCGTGCTTATCCAGCCCAGCTACTCTCGTAACACCTTCGTCACACACACCCATGGTCGTGTACAGTGAAGCCTAGAGTGTAGATTCGGTGTACTTGTGCTCTTCTCTGGGACGAGTGCCTCGTGACAGCGTTACCAACTGTAAACACAGAATGCACAGCTGGGAAATTCACACAAAGAACCTTATTTACATTAATTCCCTCAGGTACATGAAGTCCCAAGTGATGCCGTCTGGCCTCAAAAGTTAACGTATGGACCGGACTTGGAATAATTTCCAACTCCTCCTGCAGATCTTCCTTGTGTATAAGTATTCTGTCACCAAACTCAACTTAGTTGGTGGCGGTCATGCCAGTCCTGAAGCTCCGGCGATGACGAGAAGCATGACGTATGGCGAGTCTGAGCGGTGAGCGACTGCACTCAGCTGTCGATACCAGGCCCTTGTGTACTCGAGATGGCCTGGAACATTCTCATGCAAACTTCTGGTTGCTCGCGACACTGGCGGACTTCCGATGACGTCTCATGAGCTGTTGATATTGGAGGTCTTGTTTTAGTGACATTTTTCTTGGGTGTGCGACGTTTTGCCTACACCACAGGCTTCAGGCTTCTGGAGCACCGCGTGTTGCCTATACCACAGGCTTCAGCATCGCTGAGGCCTTCCCGAATAGAAACGCTATTCACCTGCACCGGTGATCCTAAGCAGTTAAGCACTTAAGCAGCTTCTTCCCCTAGCTTAATCTCCAAATTAATCTCTTTAAGTTTGTTGGCAAATTTCAACATGTTACTTTAATCTCCCTTATGAACAATTAGAAACCTGCATAAAATTGACCAAAACATAATATCTATGCTTATCAGGTAATTTCATTTATCCCCTTGGTATCACGGTAAATATATCACAGAATAAAATTTGGTATACAACTCGGTTAGGTTTACACGACGATCTGAACACTACACTCAAATCACTACTCCATACAATTAATGTAAACAGATAGTATTGAATTGTTTATAAACTCACTACTAAAATATCTTAATAAATTAACATAATACTTATATTTGTGTTCTTTTCATAAATTCTTTGAAGTTCATTCAGTTCGTAAAGTACTATCAAAAGGCTGCAGTAAATACTCGACTTCACCATAATTTAATAATTCATAAAATATTTTTATAACCACCCTAAATATCTTGAGCTGTCTTACCAACACACTTTCTATACTTTTATAATCTTTCTGTGACTACACAATCTTATTAACACCAGATGAAAATTTTTCTTAAGTATACAAACAATTAATTATTATTTTTGTTCAAGTTACAGAATTCAATTACTTCTCCTACTTTATAATCCGAAAATCTATGACACAAACCCTCATCTTTTATACCACTTGTCAAACAACTGTTAATTATGATTAAGCTCATTTAAACCAGTCAATTCTAAACAGGCATAAGTTGTATTGCTGTGTCTCGTTCATTCGCCGCACTGACCCTGATGATATTTATCGTGCAGAAATTAAACTCTCAAAAGGATTTTACTAGCATCAAATTCAGGGAAAATTAGACCAACCACACCGTATAGCAAATGGTTGACACATGGCACCGCAAGCAACATCAAATTCTTAAATTTAATTTACTAACCAGCAGTCGTTAATTCCTCCTTGCCGTGTCATTGATTCGTATAAATGCTGGTAGAAATACATTTATCTTTATCTGGATGAATCTAGTTACCATCACCCACTACTCCTCACCGAATGACTAAAATGACGAATAGAGTTTTCGTTGCATCGGTGAAACAATAAAAATTGTGTCTCGCAATTTAACGAGCAAAACTCGCCAGTTAAAAAAACCTCGATACTGCCAACAGAAACTAGAAACCATGCCAAAAACAAACCAGGAAAAGTATAGGAAAACTCGCTTCTTCGTCACCAGTAACTTCCCCATTTGACATGGGAAGCAAGGAAGGAATTTTATTGAAATGCTCCCAGATGACATAAAAATATTTCTGCCAGACAATTTTACCGATCTCACTAGTACAGGGGTCGGCAACCTTTTGAGTCGGAAGAGTCAAAAAATACAATTTACAAAATTTCAAAATTTTTAAAGAGCCACAAATATTTTTCTTGCCAACAATAAATAGGCTAGTACTTGCATAAATAAAGCTTTTTTATGAAAAAACTAATCTATTGATTCATAAGAAAAATATATACTTATACATATATAAGTAGTGTTTTTTCACAACATGGTATTATTAGATATTAGATTAGATAATCACTTATTATTTAAGTAAGAATTTTAAACCATTAAATATTTACTTACAACACTAACTTGTACTTCAATAACAAACAATTGAGCAAACAAATTCAATTGGTGCGATGGCTTTGCATGGTTATTCAAGTACAAAATTTAAATTTTACTAAACAATGTAACTTGTACAAAAAAACCAAAAGCATACATTTGAACAAACAAATTCAATGGGAGCGTTGGCTTTGCATGGTTTTAGAAAGTTTGGATAAATTTGGCTCATAACTTGTTGTTATAAGTTTCAAACACGACTCTAAATATTAATTTGTTAGTTGGCTTCTTAGTTTACTTTTAATTATATATTAATGCAAGAGAACGCTTGCTCGCACGAATATGTCGATCCAAAGATAGTCAGCATTCCATATGCCAACTTCATCTTACTGTAGCAATCTGGAAGACTATTCCATGCGTCGAATATAAGTGCCTCAACTCGCGGCATTTCTTTTAAAGCTGTCCACTTTTGTTGCGTTACGTACATACATTTCTGGACCTCCAACTCTTCCAACTTGCTTTTCAATTCTGTAAATTTTCCAATCCACAAAGCTTTACTTTTTAAATCGATCAATTGCATTTATAGAGATCCAGTATCAACTCCAAATGGCTCAATGTGAATTTCGTTACTATTTGTGTTGAGAGGATTTACTATGAATGCTAGAGTGGTTTCGTTGGTTTTGAATTGCTGAAATCTCTCAGCAAATTCATCTTTAATTTTTTTATAACTGTGATGAAGTAATTCGTGTCAACAGTTGCACTGGTTTTATCGCGATATTGCTTTAGAAATTGAAAATGAAGTAATTTACCGCTCTGAATATCTTCTGCAAAAATAACTAATTTTTCTTACCTTTACTTCGTTTTTTTTATTATATATATATATATATATATATATATATATATATATATATATATATACATATATATATATATATATATATATATATATATATATATATCGACCATCAAAACACGAAGTGGCGTATCTGTAAAATGCCAACTTTTCAGGAGAGCAAAAATAAGAAAAGCACCTATGTTTGAAGTGCTATACCGCACAATCCCAAACTAGAAAACCCTTCATTTAATTTTTTATATATATTTAAGATGTCTGACTTGGGTTACCTATAATTACTTTATTTATTACAAATTTATATTTTAAGATTTATAATAAAATATAAAAAATGTTGTAGTTACGCCACTTCGTGTTTTGTTGTTTTCATTCATTGCAGAGTTACGCCGCGAAATAAAACATTTAAATAATGAAAAATGTTCAAGTTTTATTACTTATAACAATACAAATCGTTTGTTAGTACAAACACTAAAGGTTATTAGGAAAGTATATCATATTAGCAGTAAATAACTCAATCACTCAGCATTAATTATTGGGCCTTCTTCACACAGTGTATTATTAAAAAAAATTTTTAATCGAGTAGCTTCACATAATATGTTATGGTTTTAAAAAAGTAGAGGTTTGAAAACTGCTTACATAAAAATTTTTACTATAGTGAAACTAACATGTATACATTGAAAAATCTACACTCTTAAACAAAAATTTCTAAACAACAAAAACTAGGCAAAATAATTATTATCAGAACTACAATATCCACTTAGTGATACTCAACTTTGTTGGTTTCATAAAATAAAAAATTTGTTTAAAAAAAAAGTAAAATAAAATAACCTGATGTCAATTTCAATAAAAACAGTACTGTTTAGCTTTAAAAACCATACAAAATGATAAAAAAACTTATCTTAACTAAATAATATTGATTGATAAAATATCAATAACAAAGAAGAAACACTAATAACGATATTCAAGTTTCATCTCTTCTAGACAACAATCTTTGAAAAGTTAATTAGGTAAGGACCTGTAATAGTTCTGAAACTCTGCAGCCCTTACAACGGGAGTAGGTCCTTCGCAAAGTGATATCAGATCCTTGAACTTTTCTTTTGTTATAGCCTGCGGTAGAACGTTGAGACGATCTAGGGGCATCTTCAGGTTCTTGTCAGCATCACGTTTTAAAGTAAATGACCTGTACGTTTCATCAAGATGGCTGTTCTTGAAAAAAACTGTTGTAGGATGGTCTTTCTTAAAAGCATACTCTACCATGTTAGGCCAATTTATGGGTTGTCCTTTTTCGTTATCCTCTCGAATGGTGAGAATGCGCAGTTCTTTGGAGAGTCTTTTAAAGTCCAAAAAGTCCCTTGTTTCCATTTGATGGACTATGTAAGGATGCGCCCTTCTGGCGAGTTTAATTATTGGTACCAGCTGGGAAGGAACAAACAGATCGCCTGCTTGATTTATGGCATGGCCAATCGCACTGTGAGCAGCATCACCTTCATTTTGACCATGGTAAGGTTCAAAAAATCTCAAACTAATTTCAGAAATGTTAGAGCTATTGAACAAAAAGTAAAGGAACATTGCAGGCAGAATACTATTTTTGTTCTGGCCAGAACAGCCATCAGCAAACAAAGTCACTTTTTTGCCTACGTTGTTTTTATCATGCTCCTTAAGCATGAGGAATATGCAAGAAGCAATTCCAGATGAACCTCTTTTACTTATTGACTCATTCCAAGTAAAACAATGACAGTCCTTGGTTCCCAAGTCGTATATTGTAAAGTTGTACACTGATAAGCGTCTTTTATAAAATACGGCGCTCTCGTTGGTTTTCGGCAAGAAGATTACTTGCTGAAGGTCAAATACTAAACAAACATTAGTTTTGTTTTCAATTGCTGCTGCTTTACACCTTTCCTTTATTGCTCTAACTTTTGTTTTTTCCGCAATGTGTTGGTCATACCTCTGTTTAATTCTGTCCTTTGTGTCTCCATCGCCTGTCTTGTAAGTCATACAGAGAGTACACATATCTTTTTTACGATGATGAAAACTTAAATTTAAACTTCTAAAAATAAGTCTGTATAACCCGATGCTGCCCTTGTTGGCGTTGGGATCTTCACTTTGGTAAAGGTTAAACATTTTTTTAATATTCAAATCATCATGTAGAAATTCTCTGGTTGTATTAGCCCTGCAGTAATGCGCTTCTACTCTTGGAAATCTGTTGATGTGATCGGTCATTCGCTTACGAATATCTGCATCTCTAGCTGCTAGGGTTTCCTGTCTTCCTCCACGCTTTTCTGGTTCTAAAACACCTGTCTCTGCTACTTTTCCAACAGCTGTTCTTGCTGTTCGTTCACTAATACTAAGAGTATTAAGAAAAAACTTTTTGCACACTGCTTCTTTTTCATTTTTTAATGTTAAAAAATACTGTTTTGACTGTGCTCTACGACTGTCGCCAACTGTAGTTTTGCGTTTTGTTGCCCCTGACACTATGTGTCTTGCAATGAACTCTCGTTGTAATTGAAGACTACCCATAGCATAGTACGACTTGAAAATATTTTGTCTGTCTTCATCTGTAAATTTACTACAAGACTTCTTGGTTTTCTCACAGAATCTACCAATGCAACGGTCTTTAATTTCTCTTGGAGCAACTAAATTGTAAGACTTTTCTTGTGTATAGCCGTGACCAGTGTTTCTCCTTTGTTTTCTTTCTTTCTGTCTATTTATTTTGTACCGTTTTTCTAAGGGAAATTCTCGTGCAGACCCTTCTGTAACAAAATCTTCTGGCTCTCTTGGCTCTTCGATGAGCGTTTCCAATTTTTTTAAATTATCTGTATGGTTTTTGCACTCATCACTTTCCTCAAAATGTCTAAAGCATAGTAACTCAAGACATCTCACACAAGCTGCAAAAATCTCTAAGTTACAACCGTTGGAAGTACATGTAGAATGCATGGGATCTGTATTATCAATATTATTCTTTTCTGCAAACTTAGGTTGGGGTTTCTTCTTTTTCTTCTTTGGAGATTTAGCAATGAATCTTTCATCGCTGCTATCAGTTAAAACAATATGGTCACATTCATTTTTTGACCAGTGGGATTTGCAAACAAGCAATCCACAACATGTTTTAACACATACTAGTTTACATTTTTTTAATTCGCACAGTTCTGTAAAATCTGGATCCGCGTCGCTGTCATCGGGTTCACTACCAAAACAATTTAAGTCTACATTAGAGGCTATATCTGTATTTCCAAATGAAGTGTTGGGGTTGTGATCAGCTTCGGTATCTCTGTTATTGCTCTTAAGGCGGGAAAGAGGCACAAATTCGGCCAATGCCTGTTCGTCTTCATCAGACATGCTATCTGAATCACTGTTTTCTAACAATATTATTGTTCCAAAATAAAATGTTTTATTGTAAAGCATTTTAACTTTGGAGCCTTTTTTAAAAGCATTGCCCTTATCAACTGGAATTAAATCAGTTAATCTCACCACGTTCCGGGTGCCGTCAGTCCACTTCACTAAAGCGTCCATCTTCTTTTAGTCCACTTCTTACTTGCATGCAAACTCCAGCGTCGATCTGTAAGATACAATAAGTAATGTATTATAAATATACAAAATTAAACTTGCAATGTATGTTGTAACGTCCACTTCAAAATAGCCTAGAGTTAATTTTACCTGCAGTAATAATTCACTAATAAACAGTTTATCAAACAATGCATTTAAAGGTGAACATAAGTGTTCTTGATGTACAAATTATATGCAGACTAATTTATTAACCCTTAACCACAGACATGAGGTCCCCGGGACCACACAGCGTTCTGACGCCCTCTGCCATCAGTAACCAGTAACCTCGTGGACACATGATCTTCAGTACCTTCCTACCATTCAGTCTTCTCTCTGCCGCCGGAGCGATAAGTGGTTATCTGACACCTGACTTCACGTCTGTGTTAGTGTCAGCATTATTTGCAGCGTGGGACCTCACGCCTGTATATACGCACAAAAGTTTCACGTCTGTGGTTAAGGGTTAGTTATGGTTGTAGGCCTAATAAGTAATATTTTAACAAAATGCTTACCTGGGCTCTACATCTAAAGCATGTGTTGTGATGGACAGACGAGCAGATAGTGGTGCAGATCAGTATATAGATAGTGCGGTATTGCGGTATCAGTCTTCCTTCCGGTGTTTTCCCTCTATTCCCATCTTTGTGCAACAAAACAATTAGGTTGCATTTTCCGACCGCCCCACATGTAGTTACGCCACTTCGTGTAAAACGAGAAATAGTCAACAATTTTTTTTTTCGGAAAACACGAACAGGCGTAAGTTAACTTAAGTCAGTACGTGTTTTGCTGAATAGTCTCCAAAACACTTACGACGAAATGAAAAAGCATTATATCTTCAAAACCATTGGGAATTAAGTTACGCCACTTCGTGACATGATAGACCACGTAAAGATATGTCTGTAGCCAGTATATCTCAACATCGGCATTTTTGCAGTTACGCCACTTCGTGTTTTGATGGTCGATATATGTACATACATACCTTTGAGAAGATAATTCGCTTGTAACTCTTCTACTTGAAACAACAAACTATACGTCACAGCCAAAGCACTGGTGAAGACGCCAAACTGTCTTGAGTCGAAAGCTAATTAAAACCTACATAGAAACATCCGACGACGGCGTCATTCGGAGCTTCCGCCGGACTGACGACAGTGAGGACGCGAGTCTAGGGGGAGGGGTGCGGTGAAAAGCGAGTACAAGTGGCTGAGAGATAGAAATGGTGCCTAATCCTCGTTCATCGATTTAGAACGATATTTAAATGTTTTTTTATAAAATAAATAATATTTGCGTATGGAACTAAAGAGCCGCAGCTTCACATCCAAAGAGCCGCATGTGGCTCGCGAGCCGCAGGTTGCCGGCCCCTGCACTAGTAGATAACCAAACGACGATTTGTAGCCACCCACAATACATGGTAGTATTTCGCTGCACTACTCAACTGCTTTGCTATATTTCTGAGCAGTTCACTAGTGCTAAATTTACGAGCAAAGACTTTTAATATTAAAACTTTTAAAGCAATTTCATTCGTCCTTTCTTGCACGCAGTTCCTTGACGACTCTCTCACAAGAACAAGACTCAACCTCCCTCAGTTGTTCTCATTCAAGCACCACTACCACTATTCCTAAATACGGGAAGCCTTTTTTTACAGACGAGAGAGACAAACGTCCGATCGTGCATCTTCGGTTTTTTTTTGGTTCATTGTAAATAAATATGTCGGTGTTCATAAAAGGATACTAATGGTCAATTAGGTTAGGTTAGCTATATTATAAATACTTTAAAACATTGTGGACAGTTGATTTGGTTAGGATAGCTACATTAAGGATATGGAATTAAACATGAACTTCGGGGAACTTCGGGTTTTGGCTCTCTCGTCTGTGAAAAGAAGGCTTCCCCCTAAAAACACACGAAAAATACAGCAAAACCCGAGCCACACCGAAGCGAGCCGAAGACGCCCGACCACGCTCGGGAGACTTCGCGCCCAGCCCGAGCGCTCTGTCAACACAGAGCAGCGCGCAGGCAGACCACACAAGCCTAAAGCAAACACCGACAAATAGCGCGCAGCAACCACTCTGGCCCGACCGCGCACATCCAATATCCAAACCAAAATGTGGCACTCCCAAAAACAGTGTCACACTGTCGTCGAGATCTCTGTCGCTACCAACAGGAACCCCGATGTTGACGGTACACCACC
Organism: Bacillus rossius redtenbacheri; assembly: GCF_032445375.1. Lineage (NCBI taxonomy): Eukaryota > Metazoa > Arthropoda > Insecta > Phasmatodea > Bacillidae > Bacillus > Bacillus rossius. Next base: position 16,906,265 of record NW_026962012.1, on the reverse strand, counting down.
CGTAGCAAACACTGCAGCTGTTGACTCTGCTGTCAACGAGGTCTGCACTGATGGTAATGATGCCATTGAGTTCACAGGACTAGGACGCGACCAGTCAACCTAGCTGATCCGTACTGCACCGCGACAGAGGTGGACCGAGGGTCCTTTCGTTTGGACATCACTTATCTAGTCAAGGTTGCTGGTATAATACGTGAGTCAAAACTACAACTTGTATAATTTTTGTACTAGGTTATAATGCAGGTACCTTAAAACTCTAGAAATAAAAACAAACAAATTAAAGATTCACAAATATATTTTAAAAAATACGTCAGTAAATATTTAGTTAAGGCATTAAACATTTTCGTAAACAAAGTCTTTAACACTGCACATAGTCTCATCGACTCTGGAAACTGCTTGTCGACTCCGGTTCCAACTTGTTCGCTAGTCTCGGGTGAGGAACACAGGTATCCTACTGATCATATTCTTCGGCGACGACTGCCTTGATGAGACATGGACGACGTTGTATGCTACCACAGTGACACCTCGGCTTTGCCTCGGTGCGTGTTGAGACCATACCAATGACTGAACTACGACAAGGCGTACTTCCTTTGGATGTCTATGTACATGCATCGCAGGTAACATGTCCAAGTTTGGTGTTGCATGTGCAGACGAAGCGACTATGTACTTGTTCGATACTGGCTGGAAAGATCTTGTGCGGTCTCATGTGATAGACGGCACAGTTTCCAGGTTCGCAGCACTCTATCAACTGCTGAGTTGGTTCGTAGGACACAGGAAAGTGCGAAAACCACCAGTGCCGAGCGCCTCAATCACAGGTTTCCGTACATGTGAGTAAAAACCCAGCATCCCAGTTTTTGTACTCGAAACGGCTGAAGCTAGGTCTTACGCTTACATACACGTTATCAGGATGAAACATAAACATCTTCTTACAGGTTGGACGACAAATGCTGCCTCCTACTAACATTGCGAGTGCCATTTCTGCTTTAGCTGTGAGTTTGTACAGGCACATACTCGTTCGAATTGTGGCTGCTCGCTATATATTTTGTTAAGCTTGCGCAGGGAGGACAACCATGGTCGGTCTGAAGGTCTACTATTTCAGTGGCTTCATGACAAAATTTGCTCAGCCATTTCTTCTTCTCAGATCTGGTGACATAAATAATGTAATGCAGATTCTGCAGTAGCAAATCATCTAAAGTGTTTTTCACTTGGTGGTACGGACTTCCTTCCCACTCCAGGCTATGGTAGTATTTGCATAACCATCCATCGAGCATTTCCTTTTTACATGCAGTGATTTCCAGTGATACGGAGACAAGAAGGTGCGGGTTCATGTCCTGCCATCACCCTTGTTCGTGATGGCATCCTCCTTGAGAACGAATCCGTTATGGCTCTGGAAACCTTGCAGATTGCAGAACATCTTGATGCTGTCAATGCTCGGCTGTAACTAAATTAATATTACCAAATGCATAAATATTTATGAGAGAATTTTTAACAAGGTTTTTTCGACAGTTGTACGATTCAAGTCAATCGTGAAGTGTCAGACAAAATGCACAAGTGTTTGGTGTAATATTTCCGCTCATCGATATCTCGATTCAAGTCGATATTGTTTGAAATAATTTGATCGTCCTGTTCAGAAATGTCAAACACCATTAATAGAGCCTTGTTTTTGAAACTTTCGGGACTTCCGCGAACATACTACGCTTGTTGAAACCTGGCATACCTTGATATGCGAGTATAAATCTTTCATTTTCAAAGTCCATGTTCACGTCAACAAAAAAGTAGCTTTCACTGTTTAAAAATATTTTTATATTACATATTTGTCAGTTATCGAAAACGGATCAGTTCACTACGGCATTGAACTGTCTTCCAGTCTGAAGCCCGACGATGATGTGTCTTGTTTTTCCCGTAGCGAGGCTGCACTATACTATCCAGTTAATACGCTGACTTTGAGGCAAGCCAAGATATGTATCCAGGCTTCAGAATCGGAATGGTACATCAGTGTTCTTGCCATTTTCTACGTTCTTCAGCATCTTGATACATTCAAGCGTGCTCACTTGGTCATGAGAAAACATCCATTCGATAGATTGTAAAGAGTTTTCTGCAGCAGCGATTATTGTATTAATGTGTGTGTTAACTAGAAGCAGTACAAGCTCTTGTTTTCAATTAATGATTATATGTTGTAGCCTTCAGCAAACCCAAGAAGTATGGACAGAGAATCACCAACTTCGAAATATCTTCTGCATAAACAGATAGCTTGTATTCATTTTTCGAGTCAGCCATCTTTCTAGCAGACAGTTTGTTTAGCATGGGCGATGTTATCCTTATTGCACTCCTGCACCAGTCTTGCGCTTGGTCCTGCAGGGCCTGGATCTATAAGCACCAATTCCTAATTTAGTCTTGGCCTTCATGATTTTTGACCCAACCCACGACGCGATTTTCACCCCAAGACCTGTGTCTGACGTGTATCTCCGGCTTCCTGTACCAGTATCACGACAGCTCGGTACCTTGATTCCAGATCCTTGCTGAGGGAATAGGCAATATTGTGCTGCTTCCACTTTTCGTCAAGAGAATTAATGCCCATGTCACCTCGAGTTAGTCTTTTGGCGAATTTAGTTCCTGGACCATAGAATCTGTAGCCTGGAATGTGTAGCTCGAAAGGTAGATTAATAATCAGTGAGTTTATGAGCCCTGCACCGATGTGTTTTTTGTTCTTACCTCTTCGAGTCATTACACGCAACTGAGACGAATGTATAAATATGTTTTATTTAATACAATTTCGCCAGTACAATGCAAGTGTCAACCAAGAATTGCGCATCACGCAAAATGAGTGAATCGTGGCATTGTTCATTATTGCCATCTACAGTACAATGCAAAAAGGCAGGCCCATCCAACTATGGCAAAACGTGCTTTCTACTAAGTCTACTGGAGGAACCGAAAGGAATTAGGTTAGAAAACATGTACCCTTATTCCAAGTCATTGCAACAGCAAAAGTACCAGCGCTTTGCCATGGTTCTACGATCGGTGAAAGACCTGCAGTATTTTTCTTTTACCGATAATGCGGATGTGCTGTCTCCTATTGAACCAGAGCTAATTCCGAAACATTTTTTTATGACGTTGTGAGCAAGAAACAAGGTATAATACAAGACTACTTTTCCATGGGAAGACACACCAAAATAGACTGCATTTATTTGTGTCAGATGAACTTCAGAATTCCAAAACAATTACTACAGACTTGCACATGAAATGGAAAATGAAGAGATATTTAAACCAATCACTAGTCGTCTCGACGAACTTAAAAATGAGGATGAGTCATCCATCTCGGTGGAGACTGAAGTTGATAATGAAATGCCAACTGTAAAGAAGATGCAATATGAACCAGCTCGAGAAGAAGAGGTTTTATGAGTACAGAGTCTATGCACAAGAAAAATATAAATATCTGGACACCAAGTTAATGCAATGATCTGGCAATACCTGAGATATTTCACGAGTTGGATTAATGACTCACCCTATGGAGTGTACAAGCTATGTATGGCGGTACTGGCACAAGTGCAGGGTGTGGTGCCGTGGTTCCGACCACCATCTTGGATAGTGACTTCATGGCGGCCATCTTGGATGAACTTGAACTTGAAATTTGACCTCGACCATAATATTTACCTTATAAATTTGCCAAAATTTGTCCCAAATTTGCCAATATTTGCCCAGAATTCGCCAAAATTTCCAGTATTTTGGAAAAAAAATTCCTCCAAAAAATCTCAAACAATTTGATAATTCAAATATTAGGATTTCGAAAAACCTCAAACGATTTTTTGCCTTAGAACGAACACAAAATCCAGAAAGCAGGTTAAAAGCCCTAAGAGTTCTTGGTGGAGAATATTCTCAAACGAAGAAATGGACGATCTTACATAAATCGATGCGCTTTCCACCTCTATTTAAATCATGGGTAGAGATTCAGAAATCAGGAAACTCTAGTACTTTCCCTGTACTTGTAGTAGAGTAAAAATTATGTAATACTTTTTTTTTTGTAAAAATACTGGTGTTTTATTTTTGAACCCCTCTTTTTTAGTAATTTAAAAGACATCTTTTTTTTTTTTTTTTACATTAGTCATACCTGAACCGCGGCTTTCGAATCAGTCAGTAAATAAATTGGTGAATTTTTTGATTAATTTGGCAATTTTTTCCGAATTTATAGCTTAAAAATTATAGATATCTAAGATGATGGACAGATTTTCTAAGATGGCGGATGCAACAGCAATAAATCATTTCTGCCTATAGTTGGTAAAAATTAAGATAATTTGATGGCAGCATCCTCTAGCAGACGAAAATAATGTCGGATCCAAGATGGTGGCCTCCAGCCGAGGAAACGAAGATGGCCGTCATGACTTCATAACGACTGACGTAATATCTGCGTTGATTTTAGTGGTGTGAGGTCAGTCTGCCAGCTTCCTTGGAGGAAGGATCCATCCTCATTTTTATTTAGCACTTACCATGTTCGAACCGAGAACACAATGACGTAAGTGGGTTTTTAAATAATTTTTTTTATTTTTAAATTTATTCCAATTTTTTGGATGAAAATGAACTATTTTTCAAGATGTAGGCCTGCAACGAAAAGTGAAACATTTGGGAGTAGTGCATTCGATTCCAAGATGATGGAAAGTTCTGTTATTCAAAATGGCGGAATGTTCCAGAAACCAATACGGAATACAGGTTGGTGGATCGAAGATAGCTGCCGGGGTGAAGGTCAAAGGTCAAGGTCATCCCAGATGGTTACCATGATGTCACAATCCAAGATGGCCGACATCGGCACCATGCACCAAGCTCCAGTTCCAGTCCCAGAAAATACTTTTATATATTACTCATAACTATTAATCTTCTCACACGTACGATAAGAAAATTGATACCAGTATTATTCATTTCAAATGAAGATGCAATTGTTTCAAAATTTTACTTTTGATCATTCTGGGCATGTAATCAAATTAAATGTAAGAATAAATGTCAGAAATGACAAAATATAAATTAAAGTAAAATACAAACGCGCGTGGTTCGCAAATATTAAAATAGGCTATCTCAGAAAAAAAAAAGAGATAAGTGTGATTGATTTCATCACTAAAGCGATAATTATGAAATCGGCGTGATTAAAGTATAACTAAAATTATTCAATATTATTTTTGACAACAGTAAGAGGCGCGGTGTTCGCGTGGTTAGAACATTCCCCCCTCCCTCCTCCCAGACGACCTGGGTTCGATTTCCAGCGAAGTCGAACCCGGAAGTTCGCAAGTGGGAAATGTGGCGGACAAAGACATGGCCTGTGGGTTTTCTCGGGGTACTCCAGTTTCCTGCACCAATTCATACCCCATCTCCTCTACCCTCCTGCATTCTCCCTCGGTTCCTGTGAGTACAGGCCCCATTCCATCCATGCAGACTCCTGCCTCAGACGGGTCACTCTGTGTCGATCCTCGGGGTATTTTTTTTTTTTTTAGAATATTACAAATTTCAACTTTATATAATTTTGTTATTAATGAAATATTAAATATGTCTGATATTTAATGTGATTTTTTACGTGAGAACGTCTAATAAATCGATGAACGCCGGCTGCACGCACGAAAAACTGACCCGTTACGCACATTGTTCCGTTACACTGTGTCCCGTTACGCTCATTGTACGCTTGCGCCGCATCTATCTCTCTTCCACTCGACTGTTTATAAAGTGAAGTGAAAAGTTAATGTGGGTTTCATTGCTTATTACAACAACAATTTTCAGCAATAAAGGTTAATTATTCTTGCATTTTAAAATCTGATTACTAGTATAATTTCAAGTATTTATTCTTTTATTATTAAAATTAAAATGATTCAATTTTATTAATAAAGTATGCAATCATTTCATCAATGTTTTGTTATGACGTTGTCACGTTAAACTATCGTCCGTAAACCGACTTTACAGACAACCAATTTTTTTTAGTTAAAATTATTGGAATTATTCACATAACTGTTTGACAATGTTGAAATACCAGCAATATCCTGAAGTTGCCACGAGCGAAGCCGCGGGTTATAAGCTGGTTATTTAATGTTTTCTCTCATTAAAAAAATATGTTTGTACTCCTAGCGTTCGAACCAAATATTCTAGAGTTCATAATGTTAGAGTTGTTTTTACTTTATAATTATGTAAACATATTTTTTTTTTCACAGAAAACGTTTAGTTTTGACAGCAGTTAATAAATGTAAACTGCTGTGAGGAAAATGAATCCTCTTTGAAGAAATTGCCGCACTTTTCGATTAACATCCACTCTGAATAAATTATTAAAAAAGAGATAATTTTTTTCAAAACAATAAAAAAAAATCTCTAAAAGGGAAAATTGTTTACATTTTGACTTAAAAAAGTCACATAAAATTGTCTTTTATGCTATAAACAAGAAACAAAAAAAAACTTTAAAAAACTCTGCAGTATGCCTTTTTACTATGGCAGGATAATAAGAACTATGACTTTAACTGACAAAAATTCAAATTATACGTTAAATATTTTACTTGAGATCAATAATAATGTAAACGAAGTTATTTCACGTGCAATACTTCTAAAAATCTAAAAATTTATTCGCCCATCTTCATAAATGCCTTAAACCAGTCTTTGCCTGCTGCATGATGTTATTCTGCTCACAAAATCTGTGCACCAAGCGACGGAGAATTCTTGGTGTCACAGGCAGTCCTATTTCAGCAAACCAGATTATCCTTTTCGAAAGATCATCTTCCTGTTCTTCATTCAATATGGCTTTTCGACCTAGATGTTTTTTTTAAGCTGGACTCTAGAGATGATTTCTTATGGTTGTTCTAGGGACGTTTTACCTCACTGCAGCTCTGTAAGTGCTTAGGATACCCCTTTGCACTGCCGTAACAGCCGACACCAAGTTTTCTTCAGATCACAATTGCCCGTTCGGGAGGCATTGTGTTTATTTACGCTGAAAACAAAGTAAAAAGAAACAAAATAAAGTCAAAATTAACACAATAAAGGGAAAAAAATCTTAAACCATTATTTACATCGGTAATACATTAAAGCTTTTAAAATATGGTATTATTTTTGCAAAAAAAAAAAAAGGTAGCTAACTAGGCCTATGACTAAATCTTATAGCCCTTTATATCCGTCAGCCACGTAAATAAGAAAATCAAAATTAACAATTTCAATTTTAAGCGTCAAAGGAACGTGAATCACTATCACTACATAGTATAAAACAAAGTCGCTTCCCGCTGTCTGTCTGTCCCTATGTTTGCTTAGATCTTTAAAACTACGCAACGGATTTTGATGCGGTTTTTTTAATAGAGTGATTCAAGAGGAAGGTTTATATCTCTAATGCATGCATAATATAGTAGAGAAACCCTGATAATTTTAGAGGTTTATAATGTGATGTAAATGAACACTTTTTTTTTTGCTCTTACATTGCAAACGCTTGCTGAACCCTACGAGATAGATCATGTTGTTGAGTATTGTTGATTATATTTTGTTTTTAGTCGAACGAATAGTAATTAAAATATTTTTTATTTAACTATCGAAAATCGTAGTTTAAGGTAAGGTATTTAAGTCCAAAAAAGAACTGAATAGAATATGTATATTTTGTTGTTGATATTTGTTGAATATCTTTTGTTTTAGTCTATATTTATATTTATAAAAAGTATATCTATTTAGTATCAGCATTGCACCCGTGCGAAGCCGGGGCGGGTCGCTAGTTAGTAAGTAAATAGAGCAGAGGTTTACATAATTAGCTGTGAAATTAGTAAAAAAAAAATACTAACGATTGTCTGCCAGGGATTTGTATTATCCACGCGACGCCGTCTACGCGCGCAGACCGGCTCAGTTTTTGAGTGGGGGGGAGGGGCTGTGACACTGAGGCGATACATCCGCGCGTCAGCTGAGCTGAGCTGAGCGTCAGCTTGGGCCTCACTAGCTGACACGCCTTTACCTGCCAGCGGGTACCTCACTTGCGGTAGAGCTCATACAGTACCTACTCTTGTAACACTTTCAGCTGCGATGCAGCATTTCATTTATACTCTGGCTGTAAATTAATACAATATATATTTTTTCAATTATATTTAAAAAATCATTTGATTGAAATTGGTCTGTTAATCGTTTAAATTATCTTTGTTTTGTTCTTGACGGTAAGCACTTAAATAAAATAAAATGTGCCTGAGAATAATGCACAAATATGAACGAGTAACGAATATTTCATTAAAAAAACAAAACACAATCCTATTAATACTGTTGTATTTCACCATACATACACTCAAATAATAATAATTATATATATATCCGTATTTTAAACTGTGTATCTATTGACAAAAAAAATTATTTAAAATAATTAAAACGATAAGTGAAAAATTGCAATAAGTATTTTTGCTAACTTTGCTTATGATTGCATGGTGCTTGTTCTTAAATTATTTCGTAATTAACGACTGATTTATTAGTTATGAGAACAATGAATAATTTTTTAACATCAAACCTCAATTTCCTGGAAACATGCATTCGTTTATAATATAAAAATAAACATTTTATTATAATTGCATAATATTTTCTCTGGTTGGTAACAAAAATGTTTGCGTTTCGTTTTAAAATATTGCAAACATTACTTGCGGATAGTATGCAGTTTGTAGGGATAATGAAAAGCAAAATTTAAAGGGTGTTATAAAAAAAATTAATAACAGAACAATAACGGGTCTTCCAGTTCCTATAGTATTTAGCTCCAATAATCAACTAGCCAACTTAACACTATACATACCAATTAGAGGAAAACAAAAATCACGTTTTACAATTTCTAATTACATTTAAAAATTGTTGCCTTTCAACAACAACTCACTCAGGAAAGTTTTCTGTTAGCGTTGCTAATACACAGATCATCTGAAGATGCATTTGTCCGCCCCTTGGTCCAGTGGCTGGCGCGTCTGGCCGGTGGGCTATGGAGCCGGGAGGGCATTCTACAAACACTGTCCCTGCCTCCATCGTGGATTCATTATGCCTCGGCAAGCATAGGGACGTAGCGGATCTCACGACACCTGGTAATGTGTTAAACGACTCATAATCAAAGATGGATTCACACCCTCGAAGGAACTAACAACCTGGGTGACCCTGGAAGCTATGTTGTCTGAATGTAGGAGCAGATCTCTCGTGTAACTGCCCGTGTTGCTACGGAGCAGCCGCCGTGAGAGAGCGCACGTGACGCGTGTATGCTAACACGCAGTATCTAAGAGCCGGCGGCGCAGCCCCGGGCGCGCTATTGTCCGAGCCGGCGCGCCGCGGCCAATGAGATGCGGCCTCGCAAGCCAGCGAGCTACAATAGCGCGCCCCACTGGCGGCTGTGACTTGGGGCGACTGCCGGCGGTTGTGGGGTCTCCGCTCCTCCCGCCCCGCGCCCCTCTGCACCGGACAAGTGGTTTGATTCCCAGCGATCAGCAGGGATGATTCCCGCTTCCCCCTGCGACCCTCCGGCAGCTGTGGGCCGCCCCCCGGAGCTCGTCCGCCAATAGCAGCCCTCCTCCCCTGCGGAGGGCAACCCCGCACCAGACCAGTCCGAGCCACACGCGTGTTGACTGCGGCGCGGAGCGGCGGCGATTGGCAGCGCAGATGCAGCACCGGGGCCTGCCCAGCATGTCTTCCGGCCCGTCAAGTAAGTCGCTACATGCCCGACATGTCTTCCGGCCCGTCAAGTAAGTCGCTACATGCCCGACATGTCTTCCGGCCCGTCAAGTAAGTCGCTACATGCCCGACATGTCTTCCGGCCCGTCAAGTAAGTCGCTACATGCCCGACATGTCTTCCGGCCCGTCAAGTAAGTCGCTACATGCCCGACATGTCTTCCGGCCCGTCAAGTAAGTCGCTACATGCCCGACATGTCTTCCGGCCCGTCAAGTAAGTCGCTACATGCCCGACATGTCTTCCGGCCCGTCAAGTAAGTCGCTACATGCCCGACATGTCTTCCGGCCCGTCAAGTAAGTCGCTACATGCCCGACATGTCTTCCGGCCCGTCAAGTAAGTCGCTACATGCCCGACATGTCTTCCGGCCCGTCAAGTAAGTCGCTACATGCCCGACATGTCTTCCGGCCCGTCAAGTAAGTCGCTACATGCCCGACATGTCTTCCGGCCCGTCAAGTAAGTCGCTACATGCCCGACATGTCTTCCGGCCCGTCAAGTAAGTCGCTACATGCCCGACATGTCTTCCGGCCCGTCAAGTAAGTCGCTACATGCCCGACATGTCTTCCGGCCCGTCAAGTAAGTCGCTACATGCCCGACATGTCTTCCGGCCCGTCAAGTAAGTCGCTACATGCCCGACATGTCTTCCGGCCCGTCAAGTAAGTCGCTACATGCCCGACATGTCTTCCGGCCCGTCAAGTAAGTCGCTACATGCCCGACATGTCTTCCGGCCCGTCAAGTAAGTCGCTACATGCCCGACATGTCTTCCGGCCCGTCAAGTAAGTCGCTACATGCCCGACATGTCTTCCGGCCCGTCAAGTAAGTCGCTACATGCCCGACATGTCTTCCGGCCCGTCAAGTAAGTCGCTACATGCCCGACATGTCTTCCGGCCCGTCAAGTAAGTCGCTACATGCCCGACATGTCTTCCGGCCCGTCAAGTAAGTCGCTACATGCCCGACATGTCTTCCGGCCCGTCAAGTAAGTCGCTACATGCCCGACATGTCTTCCGGCCCGTCAAGTAAGTCGCTACATGCCCGACATGTCTTCCGGCCCGTCAAGTAAGTCGCTACATGCCCGGACATGTCTTCCGGCCCGTCAAGTAAGTCGCTTCTCTGCGGTATGACACAACTGCACGGTACATGTCGCCTTCTCTCGCCTTCTGCCGCGAATATCACTGCGTGGAGCGACGCGGCAGCGCGGAGACTTCAATGCTTGGTTCTCCACATTTCCGTCATTTAGAGCGTTGGCCATTCGATATCGGAATAACCGATTGATCCGACATTTTAAGAACTCATTCAAGTTTTAAGAATTCGTCCTTTAACAACCTTAATCAGGAGTTTGTTGTGTTGTGTTGTGTTTCCCGTGTGTCTGTCCCGGCTCTGACTCGCACAGAGAAAAAGGTTTGTACGAATCAAATTAATATTTGTTTAGATGAGGCAAAACGAATATTTACTTGCTGTAACAAAATATTTTGTTAGCTTAACCAAAATTAGTAAGTAACAAAATTGATTTGTTACACCTAACCAAATAAACGGTTGAGTTGACAAAATCATTTTGGTTGGGTCAACAGAATCTTTCCTACTACAAAATATTTGTTTGAATGAACAAAATATATATTTGTTTCGCCATGTACAAAGAAATATTTGTTTGTATATGGTGAAATAAACATGTTTTGTTAATTCAAACAAATATTTGTTTGAATAAACAAAATATATTTATTTCGCCATGTACAAAAAAATATTTTTGTTGAGGCAAACAAACCCTTCTCTCAGTGCGCCGCTCGGGCTGGCAGTGCGAGCTGGCAAGCCGCAAGCCGCGACGCCATCTTGCCGCCTGCGCTTCTGCCACTCAATCAATAAGCGGCGACGCCTTGTGGCCGTAGCTCAGGTGCCGCTGCGGGCGTCTGCCTCTCTCTCGGCACACCAACGACCACTATGCGTGCAGTCGCATTTAGGGCAATTATGAAGGTTCCTTACGCGGATCACGTTAACCGAAATTACACTAATAAATAGAGACCGGAAAAATTCGCGGTTTCATTTCGCGATGGGCTAGAATCCAAGCGCGTGTAACTTATTGCCGCTTCAGTGATTGGAACACAGTTTGCGTGGAGGACTGTGAGCCAATTAATGACCCTCAACGTAAGAAGTATCGAATCAACAAACATCCCAGTTAACAGGTGTCACGAGTCAGTAGCCAATGAAGCTGGTGTAATAATGTTCCCGAGTGCATAGAGGATCGTGGAGTCTATCCTGGAGGTCATCGAAACCTCGAATGTTTTTCTATTCCCGACTAATAAATTATTGAAATGCATTTAAAGATCTCGACTAAAAACAAATTAAGTATTTACCAACACATTAGGAAATTAGGGTAGGTGTTTAAATTACAATAACGCTATATGTGATTCAGTCTAAAATCTTTACAGTCACACATTGAGTCATGCATTCACAGCAACGAAGTAATTACAAGAGATAATTGAGTATATTTTGATATAATTCTTGCTCGGGAATTAATCTGCAAGCCAATGTCTTACTAGTACTGCGGAAATTAAAATTGGGTGTTGGTTCACTGTACCAAGGCCGCTTGTGTTTTGCATGTGTTTATCGCTATAATTGGCAATGATTTAATGTTAGTGTCAATTGCACCAGCATTTATTCGCATAAGAAGTTTCTCGTGTGCTTTTCATAACTATTGAATCATTTTACGGTAGAACGTTTCATAGGTATTACTCTTTCCAAAACTTATGTTCACATTACTCGACAGTTCATGATATATGTTGGGTTTAACCATGTAGTATTTGATTACATTTTCTCATAAAGTTTAAATGCATTGAAACAACAAATAATCAGAAGTTATATGGCGCATGTTGTCTTTTCTAGCGGAAGCTAACAATTTTAAAGATTCAATAATGTTTGTTTTGAAAACAAAAACGATTGAAGTGGAATGTAGGCAAAGGGCGTAAACTTGAATTTCTTGAGGGATAAACATCGGTTTAATAATTCGGTTTGTGCCAAGAGTTTCTGAAAGGTATAAGCCGGGTTTACAAGAGCTGGAAACAGACATGAAAAATTACAACTTATTTCCGTCTGACTCCCGTCTGCTTTCTGTTCAGCTAATCAAAAATCGCATTTCGTTTACAAGTAGGCATATTCAATGTTGTTATATGGAATTTTTTTTATAAAACTAATACCAAAATCAACTTCCAAAATAGTAAGAAATGGAATTACATTTCGTGCTGCATTTTGTATTTGTGTAGTCTTACGTACGCTACTTATTTATCAAAAGTAACATGGGATAGTTTAAAAAAGTAATATAAAAATAAATAACACAACGTAATTGTTTTTTTACATAAATTTCGTTTTCTTGTCAGCTGTTTTCTTCGTGTACTAAGAGAATAGCTGTTTGTTGTGAATGCTTCCCTCCCTCACTTCTCTCTCATGGCCTTGCAGTCCACTCGAGCTTCGTCGCTGAGTATTGTGAAAGTGGCCGATCACAATTTGTGGACATTTTCTGACAAATATTGTCTATATGCTTTGTAGAATATACCTATTACATTATAGTAAATTAAATAAAAATCAAAAAACTATGGGACAGAATATTCTTTTGCAATAAAAATATGTGTGTTGGTATTAGTTTTGTTTATTTGGAACATACTGTTACTAAAATCCGTTGTATAAAAAAACTTTATTCAAAAGGGAATATGCCATTTTTTTTTAATTATCATAAATGAAGACAATCACGTAAACAATGCGGCTGTCTGGGGTGTTCGTGTTGGTTCCAGGCCTCTTGGGTTATTTGAACCGTAGTCTTCATCGCCCTTCACTGACGTAAATAAACAAGGCTAGGCGACGATACGCCCGTCAGCACCTGAACCGAAACACAGACTCGAACACAAAATAGGACCTCGAGGTTACTCAGTGTACAAAAAACACAAATTAATTGAACGCAAATTACGAATCTAATATTTTTTTTTAAATATATGTTGATTTATCACTGGAGTAAGCAAGTATTTTTATGCAGGATGTTGGAGCTGTAATTATATGGTTTATGACCTTGGGGTGCGATTACTGTATCGTTGAAGTCAAGTTAAAACGTTTATTTCATTGGTATCGGAACTGAACCCAAAGAAACGGTGCACTGTTTGAAATGTTCACAAACTTACCGAAAATTTTACGGACATTATTAGAAACATAACGGAAACCTTGTTCGTAATGTTGAAAGAATTTCTTATCCCAACTAGGGCAGAACCATCACAGGGCTGGAAAGAGTTAAAAGGTGTTTGTATCCGTCCCTCGTCCGACATTTTAACTTTTACCAATTCAAGCTTATAAAGAATTAACCTTTATTCTGGCTTACGTCAAAAATGTACGATAATTTACTAAAATTAATATTAAACTAAATAAGTGCACTAAAATCACGAGCCGCACAAGTATTTATATAATTATATGGAGATATGGAGATATGAAGATAGGGTGATCATATGGCCCGGAAGCAGGCACGTTTGTGTACATGGTTACTTTTAGCCGTTATGTGTATTAGTTGTGTACACAGTTAACGCAGTCACTTACGCGATGTTGTTATACTTTTGTAAAAAAAAAGTATGGCATAGAATTTCAAAAAAACAAATCTTATATTGTGCCGGATTTAAGTGTTGCGTTATACTGCCAATGGCGATACGACAAAGCATACTTCAATGATATTTATATCGAACGCACTACGAGGAAAGTACAAAATTTACTTTTTTATTGATTTGTAAATTGTATTTTAAGCCAGCCAGAGCTAACTACTTCTTAAAAATATAATCTCTGTGGTTCAGTTCTGACGTGTTTAGAAATTGTTGTACCCTACCATATTTATGAAATTATATAAAAAAAAATATTTTTAGAGTGTAAAAGTAAAACTATTAACTTTTAAAATTTTATAATTTTTATAAATGAAATAAGTATACTTACCTACGAAAATTAACACGTCGGTTACAGCACACACTACGTACCTTACAGGTAGGCCTATAATGGGGCAATGTCCGGTACTCCAGTTCAAATATTTGCATGTTTTGATCTTAATAAGAACGTTAATTTACACTTCTATGTGATAACAATTTTAACCGCTAATCATTTTACAGGAATTCGGTTTCTATACGCCTATAGTGACTTTTTTTCACGTAAAAGGTTAAACACGATATTGATGAGCTGCACAGTTTAACACATTCGGCGTGGTTTCGCATGTCATGACATAAATCAGTTATTTCTACATTGATTATATTTTGTATTGCTTAGTAGTTTTATTTGCGACGTTTGAACCTATTGAACTTGCAAACTTTAACCAGCCTACTTAGCTCCCACGTGACTCGAGTTGAAGGCTTTGTCGCACGTACAATGTGGATTTTTTCTTCTTTTTTCCATCAATACTTTTATTTGAAGGTTATTTATAAAATATTTAACACAACACCTGTCGCTGATTTTTGGTTTTATTACCAATGTTTTGAAAACATATTCACTAAGTGTAATATGGATAATGGGTTTAAAAAGTTTCTCAATTAAAATTAATTACGAAACCATGTGCGATATTTTACACATTTTATATTTCACTTGAAAAATATGTTTAAAATATTAGTGACGGAACCAAAGTCCCAAGGAAGTTATTAAGTTAAAACTACAGAAATAGCCCTTAAATAATATACTAATAGTCATGACAAGAACATTTAATAATTCAACATGGCTGGTATGACCGAGCCAAACGACCTCTTTTACGCTCGATTCAGGTTTGCAAAGTAGAATGGTTTAAATATTTCTTTATATTTTTATTAAGTAAACAAATTTAACACAGTAATGTAATAAAAATTAATCTTTACTTAAATAGTTACGTAATATTTTATTTGTACGGTTGTTAGTTTAATAATTTTTTTAATTTAAAGTTTTGAAGTTTAAAGTCTTTATCCGCCAACAAATTATATTCTACATAGCTGTGACCTTGGATCCCCGTAGTTTCCCAGAAATTTGTGAGAATCCTGGATAAAGGAAGCTACACGAAGCTACACGAAGTTGCACGAAGCGTTCCGAACCTGAGAAGCTCGGAAATGTCCTTTGTTCACATATTTTAAAAACTCCGCCTTATAAACAGAATCTAGCAGCAGTTAAATAATTTACAGAAATATGGAAAGGTTTTACGAACTATATTTTTTTTTTTTAAATCGAAGTCTCACAAGCCATGTTAATTTTTTTATTTTATCCTCTTTACTGCTAGTTAAAAGCTACTTCGTTTACTAAAAATTTAACACTATACATTGTTTGCATTTGTGTTCTGTTACGAATATTTTCCACAGTTGTTTTCTTATAATTATATAAAGGATGTAAAAATGCGAGCAAGGGTTTGTAGTCTCTATCACCTGCAAACCTATTTATACAACTTTTATAACCATTAGGAAAAAAATATTCGTGAAAAATATTTGTAAAAAAAAATGAAAACTGGCTATAGTGTTAAGTTATGGTGTTTAGTTATGGTGATAAAATGAAAATAATGGCACGTGTAATCCCACACAAAGGACCGGGGAGATGTTTTTTACCAAAATGTTTACAGATATCTTGCAGATAATTATATTAACATATTTCACTAGCAACCTATTAGTTAAACTATTACCTTACCGTAGGTATACGCATTGTCTTTTTAATAAGAACTTCATTACAATTGTTTTAATTTAAAAATTAAAAATTTGTTTGAAAAGCAGGATATCGTTGGTAGGTAGTATCCTAATTGGTTTATGACAAAAATGTTAATAAAGCTTTAAGGTTACGATATACATTTAAGGCAATTAATTTAAAGTTAAATTTTATAGACGATCTTAAAACTATTTCTTAATTTATTTTTGGTGTAAATGTTTTATTTCTTTAACTACACACTGAGAGCCAAACAACACTTAAGTCGCTCAGGTGCAGAGCTTGTGGCATCTGTGCGTAGGAAATAAGGTTGACAGCGGCGAGAGCAGACAGCCCACCTGTCTCACACTGGGCGAACGTCATTTGTTTAATAAGAGAAAAATAATTACATATTCCTATCAAATAAACTAAAATGGCTTGTTTGTTGGGCCTGTCTAACTATGTAGCTCAAAAAAAATATGTGTTGGAAATTAAAGGTAGTGGTAGTTACGTTAAATTATATGTGATATACCTTCACATGCAACAAAGATTTTACGAACGATGGAATGTCACCTATAAAATTAAAATTTGTCCAGTTCTACAAATCTAAACCAACAAAAGAGTAATATTTTCGAAAGAAAATAAATTTATTGGTTCGACTGTTATTTGTATATTACTTTAGGTCCTATCTATAAAAATTTTTTCTCCATCTTTATTTGACATCACATTTTAAGGGTTAATACTGGACGGAAATTAGCTTCCATAGGCTATTTCTCTATCAAAAAAGTTGGACAGATTATCTCAAATATGATTTAAATGATATCACTCTATCAAATTTATTTTTTGGCCTGAGCTATCTTAAGGTTTTCAATCTTAATTGCAAGTTGAAATTAAATAATGCATTACAGTGCTGGATGAAATTTTTGAAATTGTTATGCTTGTTGTGCATTTTTTATTTTAAACATCTATAAATCTAACTCACTTTTATACTCGTTACACACTAAAATAAATGTTCAGGGATTTTTTTTAAAGGTATAGACACTTAATTTACATATTTCATATAAAACTATTTTGCATACAACATTATATTAAGAATATTTTAGTATGTTCAACTTTATAACACCTTTATTCAATCGTCTATGTGTTTTTCGCCTTTTTAATGATTCATTTTGACAAGAACGGAAGGCAATTACGTTTTTGCTAGGCACGATTTAGATTGGTTGATGGCATCCAATATCCAAAATATTTTAGAACTTGTCATATATGCAAAATATTTGATGATAAGTCAAGACATTAACTTATGAAACAAACATGGCTGACCTTTTGACATTTGCTCTGACGTCGTAACACTCAAACTATGTTTGACACATCATATTAGGTGTTGGACATGTGACGGGGTCCTAACTCTATTGCAGGCATTTAGACGAGGCTTTTTAAGGCAACGTCTACAGGGCTCTTTCAATTACGTACTTCAATAAAATGTTACCTCAACCACTGGTTTCATGTATGCGGAGCATTTTCCGACCTGTGTTATTTCTCACTCAAACAAAACTTGTTTTTGCATAAAATTAAGAACGACCTATCTTTTTTTTATAATTGGCTGGTTTCAAGTCCATAAAACATGGCTAAAAACATGGCCAAACGTAAGTTATGCGGCAGCACAAAAATCAACAGGTAGGCCTATATAAAATATACGATATGATTTGTTTTGTGTAGCCTATACTACAAGCACTACATAATAATTGTGTGCTGTGATTTCTTTGAATATGCAAAAAAAGGACCAATGTCTATAAACACAGAAAATAAAACCTTTGTGATCGATTCGAGCCATATTAACTTGTTACTTCAAATCAAATTTATTATTAATTTAGTAAATATTTTTATTAAGATAATGAGCCATATTCACCTAAACTATATCAGATGTGCCACAAAATAGTGCTTTTGGTAATAACCTTAAACAAAACCATTAGTAATAAGAAAGTTCCATGTCCTCATAACCACAACGTATGAAAAGATAGATCTCAAGTGCTATTTTCATGTGATTGCGTGATTGAAGTAATATCGCTCTTAAATGATCACTTGTAATTCATGTGTTATGTGACATTACCTACCAGTATGAAGTAGCGATAAACAAGTCGAGAAGCAGTAGAGCAGGGAGCGGGGAGGGTGGACATAGCACGCTCTCACACAGCGGCCAGGGGGCCGGCCTGGGAGGGACCCGCACAACGGGCCGGAAGTACAAGTGCACATCGCACACAGCACTTGCCGCCACTTGGCCCCGCCACACCACATCAACCACAGCCACCACAACCAACACGACCACCGCGGCCGCCACGGCCACCAATGGCCACCACGGTCACTACAATAACCACGGTCACCATTGCAACCACAGCCACCGCGACCATCATTGTCACCACAACAACTATGGTCACCACGGCCACCACGGCTACCACAATAACCACGGCCACTAATGGCCACCACGGTCACCACGGTCACCACGGCCACCACAATAACCACGGCCACTAATGGCCACCACGGTCACCACGGTCACCACGGCTACCACAATAACCACGGCCACTAATGGCCACCACGGTCACCACGGTCACCACGGCCACCACAATAACCACGGCCACTAATGGCCACCACGGTCACCACGGTCACCACGGCTACCACAATAACCACGGCCACTAATGGCCACCACGGTCACCACGGTCACCACGGCCACCACAATAACCACGGCCACTAATGGCCACCACGGTCACCACGGTCACCACGGCTACCACAATAACCACGGCCACTAATGGCCACCACGGTCACCACGGTCACCACGGCCACCACAATAACCACGGCCACTAATGGCCACCACGGTCACCACGGCCACCACGGCTACCACAATAACCACGGCCACTAATGGCCACCACGGTCACCACGGCCACCACGGCTACCACAATAACCACGGCCACTAATGGCCACCACGGTCACCACGGCCACCACGGCTACCACAATAACCACGGCCACTAATGGCCACCACGGTCACCACGGCCACCACGGCTACCACAATAACCACGGCCACTAATGGCCACCACGGTCACCACGGTCACCACGGCCACCACAATAACCACGGCCACTAATGGCCACCACGGTCACCACGGTCACCACGGCCACCACAATAACCACGGCCACTAATGGCCACCACGGTCACCACGGTCACCACGGCTACCACAATAACCACGGCCACTAATGGCCACCACGGTCACCACGGCCACCACGGCTACCACAATAACCACGGCCACTAATGGCCACCACGGTCACCACGGCCACCACGGCTACCACAATAACCACGGCCACTAATGGCCACCACGGTCACCACGGCCACCACGGCTACCACAATAACCACGGCCACTAATGGCCACCACGGTCACCACGGTCACCACGGCCACCACAATAACCACGGCCACTAATGGCCACCACGGTCACCACGGTCACCACGGCCACCACAATAACCACGGCCACTAATGGCCACCACGGTCACCACGGTCACCACGGCTACCACAATAACCACGGCCACTAATGGCCACCACGGTCACCACGGTCACCACGGCGACCACAATAACCACGGCCACTAATGGCCACCACGGTCACCACGGTCACCACGGCTACCACAATAACCACGGCCACTAATGGCCACCACGGTCACCACGGTCACCACGGCCACCACAATAACCACGGCCACTAATGGCCACCACGGTCACCACGGTCACCACGGCTACCACAATAACCACGGCCACTAATGGCCACCACGGTCACCACGGCCACCACGGCCACCACAATAACCACGGCCACTAATGGTCACCACGGTCACCACGGTCACCACGGCCACCACAATAACCACGGCCACTAATGGCCACCACGGTCACCACGGTCACCACGACCACCACAATAACCACGGCCACTAATGGCCACCACGGTCACCACGGTCACCACGGCTACCACAATAACCACGGCCACTAATGGCCACCACGGTCACCACGGCCACCACGGCCACCACAATAACCACGGCCACTAATGGCCACCACGGTCACCACGGCCACCACGGCTACCACAATAACCACGGCCACTAATGGCCACCACGGTCACCACGGTCACCACGGCTACCACAATAACCACGGCCACTAATGGCCACCATGGTCACCGCAGTCACCGCGAACAACACGACCACCATGACTTCCACGCCCACCACAGTCACCGTGCCAGCGCATCTTGCGGCACTTGTTCTCACTTCCACAGAATATTATCTCCCAACTTAAATATTATTTAAAAATACATTCTTAATACTCTAGATTTAACTTTTAAAAAAGTATCGAATTACCTAATAATATTTTACATTTTCTGCAAATGTTTATTGTAATCATATCTAATACAACAATTTTGGAAGCCATTCTTCAAAACTTTATATAGTGCTCCTCGGCCAGATGGCAGATACATCATTACAATGTTTATTGCGTTGACCAATTAATGATGTATTTAAACATACCGCATTCAATAGGCTTTACATTAAGGAAGTAACTTTTCTTGGCCTGCTGTAAACGTGACAGTGTGACAAATTCATTGTGTCTGTTTTGAGTACTATGCCATTACAGGAAATGCGTATTGACTAACAACTTTGCAGAGGAAACAAATAAAAGAGCTTTAAGTCTATAATGCGAAACACAGCTATTTTGAGTGTCGATAATTAAAATTTATTTTCACATAAATTTTTGGTTAAGTTTGGTGTAGTAAACTTATCAAGATTTCTTTTATGTAAATGACGAAGACCTTAGCAAACGTAAATAATATTTTTTTAAAAATTAGGCCATTCTCAGTAACCAGTAGTCATGCTACAGTTTTGTCTTTAAGAATTATTTTCAAATTAATTTATTCTTGTTTTTCGATACTTTAATGTGTATGAAAATATAGAAAAATAATTTAAAAAAACACTTTAGACCATTTTTTAATTATTTTCGACGTTAATAGATAGAATATATCTTCGGACTAAGGTTGGCTAGGGAAATATTATTTCGTCTTAATTAACATAAATTTTAAATTGTGATCTAAAACTCGAAAACCTATAGCAGCAATGCATCCATAGAGAACTTTCTATGAAAACATCTAAGAGTTATGACTGGAACTAACATATTAAATACCTATGCTTCTAATAGTAGGCATCTTCATCAGAGTTTTTCCTCGTGTTTGAATACGAAAGGGTTATTTTTTATTCCAAATTTTGTAAAGAAATATTTGAAGAATAGACTGGCTCTTTGAATATTTATGTTGTTTAAAATTTTAAAAATATAACCTTAATAATTAAAATAAATCTATTTGTAATTGTTTGAACAAAATATTAAAAAAATATAGGCCTTTATTGAAATATTTTATTTTGGTGAATTAAATACCTAAATAAAATTGCACAATTTTTTTTCTTTATACTTCGGAACACAGTTCCTTTTTATGAAACGAAAGCAGCTATTTGATCCTGTAACGTTTGCAGGCAATTTGTTTTCATGTCGATTATTTACTGTGTTAAAGTTTTCTGAATTTTGGTAGCTAATTTATTTATTGTTATGAAATAAATATATATATTTTTTTCATGTTTGCTTGTTTGAATTAGTTCTTCAATAGTTTATTCAATTAATACCCGAAGCAATCTGATTCAAATTTTTTTATGACTTTACTAGTAGTTCCATTTAAGACATTTCGCTTACTCT
Organism: Bacillus rossius redtenbacheri; assembly: GCF_032445375.1. Classification (NCBI taxonomy): domain Eukaryota; kingdom Metazoa; phylum Arthropoda; class Insecta; order Phasmatodea; family Bacillidae; genus Bacillus; species Bacillus rossius. The sequence goes on along the minus strand of NW_026962012.1, from coordinate 16,884,236 downwards.
ATTGAAGATTAAGCTTTGTCATATAACCTGTGTCCAGGTATCTCTACTATAAAAAACATTATTTTTTTATTTCAACTTTTTATAAAGTCAAAAATAATTCCAAACCATATTCGCTTTGGTTGGAAATTATATTAATTAAAATAAAGAATGCCTAAGAAAATTAGTGTCTGATTCTTTATGACATGAACATTAAATGACATTAAATTAGTCCAATCGTCTGGAGCATTCTTATTAATGATTGTGCTTGTTTTACCTTAGGGATTCAAAATGCCTTCGAGTGAAATATTTATTTTTAATTTTTATTTATTACTAACTTATTATTTTATGAAAATGGAAAATAAATTTATCTACTAAGAGAAGGAAACAAACACAGCTTAAGATGCATTAGATAGTAATAGTGCAGATTCTAAGTAAAAGAAAAACAACTTGATTTTTTATTTAACTGTTTTGCAGTTCCTAGAAATTTTTCGATTAGCAATGAATGCTGGGAAATTTATTTTCTAAGAAACGTAGGTATGTTCAATTAGAGAATATATTTTCGTGGTTCTTGTGTTTATACAGGGTGTCTACTGACCTGGAAAACCTGGAAAACCTGGAAAAATCAGGGAATATTGTAATCAGGGAATAATCAGGGAAAAATCAGGGAATTTTTTCAAAAATCAGGGAATTTTTGTTTGGTAGGTTGTAGTTAGCAATTTTTTTTTGTTTATTGATCAGGTTGCATTAACGTAGCATCAAGTGTATCCCCTCCCATTTTTATTTTTGAATGGCAAATAATGAACAGTCCCCACATCCATTTTCGGATTCGGAAGTGGCGTCAAATCACGTGATACAAACTGGTTCAAGCTGGTCTGTTATCCTGCTGACGTACGTGCTGCAGCATGTGCTTCCCACGTTCGGATTATACGGACAGGTGCATTTAATTTTAAGTATCTATGGATGCTCCCATCGTAAACTGGGCATTTTTGTTAGCTTTGAAAATACGTATCACAGACACTTTTGGTGAAGATTCGCCATAATTGCTAGAAATTGGTAACTGTGGGCTTCATACGGTCCATGGTGCTTTCAAAACTGGAATTTCTGCTACACAATGGGACGTTGTTAAGTTTTTTGAGGCACAGTTACTTTTTCTTTAAGCATGTACCTGCATGGAGGGCAGATTACATTAGAATAACTGGATCAGAGCTTTTTCCCAAGAAATTTTGTGCAATCAGATGGTTAGAAAATATTGCAGTTGCTGAGCGTGCCATGAAAACGTTACCCCACCCAAATAAATTTGTTAGTGAAGTTTCTATTTCATCTGTCTCTTTCAATGTAGTGAAAAGTGCTCTTGAAGATAGTCTTCTAGTAAAATTGACATTCTTCCACTCTTTAGCATCAGAGCTGGAATTGTTTCTTACAATGTTCCAAAGTGAAGCACCCATGGCACTTTTTCTCTATGATTCACTGGTAGACATTTTATTAACTTTGGCAGGAAAGTTTGTGAAACCAGAGGTACTGAAGATCTTTAGGGACAAACGCAATGTATCTCTATTGGATGTAGATAACCAGGAAAATCTATTGACTGCTAACAAAATAAAGTTGGGTTATGCAGTACGCCATGCCATCAAGAAAGAGAAAGTACCAGAAAAGTCTGCCCTGTTACTGAAAAATGATGTTAGGACTGGTCCAAAAATTATGGTAAAAAAACTTCAAGACAAAATTCCCCTGAAGTACAAACATACCAAGGGAATTTCCTGCTTATGTCCGTCTGTGGCTTTAAATTCGGGTGTGAGGAAACAGCGTGTGAAGTACAGTTTATAATGTTTTCTTCGAAACAGGTGGCTATCAGGACAAGAAGCTGATAACATTGAGTGATCATATCAGTTGGTATGTTCCTCGCAAGATTCTGATGCACTGTGGATGCTCATTCTTAAGGCACATACAGTAGCTGCTAAAACAGGCCTTCTAAAGTTTGTGAGGATGATGTTGGTACTTTCCATGGAAATGCATCATTGGAAAGAGGATTTTCAGTGAATTCTAATCTGCTGACTGAAAACTTGCAGGAAGAAACACTGATTGCACAAAGACAAGTGTATGTTCAACGTTCTGGAGGTGTAGAGCATGTTGATATCAACAAGTCCATGTTACAGTATGTAAGAAATGCTAGTTGTAGGCGTAAGGAAGCCCTGCAAACAAAACAAAAAGAAAAGGAAGCTGCAGACAAGAAGAAGGCAGAAAAAAGAAGAGTTGAAGAGGACATCAAGGTATTGCAGTTTAAGAAGGCTCGAGCGTTGGATTTGGCTCGTTCTGAAGCAAGTGCGATAGACGCAAAAGTTGAGTCACTGCGAAATTGACGGGAGCTTCCTTTTACTAATGTTTTTTGCAAAAGTAATTGTGTGAAATATTTGTAGCAGCATGTTTTATTTGCCATCAATTGAGTCACTTTGGCCACGTCTGGAAGAAGGTAATTGTTTTTACTAATTTAAGTAAGTTGAAATACTTTGAAACCCGTCAATGTATTGTTATGCAGTTTATTCAGTTTCGTGAAATGTCGTAATTGTGTTAAAGAAAACCTGGAAAAATTCAGTTTTAGACCTGGAAAACCTGGAAAAATCAGGGAATTTCATTTACTAGATTTGGTAGACACCCTGTTTATAGTATTTAGTTTTTTGGTAAGGATAAAAAATAACGGTCTTATTCATGTATTTAAATATTTTTAATAAATATAAGATAAAAAATAATAATTAAAAATTCATTTTTGCCTAACATACAAATTGTACAAATCAATTATATAAAAAATAAAGAAATTTTTCTAGGATGAAATATGAACCACAACCAAATAATAACATCAAAATAGAGACTACAAACGTTACCACTGCGCAATACATACACAATTATACGTATAACCAATAATTTTCTACTGTACAGTTTTTTTTACATATTTTTTAATGGTTGTGATTACTTGATGCTATTGCAATTTACGTTTACATACATACCTATTCTAGGACATTTTCGCTATTATGAAGTTATATTTGGCAGATAAATACATAAGTTACGTCCTCCAATGTTCATGAAGGAGAAAATATTTAGGTTTACGCAGCCACACGTAGGTCCACAATCTTTGCGACTTCAGCTCATAGGCATAGCTCAAAAATAGAACACGTTCTGGTGCGGTTTTAGGTTAGCCTTCGGGTGTGAAAACTTCGACACCCAGAGCCACCCCTTGGAAGGGTGCCGCCTGTCACATACACGTTAGCAGGCGTGCTAGCAGGCAAAAAGAATGAAGACTGCTAGGTCTGCTTGCCTAGGCACCCCAGTCGCGAAGGCCTTGGAGAGCTCACAAACATTAAACTGAAATAAAAAAAATAATAATTAACGCATCCGCTTTACTTTCGATATTACATTTAAAAAGTAATATTTTCCGTGTGCTTGTACAAATGGGCTTAAAAACTATAATTAAGATCAATGTTTGGATGCAGACCTAAAGTCGCATCGGTTATTATATACGAATCTTAAATTTTTAATATATCCCTAAAATTATTTTATGTGGCGCTTGGGAGCTCAGACAGACAGCCAACTAAACAAACTAAATTCTTTCCTCGTTTATTTTGGTTCTCGCAGATGATGTTGGCAGGAATGTTTGGTTTCAGCGGCGTGCAAAACGGAACACAACTGTGGACGGCATATGCCGAATTGCATGGTGGCTGGCTGGTTCTCGCAACTGCTAGGTTTCAGCAGCGAGATCACTGTGTGCTGACTGCCGCAAGAATATTTATTGTTGGTGGTGTTCCTATGAGCCGAGGAACTTCACTTAAATAACAACCAAACAATAGCGCCTTTATGTCTTAGAAAAATTATTCTTCAATGGTATTCATTCCTGTCAAATCGAAGATTATTCAGTTGGATGGCGTTATTTAAAAGACAAAAATATACAACAAAAGTTTGAAATGACACGAAATCATAAATTAAATACCCAGCTATGTTCACTAACGACTTACCTAGATACATAAACAATTGCCAAAACAAAATTTAAGATAATGATAAAAATACTAATGCAACTAATAAAAATCAGTAAGTAATGTAAACGAATATGTATTATGCTGTGTAAAATTGATTTTTAACCTTAAATCCCGCTACCATGCTCAGCTAAAATGGTTCAAACTTACACAAAGACGTAATGTGCATTCACTTAATATTACTCATAATGCACTGCAGCCGAGTCAAATAAGCTATCAGGCGACACAGTTGCCGCGCCAAAGCGCCGTAGCGCCATAACACCAGCGCGCCATAGCACCATTGCGCCATAGCACCATTACGCCATAGCACGATAGCGCCATAGCACTATAGAGCCATAACGCTTCTCACGAGATGCTCTGGAACGAAAGGAGCCAGGCGACGAGGCGATCTAAGAACTCAGTAACCTTCAAGCAGAGGATGGAAAATCATTTTCGGAACACTCCCACCAGGCAAGATCTCTTTGTGGCTTATCTGCTGAGACTACTGCCTATTAGTGTAATGTCATTTCCTTGTATATTTTCTTACGTTTGCAACGCACGATGTTTTATCCTTAGTTAAATTTTCAGCCTTTACAAAGTTGTAAGTAATATGAATATATATATATATATATATATATATATAAGTTTTTGTTTTGAATGTGCTATGTTTATAATTTGTTTTAGAATATTTACGTATAAGTTGGTTTTAGCGTCATCCATAGCTAGAGACCTGCGAAATTCGCGGTTTCGTTGGCCTTCAGGATAGACTGCACATACCCCTGTACACTCGGGCAAATAACGCAAGTTTATTGGCTGCCGACTTGTAAGTCGTCTCAGCTGGTTTGTCCGTGATTCGATCCTTCTTTGGTTGAGGGTTTTCAACTGGTTGAGATTCGTCCAGATGAACAGTAAACCAATAGATAAATTATCTAAGAGGTATATGTGTTTGAATTCTAGCCTATCACCGAATGAATCCGCGAATTTTGCAGGTCTCTATCCATAGCGTAGACAATGAAATTCGCTATCTTGAAAGGAGTAAATTAATAAATTATTTAATTATTGTATTATATTCAAGGCACACAAAATGCTTAAATAGTTAGCCAAATGTCTGAAACAAAATTTATATCAAACTACTCAATAGTAGTTAAATCTGAATCAGTAGAGACATGCAAAATTCGCGGATTCATTTCGCGATAGGCTAGCATCAAAACAACTATACCTTCGTACCGCTTCTGCGATTGGCCCACATTTTATCCGGGAAACTGTGAGCCAATGGGAACACTAAACCAAGAATGTGCCGAATTACGGACAGCTTAGTTGAGACGTCTCACGCGTCAGTAGCCAATGAACAGGTGTCATTTCCGCGAGTATTTAAAGGACTGTGGAGTCTATCCTAGAGGTCAATGAATCCGCGAATTTTGCAGGTCTCTATGAATCAGGTCTTACAAGAAAATTTTTTTTTCTTATTAAGTGAAAAACAAGATATTAAAAAAGATCATAATTAATCTTTTTTATTTGTTGTTGAGAAAATTAGAAGTTAAAGAGTAAAAAAAAAAAAAAAAAATCCGTTTCCCAGATTACTAGAGACCTGCAAAATTCGCGGATTCATTCGGTGATAGGCTAGAATTCAAACTCCTATACTTCTTATATAATTTTTCTATTGGCTTACTGTTCATCTGGACGAATCCCAAGCAGTTATAAACCCTCAACCAAAGAAGGATCGAATCACAGACAAACCAGCTGAGACGACTTACAAGTCGGCAGCCGATGAACTTGCGTTATTCGCCCGAGCGTACAGGGGGTATGTGCAGTCTATCCTGAAGGCCATCGAAACCGCGAATTTTGCAGGTCTCTACGAGATTACATATATTTCAATAAACGTACAGCAAGTGTTTACTTCGTGCCCAGACTCGCAGCCGGGCTGTAGTTCCGTCAGCAGTGCAGGTCCACCGCGCGAAGGGAAAGGGGGGGGGGGGGGGGGGTGGACAGTGGCGCGGAGTAACGGTGCTGCCCTCAGAGGGAACAAAGCGCGCGGAGTTAATCCCCGCAGAACAGGCGGAGGCACTCCAGGAGCTAACTGGAGCAGCGCCTCGCCGAGACACATTCCTGCGCGCACCTGCTCAAGGTCATGACTACCTCTACACCTCTACACCTCTACACCGGCCGATACGCGCATCCAGACGGGCGAGACTATCATCAAGCATTTCACTCATAACATGTAGCTTTTTCTGCACACGATTATAATAAATAAATTCGGGACGCACCACAACGCCGAACGTACAATAACGCCGAATACCATAACGCCGAATGTCAAAATTGACCTCAACGCCGACAGCTATAAAACTGCTGTGTACCAAAACGCCGAATTACCACAACGCCGAAATACATTAACGCCGAAAAATGTCATTGCAGGACTGCCACAAAGGTTACGTTAGGTAAGGTTACCACACAAATTTATTCAGTTGTTTTTCATTTTGCTGGCCCCCCCTTACCCGCAAAATCATTTTTCGGCGTTGTGGTGATTTGGCGTTGTGGTACACAGCAGTTTTCTAGCTGTCGGCGTTGTGGTAAATTTTGGCATTCGGCGTTATGGTCTTCGACGTTATTGTACGTTCGGCGTTGTGGTGTTTCGGCGTTGTGGTAACGACCCAATAAATTCATTACACGATCATATTTAATTGTTTACAAAAGGCTTTTTTTTTTACCAAACAAACCCATTTTTCATGGTTTCTATGTACTTAGAGGCAAATATTTACGTCAGTCCTAGCATTAATATAAATAATACTAATATAAGTAACCAAACCAAAGCAACAATCTCGTTGCACTTGTCAATGCTAGCACGGCTGCAGGATGAAAAATGGCATTGTGATCGCTTCTTCAAGCTGGTGACACCGTTGTGCGGTGAGCAGGGGAACTATGTACCTCGTAATACCGCTCTTTCTCTGTCTGCACACGCCAGTAGAAAAATAAAACGAAAGGGCATTTTTACACCGAGGAGAATCTAAATATACCTATATAAACCCTGATGTGCGACTCACTGACTCACTTATTCATCTATACGAATTCTAACTCACTCAGAGACGAGCTTTCTCGTTCCGTAACCAACGGGAACATTCTGAAAGGTTACCATTAAAATTTTTTTTTGGGGGGGGGGGTAATTAACTTTAATTTCAAACCCCCTCTCCCCCCCCCCAAAAAAAATTAAAAACTATTACAAATCTACCATGCCAGGACATAGTAGTATTGTTAATAGAAGACTCGCCATAGAAACGCCATTGTTTGTGAAGATGGAAAATCGCCCAAACGATATAGCCATCAATAATTGCTATGAACACGTTTATTGACGACAAAACGCTATAACATCGTATTGACGAAAAAAAAAAAAACTATATTACAAACCAGCGAATTTTCACGACCCCATTTTACATGCTTGTTTTGACGATGGGACCAATGTTTGTTTATTTGAAAAGACAAATAGTTTAGAACTCGGTACCTACCGGACGCTATGCCTGCTCAGCATGGAGAAACATGGACTCTAGCGCTTTGCTTGCAATAGTTGTACAAGACTTTGTTTTGAAAAGTGGAGGGAAATAACTTAATTACTTATAACTAGGATATATATTCTTGTCAAATGCGTGTTAAGAAATGCTAAGAAAAAAAAAGCACCAAGAAATTTCTTTTCTAAAAAGTTTTATAACCTGTTTGACTTTTCAAATCTTTGTTTGGTTCGTATTAATTATATATTGTTTATACGATCAACATGCACTTCAAATTCTTTGATGTATTTACAGGAAAAATATTATAGAGTAAAATAGGTTTACAGGCATTTGTGAGATTTTGGTAGATGAATATAACGTTTTCACATTATTTTGTATTAGGTAATTATTACAGCCGTAAATTGCATATATGTGCCAGTTTTGCCGTACATATGATCCATTATCAACATGTCCCAGCTGATTTCAACGCTGATTTAACGTCACGTTACACGGTGCGAGAACACACACGTTCGAAAACAAGCCAAATTACGTCTTATTATTTTAAATTTTGCAATTATTAATACTAGACACATCAGATATAGTTCTTCAAAATAGTTTACACAAATATACTCTAATTTTTTCAATATTTACCGAATTCGTAACTATAAAATATCTCCTTCTAACCTAAGTATAGGAAGCAACTCGCACTGGCATCACTAAACGTGTGGTTTACATGATTTTAGGAAAGTGTCCGGTATTTGCCATAGACTACAAGTAACACGTGAACACAGGGGAAAAAAACGTAACTCTCTTATGTGAGTGGTATATTGTTGGCTGTACTGACAAAAAAAAAAGTCCTCAAAAATTCAAGCTGAATGTTTTGAGCATGTGCCATTTCTTACAAATATAATATTTTTTTTATATTATGTTTTAGTTGCCACTGAAAGAGTGATTGGATTTCGGTTAAGGTTAATTTTACAAGTTAGGAATAAAAATGTTAGAAGTTCGGCACAATTAAATGCCAAACAGTTGGCATTCGCTGCATGTTTCAAGTAAATGAAAAACTTACGTAATGTTTACAGCAGTGTTCGAAAATATACCTCCTTAATGATTTACCCTTTGGTTGCTAAAATTCACGTATCTAAGTTGAAAGCAAACTTCGTAAAATTCACACCGGTATTTATTATCTAGTCACGAATAGTGAAAATAAAATTTTAAAAAATGAAATGTCCGTTTTTAATTAAAATAAATAATTATGTAAATTCACCATTGTGATATTCAAATAATTAAACTACCTGCACAGAAAATGAATGGTTTATTAGTTAAGATACATTTAGAACACTGCAAAATATTTTGACAGGTCGTTAAAGTAGTTTAAATACATTTAAAAAACGGCATGTAAAGTAAGATTTTTTGGTATAAGGAAAAATTATGGTAGTAAAACACAACACACCATGTTCAGATTTTTTCCCCATAGAATAGTCTATACTCTAGGGAATTACCTTTATCACAAAATTCTCAAAACAGCAATTGGTATATTTGTATAATAAAGTAGTGATTACAAGCATGTAAGTTAGCATTTAAGTATAGAGACCACAACACTTTATTGTCAATGAAATAATTATTAAAAAACATAATGTGTAAAAACCTAATAACAATGACAGCACATATACCTTCATTTAGTAAAAAATTTTTAAATTTTTCGTGAAATTTAACCTTTTTCATGTCTCGCGTATGCATAAGACAACAGCGCATCAAGAGATTAAAATGTCACTTTTGAAAACTTCCTCATGAATATATTTATTAATTACATGTAAGTAAAAAAAAACATATTTTAGTAAGCATTATGATAGCTACATTTAAAATACTGTAAAAAAATTCCAACATTTTAACTGGGGGAAAACAAATCTCAGAAATATATCAATGCAGTGACGCATATTGAACTACCGGTAAAATTAATAATTGCTGATAGAAGCTGTAAAACTTAAATTTATAATTGCTATTTTACATCTTCTAACGATTTTGGATGTTAACATTGTCATTATTAATTCTCAGTAGAGAATATTAATTAATTCAACTTACTTTTATGTCCGACCACTAAGCTTTTTTGGGGAAAGTTCAAGCCTCTGAAATTTTTGAGGAATAAAACGGAATAATTTTCCCTCAAAACGGGAATATTTCTCTCAAAATAGTGGAATTTCTGTTTAGCATATTTCTTAGCGAGTTTTTTTTTTTTTTTTAACTGGAAGTTTGGGCAAATTTTGGTGAATGTTTGATAAATTGTGGCAAATTTTTAGTCATTTTTGGAAAATACTGATCAATTTGTAATTTATGTACCATGCCCAAATTTAGCTTTAAAAAAGAATAATTTGTTTTTAGGAAATGCCTTCATTAATAATAAAAAAAAAACAAATATTTTATTTTGGTTTTCAAACATAAAACAGTACAATAATTAAGTAATGAAATATTATTTTTTTTAGTAAGAACTGCACACTTGTCTGTTGTTATTGGAGCAACAGTTGCAAGGGTGTCGGACGAGATTGTTGGACGGCAGATGTGGCCGCTATGAGGCTGATGCGCCCCGTGGTTGTCAGCCGTGACGCCGCGGCAGATGGCGGTCCAGAGCGGCATTCCCACACTCGCCACTCCCGCCATCTGCGGCCACCATTCTGTTAGAGTGCGTTCATTCCGTTATTAATGGGTTCTTTCGCTGCTTTTTCAAGTAATTTTACTTCATTTTATTATATGTGGGTACAAATAAATCTATCTGAATTGTATTAAGTGTTTTTATTTTTTTATATTAGGTTTCTGACTCATTTCGGTATATGTGGATTAATTTCATTTCCATTTGTATCGTTTCCGCCGCGCCCGAGTACCGTCTCGTGCACACTGGGAGTGGAGTGGGGAGTAGGCGTACACGTGGATATTCTAAATATTGAAACATTCATTCTTTTAACAATTTAATGAATATGATTGGGACATTTAAAGAGATTTTGTAAAATAAAAAATAAAAAAATAGTTCTGTGTGATTTACAAATGCGAGACACACACACACACGTACACACACACACACACACACACACACACACATATATATATATATATATAATATATCTGAAGTTATAAATCTGATGCTGGTGCAATATGGCATATAAGTAACACACATTTCAGGAAACTTCTTATTAAATTTTTACTCAAGGTCAAAATGATACTCATATTTTTCTGGAAACTCACTGAGTGAACATACCAGCCAAAACGCTACTGTGGTTCTGCGAGTTACGACTAAGTGCTGCACTTATAGTTATCGCTAAGTGCTGCGCTGCTATTTATGCTACGCGCGGTATTGCTAGTTACCACTACGTGAAAAGATGTAAGTTTCGATCATTTTAATACTACTAGACACGTACACATATTTTTTACAAATTAAATAGTTCTTTTATTTAAATTAATTTTTAAAAAGTACAAATAATTTTCAAACCTGATGATTGGTAAACTGCCATTATGTACTAGCCTAACCCGACAACGTTGTCCTGCCAGTGTTTATTTATTTATCTCTATATATCTAAAATGGATGGTTTGTATTTAATCTAGGCCCTATAAAGCATTTAATTTGAAACCGTATTCCATCTTAAACTCGCTCACCAAATACAAATCACAGTCATGATCACATTTTGTTGTTACTGAATATAAATGACAGTAAAAATTACAATATCCCAATTTTCATGGCCATCAGATGAACGCGATGGAATTTGATGAAATGCAGCGCCATCTAGTAGCGAGTTATATCAAAATGGATATCGCGAAAATATTATCCGTGTTCAAATATTTAAGTATACCAATTTTCATGGCGTTCGGTTGAATGATATAGAACGTGATGCGTTTAAGCGCCATCTAGCAGCGAGTTAAAATAAAATAAATCTAATAAAAACTTTCTCCATGAAAAAATAAACACTTCGATCAATATCATACATACCTATATAATTTTATTTCTTTTTGACGTGACAACGTCTAATAAATCGATGAACGCCGGCTGCACGTACGAAAAAGTGTCCCGTAACGCACATTGTCCCACTACGATGTGTCCCGTTACGCTCATTGTACGCTTGCGCCGCATCTCTCTTCCACTCGATTGGAACAACCACCGATTTGACTTTTCAATCATGTTTTCGTCGTTTCAATTATTAATATTATGTTTTTTAACTATCGTCCACCGATTATCAGCACAATCGGTACGGTTATTTAAAAATAATGTCGAATTTTCAAATACGTTTATGTACGAACAATGGTGTTTTACTTACAGTTACACATAATAATTTAAATTACACCCGGGATATTTTGCACAATGATTTAAAAAATATTGTAACACATTATACATACGTTTGGTGTATTTGGGATGCGTATTTGTTATAAAATCGCCACAATTGCATATCATGTTGAGCACTGGAATACATAAAAACGTAAAATATTCTAGACGAATTTTAATCACGCCCCAGCGCACCACGAGCGTCTGGGTTGGAGATTAAAGCCGAAATTCTTTCTTAAACTTACTAATACTTATTTTACTAACTGCAAGGGCAAATTTATTAAATTCTACGTTTAATTTCACGACGAACAAACTCCGTCGTTAAATGTGTAGTTGCGAAAAAACCTAAAACATTCTCGACGATCTTGAAGTTAAATAGCAAATATGTATAAAAGTTATAGTTGAAATAATCCCTTCGTTAAAGTAATAAACATATTTGAATTAATGAATGCAAATAAAAGTAAATTTATCAATTAATTTTGTAGATTTCATTTCACCCCTTCTTTGTATCCATACAAAATAGTGATAATTCAATAAAAATGATTCAATTTTATTCATAAAAGTATGCAAACATTTCATCAATGTTTTGTTATGACGTTGTCACGTTAAACTATAGTCCGTAAAGCGACATTACAGATAACCAATTTTTTTTTACCATTGATATTAACAATTTGAAATTCGTGTAAATATGTATCATATTTTGTTGGCAGTTTTTCGAACAAATTTATTTTTACCCCTAATGTTTTAAATTTTGTTAATAAGCAGCATAATAATACTATTTATTTTTCTGAGTCACTTTATCGATTCATAGTCTGGGAGCATGTGTCACTTAAAGGTGTTTGCCCTAAAGGCGTTAGCCTTAATGATGTTTGCCCTAATGGTGTTCGCCCTAACGACGTTTGTCTTGTTAGTGTTGCTCTAAATATGTCTGCTTTGAAAGTGTTTACCCTATAGGCTATAGGTGTTTGTCGGACAAGTTTTTTTTTATTTGCTTAGCCCAAAATCACAAAAAAGCCACGAAAAAATTTTTTTTTAGTAATTATAAATCCCGTTTTTATTTTAATTATTAAAACAATGACCACTTAGAAGCATTAAATATTAGTGTTGGCAAGTTCTAAGAAGGTTTCTTATTTGTATTTTAAGAAAAACTCATTTTGATACTATATATATTATTTTTGCCTGGGAACCTAGAACGAAATCTTCTCCTGTTGAACTTTTTACGAAAAAAATGCAGGCCTACCTAAACCATGCTTCGTGCTGTAATCAGGATATAATTTATTTAATGTCATATCGTTTTTAAAATATTAATTTTCATTTAAATTTAATCTTGTAATTACAAGAAAAACGGGGCATAGAAAATTTAGTAAATATCTATTATTTTTAATGTTACTTCAAATACATTGTCAAACGGTTTTATTTTATGAAACTTAACTGTGCTTATGTATTCAAGTATTGCGCAAATTTATGTAATAAGATGTGAGTGGTAAAATAGGCTTTACAGAAATTAATTTTTTCTCTTTGGTTAGCAGCATTTCCAAATTTTGCAGTTTTTATTTTATGTAATGGTATCTTACCATCCACAACATTTTATCTAACGCAAATACTGAAACGTTGTAATAAAATTTTTGTTTCATAAATGCTTAAAAACTTAAATAAATATCACGTTTATATATCGTCTCACTCGTTACTAAGTTCAAAGAATTGAAATTTATTAAGTATTAATGTATATACAAGCCTTTGTGCATAGATTTAAAGCCAATATTATGTAAAAAAATTCTTATTTTTCGTTTCGGTGTATATATATATCCAAATTAAAATATTAATTACCTCTTTTAAAATGGTTATATTAATTTTAATGTAAATTATTACATACTCTTGACTTCCGGTTTCATTAATTTTAGTTGTCATAGTAGTCTTAATAAATATAAAACTTCCTATTTTTACATAAAAGTATTTTTTTTAAATTCGTGTAGCACTCATCATTAAGTTGAATGTTAATTACGTGCATAAAATTACTTCATTAAACTATTCTTTTTTGTAATAAAACTCTACCCTTTCGTAATTTTTATATTTAATATTGTAATATATTTTTGTAAACAAAGAAAAATCTTGATTTTATTGTTTCGGGGCACAATTATTGTTTCTACTTAGGGTATACTTTAAATATCATGTTTTATCAACATCAGTGATAAGATATAAAAGTATAACAACCATAAACATATATTTTTTTAGTTTTTATTACTTTTGCCTGTAATTACCACATGACACTTACGTTCATATAAGCTATTGGCTTGTATAAATCAAAATCAAAATTCTTTCACTTTTTTTAGGAATGTAAATGCTAAATGTTAATTCATAGAAAATATAATTTCTTATGAGTTGGGCATTCTAAATATCTTACAGCTCACGCAAGTTTTAATAAACAAGTTTTGTTACGGACAAAACTAAAAAGAAGATTGATTATATTTTTCAAACTTAATATTGTTGTTCCACTAAATTATCTTCTAAAATATTTCATTCCCCAAAAAAATAGCCTCTGTTAAACCCACAAAGGCTCAAATAAAAATAATGTAAATGACATAGACTACAACATGAATATTATGAATGTAATGAATGTTAAATAAATAATTTTCACTTTTAAGTTACATTAATATTCATTTTTAAAATTAAATGAACCTTTTTTCACAAAATATATATTTTTGCAATATTTTTCTTTAAATTATAAACAGTTTTATTTTCAAGCTACACTTCCAACAGACGCATCGTCAAAATTGTGTTTGACTACCAGATACGTAACAAAAAAGGTTCGTATATTAATTTATTGAGATACTATTACTTTTTTAAAATTAAAAACCAAATGATATTTATTTACTATATGTTTAGTGTTTTATTTATACAGCGGTGTTTGAGATTGGCCCTTGTCTACCCGGGCACACACACGGTGCGCAGAGCTTCAGGAAAAACAACGCGATTTCAAAAATACTCAAGATATCCGAGTGGGGTCTGCTTACGAAAAACATTTAAGAGTTCGCCGAGGGCCGAAAAGTACTTTTGATTCCGAATTAGGTTTTTAAAATGTATTTTTAGAAGAGTTAAAATGGCTAAAACGCATGTTTTCAGAGTAATTTTTAGGCGTAAAACAACCGGTACATATTCTCGAAAACACTTAAGGGACTTGAATTACCCCTTTATCTTCATTTCTCCGCAATATAATGTTACGGTCACCGCTCAGATCTCACAGTTATCCTGTGACGACGAGAAGACTGCGCGCCAGTCCAGAGGAGACACCGCGCTGGAAGCACCAGCGAGCGTCGCGCTTATCATCCCGCCTCACTGACACACATACACCCCTGACGAGGCGGTTCCCTTGACGTTACACAGTGACGCATCGAGACTGCTGGCGGCTTCTGGAACCGAACTGACGACCTCGCCACCCGAGCGAGATGCGACCACGGCCACTGAAGGCCACTATTAGAAGTGTCCTGCTCAGCGTGAAGGCAGTGCCAGTCGCAGTTGTGTACTTGCAGATGTAGGAGTGAGGCACTACACACGAATCCTATTCTTAATAGGCATTTATTTAAACTTTTATCTTCTTGATATAAACCCCGAGGGATATGCAAAAAGGAATATCTTTTCCAAATTTGAATCTGTATAACATTATTAGCCACTACATTCTCTAAATTATTTTATTGTATTTTGGTTTAAGAGAATAATACTGTTATATATTTTTTATCATTATTTATATAGATTATATGATTACATATGATTAAAAGCGATTATAAATATACATTTCAGCAACATATATTTGCTTACGTAAATTTCCGTTAATCAAATCCGTTTTAAAGCCGGCCCGTATATAATTAATCCATTTTAAGCAGCACATTTATACTCGCTCCGGTGGCGGTGGTTCGATTACCACGCGTAGGAAGAATCACCAAGAAACCTATGCGGATTGTTCTGTTTATCTTTATATAGGATATTTTCTTCTTTCTGCTGTATTAGGTTCTTCCTTATATCCTAAACAGATTCATAGTCTTTATTTACAGGAACTTGCGAGCGATTCAACTCTTCCTCTCAATGTTGCATCATCTTCGCAAATACAATTACAATTATTTCTTGTCCCTTCTGCCATCAGATCTACTCAATGATTTTCCATTCTTGAATGCATTATACTCTTCCGGTCTTGTGAGTGTAACACTAGAATATCTTCAGGTCTTGTGCGTATAACTCTAGAATATGTTCCGGTTGTGGGTACTGGTGCTGTGTGGGGCAGGGGGATACATACAGGAGGTCCAGCGGGGATGTGCGTGGTCGCAGCCACCCTCGCAATCTGCCGCGCTTCCGCCGGCCACATGCCGCCGCACGGAGCCACACGGAGCCACACGGAGCCACACGGAGCCACATGTCGCCCCGGCTGTGTCCGGCCAGGCTCCCACGGCCATCTGACCGCCGTCACGGCTCGCCGCCGCGCGCCCAGGCGCCTGCAACCCGCACTGCACTGCGCGCTTCCCACCCCCCCACCCCTGTCCCATCCCCTCGCAACCGAGCCAACAACACTTCATGTTCGCGTGATTATTTTACAGCTACGTACATTTTTAGATTTTGCTCTTGTTTGTATATTGACAACCAGTGACTTGGAAACTTAAGAATTGACATTCGACTTTAACTTTCAAATATTCATTGCATGAAAACTGTTTTTACGACAGAAAAATTAATAGGTGTATTTTTTATACCTGTCATACGCAGAACATAAAAAAGGCTGAAAACTTTTTTAAAATGTTAAAAAAAATTGCTTTAAAATTGTTATTTTTTAAACATTTAATATATTCGGAATGGAGTTATTTCAAAATAAATAAATATATATTGCGATTTTTGCTTAAACAAAATTAATTCAGCTTTAAACCTAAACATTAAGGCACAAATAAAACCATTTTTCAACACTCAAAATATTACATGGTTAAATAAATGTATTATATAAGAAAGAATTAAATTTTTTTGGATTTATAAATAACTCATGTAACTGTTACAAGGACCAGCGGCGATGCAGGCCGGTCAGTCCGCACGCTAGCCTGTGGGTGGGGCGTGATACAGGTAGCGTCTTTCCCTCCATTACTGCTACAAACCTAAACCGATTACCAGCGGGTAAATTAAGATAAAGGTGCATTGCAAGTCCCTTAAGTGCTTTCAAGAATCTGTAATGGTTGTTTTACGCCTAAAAATTACTCTGAAAACATGCGTTTTAGCCATTTCAACTCTTCTAAAAATACAGTTTAAAAACCTAATCCGAAATCAAAAGTACTTATCGGCCCTCATCTAACTCTTAAATGCTTTTCGTAAGCAGACTCCACTCGGATATCTTGAGTAGTTTTGAAATAGCGTTGTTTTTCCTGAAGCTCTGCGCACCGTGTGTGAAAATGTTTTATGACATTTAAGAGTTTTAATTTTGGATTCCATATCAGAATAGCACAATTTTTTTTAAAATTAAAATAATAGCAAATATTTCTCATACTATAATCTTTTAATTTTTATAATTAACCGATTAAAATTTTCCAATCACAAACTACTAACTAAAGACAAATTAATTAAAAATGAGCGCAATAGAATTAAATGAAAAAAATATTAATATAGAGTTTTACATTTGCACAACTTAAATTTTATATTAATTTTTAAGAAAACGATCTGAAGGCAAATTTGTATAAAAATATCTTTAAAAGTTCATTCTCAATGATACTAGAAGTGCTCACCGAGCTTTGAAATACAGAATTAGCAATTCTTCCAATCATATGTATGCTCCAAAAAATAAACTGCAATTAGTTATTAAAATATTGAAAAATTTTCTTCAATGTGTTTCTCAGATATGATCTTTTGTCTTTATTCCTGGGAAACATGAAGGAATTTAGTAAATATTTTAGTTTTAAAAATTTCTCAATGAAAAAACATTTGTGGAACAACTTGACTACTAATGAGATTTACTTAAGGAATAAACTTCGTAATGAGTAATAAATTTGGAAGTAGAAATGCGAAAAAATAATTATTTGAAGGAAACGCAATTTTTAAAAAAAATTATCAAATAATATTAAATATTAATAAACAATTAAATAACATTCATTACATTTTAATTGTTTTAATTTTGTAATGATTTTTTTTTAAATATTATTAAAACGGTTATGTATGTTCCGGAAACAATCTACTTTGCCGAATGTAATTTGATTTTTGAAGAGCACTTGCTGAACTTGATAATCAGACACTTTAAGTGAATCGTTACAAGTGATGGTGGATTTGTGTAAGAGCTGCCGTATAAAAAATATGTATAATGATCTGCGGAAAAGACACAGATTTTTAAACAAACATGGCTCGATATTTTAGTGGTTTCCGATTCACATGAACCCAAAACAAAAAAAAATGTTTAATGACCGAAATATTAAATAATACATGGCTATTACTCTCAGTTTGTAAACCAAGCTGACTGGCGATAGAGCCTGGCGGGGCCGGGCTGGCAAGGAGCAGAGCAGAGAGCAGGCAGGTCGTGGGAAGCCCTCCGCGCAGGCACAAAGCACCGGAAGAAGGCAGCACTGCGCTGTAAGGAGACACGGCCGCTGTGCGCTGTGCCACTCGCAGCTCATTGAGTGCGGGCCCGCCCACAGCACAGACCTGCAAGCCACCTGCATGCCACCTGCACCGATCCGCTCCCTGCAGCCCACAGCAGTTCCCTCTGAGTCCACCCGGCTCGTTTGATTTCTACATTTTCTTTTCAAGTCTTTTATTTAACAATTTTTGATATATATTTTTAAATTGTTATAAAAGTATAAAACTGTATTTATTCAGACTATTATTAAAGCTGAAAAAAACGGGGGTTGTCTATAAAGTCGGTTTACGGACGATAATTTTACGTGATAACGTCATAAGAAAACATTGATGAAAAATTGCATACTTACTTTTTAATTTTTTCAAATATTATTTACAATTTTTTTGCAAATTTAAATTTAAATTTTTTGTTTAAATATTATAATCGCGGACAATTAGTTAAAAAGCCCGCCTTAACCTGTTTGATGTGATAGAAGATTTTCCTCGCACGGTGGTTGGCCGGTTCTTCCACGCTCGGCTCAGGTGGAACGTGAAAATTTTTCGTGCGTGCAGCCGGCGTTCATCGATTTATAATATGTTATCACGTCAAAAATAAATGCAGTGCTAAAAACCAATTATTATTTCATAGGAGAAACTATTTGTAGCAAACAGCCACTAGATAAGAAGGTATTTATTCCATTAAATAATCTATACTCAAACAGAGCCAAAATTTTTTTTTATAAATGATAAAAATTGTTTTCTAAAATGGTTGAAACCAAAACGGTGAATTCAAGTCTCCTTAAAAGTACAAGTTGAATTTTATCACATGATGTTTTTGATTAAATAAAATAAGAAAACGTAATTATAAAATTATATTTAAAATTTTACTGAAATAAAATACGACGTTTCATTTACACAACACAAAAAAATAAAATTTCATTACAAAGGAATGTCTTGAACTGTTGTGGTCTATGGCTTATATCTGGAAACAACACACAGAAACAAGGACAGCACTTATTGCAGAAATCGTTCATTGAAAAGAGAGAGTGTATTCCCATTAAATGCACACTGCAGACTTATGATGGGACACGCTACAGAAGGAGCACCTCTCTTGTGATTCCTGTTCATTAAAATAATTCTCTTACGTAATATCATAACCAATTACTCTTTTGTAACGATGTCCATGATCTAAAAATTAATAACTGCGAAACAAGTAATCGTTTGACTATTAGGTCCTGGCAGTTTTGATACAGTAAAATTGATCTACGTAATGTGACAATAATTTTACTCTAGAAACCATATTTTAAACCTCATAAACCAGTATCAAAAATATAATCAAAACGCGCATATTATCTTATGTGTGTTTGTCTCTTAGCAATGCCGTGTGTACGTGTGTGTGTGAATCTAAACCACGATACAAATTAATGAAGTGGTGTTTTTTATATTTAAATGGACTACTTCTATAGCACACTTGAAAGTGATTAAAATAAGTTATATATTGTTACTATATCAGATAAATTAAATTCATGACCCAACTTATGTTACTGGTAAATAAATTTATGCACGTAAATGATGCACGCTTATAATATTATTTTTATAACAGTTACAAAAGCAATGGCAAGAGTACAGTGATATTAAGCATTGGCCACAAACCATTCCATATTAATTACGAAATATGAAACAACATACTTTCTTGAACATAAAAGTGTCTTATAAAGTGTTAAGACATGCATGGGTTTAATATTTAACAGACGTCCCACGACAAGCTGAAATGTGCACTTCCGAAAAGCTCTCAAACGGCGTGCACTGACGAGTTGCAGACACAACGCGAGGTGGTGTCAGAGCATGTTTCCCTTCACTCTCTCCGCCTGTTAGTGAGTCACAGTGTGTGACGGCAAGACGACAGAACCCAGCTTCAAGACATCTAAAGAAGACTGGGAGAGGACCAGTATCCTAGACCGGAAGATATTCTAGAGTTATATGCACAAGACCGGAAGAGTATAAAGCATTCAAGATTGGAAGATCATTAAGTAGATCTGATGGCAGAAGGGACAAGAAATTGTAATAGTATTTGCGAAGCTGATGTAATATTCAGAGGAAGAGTTGGATCGCTCACAAGTTCTTGTAATTAAAGAATATGAATCTTTTTAGGACATAAGGAAGTAGCTACCAAATGCGGCAGAAAGAAGAAAAGATCCTACATAAAGATAAACAGAACATCCTGCATGGGTTTCTTAGTGGTTCTTCCTGCGCGTGGTAATCGAACCAACGGATCAAGTATAAATGTGTTGTTTAAAATGGAATATATGCTGACCGGCTTTAAAACGGATTTGATTAACGGAAATTTACATAAGCAAATATATGTTGCTGAAATATATATAAAGTATATAATCGCATTTAATCATATATAATCATATAATATATATAAATAAATATAAAATATATATAAAGGAGTTATACCCTTAAACCAAAATAAAATAATTAAGAGAATATAATGGCTAATAATGTTATACAGAATCAAATTTGGAAAAAAAATTCCTTCTTGCATACCCCTCGGGGTCTATAAGAGAAGAGAACAAAGGTTTGAATAAATGCCTATTAAGAATAGGATTAGTGTGTGACAGCAGTGGACCTGGCTTCTGAGGAGACGGAGTCTCTGACCCAGCCTCAGGTATCCTCAATGGCCGGGAGGGGACAAGAAATAATGGTCAAAGGGCTGAATGTAAAGACAACGGCAGACGCTATATAAGTTTTTCGGGGGGGGGGGGGAGGGTTAGACTGCTGGGTCCCAAAAGCCCGTCTCTTGTGACGAGATGATGGCCAATGGAAGGGAGAGAACTGCGTGCGCCGCGCTCGGGCCTTCTCGGCTGTGAGCCGCCTCAGCCGGGACACGTTTTCCTTACCCTAGCTTGACTCGCCGACTGCCCCTGAAGCGCGCTGGGATTGGTCGCGGCTCGGGTGGGGAGGGGGGAGGGATGATGGTTGGGGGGGGGGAGGTTTTGGCAGCTCGGGTGACCGAGAAGGATGGGAGTCGCACCATTGCCAAGTCTCACAATGTTAATGGTTGTTTTGATCTGGGAAGGGGAAGAGTAAGAAGGATGTCACCATGGCAGGCTTGGGAAAAAAATACAAATTAACACATAGGCGTGGACGTGCGGCGTGTACTGCAGCAGATTATGAAATACACTTATAAAAGATTATTTATGAAAGTTCCGACGGTAAAAATTCGAAATTGTTTACAATAAAGTGAACCTGAAGGAATTAGATCTATTTTCAGAACTGAAATACTTAATGTGATAGATAGTAGGAGTAAGAAATGCGATTTTTATGTTGAAGAGATTCCCAAGAGATAGATTGGGTTGTTGCGAATTTCAAAAATAAAAAAAATAATTTGCATATATTTCAGATTTGTGTATGTTATCTTTCGTTTCATTTTAACATAGCTTTTAAAATAATTAGTTGTTATTTGATCTATATAGTACTAGCTAGGGCTGGCATGCGTTGCAATGCTAATACAGATATTTTTGTAATTCGTTTGAAGTAGGTCCACATATACAAAGCATCCCTCTAACTCTCTAATTCTCTATCCCTCTCTATCTTTCTACATAAATCTCTATTTCTCTATTTACATAGATAAAGCTGTCTACCTCGCTCTATCTCTATTTCTCTTTAGCTCTCTCTATCTCTCTATATACATTTTTATGTATCTAAAGCTCCCTCTATATCTGTCTACCACTCCCGTCTATACAACCATACGTATAACTCTACTCTATAAACACATCCATATCACTGTATACATTTCTCTATATAGCTCTGTAACTTATAGGATATATCCTTATCTATCCTTCTATCTCATCCTCTACGCCTCTCTATCTCCATCTTTCTCTCTATATCTCTTTATACCTCTTTATCTCTCGCTATCTCTCTATCTTTATATATTCCTCTTTTATATTTTATTAATTTCAATCCTGTCATGTGTTCGCATTCATACACAGAAAACACACATACTGCCGCTAAACTACATGAAATTCACACATTTTTTAAAACGATTCACGCGCAACTATTCTAAAGTGGTTGTACTAATTCAGAAACCTTCGCAGGCATGCGTATATCAACTCTCAAAAGTTTAATCTCAATCACGTGACTGGTTTAGGAACACATAAGGGACACATACTAAACATTCATTTTTATGTGTATGGATTAGCCTTTATACAAATACGATTTGTTTTGCTAGCCAGTTGCTAACCAGTTGACTCTAACATGAGAACATAGACACCGACTCCATCGACTAATATCTCTATGGATACGACTCGCGCACTAGCTGTTGTATGTTTACTCGCCTAGACAGCAGCCTCCCTCTGTTTCAAGAGTCCATTGTGGAAAGTTTCATTGGAATCGGATGAATGGTTTGGCAACGCATAAGAGCCAAAGAAACAAACATTGAAATATATATAAAGTGTTAATTACATTTTATGTTTCAATGTAAAAATTTAAAAAAAAAACAAATATTACATGCATTTTCATGAAAAAAAAACATTGACAACGAAAATCATTATCCTATACGCATATAGAATTTTCCAGTTCAATTTGCCTTGCTAGATGACAATCATAAATGTTGCCTTTAAAAGACATTACTTTACAGTGGATATCAATACAAATTCCCTTCTAACTACTCATTTAAATGGTTGCCGCCATGTAATCCTTACTAATATTATAAATGTAAATGTGAGTTTTTTTTTTGTTATTCTTTCACGCGGAAACTATTCAACCGATCATCATGAAATTTCGTGCGCATATTTTCAAAGGTATAGGACACTTTAAATATATATATATATATATATATATATATATAAAGGTTTTTTCCCGAAGGGCAAAAAAAATGATATTTGTATGTATGAACGTCCAACTGAGAGTTTGAGTAATTTGAATGAAATGTAACGCCATCCGGCGTTTAAATAAGTAAATTAAATAATTCGCCAAACTATTACTGTAGGTAATACGGGCGGTTAATTCACTATTCAAATTTATTTTTCTGTCATCGCCAAGCAATACTTAAACTGTATAATATTTTAGGTTAGGTGTTTGTTTATTTTTTTTTTTGGTGATGGTGTTTTGGACGTTGATGCTGAAGGTTATATTTTACTTTCAAGAGAATTTTGTAATTTAGTAGAAAATTATGTGGATCTTATTACTCAAGATTTCCCGGTCTTGCATCAAAATTAGAATAGTGATCAGTGGTTGTGCGCAAGAGCAATATTGGCACCAACAAATTGTATCGTTAATAAAATCAACATTTATTTTTTAAAAGAGGTGCAAGGGGAACTGAAGGAGTATTTATCAGTAAACACAATCATGGATACAGAACAAAGCACTTCATATCCTGTGGAGTTTATTGAACTTTCGGGTGTACCCTCAAATAAACTTCGAATGAAACTAAATGTACAAGTTATGTATGCAAAATCTAGATGCTCCTCTACTATGTAATGGAACGAAGCTTCGAATCATACAATTGGGGCAGAATTTACTTGATGCCACTATTTTAACAGGTGTTGGTAAAGGGGAAATGTGTTATCATACATCGAATTCCAATCATCCCCACTGACCTACCGTTCCAATTCAAAATAATTCAGTTTCCCGTCAGGGTTAGTTGTGCTGTTACCATCAAAAAAACGCATGTACCAGGGGTGCATTTGGAAAAGTCATGCTTTTCCCATGGCCAACTATATGTAGCCTGTTCGCGTGTGTCCAGTGCCCGAAATCTACACATATTTGCACCAAACAGGAAAAAAATAACATATAACATGGTATCCAGGAGAATCCTAGAATAATACTATAATTTAATCTTTTTTTTTAAGAAAAATTAATTTATTATACGTTAATACTTTGAACTTTTGAAAATGTTAGTACTCAAAATTATTTATATTTTGTAATAGTGAAATATATTTCAATAAAGCATGTTTTCAGGTTTTTAAGCTAAATTGTATGTTAGAATTTTTAAATACCGATGATCCCAGTAACGTAATAAATAATACCAATTACCATATTATTTTCTTTTCCTCACAATTATTTTTGATACTTATTTAAGGACATCAACGCGAGCAAAGCCGCGGGTAAAAGCTAGTGTTTATATAATTTGTATACATTATACATAAACACACACATTAAACCTCATATGTCATTCCAAATCTTCAATCACAACTAAAAATTCATCACATTTAGGCTATAAAATCGTATAGGTACATGGAGTGTAGCATTACAAAATTAAGTATACCAAATAAATTAAACGCATTTGAAGAAATACCAACTACACGGACCGTCATCAAACCAATCTTTTATTTTAAAGTAAAAAAAATCATTAGAAATAATTATGAACTGCCAACCGCTGTTTCAAATACGAGATCGATATTTTTAATGTAAAAATTAAGTTAGATACTGAACCCATACGTTCTAAATAAACAAGCAAATTCTATGAAGTAGACAACTTACATTATGCTTGACTTCCTCTGTGTAGAAACTGTGGCGTTTTGGTTTACAAGCAAAAAAATATACAGAGTAGATAGGTTTTGGTTCATCTTGGGACAGGGGGTCAGGGGTCGGGATTGGGATTGTGCCCACCATCTTGGATTGTGACGTCACGGCGGCCATCTTGGACGGCCGTGACCTTGACCTTTGACCTTGACCTTGTTGCTCAAACTAGGCTACAGAAGTAGCAACTGGCCAGAAATGTAGCTGATGCCTGGTTGCCCGCGAGTGCAGGGTGGGTGTGGCATGGCGTGTGCTGACGAGTGTGTTGGCGTGTTTCAGGTCGCATCCTGTACGACGTGCCGTGCCGTGTTTCAGGTCGCATCCTGTACGACGTGCCGTGCCGAGTGTGCCAGGACCACTCCTCGGGGAAGCACTACGGCATATTCGCCTGTGACGGGTAAGCAGTTGCAGCTCGGGCATGTGCTTTCACCTACAACACACGCATACCTCAGCGAGTTAGAACCCCTGTGATCACCATTTGTAGAAACCTTGTTGGTGATAAACAAATACTAAGGGAGTGCATCACATGGTGTTCTAAATTCCGATAACAATCAGCCCATGCCTCGAAAGATCCGCGCAACCCTTTTGCACTTTTAGCATTTCTGTTTTAGCATTAAGGGCGGTATTCAAACAATTTCGGGTAAGTCAGCAATTAGGCACTGCCTTGTAGGGGTACAACCGTAACCTAATTCGCTGGCCGTATTCCATAACGTATCCAAACCGAATCCCAGTAAGTTAAGAGTTCGGCAATCGTTTGAATAAACGGTTCTCTGCGCGAGGCTCCAACGCATTCTGACGGACGTTTTCGCATCCATGCATACAATTGTTACGGCCAAAATCCAAGAGATGGCAGCACTGTTGCACACAAATGTAATTGCTTTTCTAATTTTCTCAAGTACATTTTAAATTGCGAGTATTTATTATTATGACCATTAAAGTGTACAAAATGTGTTCCAATATAGTTTCGCTACCGTATAGTTTCATTTGGCACACCAAAAAGCTTCGTATTTTGCCCGATGCTCACGAAAGTTACTATATAAGAGTCAATGGCGCCAGATGCGGGTCCGCCATGTGGACGAAATCGACGAATAAATGAGCTTGCATGCGCAGAAGTTTGGGCAGCAAATATGTCATGGATAGGACACCAAAATCCGTTCCCTAAAAATAAATGAGAGTATGGTGATTGGCACTCTAGCAGTTTAATGTTACATCAATATGGCAATAGCGCATTCGAGCAGACGGCAGGTGTTCTATGTGACAATAGAGCTCCTTGTATTGATTACTCAAAACAAGATTATGGCCGCACCCTCTAGCAGACGAAGTATGCTAACTAGTTCTCTTGGTAGCACTTTTCGTTATGGTTACTATCTTGAATTCTAATGTCACATCAGCCATCTTGTATCTGATGTCACAACCACTTTTAAAACTCTTAAAATTAAAAAAAAAATAGTCTGAATGTGTATGTTATTTTGTATACAACTTAATAATTCTCAATCGGTTAAAAGTCTCGATTGCCGTGCGGTCATCCATACCAACCCAGAAGTCCGAGTTACCATGGTTTAATTCACCATTCTTCCAATTTATTTTGTATAAAAAATTAAATTTATTATGCTGATAAGGACTACAACAAAATTGGTAGTTAATGGAACATCGACCTTATGTGCATGAGACAGAGCGATCCTGGCGCTCTCTAGGAACAAACAGCAAAAACAAAGATAGTGATATGCCTCCAGCAGAACAAAAAAAAAAAACAAAATGATGGAAGTTATGTCATTCAAGACGGCAGCCTTCAGCAGACGAAAACAATATGGCGGACTTAATGTCAGAGACTAAAAATAGTGATTGTGACATCAGATAAAAGATGGCTGATGTGACATTAGAATTCAGGATGGCGACCATAACGAATAGTGAAATGATAACATCATACACATCAAAAATGGCGGCCGTAATCAAAATAGAAACATTCGGGAATGGGATATTCAATTTATATATAGTGTAATTAAGGTAGCGGCTGAGGTCAACATCAAAGGTGAAAGTTCAATGTCATACAAGATGGCTGCCATTAAGTCTCAAATCAAGATGGTGGTCAGTTCCACGCTTGTCGCTTCGACTCCAGTTTCACAACCGGCCAATATAGCATGGTTCAAAAGCTATAGTGTCATTGACGGCGTATATGTGTGGGTACGGTGGCATTTAGTTAACTAAAATCAACACTGCTTGACATCATAATATGAAAGGCAATTGTGCAAAGATACCATTGCGGAAAATGATACTTTGCGAAAATTGTGGTTTTTCAGTTTCGACGAAGTGAATAATTAAAAAACACCTGCGAATGTACACTTTTTTTTGTCTGGTAAGGAAAAGTCTGTATTTGGACCAAATTTAGACATCTGCATTGCCTGAATTAAAATTAAATATGATTTCAGCATCGAAGAAACGGCACTAAGATACAGTACTGCAGGAAGATAATGATAACAAGTTTCCTAAGACGACTCATGAAATTTCTAATCTGCATACAGAAATATTTGATGGATTTTATGTTATTGAAGATGAAGGATTAAACATTATTAATTGAAACCGTGGCAACAGAAACAATGGCTTTCCAGAAAATGAGAAAATATAGAAGAATATGAAGCTACCTAAACAGAATATTGTGATGATGGCACAAAACGATGGAAACGATGTGTTAAACTAAATTACAATTATCAAGCTTATTATGATCTCTAGGACGATGACGATATTGACTTTGAGGCCGGTGTTAAAATGGAAGACATCAGATATCTTAAAAATACATATAATAAGCGTACAAGGAAGATAACAGCAGTATAAGAGATTGATTACACGACATGGGAAGATCCTAATGTATTAGTTAACAGATTAAGACTTATACTTTGGAACATGACCTTTTGTGCGTAAGACAGACCGAAGCTGACACTCTCCAGGAACAAACAGCAGAAACAAAGATGGCTGTATCCAAGATGGTGACCTCTAGAAAAACAAAAAAACAAAAAACACGACGGCGGTAATGATGTTATCTCATATGGTGACCTCCACAGTGACGGACGCGACGTCAGCATTGAAGAAAGTAACTGTTATGTTATAATCCGAAAAGGCGGAACGTTCTACGGTTCTACCATAACTGAAATTGCAACGATATTGAATGGGACATTCGTTTACAAGATGGCTGAATTCAATATGGTGGAAACCAAGATTTCGGAATATAAGATGGTGGAATCCGATATTGCTACTGAGGTCAGCGTCAAGGTCAGGATCAGGTCAATGTCACCCAAAATGGCCGCCCTGAAATCACAATACATGATGGTGGCCACAATCCACCATATACTCACTCTACACTGGCGCCGGAAACACTATTATATACTACTGTCACTGTCAAGGTCATTCTAGATGGTCTCCGTGACGTGACAGTCCAAAATGTCAGCTGGTCATTGACCCGCACCTCGCACCAGACCCCGGAACCTTTCTTTATTCCCTAACCTTACTAAAACTAATTGTATTTGTTTGGGAGGTGTCTGGGTTAGGCAAGACTCCTAAATGTCTCAGGTGAGCAGTAAGGATGCTAGAGTGTGCAGTGAGTGCTGGAGTGTGCAGTGAGGTGTTGGAGTGTGTAGTGAGGTGTTGGAGTGTGTAGTGAGGTGCTGGACTGTGTAGTGAGGTGCTGGAGTGTGCAGTGAGGTGCTGGAGTGTGCAGTGAGGATCCTGGAGTGTGCAGTGAGGATGCTGTAGTGTGCAGTGAAGTGCTGGAGTGTGCAGTGAGGTGCTGGAGTGTGCAGTGAGGATGCTGTAGTGTGCAGTGAAGTGCTGGAGTGTGAAGTGAGGTGCTGGAGTGTGTAGTGAGGTGCTGGAGTGTTCAGTGAGGTGTTGGAGTGTGCAGTGAAGTGCTGGAGTGTGCAGTGAGGTGCTGGAGTGTGCAGTGAGGTGCTGGAGTGTGCAGTGAGGTGCTGGAGTGTGTAGTGAGAATGCTGGAGTGTGCAGTGAAGTGCTGGAGTGTGCAGTGAGGTGCTGCAGTGGTCAGTGAGGTGCTGGAGTGTGCAGTGAGGTGCTGGAGTGTTCAGTGAGGTGCTGGAGTGTGCAGTGAGGTGCTGGAGTGTTCAGTGAGGTGCTGGAGTGTGCAGTGAGGTGCTGGAGTGTGCAGTGAGGATGCTGGAGTGTGCAGTGAGGTGCTGGAGTGTGCAGTGAGGTGATGGAGTGTGCAGTGAGGATGCTGGAGTGTGCAGTGAGGATGCTGGAGTGTGCAGTGAGGTGCTGGAGTGTGCAGTGAGGTGCTGGAGTGTGCAGTGAGGTGCTGGAGTGTGCAGTGAGGTGCTGGAGTGTGCAGTGAGGTACTGGAGTGTTCAGTGAGGTGCTGGAGTGTGCAGTGAGGTGCTGGAATGTGCAGGGAGGATGCTGGAGTGTGCAGTGAGGTGCTGCAGTGTGCAGTGAGGTGCTGGAGTGTGCAGTGAGGTGCTGGAATGTGCAGTGAGGAGCTGGAGTGTGCAGCGAGGATGCTGGAATGTGCAGTGAAGTGCTGGAGTGTGCAGTGAGGTGCTGGAGTGTGCAGTGAGGATGCTGGAGTGTGCAGTGAAGTGCTGGAGTATGCAGTGAGGTGCTGGAGTGTTCAGTGAGGTGCTGGAGTGTGCAGTGAGGTTCTGGAGTGTGCAGTGAGGATGCTGGAGTGTGCAGTGAGGTTCTGGAGTGTGCAGCGAGGATGCTGGAGTGTGCAGTGAGGTGCTGGAGTGTGCAGTGAGGTGCTGGAGTGTGCAGTGAGGATGCTGGACTGTGCAGTAAGGTACTGGAGTGTGCAGTGAGAATGTTGGAGTGTGCAGTGTGGTGCGGGAGTGTGCAATGAGGTGCTGGAATGTGCAGTGAGGTGCTGGAGTGTGCAGTGAGGTGCTGGAGTGTGCAGTGAGGTGCGGGAGTGTGCAATGAGGTGCTGGAGTGTGTAGTGAGGATGCTGGAGTGTGTAGTGACGATACTGGAGTGTGCAGTGAGGTGCTGGGATTTGCAGTGAGGTGCTGGAGTGTGCAGTGAGGTGCTGGAGTGTGCAGTGAGGTGCTGGAGTGTGTGTCCCGCAGGTGTGCTGGCTTCTTCAAGCGGTCGATCCGCCGCGCGCGGCAGTATGTCTGCAAGGCGAAGAGCGCGGGGCGCTGTGTGGTCGACAAGACTCACAGGAACCAGTGCCGCGCCTGTCGCCTCAACAAGTGCATCGAGGCGGGCATGAACAAGGACGGTGAGTCTCCTGCCCCTGGTTTACTTTCCCATGTGCTTTAAATGACGTGTTTGCTGTCGTTTTATTTCTGTTTTCTTAATACAGTCTTGAACCTCTTGATAACATCAAAGTGACTGATGTAACCAAGACTTTCAGTAAGAATAATAATAATAATAATAGTGTGTTTTAAAAATTATAAAAAATTATGTTTTATAATGAAACATATATTTTTTTTACTTAGAAAGATTTTCATATTGAAAAGATTATAGAAGCAATTAATAATATTTAATTCTTGAAAAAATATTTTATATTTATCTTCCTTTAAGTGTGGCCTTGTACCGAACAGGTTTTTGTTTAGTATAATGCCCAAAAAAAATTGAAATTTAATAATTTTGTGGACACTGATAACTAAGAAATCGCGTTTGACTATTTTATATTAATGGTATTTTTAAAGTGTTTGTTATTAATTTTAGGTTAATAAAAATATTCACTAGCATTTTTTAATTTCTTTCATACTTTTCGATAAGTAGGCCTACACATCCTGCTCCAGATAAAGTTAAATTTAAAATAAATTTTGGTCTGATAAACATAAAAAGTGGATAGTTTCATTTCAAATAACGATTGCCACAACCGACAATGCCTGTCCGTGTCTGCTAATATAAATACAAATCGCTCGCATGCGCGGTATTTTCAGCACATCCGTTAGACCAGATGCTTTCATGGACGCGCATAAGACAGCTTTTTGCCGGAGAACATTCGGTCTGAAAAAATGTCAAGTCCAAGTGCCACTTTATTCAAAATCCCTCCTACTTGCTGTTTGTCGTTGTTAAAACGTATTTTGTATTTTACTCTAAATGGATACATTTGGCTTTATATCGCTACATATGGTCCCAATGACTCCTACTGGCTACATATGTCTTCATTGGCTCCAACTAATTACATTTGGTTCCAACAAATGGCTACTACAATAGCTGCAATGAATATCGACCAAGTGTCTCCGAACAACAGGATCTAGAGCAGTTATACCTAATATACGTACATTCAGCCATTATCTAGATAGCAATCATATCGTTTTGTACAATTAATCGCCGACATAGCATTATGCCATTTACATGTGACTATAGTTTCAGATATTCGGTTGCCTACTTGACGTCACACAGCCATTCAAAACATGAAATATCTTTGCTATTTTCTTAGAAAACGTTCGTAAATCTCTGTTATTATCTTTATAATAATATTTATAAATCATTATGAATATTCGTTATCATCATCGTGAATCTTCGTAGTTATCTGTCATAAATTGCCAAGTGTCTTTGTTGTCATCTTTATAAAACGTCAGCAATTACCAGCTAATATGTTTAAATCGTTCCACTTTTTTAAAGTGAAGCGTCATTCTCACATCGTGGGTAGAAGTGCTTGCATAAGGCTTACGATGATGATCAATTGAATTTATTCGACTGATACATCTATGGCTTTGGACACAAATAAATTATTTTTGGTAATAAACCACAATACACACAATTCTCTCATGGAACACTCCTTGCTGCAGGAAACATACCAGTGACTTTACGATACTACTGACTGCAGACAGTAGTAACGTCATCTTGACCCCGGCCTCCATCTTGGACTCATAACTCTAGAGTTCCACCATTTATTTTTTTAGAACCTTCCACCATTTTAAATTGTGATGACACTTCCTTCATTTTATTTTCCAGAATGTTCTGCCAGTTAGAATTATGACGTCACATACACTATTATGAAAACACGTAATTTTATAAAAAAAAATCGGAAAAATAGAAAGTTAAAAATATCATTTAAAACAATTTTAATAACATTTTGGTAATAAACTCACCTTTATAATAAAGCTTGGAGTCCTCGGTTCAAACTTGGTGAGAGGAAAAAAAATTGCCCCCCCCCCCCCCCCCCCCAAATATCAAGGAATATATACATAACCAATATGACGTCATGAATGTTATTGATTCCGCCATTTTGTTTTCGTCTGCTAGAAACAACTCCTTCTATATTTGTTTATTTTTTACCTACTACAGTGCAATAGCGTTGATCACCAGACCGTTGTAGCATCCGCCATATTGTCAACCATCCTGGCAGCTATCTTGAACGTATGTAAATATTAACTTAAAAAATTCCGAAAGTTATAAAGAATCACTTTTTAATATAATGCACGATTCGATTTTTTTTCCAGCCCGTGGTTCTACCCTTGGTCGATGCATAACAGGTAGTTTAAGGTTAAAATTCTTTTTTAATTAAATATCTTGAGTGTTCCCAAATTGACAAAATCTCCTTTTACAAGACTCCAGTAACTTGCTGATATTTGAGTGGCAGCCATCTTAAAAATCTGTTATTAGTCTAGTAATTTGAAAAATATGGAGAGATCCTTTATAATTTACTCAGTAATATCTCCATAATGTAAAAGACTTTTTATTAATTTTAAAATTTATAAACATATATATTTTTTCAAAATTATTTTTTTTCTCTTTTTTTTTTTTTTGGATAATAATTCAGATATTCAACATGGCAGATGAGGAGTCATAATTTGAAACAGTGAAATTAAAAATACAAATTCTATAACACAAAATGGTGGCCATGAAGACATAATTAAAGTGTTGAAAAGTTATAGAAAACCAAATGGTGATCATGATACATTTCTGAATGGCTGAAAGTTATAGAAAAAACAAACTGGCGTATAATTAAAGATATTGGAATCCAAAATGGCAGAGGGTTCTATAAAACAAAACGGCGAAATCCAAGATGGTGAAATCCAAGATATCGTTCGGGGTCAAGGTAAAGGTCAAAGGTCAAAGTCATCCGATATGACCGTCGTGAAATCATAATGCAAGATTGCGGACTGGCATTTATTCTAGGGATTGCTTCCAGAGGGCAAAAAATTTCAATATTAAAAA
Organism: Bacillus rossius redtenbacheri; assembly: GCF_032445375.1. NCBI lineage: Eukaryota > Metazoa > Arthropoda > Insecta > Phasmatodea > Bacillidae > Bacillus > Bacillus rossius. The sequence goes on along the minus strand of NW_026962012.1, from coordinate 16,851,264 downwards.
GTATTTGGTAGAGTGTGCCTTTTCCAGCTTTGTTAAGTACTCATAATGTCTTCCAAACAACACACGTGTAGCTCCATCCTACCATATTGAATTGAGAAAATACGCCAACTTGAATTAAAATATTTAGGCATGATACACAAAAGGAACCACTCCATATCATGCCTATAGTACACAAAGAAATCTTGTTGTTACGTGTTCTCCATCAGCCATATATTGGATTTTGAAGAGGCACCATCTTGAATGAAAATATGAAGGCACGATGCACCTAAGAACTCTTCCATGTTGTTCATTAGATTCACAGATAGAGTACACAAAAAAATTGGTCATATTGGAATTAGTAACTGTCATCTTGTATTGAACTGTGTAGGTAGATGCTCAAAATTAATCTTTTCTTTGCGTGCATTTAATAGATGCATGAGATTTATAATGATATTATGTATGTTTCATGTTAGTTTAACAGTGTAGCACATTGAACTTCATATAATGATTGTGGTATCTTTCTCTTTGTCTTCTGTAATAGCTGTAGTTTGTTTAATTAAATAATAATAACGAATTATATGTATTCTTAAAAAGAGAGAGATTTTAAGTGCATGTATTTCCGCTCGTATCAACACGAATAGTATTTAAAATATATTCATTATCTTCCGTTGTAGTGGTATTGCTATTTAATAATGTTAATTCTTTTAGTGTTACATGAAAATGATTTTTTAGTATTGTGCAAACTATCGTTCTTTTTGCCCTCTCGGATTGGTGGAAAACCTCTTGAAGGGAGTGTTAAATGAATACTTTTAGTGCATACCTTGGGAACACGGCGATCTATCCTGACGAAACGAATGTTTCACTATTTGCAAAGTATATTTTGGACAATACAAAAGCTTAGCAAGTAATTTGTTCAAAACTTATCAAACACTTCAATGGAAGTTGTCTTCACTATGAAATAATAGAAGACAAATTATCCACATTTAATTACCCCTTGTTATATTTTTTCTACAGAAATGCACCTTTAAAGTACAGATAAGCCAAAAATATACGATCTTCTTTATGAAGACCTATATACGTGGCAAAAATAAGAAATAAATGTGGCAAAGAAAACTTACCTTAAATTAAAATGGAGGAGATTTAATTCACTACAAATAACTGAGTGACAATAGTACAAGCATTATCCGCAAAGCATAGAATAAGTTTCTCAAATATTTATCTCATATTCATAGTCACGACCCCAATAAAATATGGAAATATTTTAAAGTTTCTTACGTTAAAAGATCAGTTGACAAAGATATTCTAAAATCTCTTAAATGACGTAACAATAAATGGTTACTTATAGGCTCCAGTAAAATTGTAAATTATACGAATAACAATTCTAGAAATGATACTTATTGCGATAGAAATAATAGTAAAATCAATATAGTATTTTAAAAAAATACAAGAAGTTGAAGGTTATAAAGTCATTAACTTTATTATAACTTAAAATATAGGTTTGAATTATATAGATGTATAGATGATTAAATTATGTACTTTATATTGTATTACAGTGATAACAAATACAGCGAAGAAATGTTTCAGGCCTATACCTTCCCTACACTTTGGACCGTTCAAAAACCATTCTTATCAGTAAATAATTTTATTCCCAGTAAGTATTATACTCTAAATGTCTAAAATACTAGAAAATATAGTTCATATGAATATATCTAGAGTCATTTACTGTATTAAGGGCCCAAAAATTTTAAAATAGTTTAATACAGAGAGGAAAACAGTACCATTTTGTAGTAGATTAGTTCTATAGTACAATAATATAATAAAATTTCAAATTAAATGATACTATAAAATCGAAAAAAATATATATATAACTCAAAGTTTGCTAACTTGGCCATTTTAGAAGCCAGTCTTTTCATATCACCACCAAGGGTAACGTTATTTTTATTGTTTTTATTTTTTAAAGATCCAAACTATTTTTGTCACTATTTTATGTTCATGCATATTGCTAAAGGCACCAATCCTTACATGTCATGCAACAAACTCACATTTCTCCCTTATGCTAATCACTATTTAGTCCATTGCAGTATGAACAAAACGAGTCCGATAGCTGCTGAGGTCTTTTTAGTATTCACTTTCGTTTCTTTGTAAAATTTGACACTGGAACACTTCTTCAATGTCTTTCTTCTTTATATTATGAACATGTTCTGGTTGTGTAAGAACGGTAGCCTTTTTGGAATATAAGGGAAAATCTGCACAACATTCTGCATGGCCCTTTTACAAAACACTACTTGCTTGAGAACTTCAAATTTTGTAAGCAGATAGCAGCATATGCTTATACTGAAGCTTCATTGTAGTGACAATAAAAAACAAAAACCACTCACTTAATAAAACCAATGTTTTATTTATTAGCTTTATTAGCTGTTTCTTTTAATATTTAAAGCATTCAAAGCTTCAAAAATGCTTCTATTTCCTTTTCTACAAATGCAGAGGTTGAATGGTTTCTTTCCTGAAAGTACAAACATCAACGGATATTCAAATGGCACCTGCTGAACGACCACTAACCCCGAATACACACTGCGTGCTATCTGTTCACATTTCAGAAACCCACTCGAGTGCGGCGTTCAAAACGTTTTTCTCTGGCCTTATTACACTGTTTTTATTTAATTTATTTTGAATTGTTTTCAAATTTTAAAAACTAATTTATTAAAAAATATATATATTTTTAAAAATTTTGGTTTTAATCTAGCAGACAAAGAAGATGCCAGTAGTTTTCTGGTGGTTGACATGGGGGAAAGTTTAAGCTGTTTTGGGGTAATTACAGCTACCCTATTTGTGGCACAAAAAAAAAACAACATAAATTTTCCACCAAAAACAGATATTTTCTCCTTTAAAATGGGCCATTCGTAATTTTTTTTACAATTGTTATTTAATTTTGAGGAATTATTAAGTCAAGTCACATTCAAAGATGGCGAATACAAAACTCACATAAAACCATGCACTCCATCGTATGATGGCTATATAATGATTTGTGACGATTGTTAAAGTTGTCTCTGCTGTGTTGCAAATGTGTAATGTATTAATTTTATTTTTGTGATGATTACGTTGCAATTGGTGAGGGCTATGAAAATATTTGAAACAATTTTGTTGCAGCTGTGTGACGGGTGTGATGCAGCTGTGATACAGCTGTGTTGTAACTGTGTGATAGCTGTGCTGCAGGTGTGATAATGGCTATGTTTTAGTTATGTGACACCTGTTTTGTAGCTGTTTGACAGCTGCATTGCAGTGGTGTGACAACTGATGCAGCAGCTATGTGTAGACTATGTGTAGACAGTGTTTCAGCCATGTGACAGCTTTGTTGCAGTGGTGTAATGGCAATGTTGCATTAGGTTAAAACTGTGTTTCAGATGTGAGACAGCTTTGCTGCATATTTGTGACAGTTGTATTGCAGCAGTGTAACAGTTGTGTGTAAAACTGATAATAGCTTGGTAAGTGCTGTGTAAAAGGTGTGTTGTGTTGGTATGACAGCTGTGATGCAATAGTGAAACGTCCTTTTAGCAGATGTGTGATAGCCGTGTTACTCGCTGTATGATATTGTATTGCAGATGTGTGAAGTCTGTGTTACAACTGTGCCACAGTTGTGTCGTAGCATTGTGATAACTGTGTTACAGCTGTGTCTATGCTGTGTTTCAGGTGTGTAACAGGTATATTGCATTGGCGTGATAGCTATGTTCCAGCTGGTTGCAGGCTGTGTTGCCGCAGTGTGACAGCTGAGTTGCAGCGTTTCGACCACTGTGTTCAGCTGTGTGACGGCTAGGTAGCAGTGGTATGATAGCTATTTTGCAGCAGTTTGACAGTCGTGTAGCAACATTTTGACAACCGTGTAGCAGTATTTGGGCAGTTGTAATGCAGCTGTGTGTAAACTGTGTTGCAGTGGTGTGACAGCCGTTTGGCAGCATTTTGATATTTGTAATGCAGCAGTGTGTAGACAGTGTTGCAGCGGTCTGACAGCGCGTTGCAGCTGAGTGACAGCTGTGTTGCAGCAGTTGGACGGCCATGTGGCAGTGGAAGTGGCAGTTAGTAGTATATAATAGCCGGTCCGGGGACAGGGTCCAGGGGGAAGTGCCTGATGCCGAGCCACATCTCTGAATGTGATGTCACGGCGGTCATCTTGGATGAGCGTAACGGGACACAGCGTAACGGGACAAGTAGTACCGTGACTTTGACCTTGACCCCGGCGGCCATCTTGGATCCGCCATCTTGAAATCGAACGCCCCACTCATTATGATGAAATTTTCGTCTCTGTCGACATGTATGGATTTTTTTCTGTTCTGCTGGAGGCTGCCATCTTGGATACCATCGACTTTGTTTCTGCTGTTTGTTCATAGATAGCGCCAGCATCGCTCTTGATTTTTTTTGGTTCTACTGGAGGCCGCCATCTTGGACACCTTCGAGTTTGTTTTTGCTGTTTGTTCATAGAGAGCGCCAGCGTCACTCTGTCTCATCACATAAGGTCGATGTTCCATTACCTACCATAGCTATTATGGTCCTTATCGACATATTAAATTTAAATTTTTATACAAAATACATTGGAAGTGCTGTGATTCGAACCATCGCAGCTCTAATCTATAGGTTGGAAAACATACGCCTTTAACCGCTCGGCCATCGAGACATTTTCCAGACTGAGAATTAAATAAGGTATATATAAAAATAACATGCATATTCGGAATTGTATTTTTTTTAAATTTTAAGTAATAATAGCACTACCTGTTTTTAAGACAGAACCACCATCTTGTATTAAGACGTAACTGTTGCAATTTTCGTTACGATCACTATCTTTAAAATCAGCAATTTATATGATAGAAAATCGGGAAAAATTTTAAAAATCATAAAAAAATTAAATAATTGAATTAAATAATAAAAATCTTAAAAACCACTGTTTCACTTATCGTAACGGTCGCCATATTGGATTATATAAATGTTGCATGTTTCGTTACGCCCGCCATATTGGTTGAATACCATGTCATAGTTACACTTTATGTTACGACCATCATATTGGATCCTATTAATGTTACATGTTTCGTTACGACCACCATCTTGAAAATCTTTATTTATTATCCGATTTTAATGAAAAAAAGTACAAAATTCATCAAAAAATTAACTTATTAGAATTCTGATTGATTATATCGATTCCCGTCCTTGGTTCGAAACCGGTGAGGGCAAAAAACCAGATCCTTCCTCCACAGAAGCCACCTACAGACTGACCTACCACCAATACCAAGGTATACAGGTATATACCGTCAGCTAGTAGGACGACATGTCCACCATCTTGTCTTCATCCGCTGGAGACCACCATCTGGTTTTCGTCTGCTAGAGTGTGCTGATACCATGTTAGTATAATTTTCTGGTCACCATACCTTTGTCATAAACTGTTGGTATTGAACATTGACCTTGACCTTGAACTTTGACCTTGACCTTCAAATTTGACCTTGACCTTGAACCTGAAATTTGACCTTGACCTTGAAATTTGACCTTGACCGTGATCTTTTACTTTGACCTTGTCGACCATCATGGATCCTGTCCTTGGTTCGATACTCGATCGATGTAATAACGTTTAATTTTATGTAAAAAAAAATAATAATTTCAATAAACCATGTTCAAAATTCTTAAAGAGACTTTAAATCCTCTACCCTCTACTACCATCATCCTATAAGCCACCAAGACCAACATCTTTGAAAGTTCGTAATAATTAACCTAGAAATTCAGGAAAAAGTTCAAAATTCATTAAATAAATTTGCAAACAATATACTGATTAATTAGGTCGACTAAGGTCCTTGGCACGATCCTGGACGAAGCTTAAAGAAATTTAATTTAAATACCAGAAAAGTGTAAGGTTCGAAAATAAAACACTGTCAGTTCTTACTCAAACATAATATTTATTACATAATTTCTATCCTACTACAGGATCACTTGCGAAAGCCAGCAATCTTATAAACATTTAGCCCTGCATAGACGTGCAACGACTACTTCTTAGCTCCAACAGCTCCAACTGCTCCAACAGCTCCATATGCTCCAAATGCTCCAACAGCTCCAAATGCTCCAAATGCTCCAACAGCTGCAAATGCCAAATGTTCCAACCGCTCCAAATGCACCAAATGATTTCAATTACTTTTTTTTTTTTCGAACTTGACGTGTTTACATGCATGACTTTATAAGTATACATTTTGGATGTCAGTGGTGACTTTTTCAAATCTTTAAGTGATAAGTTTTATTTAGAAATGAGCTTTCGAGAAATGATAATATCCATTTTGAAAAATATATTTATTTTTCTTCAAGTTTATACACATGCATTTAATTGAAACCATTATTTTATTTAGCCAGCTTCCCTCAGTTCTTTAAGTATGAAGGATATTTCTTTGATGTTCGAATAGTTTTTTGCACAAAGCGAACCATGTAGAAGTCTTAGCCTGTCAACCAATATGTTAGGATCTTCCCATGAGTTACAATCAATCTCTTCTGCTACGTTCATCTTCCTTGTATGTTTATAATAAATATTATTATCCCTGGTGTCTTCTGTTTCAACACCAACTACAAGGTCACTTTCGTCATCGAGCCAGTGATTATCACAAGCTTGATTAGGATAATTTATTTTGTTACGTCGTTTCCAATGTTTTGATCTTAAGCCACCATCACTGTCTTCGCTCTTGACCGCTTTAGGTGCTTCAGCACAGTACTCAATAATGTCAGCATCACAAGCTTGATCAGAATAATTCATTTGATTACGTCTTTTCCATCGTTTTGGTCTCAAGCCACCATCACAGTCTTCGCTCTTGCATGATTTAGGTGCTTCAGCACAGTACTCATTCACGTCAGCATTACAAGTTTGATAAGGATAATTTATTTTATTACGACGTTTCCATCGTTTTGGTCTCAGGCCGCCATCACAGTCTTCGATCTTGACTGCTTTAGGTGCTTCAGCACAGTACTCATTCACGTCAGAATTACAAGTTTGATAAGGATAATTTATTTTATTACGACGTTTCCATTGTTTTGGTCTCAGGCCGCCATCACAGTCTTCGATCTTGACTGCTTTAGGTGCTTCAGCACAGTACTCAATCATGTCAGCCTTAGATGTGTCACCACAATCTTCAATCGTGTCAGCTTCAGATGTTTCATCACAGTCTTCAGTCTTGTTAGCTTCAGGTGGTTCTCCATCTTTCACATTTTCATGGAGTCGACTAGATATTGATGTTAATATCTTTTCATTTCTAATGAGGTTGCTACTTTCTTCGTTTGTTTTTAATTTTAAATTATTATCTTGATCTATATCAGTATTTTTAGCATTTGCTTTTTTACAATCTTCATAATCATTATTGTCGTCTAATATTCTGCCTTCGTTCCTCTTCCACGATGTTGGAGCACAGTCTTCGTTATCTTTATTAATCTTAGTTGTACAGTTATTGCAATGTCTATCCAAGTAATATCGTCAAGTGATCCTGTAGTAGGATAGAAATTATGTAATAAATATTATGTTTGAGAAAGAACTGACAGTGTTTTATTTTTGAACCTTACACTTTTCTGGTATTTAAATTAAATTTCTTTTAGCTTCGTCCAGGATTGTGCCAAGGACCTTAATCGACCTAATTAATCAGTATATTGTTTGCAAATTTATTTAATGAATTTTGACCTTTTTCCTGAATTTCTAGGTTAATTATTACGAATTTTCAAAGATGTTGTTCTTGGTGGCTTATAGGATGATGGTAGTAGAGGATTTAAAGTCTCTTTAAGAATTTTTAACATGGTTTATTGAAATTATTATTTTTTTTACATAAAATTAAATGTTATTACATCGATCGAGTATCTAACCAAGGACAGGAGCGGATCTAATCAATCTTTAGAATGATTGCCAATTTTTTTGGTGAATTTTGGAATTTTTCCTGAATTTATAGCTAAATAAAAACACAATTCCAAGATGGCGGCCAAATGAAAAGATGACGGGTGTCACAGCAATAATAATTAATGATTACTGCACTCAAGTGGGTAAGAATTAAACTAACATGGCGTCAGCACACTCTAGCAGTTGATAACAAGGTGGTGGCAATGACCACTAGCAGGCAGTAGCTCCTGGTAGCATGTGCTGAAAATAAAATGTCGGATCCATGATGGTCGACAAGGTCAAAGTCAAAGATCATGGTCAAGGTCAAATTTCAAGGTCAAATTCAAAGTTTAAGGTCAAGGTCAATGTTCAAGGTAAAGGTCAAATTTCAGGGTCAAGGTTAAAGCTCAAGGTCAAGGTCTAATTTCAAGGTCAATGTTCAATGCCAACAGTTGAGGACAAAGGTATGGTGACCAGAAAACTATACTTACATGGTATCAGCACACTCTAGCAGACAAAAACAAGATGGTGGTCTCCAGCGGATGAAGAAAAGATGGTGGACATGTCATCCTACCAGCTGACGGTATATACCTGTATACCTTGGTATTGGTGGTAGGTCAGTCTGTAGGTGGCTTCTGTGGAGGAAGGATACGTTTATTTTGCTGCCCTCACCGGTTTAGAACAAAGGACGGGAATCGATATAATCAATCAGAATTCTAATAATTTAATTTTTTGATGAATTTTGTATTTTTTTTCATTAAAATTGGATAATAAATAAAGATTTTCAAGATGGCGACCGTAACGAAACATGCAACATTAATAGGATCCAATATGACGGTCGTAACATAAAGTGTAACTATGACATAGTATTCAACCAAGATTGCGGGCGTAACGAAACATGCAACATTTATATAATCCAATATGGCGACCGTTACGATAAGTGCAACAGTGGTTTTTAAGATTTTTATTATTTAATTAAATTTTTTTTATGATTTTTAAATTTTTTCCCGATTTTCTAACATATAAATTGCTGATTTTAAAGATAGTGACCGTAACGATAATTGCAACAGTTACGTCTTAATACAAGATGGTGGTTCTGTCTTAAAAACAGGTAGTGCTATTATTACTTAAAATTTAAAAAAAAATACAATTCCGAATATGCATGTTATTTTTATATATACCTTATTTAATTTTCAGTCTGGTAAATGTCTCGATGGCCGAGCGGTTAAAGGCGTATGTTTTCCAACCTAGAGATCAGAGCTGCGATGGTTCGAATCACAGCACTTCCAATGTATTTTGTATAAAAATTTAAATTTAATATGTCGATAAGGACCATAATAGCTATGGTAGGTAATGGAACATCGACCTTATGTGATGAGACAGAGCGACGCTGGCGCTCTCTATGAACAAACAGCAGAAACAAACTCGACGGTATCCAAGATGGCAGCCTCCAGCAGAACAGAAAAAATCCATATATGTCGACAGAGACGAAAATTTCATCATAATGAGTGGGGCAATCGATTTCAAGATGGCGGATCCAAGATGGCCGCCGGGGTCAAGGTCAAAGTCACGTACTACTTGTCCTGTTACGCTGTGTCCCGTTACGCTCATCCAAGATGACCGCCGTGACATCACATTCAGAGATGTGGCTCGGCATCAGGCACTTCCCCCTGGACCCTGTCCCCGGACGGGCTATTATATACTACTGCAGTTGTAATGCAGCAGCGTGTAGACCGTGTTGCAGCGGAGTGACAGCTGTGTTGCAGCAGTTGGACGGCCGTGTGGCAGTGGCAGTGGCAGTTGTAATGCAGCAGCGTGTAGACCGTGTTGCAGCGGAGTGACAGCTGTGTTGCAGCAGTTGGACGGCCGTGTGGCAGTGGCAGTGGCAGTTGTAATGCAGCAGCGTGTAGAACGTGTTGCAGCGGAGTGACAGCTGTGTTGCAGCAGTTGGACGGCCGTGTAGCAGTGGCAGTGGCAGTTGTAATGCAGCAGCGTGTAGACCGTGTTGCAGCGGACTGACAGCTGTGTTGCAGCAGTTGGACGGCCGTGTGGCAGTGGCAGTGGCAGTTGTAATGCAGCAGCGTGTAGAACGTGTTGCAGCGGAGTGACAGCTGTGTTGCAGCAGTTGGACGGCCGTGTGGCAGTGGCAGTGGCAGTTGTAATGCAGCAGCGTGTAGACCGTGTTGCAGCGGAGTGACAGCTGTGTTGCAGCAGTTGGACGGCCGTGTGGCAGTGGCAGTGGCAGTTGTAATGCAGCAGCGTGTAGACCGTGTTGCAGCGGAGTGACAGCTGTGTTGCAGCAGTTGGACGGCCGTGTGGCAGTGGCAGTGGCAGTTGTAATGCAGCAGCGTGTAGAACGTGTTGCAGCGGAGTGACAGCTGTGTTGCAGCAGTTGGACGGCCGTGTGGCAGTGGCAGTGGCAGTTGTAATGCAGCAGCGTGTAGACAGTGTTGCAGCGGAGTGACAGCTGTGTTGCAGCGGTGCAGCACGAGCGCGGTCCTCGCAGCTCCACGTTGCGGCGCCAGATGGCGCTGTACCTGAAGGAGGCCGGCTCGTCTTCCCCGCACAGAGACTCCGACCAGGCGCCCCTGCTGGGCATGGTCGCGCCCAAGGCAGCGTCCTACCGTCCTGTGCTGCCCGCCTTCCTGTGCGCGCCGCCGGCCCTTCTCAAGGTACCACCAGCCATGCTGTTGGCCCTCTGTCGCCTCACAGTCTCTTCCCAGAGCGCAAAGTCTGTCGTAGCTACACATGTCATAACTGCAATTATATAATTGTATAATAGCATGTAGAATAAACATATATTTGTAGCAAATATTCTAACTAATCGTGACTTAGATCCTGCAGTCGATAATATTTCGAATTTGTACAATCATACTGTTCAGTAAAATCAAACACGATTAGTGGAGTGTTAGTATCTGGTCTAAGTATTTGCGGATTAAATGGCTGAAACATGCTGGCTGGTTTTTGAGAGTGTATCTCCATATAAAAATTTTTTGTCGTGTCAACTTTCATATGGCCATAAATGTAAAAAAAAATATATGTATAGAGGCAGGGTCTTTTTTTAAGCTTAGCTCTTCAATGCGTACATAGTTTTAAAATAATTGCGACGTTGTTTAATGGTAAATTCAAACTGTTGCTTTTAGTTTACTTCACACGCAATGCTAAATTTCCTCGCGGTTAGGTTTACCACAAATGCTTCGATAAAATTTCAACTACGCAATATTTACAATGTTAATACTAAATAAATCATTTCCCGTGCAGTGTCATCCAAACAGATTCATCTCAATAAAAGAGAAATATATAAGGAGATTAGCCGACGGCAAACTAAGCTAGCTTTGAAAGAAAATGTATGACAAAAAACTGAAACGCCCCTCGTGTCCTTGTTATTAATATTGACAAGATGTCGACAAAACAGGCCTTGGAAGTGGCGGGCAGAAAAGAAATAATTAAGAACAAAATTTAAACATCAGAGGCGGACACGGGGTGGGTCCAACGAAAATTTGTAAACTCCCTATCAAGACCTGGGAGCATAGTGTGGATCTTTATTGCCTTAAGTAATAAAAACAAATAGTTACGTTTATAGACATCCTTTTATTTAAGATCAAGGTTTGTTTTCAAGATTTTCTGTTACAAGCTATAAAGAGAAAACACTTCTATCATTTAACCATTATTAAAGAGAGCTCAATTTACCTAATCATTTGCCGACCCGGGTCGCGAATAGAAAAATATTTTTCCAACCCATCATTCTTAAAGAAACCGTAAAGTTTTAACATTTTACAATAATCTGTAATCACCATATTAACTTATCATTGGTTAATTTTAACCATTTCACATACCTATACAATTTCGAAATGGCTGAAGAGACCAAAACTGTTAAACTGGTTCAAATCTGTTATCTGAAATTACTTTTGGAAATTAACAAAAAAAAAAAAACTTTCACTGGCACTCGTTCTCACGAACTGAAGATTTTCTGGCGGTTCGTAGCTGATGGCGAAAAGGCCCGGAGTGAGGGCTACCACTGGCGAAACCACCAATTCAAAAATTGGAGGTCGCCGGGCTTGCTTAGTTCCCCATGATGGTTTCTTTCTCTTTGGGGGGGGGGGGGGGGGGACTATGACCCTGTCAAAACAGGGTAGTAGTTGTTAGGCACAGCCATGTTGCCTGGTGGGAAGATGGAGGGCGTGGTGCGCGGCCGATATCGCGGTTAAAAAAATTTTTTTTAAAAAAATGCGGCACCAGACAATAAATTTGGTTCGCGGAGAAACTAGGATTACTACGTAGATGCTATACTGAGATGACTAAAATAAAAAAACCAAAAGGTAAATAGGGAAACATCCCTTTTCTGATCAGACTACATCTTAGTACTGTTGCTCGGCGTCAGCTTTGATTTAACTGGACGGAGCCCGAAACGCGATCAGCGGACTACCGACGCGGTCGTTCCAGAGTGCAGAGCAAGAGTCCCCTCACATCGGCGCTGCGTCGCTAATTCAAACAAAGACTTCGTCCTATAGGGTGGAGGGGCGTCGGAAAACTTCGGCAACTCTCGTCGTCCGGCCCGAAGTGAACTATCGTAAAAGACTTCCCTCTGTCGGAGTTTGCACGCACTAAGGTCGACCAGGGGCGAGTCGCGGTACAGTCGACTTATGGGAAAAAAATTATTTCCAAAAATAATTTAATATTATGATAAAATTTACAAAAAAACGTGCCGAAATACCTAATTTCCAGCACAAAACTTCCTAGAGGTCTGATGCCAGGTAACACGGGCCGCAGTACTCCGTGTAAGGACCTTCACGCCCCAACACACGCCTGCACGAGGCCCTCAGACACTCTCGCACCGGTGCTGGCATCTGCCGCGACCAGCTGACTGACTGCCCTACGGCGGTTCCAAGAAACACACTGGCCCACGTTTAAATTTAAGTCCAACCAAATAGATATCAAACAATGTTCTAGTCTTCCATTTCGTAGTCCATTTAAAGATTAAATTTGTAGCTACCTAATTGATAACCATTAAAAATAATTAATGCAAAACCATTTCAAAATATGACAGTAAAGTTAAAAATAACACAAATTCAAGCCACATACCTTTTATCATAAAATCATTAAAAAAATATGTAATAAAAATTTTACTCAAACGTATCTTAAAGCTAGTAATAATTCTTCTGCAAATAAACAATTTTAGAGTTAATATACAATCTTTAAATGGTGAATTTGGACACAAAAAACAAACTGGCCTGCTCGAAGGGAATATAGAATGGTGCCAGTGTTGTATTATGGCAGTGTGTCAGTATGGCAGTGTGCAGTATGGCAGTCTGTCAGTGTGGCAGAGTGGCAGTGTGTGAGTATGGCAGTATAAGCAGTGTGTTAATGTGTCAGTATGGCAGCGTGGCAGTATGGCAGTGTGTCAGTATGGTAGTAGAGGCAGTGTGCTAGCGAGGCAGTGTGTCAGTATTGCAGTATGGCAGAGTGGCAGTGTGTGAGTATGGCAGTATGGGCAGTGTGTCAGTATGGCAGAGTGGCAGTGTGTGAGTATGGCAGTATAGGCAGTGTGCTAGTGTGGCAGTATAGGCAGTGTGCTAGTGTGGCAGTATAGGCAGTGTGCTACTGTGGCAGTATGGCAGTATTGAAGTACTGACGTTGTGAGCGACGAGGACAGCTCCGGTAACCAACCTGGACAGCTGGCAGAGGTTGGGTAGGCCTCCACCGGACCGCGGGTTCGCTGGGTGATTGAGGAGTCCCAGTGTGAGGCGGGAGACCGAGGTAGGCGCCAGAAGTGATACTCCAGAGGGGAAGGGAGCATCCAACTTGCTGGTTAGCTGAGTGGAGTAGGGGGCCAGAGGTGGTGCATAAACTGAGATGGGTAGCCTCAGTCACTTTGCATAGCCGAAAGCTCTAACGCTCTTCCTGGTTGCGTATGCGGCGTGATCCGCATCCACGCCCATGGGGGCCCCAGGGCGGCAGGGCCTCACGGCTAAGAGCGCTGGGTTATCAAAGAAAAGGGGGGAAACCCTAATTCGTGACTTCTGTGGCAGTATGGCAGTATAAGCAGTGTGCTAGTGTGTCAGTATGGCAGTGTGGCAGTATGGCAGTGTGTCAGTATGGCAGAGTGGCAGTGTGTGAGTATGGCAGTATAGGCAGTGTGCTAGTGTGGCAGTATAGGCAGTGTGCCAGTGTGGCAGTATAGGCAGTGTGCTTGTGTGTCAGTATTGCAGTATGGCAGAGTGGCAGTGTGTGAGTATGGCAGTATGGGCAGTGTGTCAGTATGGCAGAGTGGCAGTGTGTGAGTATGGCAGTATAGGCAGTGTGCTAGTGTGGCAGTATAGGCAGTGTGCTAGTGTGGCAGTATAGGCAGTGTGCTACTGTGGCAGTATGGCAGTATAAGCAGTGTGCTAGTGTGTCAGTATGGCAGTGTGGCAGTATGGCAGTGTGTCAGTATGGCAGAGTGGCAGTGTGCTAGTGTGGCAGTATAGGCAGTGTGCTAGTGTGGCAGTATAGGCAGTGTGCTAGTGTGGCAGTATAGGCAGTGTGCTAGTGTGGCAGTATAGGCAGTGTGCTAGTGTGTCAGTATGGCAGTGTCGCAGTATGGCAGTGTGTCAGTAAGGCAGTGAGCTAGTGTGTGAGTATGGCAGTATGGCAGTGTGGCAGTATGGCAGTGTGTGAGTATGGCAGTAGAGGGAGTGTCCTAGTGTGGCAGTATGGCAGTGTGTCAGTATGGCAGTGTGTCAGTATGGCAGTGTGTCAGTATGGCAGTGTGTCAGTATGGCAGTATGCCAGTGTGTGAGTATGGCAGTACAGGCAGTGTGTGAGTATGGCAGTACAGGCAGTGTGCTAGTGTGGCAGTATGGCAGTGTGTCAGTATGGCAGTATAGGCAGTATGGCAGTGTGGCAGTATGGCAGTGTGTCAGTATGGCAGAGTGGCAGTGTGTGAGTATGGCAGTATAAGCAGTGTGCTAGTGTGTCAGAATGGCAGTGTGTGAGTATGGCAGTATAGGCAGTGTGCTAGTGTGGCAGTATGGCAGTGTGTCAGTATGGCAGAGAGGCAGTGAGTGAGTATGGCAGTATAAGCAGTGTGCTAGTGTGTCAGAATGGCAGTGTGTGAGTATGGCAGTATAGACAGTGTGCTAGTGTGGCAGTATGGCAGTGTGTCAGTATGGCAGAGAGGCAGTGTGTGAGTATTGCAGTATAAGCAGTGTGCTAGTGTGTCAGAATGGCAGTGTGTGAGTATGGCAGTATAGACAGTGTGCTAGTGTGGCAGTATGGCAGTGTGTCAGTATGGCAGAGAGGCAGTGTGTGAGAATGGCAGTATAAGCAGTGTGCTAGTGTGTCAGAATGGCAGTGTGTGAGTATGGCAGTATAGACAGTGTGCTAGTGTGGCAGTATGGCAGTGTGTCAGTATGGCAGAGAGGCAGTGTGTGAGTATGGCAGTATAAGCAGTGTGCTAGTGTGTCAGAATGGCAGTGTGTGAGTATGGCAGTATAGACAGTGTGCTAGTGTGGCAGTATGGCAGTGTGTCAGTATGGCAGAGAGGCAGTGTGTGAGTATGGCAGTATAAGCAGTGTGCTAGTGTGTCAGAATGGCAGTGTGTGAGTATGGCAGTATAGACAGTGTGCTAGTGTGGCAGTATGGCAGTGTGTCAGTATGGCAGAGAGGCAGTGTATGAGTATGGCAGTATAAGCAGTGTGCTAGTGTGTCAGAATGGCAGTGTGTGAGTATGGCAGTATAGACAGTGTGCTAGTGTGGCAGTATGGCAGAGTGTCAGTATGGCAGAGTGGCAGTGTGTGAGTATGGCAGTATAAGCTGTGTGCTAGTGTGTCAGAATGGCAGTGTGTGAGTATGGCAGTATAAGCAGTGTGCTAGTGTGTCAGTATGGCAGTGTGGCAGTATGGCAGTGTGTCAGTATGGCAGAGTGGCAGTGTGTGAGTATGGCAGTATAGGCAGTGTGCTAGTGTGGCAGTATAGGCAGTGTGCTAGTGTGGCAGTATAGGCAGTGTGCTTGTGTGTCAGTATTGCAGTATGGCAGAGTGGCAGTGTGTGAGTATGGCAGTATGGGCAGTGTGTCAGTATGGCAGAGTGGCAGTGTGTGAGTATGGCAGTATAGGCAGTGTGCTAGTGTGGCAGTATAGGCAGTGTGCTAGTATGGCAGTATAAGCAGTGTGCTAGTGTGTCAGTATGGCAGTGTGGCAGTATGGCAGTGTGTCAGTATGGCAGAGTGGCAGTGTGCTAGTGTGGCAGTATAGGCAGTGTGCTAGTGTGGCAGTATAGGCAGTGTGCTAGTGTGGCAGTATAGGCAGTGTGCTAGTGTGGCAGTATAGGCAGTGTGCTAGTGTGTCAGTATGGCAGTGTCGCAGTATGGCAGTGTGTCAGTAAGGCAGTGAGCTAGTGTGTGAGTATGGCAGTATGGCAGTGTGGCAGTATGGAAGTGTGTGAGTATGGCAGTATAGGCAGTGTCCTAGTGTGGCAGTATGGCAGTGTGTCAGTATGGCAGTGTGTCAGTATGGCAGTGTGTCAGTATGGCAGTGTGTCAGTATGGCAGTATGCCAGTGTGTGAGTATGGCAGTACAGGCAGTGTGTGAGTATGGCAGTACAGGCAGTGTGCTAGTGTGGCAGTATGGCAGTGTGTCAGTATGGCAGTATAGGCAGTATGGCAGTGTGGCAGTATGGCAGTGTGTCAGTATGGCAGAGTGGCAGTGTGTGAGTATGGCAGTATAAGCAGTGTGCTAGTGTGTCAGAATGGCAGTGTGTGAGTATGGCAGTATAGACAGTGTGCTAGTGTGGCAGTATGGCAGTGTGTCAGTATGGCAGAGAGGCAGTGTGTGAGTATGGCAGTATAAGCAGTGTGCTAGTGTGTCAGAATGGCAGTGTGTGAGTATGGCAGTATAGACAGTGTGCTAGTGTGGCAGTATGGCAGTGTATCAGTATGGCAGAGAGGCAGTGTGTGAGTATGGCAGTATAAGCAGTGTGCTAGTGTGTCAGAATGGCAGTGTGTGAGTATGGCAGTATAGACAGTGTGCTAGTGTGGCAGTATGGCAGTGTGTTAGTATGGCAGAGAGGCAGTGTGTGAGTATGGCAGTATAAGCAGTGTGCTAGTGTGTCAGAATGGCAGTGTGTGAGTATGGCAGTATAGACAGTGTGCTAGTGTGGCAGTATGGCAGTGTGTCAGTATGGCAGAGAGGCAGTGTGTGAGTATGGCAGTATAAGCAGTGTGCTAGTGTGTCAGAATGGCAGTGTGTGAGTATGGCAGTATAGACAGTGTGCTAGTGTGGCAGTATGGCAGTGTGTCAGTATGGCAGAGAGGCAGTGTGTGAGTATGGCAGTATAAGCAGTGTGCTAGTGTGTCAGAATGGCAGTGTGTGAGTATGGCAGTATAGACAGTGTGCTAGTGTGGCAGTATGGCAGTGTGTCAGTATGGCAGAGAGGCAGTGTGTGAGTATGGCAGTATAAGCAGTGTGCTAGTGTGTCAGAATGGCAGTGTGTGAGTATGGCAGTATAGACAGTGTGCTAGTGTGGCAGTATGGCAGTGTGTCAGTATGGCAGAGAGGCAGTGTGTGAGTATGGCAGTATAAGCAGTGTGCTAGTGTGTCAGAATGGCAGTGTGTGAGTATGGCAGTATAGACAGTGTGCTAGTGTGGCAGTATGGCAGTGTGTCAGTATGGCAGAGAGGCAGTGTGTGATTATGGCAGTATAAGCAGTGTGCTAGTGTGTCAGAATGGCAGTGTGTGAGTATGGCAGTATAGGCAGTGTGCTAGTGTGGAGTATGGCAGTGTGCTAGTATGTGAGTATGGCAGTGTGGCAGTATGGCAGTGTGTCAGTATGGCAGTGTGTCAGTATGGCAGTGTGTGAGTATGGCAGTATAGGCAGTGTGCTAGTGTGGCAGTGTGGCAGTGTGTCAGTATGTCAGTGTGGCAATGTGTGAGTATGGCAGTATAAGCAGTGTGCTAGTGTGGCAGTATGGCAGTGTGTCAGTATGGCAGAGAGGCAGTGTGTGAGTATGGCAGTATAAGCAGTGTGCTAGTGTGCCAGAATGGCAATGTGTGGGTATGGCAGTATAGACAGTGTGCTAGTGTGGCAGTATGGCAGTGTGTCAGTATGGCAGAGAGGCAGTGTGTGAGTATGGCAGTATAAGCAGTGTGCTAGTGTGTCAGAATGGCAGTGTGTGAGTATGGCAGTATAGACAGTGTGCTAGTGTGGCAGTATGGCAGTGTGTCAGTATGGCAGTGTGTCAGTATGGCAGAGAGGCAGTGTGTGAGTATGGCAGTATAAGCAGTGTGCTAGTGTGTCAGAATGGCAGTGTGTGAGTATGGCAGTATATACAGTGTGCTAGTGTGGCAGTATGGCAGTGTGTCAGTATGGCAGAGAGGCAGTGTGTGAGTATGGCAGTATAAGCAGTGTGCTAGTGTGTCAGAATGGCAGTGTGTGAGTATGGCAGTATAGACAGTGTGCTAGTGTGGCAGTATGGCAGTGTGTCAGTATGGCAGAGAGGCAGTGTGTGAGTATGGCAGTATAAGCAGTGTGCTAGTGTGTCAGAATGGCAGTGTGTGAGTATGGCAGTATAGGCAGTGTGCTAGTGTGGCAGTATGGCAGTGTGCTAGTATGTGAGTATGGCAGTGTGGCAGTATGGCAGTGTGTCAGTATGGCAGTGTGTGAGTATGGCAGTATAGGCAGTGTGCAAGTGTGGTAGTGTGGCAGTGTGTCAGTATGTCAGTGTGGCAATGTGTGAGTATGGCAGTATAAGCAGTGTGCTAGTGTGGCAGTATGGCAGTGTGTCAGTATGGCAGAGTTTCAGTGTGTGAGTATGGCAGTATAAGCAGTGTGCTAGTGTGTCAGAATGGCAGTGTGTGAGTATGGCAGTACAGGCAGTGTGCCAGTGTGGCAGCACGGCAGTGCAAGCAGCAGGCTGTGCACTTGCAGTTGCCGCTGGCTGCTCCGCCGCCCAGCGCAGAGGCGGTGTGCGAGTCTGCTGCCAGGCTGCTCTTCATGAACGTGCAGTGGGCCAAGAGTGTGCCAGCCTTCACGGCCCTCGCCCTGCACGACCAGGTGGGTACCGACTAGCGACCAGCGGAACAAGCACAGCGCAATCATTCCAGTATTATTTATATGGTAGAGGGGAACAGCTATTGAATATAAATGTTATAGGTACGACAACAAGAGATAAAAGATGACCAATTTGAATTTATATTTTCATCAATAATTTTGGTTGTCAAAGAAATATAAACCGTCACATCAAAATAAATAAATCAATGCATTCTATGATTAAGTTTGAAAGTATTTACCTAAAAATGTGATGACCACTAAAACCACGTTTTTCAAATAAATGATGACCGATAAATATTAAATTTACAATAAAACTTCATTAAAGGGAAGTAGTAGTCAACCAGAAATGTAGGCCTATATAAAATGTAAATATTTGTTATAAGAAAGCACGTGAACGTGTGTGGTTGGTGCGCAGCTGATGCTGCTGGAGACCAGCTGGAGAGAGCTGTTCGTGCTGGGGGCGGCGCAGTTCCTGCCCCCGCTGGACCTGGGGGCGGTGCTGACGGCCTGCGGTACGCTGCACGCCCGCCCCCCGCTGCTGCGCGAGGTGCAGCTCTTCCAGGAGAAGCTGGACGACATCCGCCGCATGCTGGTGGACCCGCACGAGTTCGCCTGCCTGCGCGCCATCGCGCTCTTCAGCACGGGTGAGCCCCGACACTCCTCGCTGCCCTACTTGGCCACGTCTCACCTCTGCTCGTGGCCTGTACCTCCCTCGCTACAACCTGGCCCTGCCTTTCCTCTGTCACAACCTGGCTGTGACTAGCTCCTGCCATATTTCATCTTAGTTATCAATGAAATATGATTTTTTTTCCGTTTATATAAGTTTAAATTGTTGACAACTTAAAACTCGCTCAATGATAAAATTGGCCAAATTTATGAAACATTTTCACCCCACTGGCTATTAAAATTGTAAATGTACGAAAATAATGAGCAAGTACCAGTATTATTGGGAGATATGCTTATCTTACACAGGTAAGGTCGTTGGTGTTGGCAGCTGTATATGATGCACGGAACATTAGGTCATCAGTACTGAATGGGTGGCCATAACCACTGCATTGGGAGTTTTGGATTACCTCCGTCCATACTGTTTTGATTCATGCCCACAGTTCTCCCGAACATGGACTATTCATGTTCTATGTGGTAGATATCAAGTGAATGTGTTGTGTTAAAAAGCTGTGGAAGTTTTTAAACTGTATTTTTAGAAGATTTAAAATTGCTAAAATGCGTGTTTTCAAAGCAATTGTTAGGCGTAAAACAACCGGTAAATATTCTTGAAAGTACTTAAGGGCCCTCCATTACATCTTTATCCTAATTTCTCCACCTTAAAATGTTATGGTCATCGCTAAAATTTCACAGTTATCCAGTTGACGACGAGAAGACTGCGCGCCATTTCAAAGCCTTGCGATTAGAGGCGATACTGCTCTTAGAAGCACCAGTTAGCGTCGTGCTTATCATCCCGCCTCGATAACCACCCAGACGGTCCCCTTAAGGTAGGGGACAATAACGTTCCTTAACACCTGCACGATGTTCATGTTACTGTTCAGTGCACCAGCTGTTTGCTCCGAGTGCGAGTTGAACAGTCACTTTACTCCAAGTGGTAGGCAGCAAGACAATGTTTAATGCAGATCTCGGTCTAGTTCCGAAATACTGGCTGACACGTAGGTCCGGCACCTGGAGACAGGCTGAGGTGCAGGTGGTCTGTCCGCCATACTGGATGACATTGACCTTAAAGTTTGACCTTCACCTATGACCTTGAGCCCGGCGGTCATCTTGGATCTGCCATCTTGGATTACACCATTTTGAATTATGGCATCATATCCGCCATTTTGTTTTCAGCCACCTTTGTTTCGAAAAATTACAATAATTTTCGATCATGACATTATCATTGCAAATTTCCTTATGGCCACCATCTTGAAAATGCATAATTATTATACTAGAAAATATTTTAAATATATAACAATTATTAAAATAAATATATTAACCAAAATATAATTAATAAATAACTTATATCATGGAGCTTATAGTCCTCGGTTCGAACACTCTGAGGACAAAATAAAAATGGTGATGGGTGCTTCTTCCACAGAGACCACCGACAGACTGACCTCCCACCACTAATACTGATGTATATATCACGTGAGCTAGTATGACGTCACATTCACCATCATTTATAAGTCTGCTGGAGAAATTTAAACCACTTATTGGAATTTTCACCATATTTAATTAAATTAATACATTTAAATTTAAATCATATATATTTTTGAGCAAGAATCTAACTAAGAACTTTAAAAGATCGAGTCAATCAAAATATTAATGCGGTGCTTGGTTTATGAATTTGGGAATCAATCTCAAATTTCTAGCTAAATAATTACGAATTTTCAAGATGGTGGTCAATATGTCATCATCGACTTACTGGAGGCTAGTAGTAGAGGAATTACAGACTTTTTCAGGACTTTTCACAATATTTATTGAAATTATAGTTTATACATAAAATTTTTTTTTGGATGGAACAAGGATCGAACCAAGAACTTAAACGCATAATGATATTTGGGAAGATTTCCGAATTTCTAGCTAAATAATTACAGATTTTCAGGATAGCGGCCAAGACGGTCGACAATATGGTGGCCAAGATGGTCGAAAAGATTGTGGGTGCCCTGGAAATAAATACTAATGCACTCCAGCAGATGAATTTATACCAATATAACAGCAACACACACTGGCAGATGTGTTTACTACCTGACACTAGCAATTCTGGTATTGAATACTGAAAACAAGATGGCGGCAGCACTCTCTAGCAGACGATGTGTAATAACTAGCGCTCCTAATTACAAGTACTGAAAATAAAGATGGCTGTCTCCAGCAGACGAAAACAAGATGGTGACTATGATGTCATAATCCAAAATGGCTGCCTCCAGCAGACGAAAACAATTTTTGGCCACCGTGATGTCACAATCCAAGATGGCGGCCCTGCAACTGGCACCTGAACCCGATGATGCAAAAAGAAACAGGGTTTGTCGGACAAGATGGCACTCCAGAAATCCCTTTAAGCTCAACATTTACGCACTATTGCAACTTCAGTTTCTATGGTGAGGAGTCAGTTGCAGCTGCAATAGTGGACGTCTGGAGATTAATTTCCGAGCGACTGAAAATATTATCTGGTTGAGGGTTTTTGAGGTGTCTTTCGGTCCATATTCTACTTGCACACTAAACACACTCATACATTTATATACACTTGGATGCTCTAATAATCCAATGCACAAAATATTTAAATCGTTAACTCCATGCTCACTATATATATATATACACTCATATACATGCATATATATGTATATATATTTATATAGACTATATATAACCTCGGTGGCTGAGGTTATATATATAACCTCGGTGGCTGAGGTTATATATATATATATATAAACTCGGTGCCTCAGGTTACATAATCTCCATGAGCTCAATAGCAATATACTTGATAACTGTATGTCTATAAACTCCATGAACACTATATATATCCATTTCAGTTACAAGTTCATAATCTCCATGTACACAAACAATATATATATCCTTAATGTCTGAAAGTCCACAAAACAATGTAAAATATATTGTTAGGAACGCGAGAGATCAGACCACGATGACTGAGGGCCCTGCACGGCCGGTGGCGTCATGTGCCGCGTCACGTGCGTTCCCTCCCCCATCTACCGCTGAGCGGCCTTGGCAATACCGCGGGCCACCGCGCGGAGCAGCGTGAACTGACGCCGCCCTTCTGGCCTGTTCGGGCGTCAGGTCGGCCCGGGATGACGCGACTCGTAACAGCTGCTCTCGTCGGTTCGAGAAGGGTGCCCAAGTACCTAAGCAGCGAAGGCAGCCTCCACGAGTAGTGTCGCGTGTGTGCCGCGAGATTGGCGACAGAGTTGAGAGTCGAGTGCCGCGTGACTCCCGTGACGAGTTCGGCGACGGAGAGAAGCGCGACATCGGCGAAGTGGGTGACACACTCCTCCCCCCCGCACCTACGAGAGATGCGTGACGCGGAGTTTGACTGGATCGTGAGAGTGCGGCGACTGAGTGGCGCGAGACTGTGTGTGTGGACAGGCGCGAGGTGAGGGTCGAACCACTGTCGAGCCTAGCTCCAGTGAGGAGTGCGAACTGTGGAACTTGACAGACATTGACTGACCTGAGAATAAACATTTTAAGTAGTGCTAGTCACTTGTGATCAGACATTTATAAGTACAACTCTTTATTAATGCAAATATTAGTAATTAATAAAACTGTAATAAAACCTAATTGGGCTATCCCTTACGAACCCAGTTCTCCCAATATGATAAATCGTAATATTTTGGTGTCAGAAGTGAGATAGTCCTAACTAATAGATTTAGGTGTCAGTTACATAATTAAAAATAATTAAAAAAAATAGATTTTTTAAATTGCAATTAGTTTTGAGTGTAGTTGTAGTGATGTTAGTTATAGGTTCGATTAGCTCGTTGGTAAAATTACATGCTGGTAGTGTATGAGAACAAGAAAGATAGCTGCCGACGAGCTTAAGAATGTAATGGCATTCTTTGCCAAAATGAAGAATGAAATGAAGAGTAACCTGGAGATATCGATAGTAGGCTGGGTGAAATGAAGAGGAACCACGATGAGGTAAAGAGTAGCCAGGATGTAATGAAGTTTAGCCAGAATGAAATGAAGAACTGCCAAGAAGAAATGAAGAATGAGATGAAGAACAAATGAAGAACTGCCAATAAGATATTAAGAATGGCATAAAGACCGAGATCCCAGGCATCAAGGAAAACCAAGAAGAGATGCGAAACGAAACAGTGGCTGCACAAGAAGAAATGAAGAAGAATATCGATGAAACCAGCATCAAGTTGGATGGAAAAGTGCAGTATTTGGAGCAACATCTAGCAGACCACGAAGAACTGATGGCGCCACAGCTAGCTTAACTCGAGCAGGCCACCGGACAGCTAGTAGTAGCTGTAACTGAAGAGTGCCATCGGATGATCTAGGAAGCTACATCTGCTACTAAACGAAGTAGATCTTCCGGAGACATGCAAGTGGAAGGCGCAGCTGGTCACGAAAATTCAAGCCACCCACTTTTAATGGCCAAACATCGTGGGATGTCTACAGGCGACAGTTCGAGTCAGCTTCTGAAGTGAAAGGTTGGGATGTGGAAGAAAAGACTAGTCTTGGCCCTGCGAGGATCTCTACTAGAGCTGCTGCAGACCACACCAGTTCTATACCAGAAAGACTATCGAGTATTATTAGAGGCCCTTGAGCTGAGGTATGTTGACCGACACATGGGCGAGTTGTATAGAACAGCCCTGAAACTGAAAACACGTCAAAAGCGATCTTCTGGAACACTCCAAAAATTTCAAGCCGACATCGAGCTACTCGTGCACCTCGCCTACCCAGAAGCACCAACAGAGTTCCGCCAGCAGATAGCCACCAGTGCTTTTTTATATGGACTCAGAGATGCGGAGGTTCAACAAACTCTTCGTTTGGCCCGCCACAAAATTATCCGCGGTATTCTTGTCCACCCCCAGGAAATTCGAATATGCCTGCATTGCCTCAAGAAACATGAGTATCAGAGCGAGACAGGCTGTGATATAACCTTACCATCAAGCGAATTGCTGCTCGAATACTAACGAAGAGACTATATTCGGGACACTAAAGCATCTGTTGAATGTATCGCAGTTTCGGAGAACAAGGGGACGACAGCGGTGCTTCGTCTGCAAAGAACTGGGACACATCCGGTGCGAGTGTCCGAATCGTGGTAGGAAATCCACGAGAGAAGGACAATGATGTGATGCAGCGATCGAACAAGAGAAGAATCTACTGGTGCGACGAAGATGAGGTCGTCCACAGTGCTCCGCGTGTCTAGAAAGAGGGCATGTCCAGCATGACTGCCTGAATCGTTGGAGGAAACCGGAGGAGGAAGGACATCGATGCGACAATGGGACTAAGGAGGGTGACAAATCACTGGTTAAATGAACAGGAAGTCGCCTACGGTGTTGTGCTTCTGTGTGCCGACAAGGGCATGTTCAATTGAGAAGTGCGGAACGGGAACTCGCCCAGGTGGGCTGCCTGATGGAGAGGGAAGCACCACGGTAGCAAGTGCAGAAGAGTGAGACCCATAGAAATCGCAAAGCGGACCTATGGTCTCGAAGAGTTGGAGGATGGCCGTGAAGTTACATCTGTGAAGAAGTGGGCCATATCCAGTACACTTGCCCGATGCGTAGGATGGCTTCGCAGCATTGTCTACAACAGCACAGTGTTACCTGTTCAAGAAGAACAGGTTGAATATTTGATCCATATCTGTTTAATTGCGTTTATTCTTCTTAATATTTAGGAACCAAACTCATTGTTGTAATCCATAATCACGATAGGACTTTTATAACTGTGGTTTAAAAATCGCCTTGCATACAATGTATAAACATATTTATAACATTTATTAATATGTTTATACATTGTATGGCTATATAAAATCCATGTTGGCTTTAGGTTCATCATCTCCATGCACAAAAATTATATATCATTAGTACCTGTAGCTCAAAACTCCATGAACACAATTTATGAGCCCTTGGTGGCTGTAGATCAATTATCTCCATGCATACTTTATATATACAATAATATATCCTTGGTGGTCGTATCTCCATACTCACCATGCATAATATATATATGCTAAGTGACAGTAGGTTCATAATCTGCGTGCAAACTATGTATATGTATATATATGTTGCCTTGGTGGTTTTAGTTCTCTTTAATTATATGCACACAATTTATATATATACACACACTTTAGGGCTGTATGGCCATATTCTCCATTCACTCACATATATATTTCTTGGTTTTTGAAGGTTCATAATCTCCATGGATACACTATATATATATATATATATATATATATATATATATTCTTGGTAGTTGTATGTGCATAATAACCTTACAATAAACATAAAATGTAACTTTGGTTTCTATATTTCCATAACAGTTTTTCAAACATATAAATGTATTATTCTTGGTGGCCGAAGGTCAAATATCTACATGTGCACTATGTATATATTCTTGTTCGCTGTAGGTCCATAATTTTAATGCACACAATATATATACTAGCAAGGTGTAGGGGTCAATTATCTCCATGCACAATATGTACATATCCATGGTGGTTGTTTGGCCATAATCTCCATGAACACTAAATATATGGTGGCTGTAGGTATCTCCATGCACACTATATATATATATACACACATATATGTGTGTATATATATACTAATATTATAAAGCTGAAGAGTTTGTTTATTTGTTTGTTTGTTTGAACGCGCTAAACTCAGGAACCACTGGTCCGATTTGAAAAATTCTTTCAGTGTTGCATAGTACATTTATCGAGGAATGCTATAGGCTATATTATATTATCAATAACATTAGGGATCCTTACTAAAAGTCCAATTTAGAATCAAATGCGTTGTAGGGGGTTAGATACAACATGCAGTACACGTACAAAGTGTGTGTTGACAATGCCGCAGGCGCTAGAAGTTTATTTCCTATTGCTTATTAACATTGTTACCACGCACTAGATGCCTTATCATTCTTAATATATAATATATAAGTATATATATATATAAGCGAAATACCACTCACTGACTCACTCATCACGAGATCTCTAAAACTATACACCCGATTGACTTGAAATTTAGCATAGTTACTCATTTTGTGATGTAGACGCTCACTAAGAACGGATTCTGCGGAAATACGATCCCGAGGGGAGTTTCGGGGGCGTAATATATCAAAATTTCCAGTTTTTGGTAGGAAATCACCATGGCAACAGCTGTTGCTTTGTTGATGCTTCATTCGTCTCTATGGCAACGACTATTTCATTGTTAGTGCAGTCCTCATCACCGTTGAAATTTTGGCGGGTACTTTAAATATAAAAAATGCCCTTTTTTTCAAGTATATATATTTTACAGACTTGAAACTTCACAGTAATGTTCCTTATGTTACGCAGGATGACATTTTCCGAAAATTAGATCCCATGGGTGGTTAAAACCTGGCAACCGTGGGTACTTTGTCTGCATGAGAACAGTATTTTGCATTGTTCATTCCTTCTGCGTCTCCATGGCAACGGGCATCGCGCGGCAGTGGCGTACCCACAAGGAGGGGCATGTATAATGAGCGGCGCAAGAGTGATCTGCCTGTAGACTGCCGTAGCGAAGTACGGGTACATCAGTTGTACGTTGCATGCACGAGTCGGGAAACCATCGGTTCTATTCATTTTCTCTCCGGTACATTATACAGCATTGTAATAAATTTTCACTGATTTTTTTTATTTACCATTACTGTAAATGGGAGATGTGGCTTAATTTTTTTTCCATTAGTATAGCCGTGCGAAGCCGGGTCGGGCAGTTAGTGTATATATATATATATTTATTTGGTCCTTAATTTCTATGTAAAGGAGATGTCTGTAATAGGTACTGGTTATTTAGACAAGGCAATAGCTTAACGCGTGACGCTCAGCCTGTATTTAGAATATTTTTGATCTAAATCTGCTCACTGCGCTTATTATTATATTCTTAATATTCAAGAACCAATGTGAGTATCAACCACAATCTTGATGGGCCTATAGTTAAATATTTAATTACGTTTGTAGAATTGTTGGATGTTTGAGAAGTAGCAAATACATCCCGTATGCGCAAACGAATGGCGGGAAAACTCAGTGCCAATAGCTTTCAGCTACCTTCAATATAATTACTCATAAATATCACCATACGCGCACATCCTGTTATTTTTTTTTGTCCTTCCTTGCACTTTTTACTCCCTACAAAGTGAAGTCTGTTAGGCACGACCCACCTTGTGATGCAATATTAATGGCCACCGGTGTATTTTTATGGCACCTTTTTACTCTTATTTACTGTCCACCTTAAATTATAACTTTATGGTGCCGTATTTCCGCTTGTTTGAAAACACAAATCTACATTGTACGGAAAACAGTCAAGATAACAGACGGTCCGGCCTGTAATGGAAATATATTGTGGCCCCTAGCTTGATTAATATTAAAATCACCACCTTGGATTGCTATTACCTTTATATAAAGTGACTTTGGATCCTTCATATGACCTTGATAACTAATATCAATTGTTTCAAACATTTTTGATTTCAAAGAAACTATTTAAAGAGTAAGAAATTATATATAAATAAAACTAAAAATTACTTAATACATCAAGTTCGGATAAATTATTTTGAACTCGATAAAAGCATACATTAAAACATCCAAAGCTTGAACAAATCAGCAGTAGGCCTATTACCCGCGGCTTTGCTCACGCAATTTCAATTGCTAAAACATTACAACTGAAAAAAAAAACTTATGCAGTTAATTCCAAACATTTGTACAAAAATAAAGACACAAGAAATTTGTCAGCTAAAAAAAATATCTATTTCATTACAAATACGTTTAAGAATGGTAGTTTTTACACTGGATATGCTTTAGCCTTTTTAATTTTTAGTATAGATCAATTATCTAATTTTAAATTTTGATTACGTTTTAATGTGTTTAAGTATATATTTTACTTTGATGAAATTGCACTTACCTCCTTTTCATTTTATTAAGCAGTCAATTTTAAAAAATATTGTTACCCACGCTCCTATTTCATTTTAACTATGCTTATGCCATAGTTTGTACTAACAGTTTCATTATTAGTACATGAACAAGTAGTATGGTCTAAGGTAAGCTTAGAATAATGAAATAACTTCGCCTTATTACAAATAGCGCCTATTGTTTAAGGATGTTTGATAAAGCTTATCTTTATTTGAAATAAATAGTATAGATATCAAATTTATTATCAAACGTATTAGTTGGTGCTTAGTTTGCTTAGTATTATATTTTAAAAAATCCCACATTTTCCCCCCTCTCCTCTTTTCACACACGGATGCCCTAGTAAAAGTTCAGAACTAAGTAAATATGGCAACATCCCTTTACCAAACAAAGACCGAACTCATCCGGTTTTTTAAACTCAAATGTGAATTACAAAATAATTATCTAAATTTATATTAATTTAAAGTCTAATTTATATTGTAATACTGATTTTACAGATTTCATAACTTTTTTATTTTTTTTTGTAATACTAATCCGTGTTACAACACAAGTACCTTTATTTTTAATTAAATATTAATCTTGCCAATAAAATATTTAAAAATAAATATATTAATGAAACATGGTGAGCCAAATTAATTTTCGACATGAGTTATGTTGTTTCTTTGACCATAAAATACTATTTAAAATATGGACGAGACGTGAAATGAAGTTTTAAGTATTTCTTAAAATATCAGTCCTGCTTCTTTAGCATTTATGCTCCGGTACTGCAGCACTCTGTTCACTTAAACAAGGTATAATCGTCATTAAAAAAGGAAATTGTGAAAAAAGCAATTTGCAGAAAATTCTAGGTTACGCAAAATACTATAGTCAGTTAGGTTGAAGAATCATTTGAAAAAAATATTGCTGAAAAAAAGGCATCATTTGAGGCGAATATTTGTGGGATTAACAAAATGTATCAAACTTGGACATTAAGACCGTATTTAATGGAACTTAATGAGATAACGCTATCGTATAAATAAAGTTTACTTACACATTTTAATAAAGAATAAATAAAAAATAAGTTACCTAAAATAGAGCATTAAAAAGTAAATAAATAAAGAGAACAAACGTATAATTTTTTTTAAAATGAAAATTAATATTGGTTATGGCAGTTACTGTGACCGAGATATCAAAATTATCACATTTTAGCAAAGAAATTAAAGATTTGAAATTAAGATAAGCCTTAGATGTAAGTATATTATAGAAGTGAGATAAAGGTTTGTCTATTGTAAAAAATAAAACTGTTTAAAAACTGTTCAGCACCGTTACGAAAATGTAAAGTACCCATGAAAACAACAATAGTGGATACATTGTAATAGTTTTTGGTAGCTCTTGGGAGAGTGTTCATGGACGAGCTGTGGCCGTGCATGGACGAGCTGTGGCCGTGCATGGACGAGCTGTGGCCGTGCATGGACGAGCTGTGGCCGTGCATGGACGAGCTGTGGCTGTGCATGGACGAGCTGTGGCTGTGCATGGACGAGCTGTGGCTGTGCATGGACGAGATGTGGCTGTGCATGGACGAGCTGTGGCTGTGCATGGACGAGCTGTGACTGCGCATGGACGAGCTGTGGCTGTGCATGGGCGAGCTGTGGCTGTGCATGGGCGAGCTGTGGCTGTGCATGGACGAGCTGTGACTGTGCATGGACGAGCTGTGGCTGTGCATGGACGAGCTGTGGCTGTGCATGGACGAGCTGTGGCTGTGCATGGACGAGCTGTGGCTGTGCATGGACGAGCTGTGACTGCGCATGGACGAGCTGTGGCTGTGCATGGACGAGCTGTGGCTGTGCATGGACGAGCTGTGACTGTGCATGGACGAGCTGTGACTGTGCATGGACGAGCTGTGGCTGTGCATGGACGAGCTGTGGCTGTGCATGGACGAGCAGTGACTGTGCATGGACGAGCTGTGGCTGTGCATAGACGAGCTGTGACTGCGCATGGATGAGCTGTGACTGTGCATGGACGAGCTGTGGCTGTGCATGGACGAGCTGTGACTGTGCATGGACGAGCAGTGACTGTGCATGGACGAGCTGTGGCTGTGCATGGACGAGCTGTGACTGCGCATGGACGAGCTGTGGCTGTGCATGGACGAGCTGTGGCTGTGCATGTATGAGCTGTAGCTGTGCATGAACGACCTGTGGCTGTGCATGAACGACCTGTGGCTGTGCATGAACGTGCTGTAGCTGTGCATGGACGAGCTGTGGCTGTGCATGGACGAGCCGTGGCTCTGCATGGACGAGCCGTGGCTGAGCATGGACGAGCTGTGGCTGAGCATGGACGAGCTGTGGCTGTGCATGGACGAGCTGTGGCTGTGAATGAACGAGCTGTGGCTGTGCATGAACGAGCTGTGGCTGAGCATGGACGAGCTGTGGCTGTGCCTGGACGAGCTGTGGCTGTGTATGAACGTGCTGTAGCTGTGCATGGACGAGCTGTGGCTGTGCCTGGACGAGCTGTGGCTGTGAATGAACGAGCCGTGGCTGTGCATGGACAAGCCGTGGCTCTGCATGGACGAGCCGTGGCTCTGCATGGACGAGCCGTGGCTGAGCATGGAAGAGCCGTGGCTGAGCATGGACGAGCTGTGGCTGTGCATGGACGAGCTGTGGCTGAGCATGGACGAGCTGTGGCTGTGTCTGGACGAGCTGTGGCTGTGAATGAACGAGCTGTGGCTGTGCATGAACGAGCTGTGGCTGAGCATGGACGAGCTGTGGCTGTGAATGAACGAGCTGTGGCTGTGCATGAACGAGCTGTGGCTGAGCATGGATGAGCTGTGGCTGTGCCTGGACGAGCTGTGGCTGTGTATGAACGTAGTGTAGCTGTGCATGGACGAGCTGTGGCTGTGCCTGGACGAGCTGTGGTTGTTAAAGAACGAGCTGTAGCTGTGCATGGACGAGCCGTGGCTGAGCATGGACGAGCTGTGGCTGTGCATGGACAAGCTGTGACTATGCATGGACGAGCTGTGGCTGTGCATGGACGAGCTGTGGCTGTGCCTGGACGAGCTGTGGCTGTGAAAGAACGAGCTGTGGCTGTGCATGGAAGAGCTGTGGCTGTGCCTGGACGAGCTGTGGCTGTGCATAGACGAGCTGTGACTGCGCTTGGACAAGCTGTGGCTGTGTATGAACGTGCTGTAGCTGTGCATAGACGAGCTGTGACTGTGCATGGACGAGCTGTGGCTGTGTATGAACGTGCTGTAGCTGTGCACGGACGAGCTGTGACTGTGAAAGAACGAGCTGTGGCCGTGCATGGACGAGCTGTGGCCGTGCATGGACGAGCTGTGGCTGTGCATGGACGAGCCGTGGCTGTGCTTGCAGCGGCGGAGGGCTCGGCAGCCGGCGGCGACAGCCTGCAGGACCCCGCGGCTGTGGTGGCTCTGCAGGACCACACACAGCTCACCCTCAACAAGTACATCAGCACCGCCTACCCCGCGCAGCCCTTCCGCTTCGGCAAGCTGCTGCTGCTGCTGCCCTCGCTGCAGCTGGTGTCCAGCCACACCATCGAGGAGCTGTTCTTCCGGCGCACCATCGGCCACATCCCCATCCAGCGGATCATCAGCGACATGTACAAGACCAGCGACCTGTGACACGTGGCCTCCGAGTCTATACCCGGGCGAGGGACGCGTGGCTCTTGGCCGTCTCTAGTGCTAACAACCAGAGCGACTGAATTGCAGGTTGTTCTGGATATCGATTGGTCAAATTTTCTTAGCTAGGTACCCAAATATTAGGAAAAAAAAATTTGACGTGATAACGTCTTATAAATCGATGAACGCCGGTTGCACGCACGAAAAAGCATGACTCATTGTCACGTTCCGCCTGAGCCGAGCTTGCAAGAGCCGGCCAACCACCGTGCGAGAAAATCTTCTATAATATCAAAAAGGTTACGGCGGTTTTTTTTAAAACTAATTGTTCGTGATTATATTTAAACAAAATATTTAAATTAAATTTGCAAAAAACTGTAAATATTATTTGAAAATTAAAAAGTATGCATTTTTTCATCAATGTTTTCTTATGACGTTATCACGTAAAATTATCGTCCGTAAACCGACATTACAGGCTACCCCCCCTTTTTTTTTCAAATATAGTATTAGTATGTGAATGGCGGGTTTTGTCGCAGTGCGTTTGTAACGGGACTGCCACACCTGAGGCTTGCCTTTCGTAAGGATTTGGGCGCGTTTGCAGCTCGAAGCCTTCTAACCGGAGCTCGTTGACCTTGACCGGACATGTCCGTCTTGCACAGCCGCAGTCCTGTTCCGAAGGTGCGCTGGTCGCGCTGGTGCGCATGTGAGGTGCTCCGCCGTCGCCAACAGACACCGCTTGTATACATATACCACAACTCATTGGCTGCTGCTGTTCAAATCGCTCCATGTCAGAACGCAAAAGGTTTTAATTAAAATGCTTGTTTCACCTAAAAATATGATGGTGGTGTAAGAACTCGAATTCATACCTTCACCACATCACCGTGGAGGTGCGCTTATAACAGCACTGCCACCGCGCCGACCTTGAAGAGGCGACCGTTATGTCTGCATACAGACGGTAAATTCTTTTAGTATTTGTCTAATATATTCGAATTCAAAGAACAAAATAAACACGTGTTCTTGTTAAAGTAAAATGACTACGGTATTAAAGATTTAACCAGAATCAATTTTTAAAATTTATAAACTAATCGTATTTGGATCATTGAGATTATAACTTTTTTCGCGAGTCGTTTACAATCAGCAGTCATTTTGTTGATCTTGACCTTCCAGATTAGCTTAAAAATTCCTGAAATGGCTTTAGAATTCCCGTTTTGTCGGAAATATTCTTATTTTATTTGCCAAAATGTCGGTGGCTCTAAATGTCCGCAGCCGCTTCTGGGACTCGACTACAAATATCAGGCTAAATATCTGTAATAACTAAAAAATAATAAAAACATTTTTTTTGTAATTATTAATTGGATTTCATAAAAAAAAACATGCATTATAGTTCTTAGTCCATAGTTACATCCTGCTGAGGGCAAAAATTAACTATAAAAAATTTAAAAAAACATTTGGAAACTTTTGTGGTAATTGTAAAACGTTTATGATAATTATACCACGGACATCGTTATACTCGGTTCTATTCCCGAATAATAAGTCGGAGTCCCATGTGCAGAGATCCTGCAACAACACAAATAATATATATTTTAGGAAATAATTTACACTTCCGTTCTGACAAGCATACTAATCATTCTCACTACGGGCAATGACAATAAAAAGGCAACTGTCTGGATTCGCATTTTTGCTACTCGATGACATTACGTCTAGCTTTGGGACTACGCTTGCTTCGATTTAAGACCCTGTAGTAATTACGAAAAAACTTTAGAACAAGCTAATAGGGCTTTTTTATACATAGGTAGGTACTTGGTATGCCTTTCAATTAATAAATGTCCAATTTCAAGCATATAGGATAAAATTCTCCGAACCACGAGACATTCTTAGTCTATACTTAGTATGCAATACATCCAAGTATAAACCACCGTCAAGGTAAGAGTCCAAGCGTCTCATGACATCACAAAATTTATAATATTTTCACCTAATTTAACCAGTTGTAAAAATTATTAACTACCAACATTATGGAATTTTTATTTCTGCAAAAGTGGCTTTTTATTATAATTACCTGTGTTTTAACCAAGTGAGATAAAATTATAACCAAATACAGCCCATAAGATATAGATAAAATTTAAAATTCAAATCCTTTACTTGTTGATTTTGGGCAGAGAGAGAGAGAGAGAGAGAGAGAGAGAGAGAGAGAGAGAGAGAGAGAGAAACTAGAAGAAAAAATAAACCAAACATGCACGAACGTGACCTCGGAGTGAACTGGTGTGAATCTAGTGTTTCCTTGTTTCCTTGTTTTCAGTGCTATCACATACCGAAGTCATAAATGCAGATACATTACCGTCATTAATCCGCTGCAAAAAATGTAATTCCTTGTTATTATCCGTTATAGAAAATGGTTATCTAAAATAATTTTGCTATCCTCAATTATAGTTAGGATAAAAAAAGGTTTTAGTGTGTATTTTTGCGCTAGGCACGATCATGAAAATTTTTATGCACGGTGTTACAAATTTATGTATTCAAAAGGCTTTTAATATAGCCCACATCTATACATTTGAAACACTCATTTAAAGTTATAAAATACTGTGTTTGTAAAAAATTTCTTAGATACAAGATTGATTGTTTATTTTATTGGAACTCCATATACATAAGTATTATATGTGTAAAATAAATACAGTTTAAGTATTGATTATGTACATTTTATAACAGCACTTTTAGCTGCATAATATTTGCACGTTTATTTTACCGCCATTTCACGATTTTGTTAAGAGACTATGAAATGTAATTTTAACCTTACAGATGTACATGCATATAACAGACACCACTGATAATAGAAGAAAAATCTACTATTCGTTTCCTTTTAAATTTTTTGTATAATTACAGAGTTAGTAAAGAAACTGGAGGTGTAACTTTGAATATTATAATATAATTGTGAATTAAATCTTGCAAATCTATATTTTTTGAAAGCCCGAGTGTGGTTAAATACAGATATTAGGCAGTAAAATTATAGCGACCTGAGGCCAGGGAAACGGAATGATTCTGTAACCGGTCGCCATCTTGGATTGCGGTGACACTGAACCCCACCGAAATTTAATCTTGAAGTAGGACACTTAAAATTTTTTGGACACCTCGAGTGAAAATTTATGCCTCCATTACATTTTCCCCAGAAACTAAACGAAACAAAAATCTCAATTAAAAAAAGGTATTCTTAACTGTTTAAATTAATAATTAGAAATAAAGCAAATGTCCCCGGTTCGAGCCTCGACATGATTCATGGACCTAAAAATTTAAAAAAAAAAAAAAATTAAAATCAACTTAATTAAATTTTATACAAATAATTAACAACCCTCTGTTGGATTCCTAATCAAAAAACTCATAAAAAACTGACACAGAATCCTTATTTTAACCATAACACTAAGCAGACTGATCTCCGCCAGCATAAACGGAGACTAAAAATGCATGCCTGCTGTAAAGTTACGGGAGCATATTAGCTGCCATATTTGCTACGTTGTCTTGTGCTAGAGTATATTGGTATCAGTTGCCATTTTGCTTCACCCATAATCCCCTAGAGAAAATTAGTGTCATTCGCCAGATCGACAGCGTTATAGCGGACGCCATTGTATTGACCATATTGACCACGATCTTGAAAATTCGTAAATATCAGTCAAAATATTTCCATAAGTGGTTCAAAAAATAACCAATGTAAACTTATTGAACATAACTCACTTCAAAAACTTTTCCAGTGTAAAAATTCAAATTTTGGGCATTAATGTAGGTATGTATTAAAAACTACTTAAAAGTTTCTTTCAAAAATATAACATTAGTCTTTATGTTATATTTATGATATAACATATATATATATATTTTAATATATAGATGAATTAAATACAGTAAATTATTTTCTAAAAAACGTAATTTTTTAAAAATATTATTGGAAAAAATTAGTAGAATTGTTAACTTTTATTTGATGTGTGAAATATAATTCAAGGTATCGTATTTCGCGGTGGGAGTTCTATTCTTACGTCATCGATATCCAAAATGGCGACCGAACATTGACCTGATCCCCTTCAGAAGCACGACGCTTGTGCGAGACACGCGGGAAATATACTTGCGTTGAAATTCTTCTGTCATTAAAACAAATAATAATAACTATAGACGATATTAAGTGCAGGTTTTTATAAACGAATTTACCTTATTTTGCTTAAAATTATTTAAGCATAACAACTTGGTTTTGGTTTTGCTTGCTTGCGCAGTAAGTTTGACAAGCTTATTATCTCTGAAAGTTTTAGTCACTATAAGTGCCTTCAGAAATGATCTAACATTGTAAGTGTGATATGTTATTTGTAAATCTCTTTAAAATTAAGTGTTACATAAATATGTGTTGAAATTATTACATAGTTTTATCTGTATTCTTAGAAATAAAAATATATGATTAAAATGATTTATTTATTATTTTTATTTTTTTAGTTCAACACACAAATATAATAATTATTTTTAACTTACAAGAAAATACAAAACTTATATCGTGAAGCATCCACAGACATGATAGCAGATATCACCATTTAAAAAAATGTATATTCCTCAATGAGAGGCCTGAAACGAAGCTAGGCAAAAGAAAAATACTATAACCATTTACTTAAGGCCTAGATATAAATGTCCCTAGCTTGGGAGAACATAAAAATCTTTCTTTTTTGTCAGCTCTTAATAATGTTTTGGCTAACCTGAGCCCAGCAAAGGTTTGAGGACTCGTGGCTACGCATTGTCCGATCTGTGAAGGAGGGAGGATGAAGGGTTGTGTTTTGGTGGTGCCAACCCCTTCCTTCCTCGAAGTAAAGGCAAGAAAATTGTGAACGCTCAAGTCATTCGAAGCTTGTCTGAAGTTTCGTACCGAGTTAACGTTACCGAGCAGCCCAATTGTTAAACAAACGTAACAAAGGTGAATCGCTGTGTTTGGTTAGAGATTGGTTAGTCTCAAGTATCGAATCGTGGCTATTGGTCTATGGACTAATCTGTACAACTCAACTTAGATTATGTTTTATTTTTGCTTAACATAATTGGGCATTGGGTAGCAGTAGTAACTACTACACTGCGACCTAATTTCATACAAAACTGTTAAAACGTAAAAAAAAAATTTATATAAAGTCAGGTGAATTCATTTAAATATTTTACATATAACACAAAGAAGGTTTGATTATTGTGAGATGCATAATTTTAAATGACGGTGATGTGTGTTGGTTGACAATATGTTGGGGTGCTATGCATAGCTGATTGCTACTAATTCATTCTAGCAGGTATAACATGAAGGTATATGTTAGTAGCACACTAGCAGGGATTCTAAGATGGCGGAAAATATGTTACTAATTGGTGCCCTCTAGGTGTTTTTTTTTAAAGCCATTTTGTGTAATTATGGATACCTTTTAGATTTTTTGGTGTGGTATTTTCTTTGAAGGGAATTTCTTTTCCCGAAAATGTTCTTTCCGTCTCCTTGCAAATTGGGTGTTTGGTAATCTTTTGAGCAGCTGTTCAGTTTTGTGTGGCTCTTTTGACACTTTTTCCCTTTGTTACTAGGCATATTGTCTCCCTATTTAAACGTCTGTTTTGTAATATGTTTAGGGAGTTTTAAAACTCTTTTGCATGTGTTCTTATTGAGAAGCAAGCGTAATGGATTTTAAGCCTCTTTGTAGACTTTTCAAGATGCCATAAGTTTTTTAGGGAATAAATTGTATAATTTTCTGTTTTAATCGGACTTTTTCCCCTCGAATTGGTATTTTTTTCCTTTTAAATAAATTTTTTGAAGACTTTTGGGGTGTTTTGGGGGGTAAAAGGGAATTTTAGAGGTTAAGGTTAAGTTCATATTGCCTCCTCCTTCCACGCTATCGACTACAATTGTGATTTTATATTGAAATCAACTTTACGCAGGAGACTAGAATTTGGGGTGAATATTTTTCCCACCCCATTGAGATGCATTTCCTTCTTCCAAAGTTTTCTTAATACCTTCTCCAACTGTCTATTCCATTTTACTCAAGAGATCCGAGAAAGCAAGGTCAGTAAAAGTGTTTCACCTTCTTCCAGATTACAATATTAATCTAATTCATCTAATATTTCACCTGGATTTCACTTATCTAAAGTTGCAGACTCATCGCCTTTAACTTTAGTGTACGCGACAGTGATTTATCAAGCTCTGGTTAAATGGTTTTTGTTAAGAACCCCAAAATAAAATCCGTCCTTTTATAATGCTTAGCATTTCTTCTCAAGGAACATAACTTGCTTCATTCACTACCAGGGCGCCCTTCAATACCACTGCAGGCAACGATCCAGAATCCATTTAAGCTTCTGTAAATAATGACCAATGCAAACTGTTACATTTTACTGAAGTCATGGCTGAAAAAATTTTTACGGGGGAAGGAGTATACCGATTCGGAAAAGAAAACAAATGAAAATAATATTAAATATAGTTTTATTTATTAGCTACTATATAAATTAAATTACAGTAACTTAAATTTATATCCACACATTAATCACAACTTCGCAAGATCACTATTCACTCTCCTCGCTGAAACTCGTCTCGACAGGCAGTTCTAAAAGGCCCATCTGTGAGACGGGGCTTACTCCACTGTTTGTCTCCGAGCACGCACCTCTAGTACCAACACTCTCGTCCGCCATTGTACCAGACGCCCCGGTCCTCGGTGCTCTGATCTTCGCTCACGAAGGTCGAAGGTCGTCGTTGGTCACCAATGGGTCACTCACCCTCTTCCTTCACTGCTCTCACGTCAGAGGTCAGCGTCACCTTAAATTCCTGCGAACTCCCGTCCTGGAAAACGTTTCGTATCCCTCATAAATATCGTGTAATTGGGGTCAACTTAACTTCCGAAGTTGCAAGAAAAATGGCGTGCTAGTTAAGACACTTGTCACAGATGAGGCAACCCGAGAGAGAAAGAGCGATAGGTAGCGAGGTGCAGCTCTAATCGGATGACCATGTACCTGGGTGATGGGAGCTTGTGTGTCCGGGAAGCAGGGCCTCCCCTGGAACGCCCCCCGGCCTGCCTTGTTTCCTGCAACCTCACAATACCGGCCTACCTCGTCTCTAGTACCCTCGTAACACTATGTGAGTATTCAAATAATCAATAAAATTAAAATAATATATATATCTTTTAAATTTTGTATTTATTTAGATTTAAAAAAATTTCGAAAAAAAAAAACACAAATTATGAACAATAATTTCAAATTGGCAGCTTCTCACTGACTCCATTTAAAATTATAACCCTGATCACTCTGGCAGTCACGTCTTTTATATAGGTAGATCTGGTGTGAAAGGGAGACATTGCCATTCTCTTGTAATTAAGTTGTAGACTCTATATAGGTAGAACTGGTGTGAAAGGGAGACATTACCATTCACTTGTAATTAAGTTGTAGACTCTTACACAGTTCATTACACTCCCCCCCCCCCCCACCACCAAACTTGTTGGTACGCCATTGAAGCGCTTAGAACGAAAAAAAAAATCAAACCATGTCATATGCGTTATCATGGACATGAAAAAAGGCACAAACTGTGTAATAGCCATTGTCATGGAGAAGAAGAAAACATCAACAATGCAAAATTATCAAGATGTATCAGCATTCAGTTTTAAAGGAATCTCACGTTGACACAAAAATTCCTTAAGTTGCGAACGTCAAATGTGTTAAATTTAATCTTGAATGTAGTCAAACTGTAAGTATTTATAAGAAATAACAAACAAACGCAAAATAGTTTTTATATAATTGATTGTATACATACAAACATATAAACATATAAATTAAACTTATGTCAAATTCAACCAGAATCAGTAAATAGAGTTATTGATTCTATTGTCATTAAAATAAACATTGTTTTGCATAATAACTCATCGAAAACATTCATTAAATTTTAATATCTGCTAAAAATAATTTTCTGGAATAGGATATGCACTGTGCGTTAACAAGCCCTATGGGTAGAGACACCTGTATTTCGCGATTTCATTTCATGTCAAGGTATTTCACAAAACACTGTAGCTTTTTCTAAGAGTCATGGCAAATTGTGAGGGTGCAGCAGTACGGTGACCACATTCTCATTGGCCCCGTCAAGAGCGGGACGACACCTCTCCCCGACCTCAGCCAATAACCACAGGAGAAAAGCTACAGTATTTTATGAAATACCTTGACACGAAATGTATTCGCGAAATACAGGTGTCTCTACCTATGGTAAACGTACCTAAGATAACAAATAATACTTGAAACACGAAAACCAGAAAAGCGATCTTGTAACACCAAGATCCTGCACTCCCCAGCATTTTGCACTGAAGTTATGTTGGCGACACGGCAGGTGGCTTCCTGTGTATGTTAACACATGCAGGCATGGCATGCGCATGAGAGCTGGCTCATGGTGTAGATTGGGATACGTTGGTTATACTGTTTATGTTGGTCGTGAACATGTCTGTTTGAGACGGTCTTGAAGGTTGCAAAATGCTAGATTATAGCATAGTAGATTTTTACTTTTATAGATAAAAGACTATAAAAAAGAAAATATATATTATAAAAGAAACTAGTTATAGATATAAAAAACAAACAAAAAATTTGTTAGTGAAAAATGTACACGGAACCGTTTAGACCACACTTTGTTGGTACCAGGGCAGTCATTATTACCTATATTAAACGTTCCCTATAGTGGGCATCAATCTTTATTTATCCTGCGGTTGCAAGATTCCTTTTTTTTTATAATCGAAGGATATTGTTTCTAATAAGATAGAAAATTATTTATCTTTACAGCATTTTTAGAATATAATCATCTTTCCGTGTGCATTTGTATACAGTGTTCTCATATACATCTCACCAATTTCGGATTCAAACATTTAATAATCTAACAAATTTCGTCTTATGGTTTTAAAAATATTGGTTCATCAATGAGTTTTTTTATATAATTGTGTCTTTACTTTACAAATCTGTTTTTTTATTAAAATAGTTTGTTTCACTGCTGTGGTTCTAAATTTACTTTTCAATGATTTCTGTTTACATAATAAAAATAGTGTAATATATACCAAATTCATATTGATGTATGTATAATCCTAGTATTGATTTAAAATTTTATTTTGGATTATGAATTAAAAATCACTGCAATTGAAGAAAAACACTTAAATTTAAGTTTTTCTGTAGGTATATTGGGTGGAAGAGTAGTGCTTTCTATAATTTATCCTCAGGTGTATTGCACAGAAGATTACTAATAGTTTCCCATGCTCACTCACAAGGTACGATAATTCCAGGCCACAGCAACAAGTTGTAAACACCCGCGGCTCTTCGCAGAGGAAAAACCGCAAAGCGCGTGAGTGGCGGTGACTGACAAGCAAGTGTTCTTGGACGGGAGGTGCAGCAGGCTTGTCCGAGGGTTACATTCTGACTGCAAACATTCACGATGCAACTTGGTGCACGCCTGTCAATTCGGGTGGGCATTTTGTCCCGAAATTGACTCCGCTTTCAAACCTTCAATGCAACCACTAAATATTCTTAAATATATGTTAATACTGTGTACGTATGTAGCTTGACGGGGTATATAACGCGTAGAAGTAATTTTGTAAGAGTAAAAGAATTTTCGACGCTAAATAGTGGTGTTGGAACATATTTTTTTTTAGTATGAATTCATTACAACAATTAAATAAAATAACCAGGCAAAGATTTTTAATTATCACGTGTTTAACAGGAGGTGATGTTGTAATTAAATAATTCAAGTTGGTAATTGGCTAACTGGCTGTGAACCACTAGGTATTCAAGTTTGATACGTTTAAGTGTATGGGTACGTTGTTAGTTGAGGTGTGGTGTTGGCATGGTGGCACAACAAGCCCTGGAGGGGGGGGGGGGGCACGGGTTGTAGTGAGTCGAGTGGCCGCCTGCAGCGCTGTGTGTCCACAGTGTTGCCCGCATGAGCCCTGCTATGTCCCCTGTCCCCTGCTGGGCACAACTACCTGCCCTCTCACCGCTGTGGGAGAATAGCAGAGGCTGGCCATTTTCACGGAAGTTATTGTAATTGGTTCTGTTCGAATTTATGCGGGAGCTTTCGTACTTATAGTATTATTAAAAAAAAAAAGTTCCCAAGATTTCACCCATAGCCGTTTTTTCCCCCCACATTTGATGCTTGCGTGAAAATTCGGAGATGTGATTTTTACAATAAAGCAAAACTGACCGCACAAGATGGACATTTTATCCAAAATGAATTGGAAGTGTGCCCATAGTGTTCAAAATGGAAATTTTTGGGAGGGATTTAGATATTTTGAGTATTGTTTTAAAAAGTTTCTAAAATGGGTCTATTCACACTG
The DNA here is from genome assembly GCF_032445375.1 of Bacillus rossius redtenbacheri. Taxonomy (NCBI): domain Eukaryota; kingdom Metazoa; phylum Arthropoda; class Insecta; order Phasmatodea; family Bacillidae; genus Bacillus; species Bacillus rossius. The sequence goes on along the minus strand of NW_026962012.1, from coordinate 16,808,890 downwards.
AAGCTCTTACTGTAACATGCGATCAGATAATAGCAGTAGTACTTATATAATAGTTCCTCCTTAGGCTGCGGTGCTTGTGCCGGGCTTCAGTCTGTGGATTGTGACGTCAGGGCGGCCATCTTGTATGAAGTTGACCTTGACCTTTAAAACAGTAGCTAAAATTTGCCCAAAATTCTCCAAAAGATTCAAGTCTTTTTTTTTTGGAAAAAGATCCACCAAAAATTCTCAAAAAATCTGAAAAATAAACATTTATTCAATTTTGAGGGAAATATTCCTTTTTTAAAGAAAAAAATCCCGGTTTATTTCTCAAAAATTCAAAAATTCGGAATTCAAAAAAACCTCAAAAGTCTTTAGCCTTAGAACCAAAAGTCCGCAAAGTGGTTTAAGAATCCATATATGCAAATCACCCTTAGCCGCTGAGGTCATGACCGTGACAATTAGGATGCCATGACCACCATATTGAGGAAGAAATACGTTAGTTTTTTTCTCCGTATGACCCTTATTAATCCTGATGAGACATTTGCTGATGTTATCTGAGTGCTTCTGGTTATTTCTGAGAAATCAATTTCTACATGATAAAAATTTTAAATAATGAGTCAAGTATTTTCATTCAGAGATTTCTATAAATTGCTGAATTTCTTTTACTAAATCAGGTTTTAAATCAGGTGAAATTAAAACAAAAAATATATTACTCAGTCAAATAATATGCCTTAAGACAACTGAGAAGCACTAAAATGCAAGACAAACATCCTTCTCCTTGGTATCTAGTGAATACTTCCTTCTCTTGCGACCGTTAGTGAGCATCCTGTATCCCGCATAACAAAAAATATTCACCTCAATGGGAATAGGAACTACTTGCAACAAGTTTCTTGTGTGAGTAAATTAACTCTCACTGATGGAATATTAAAAAATACTATTTAAATAATGGTTCAATTTCATAACTCTCAGTAACTAATATAAATTCATGTTCGTTGTCTGCCACTGTATCGAAAGGACAGGTGTAAGATTAGTAGCAAGGAATTTATCTTGAGAAAGAATGGTACAGAACGTGAGAAGAATGACAGTGTTAAAAATTTGCTACGCAAAATTATAAGTTGCATTAGTTGTAGCAAGTCATTTACGCGATGAGAGAGCTCAAAAATACACGAGATAACTTGTAATTTCAAGCCTGCTTACAAGCTAGAGGACAACAATGGAGCTACTTTTCTAAAGAAGAGTGCTATGTCCATTTGGACACACTAGGCATGCCCATGATATTTTTTTTTATCTCTAACACCATGAAATTAAAATTGTAATAATAAATAATATTGGCCATAAACAATTTTTATTTTTCACCACTAGATTAATTTACGTTTCGTGTGATAATATTCGAAGCAGTTCAAGCACAAGCCAACGTCATATTTACTGGACTGGGTACACACAGCAGATGATTTTTCGAGACAATGTTTACAAGCACATCTTCTTTTCTTCAGACTCTTTATCACAAGGTGGTTGAAGCCATCGAATTTAATAATGTCAGGTGTTCTAATCTTTCTTGATGTAGCTAAATGCAAACATGGTCTTCCAAAGCGTTTAGATGGATTGGCATATTTATTCAAATACACGAAGACATTCTCACGCCTGAACTCTAAGGGAGAGACTGTTTTTCCAACATTTCTTGCTAGTTGCCAGGAACTTTAAACAGATAAATCAATACACCATGAAAGTAGAGGCCAGTACCTTTTTTTTTTTTCCAAATTTTGACCGTGCATAGCAATGTTTTGATCCGTTCGATCAGCACCACCCATTTTTTTTATATTTTATTCTCCAAAAAGGAAAGGCCACTGCACTTGTATCATACGTTTTTCTTTCTGAAAGTTTCGCTTTTCTCGCAACTGTGGCTCAACATCAAGACAATTCGATACTATAACTACCAGTGAGTTGTCAACCCACTTTTCAACTAAAACACCATCTTATTTGACAGTAGAAGTTTCGTGCTAGCCCCTTTCCTTTTTCAGAAGAACATTTTTTGATGTAATAGGACATTACTTAGGTATCCTGTTTTCCTTAATTGTGCCTGTGACACCATATATTTTTTCTCTTAGAAATGCTAGCAGATAAAGCCCTGTAAATAAGTTATAAATAAATAAATGGTAAGGAAATAACTACACTTCTTTAATAAAGTCGTCAATCATTGGTAAAAAAAATGGGGCAGCTGTTTTTCAAAATTATTTTCTTGTAAACTGTTTGCACAGGGAGATTTACCTTGGTAAATATTGAAGTTTCAATATAAACATCGATTGAACATAGTGACCATACCATATACCCAAATAGTGTTGGCTTGCCTCTAATAAACTGTTTACAACATTTAGTCTTGTTTTCTGTGCATTGTTTATCGTTATATTTATTATTATTTTCTAAATTTTTCCATGACAAATATTACTAAACTGCAATGGTGTATGTCCAAAAAAAATGATTAAAACCCACTTGTCAAGTAAGGCGTCAGAGTGCTGAATCACAGCAGAAGTGCATCCCACATGACCAGGAGGAGGGGGTGGTGTTTGAATCTGAGCAGAAATGAATCAATCATACACACTTGGAGGATGTATTTGGGGTTGAAGCTGGAGTTAATTAAAATCCTAACATCGAGTTCGGCACAGTGGGTGTTGAAACTAAATGCATCCTATATGATCATGAGAATGGTGTGGGTGTTGAATCTTAGCAGAAGTGTATCTTACATGTGGGTGTTGATCTCACAGAAGTGTATCCTACACGACCAGGTGTTGAAGCTAAGCAGAAGTCCATCCCACTCGTGGATGTGGACGTTGTTAGTGTTACGGCTCAGCAAAAGTGCATGCCACACATCGAGTTCGGTGGCGTAGTTTTTGAAGCTCAGCAGAATTGCATGTCACATGTCGAAAACTGAGCACGAAGATTATGTCGGCAGATTTGAAAAAAAAAACTCTTAAAAACTCGTTTTGTGATTAAATAAATTTCGTGTGCCAATTTTTGTAGAAAGTGGACTACTTTACAGCTTACACAAGTGATCAATTCTACATTTGAGTGTGCATCTTTGATATGAAGTAAACACTTTCAGTTAACAATGTATTATGGTGAATATGATTTTCAGTACAGTAAAGTAGATATTCGATACGCTATTGTAATACAAACAATTTTTCTGATCCATTAATACTTTAAATATAAAAAAAAATTGGTTGTCTGTAAAGTCGGTTTACGGACGATAGTTTAAGTGACAACGTCATAACAAAACATTGATGAAATTATTACATACTTTTATGAATAAAATGGAATCATTTTAATTTTAATAATATAAGAATAAAACTTGAAATTATAATAGTAATCTGATTTTTAAAATGCAAGAATAATTAACCTTTATTGCCAAAATTGTTGTTGTAATAAGCAATGAAAACCACATTAACATTTCACTTCACTTTATAAACAGTCGACGAAACCGTTCACGTGTAGATGACTTGTAATTAATTTTAATAAACTGGCGTTTAGCTATAAAATTTAAATATAATTATGAACAAGTTTTCATATAAATAAACTGTAATCAAACATCTATCATCAATTATATGAATCACCATAATTTTTTAGTCAATTGTAACATAACCTATTATTACTCCACTCGCCGACATATGCTACTTTTTTTAAATAATAAATAAATAAACACTTGAAATTATAATAGTAATCTGATTTATAAAATGCAAGAATAATTAGCCTTAATTGCCGAAATTGTTGTTGTAATAAGCAATAAAAACTACATTAACTTTTCACTTCACTTTATAAACAGTCGTCGAAACAGTTCACGTGTAGATGACATGTAATTAATTTTAAAAACTGGCGTTTAGCCATAAAATTTAAATATAATTATGAACAAGTTTTCATATAAATAAACAGTAATCAATTATCTATCATCAATTATATGAATCACCATAATTTTTTGGTCAATTGTAACATAACCTATTATTATTCCACTCGCCGACATATGCTACATTTTTTAATAATAAAAGAATAAAAACTTGAAATTATAATAGAAATCAGATTTTAAAAATGCAAGAATAATTAACCTTAATTGCCGAAATTGTTGTTGTAATAAGCAATGAAAACCATATTAACTTTTCACTTCACTTTATAAACAGTCGTCGAAACAGTTCACGTGTAGATGACTTGTAATTAATTTTAAAAACTGGCGTTTAGCTATAAAATTTAAATATAATTATGAACAAGTTTTCATATAAATAAACTGTAATCAAACATCTATCATCAATTATATGAATCACCATAATTTTTTAGTCAATTGTAACATAACCTATTATTACTCCACTCGCCGACATATGCTACTTTTTTTAAATAATAATTAAATAAACACTTGAAATTTTAATAGTAATCTGATTTATAAAATGCAAGAATAATTAACCTTTATTGCCGAAATTGTTGTTGTAATAAGCAATGAAAACTACATTAACTTTTCACTTCACTTTATAAACAGTCGTCGAAACAGTTCACGTGTAGATGACTTGTAATTAATTTTAAAAACTGGCGTTTAGCCATAAAATTTAAATATAATTATGAACAAGTTTTCATATAAATAAACAGTAATCAATTATCTATCATCAATTATATGAATCACCATAATTTTTTGGTCAATTGTAACATAACCTATTATCACTTTACTCGCCGACATATGCTACTTTTTTAATAATAAAAGAATAAAAACTTGAAATTATAATAGTAATCAGATTTTTAAAATGCAAGAATAATTAACCTTTATTGCCGAAATTGTTGTTGTAATAAGAAATGAAAACCACATTAACTTTTCACTTCACTTTATAAACAGTCGTCGAAACAGTTTACGTGTAGATGACTTGTAATTAATTTTAAAAACTGGCGTTTAGCTATAAAATTTAAATATAATTATGAACAAGTTTTCATATAAATAAACTGTAATAAAACATCTATCATCAATTATATGAATCACCATAATTTTTTAGTCAATTATAACATAACCTATTATTACTCCACTCGCCGACATATGCTACTTTTTTTAATAATAAAAGAATAAAAACTTGAAATTATAATAGTAATCAGATTTTTAAAATGCAAGAATAATTAACCTTTATTGCTGAAATTGTTGTTGTAATAAGCAATGAAAACCACATTAACTTTTCACTTCACTTTATAAACAGTCGAGCGGAAGAGAGATAGATGCGGCGCAAGCGTACAATGAGCGTAACGGGACACAGCGCAACGGATCAATGAGCGTAACGGGACACAGCGTAACGGAACAATGTGCGTAACGGGACACTTTTTCGTGCGTGCAGCCGGCGTTGATCGATTTATTAGACGTTGTCACGTCAAAATTACAGTACTGTGCGCACGTATGGAAACTCGGTTGTAGCTGAAGCTGAGACCGGAACCAAGGTGAAGTATTCGCCGAGCTCAGAGTGAAGAGTGAAGAGACCCGCAGTCCCAGAAGGGTTTGAAAGGAAGTCCGTTAGCCGCGAGCAAAGTGCGAGCCGGCCCCGCGAAGTCGCAGTTTCCCCGCCAGACATCTGCTTCTTGCCGGCACAAAGGCGCCGGTCTTGATACAGCGCGGGCCCGCCTCTCCAAATGTGTTACACGCGGACCACAAAGCGCTAATGAATCGCCGGTGGAAACAGTTGCCGGGGCGCACAATGGCGTTGCGGCGGAGTGCTCCAGAGTATCGACACGAGGAGAGGCCCGCCGGCTGCTTGTCGAGAGGTATCCGCGCGGAAAACTGCGGCTTTGTGCGCGCGTCGCACCTGGCGGGGCCCGCAGCCTGCATGCTCTACCGGGGCGCGAGTCTGAGGACCCTCCAGTCCACTTGCCTCCAGCGAGGCCGCTGCAATTAGCCCGCGTCCCTGGGCCTGCTGCACAGTTGGTGCGACTGAAGGAAACTTGCTACATGCTGAGGTGCCCGTCGTTCACAGACTAGATAACCCGTTCTCTTATGCACTCAGTTCTGTATATAGTTTTATACATATGAACATAATGACACCGACTATATAAACACCACGTGGTAAAGAAAAAAGAAATGAAAATTTTAAATTGAAAAGACTTTTTTCATGTCCACCATGCGTCCCTTCACTAAACCATTAAGTGCCCCACTCTTTAGGGTATTCTCTTCCTCCGCCATAGAATATCCGAGTCTTGAAAGTATGTTAAAGTATGGAAAAAATTGGAATGTACGTGAAAGTGTGGAAAATTTACAAAATTTTTGAAAAGTGTAGGAAATTTATGCAAAATAAGGTAGAAATATGTTCTAGTATGTGAAAAAAATAATTATGTAAAATAAATTTTTGAAACCAATGCATAAAATATATAAGTAAGTTAAAGTATTAAAAAGAATGTGAAAGCATTCTTAATACATTTTAGATTTATGGCTGAAATTCTATATTTGCACAAATCCAGAACAAAATTCTTTAATTCAAGCCATTTGTTACATTTACTGTCCGAAATTAAAACAATTTTATAAGTTATTTACGAGAAATTGCCATTAAATAAACCAAGAATTTTTAATTAATACATTTTTAAAACTCTTAATAGAACCTTACTTCAGAGATGAGAGTTGAAAGAAAATTGAGAAACAGTGTACAGCTTAACAAAAATGGGTAAAAGTAAGCAAAATGGGCTAAATTATTCTAAAATTATTCTAAACGTAAAAAAATGTCAAAATATTTTAAAGTAGGAAAAATGTGCTTCAGTAAAGTATGCAAAGGTTGCAAAAGAGGCAAAATGTTAGCAACAAATTCGAAATGGTGTATGCTAAAGCATGCGAGAGTATGCGAAATAATTTTAAAGTACGGACCATTAGGTGACCGTTTTGAAAGATGTATAAATAGCAAAATTAAGCATTGGACTACTAAAGTATGTGAAAATGTGCGCAAAGAAAGAAAGTGTGCAAAAATGTGCAAAAGATATAAAATAAGCAAATATAGGCTTTGCCATAGGCGTGCGCACGGTAGGTGCCACAGGTGCCTTGGCACCACCATTAGGGTTAACGTTATTTTGTTTTTTACAAGCAGAAATAATACATACTTACAAAAAACCGCATTATTTCCAAAAAAAATATGTTTCCAATCGTGTCGAGTTACAGATATGTGCTCATAACACTAGCAGTATATCAATTATCAATCGAACCAACTATACACACGGAAACAAGCCAGGTGCAATTACTTGTGTTGTACACGCGGGCCGCGGCTAGGAAACTTCTGAAATGTAAATACTTCTCCTAGTTCTCCTCGAATTACATAGAATGCGCGTTCGGTGTCCACTGTTCACTCCACTCGGCAGGCGCACGGAATAATAGCCGCTGTCCGCCAAGTAGCACTACTGTGTAGTGTTTACTCTTACTGTTTACTCATCAGTTTACTGTTCTAATGAGTACACGAGTACAGCCTGTGTTTGTTATGTGGATCACTCATTAATTAATTATCATTTTATTTTCACTAGTTGACAGTTATTATGGTTCGTTAATTGCTGTATATATCTGTCTGTATGATGTATAAATGGGTGATTAAAATTAAAAATCCGGGTCCCGAAAAGGATTACTCGATGACTTATATGCAGTCGCAGACAAAACATTTTTGTTGTATTCTAAAAGTTAAAACTTTTGCCCACTCTTATTTGTATATTTTTATTATTTTAATATTTTACATATTTGAGGTATGTTACAAAAACTCCCTTGATTTGTTGATTTTAAAACTTAACATTTGAGAATGTTTTTTCTAGCATTTATTTGGCGTCTTCAGAAAACATGTAAGTACTGTTTTTCAAAGCCACCAGCATGAATTCCGTGCAAACAATTTGTGCAATTTACTTTATGGCTCAACAAACCTTAAAACTGTAAATAGTTTAGTAGTTTTCCTGGCGATAAAAACGTTCAAAGTCATAATTTGTCATAAAAAATGTTAAAATTTTTACATCTGTATATTTAATGTTTTTGTTCGGAAACACCTTAAATAGCACCATTTTGCGCTTTCAAATCCAAATTTTTCCGGGGGAGGACCCCCGCCCACGCTTTAGGCTCGGGGTCCGTGAATGATAGGGCTGTTGTGTAATCTGGCACCACCACTACTGAAGTCCTGCGCACGCCTATGCTTTGTAGAAGTATGCGAAAGTATGGAAAGGTATACGAAAGTATGTGAAAGTAATTTAATACGCAAAATTATGTTAAAGTACAAAAAAGTGTGCTAAAATATGGAGAGTATGCGAAAGTACGCATTTATGAATAAAAGTAAAAAAAATGCGCGATAGTGAGAAAAATTATGCAAAAGAGAACAAAGTGAGCGATTTATGAAAAAGTAGCGTATGAGAAAAAAATGCGTATTTAGAGAGATTATGCGGAGGTGTTTAAAAGCTTGCAAACTTATGGAAAGATATGGAAAAATATCGAAAAGTATTAAGCATCAAAAATAATGGAAATGTATGAAAAAGTATGCAAAAGTATACAAAAATATTAAACGATATTTTAAGAATTTAAGAGTTTGAAAATTTTCAAAAGCATAAATTTATCTGAAAGTATATGAGAGTGTGCGAAAGTGTGCAAAGTGTGAAATAACAGTGTACAAAGGTAAGTGTGCTGTAGGTTTCGGTATTGTGTTGTGTGTGTTAGTGTGTAGTTTACTGAAGATAGGCCTACAATGTGATGCAGGGCTGTGGTAGTTCTGTAATGCAATAAAGTCCAAAATGAATACTCACAATTATGTAACAAATAATGCAACGAAAATCTGCCAAAAGCTTTCATTTTTCTTACTCTCCACTTAATTCGTTACAATAGCCTCACGGTTATGCTTGCTTTTTGTATGTCTATACCTTTGTATGTCTATGACTTACCGATTATGATTTTCTATTATGAAATTTATTTTACCCATTTTTCATTCCTTTAAGGTTGAAATTTTTTAATTAACTATATTAAGCCTATGTGTTAATCCAGGATTGAGCTAGCCGTGTTTTTATTTTATCCAAATCCTTGAGTACCTACTAAAAACGTGATTAAGCAGAAAAAATCTAAACATTAAAACATTCAAACATACAAAATATCACATGTAAATATTTATTAGTAGGGTTATTGTTATTATAGGGCCCGGTTTAAGAATTTTCTATTTGGACGTGCACAACTGTTTAATTTCGCTGTAACTTTGCTATAACGTTGCTAAAAATTTGATTCAAACTCCTAAAGAAAACAGTGACAGTCTATAATTATTAAAATACAGGCAAACTACAGCAGATGCAAATAAGGAAATAAAATGGAAAATTGCAGACTTTGGCAATGGAAACCGCCCTAAAACTACTCATTACATCCCCAAGGTATTTTTTACGATTTTTTTTTACTTACAGCAGATGCAATTAGAGGAAATAAAACGGGAATTCGCAGTCTTACCTTATATTGCATTGGCATACAAACTAAAACAACTCATATCATTGTTTAGAATTTTTTGTTTAACGATATTTCAACCTCTTTTGAGACGTTTCATTTTGTGTTGAGGCCGTATTTTACAGTCCAAAACATATACACATTTTACATTAAAATTTATTACTTTATTTTTTGATAAATGTGTGTTACAATATTGTTATTAAATTTCAGAGAAGGGTCTTATACTAAAAAGGTTTTTAAAAATAATATATATTTATGTAAATTAAGATTATTTTATGGTGCTAGTTACAGGTGTCACTAATTTTCAATACTTTTGAGTTAATATAATAAAAAATCAATCCTGAATAGTTTCACTTAGTTTCTAAATTTACACACTCTATACTTAAAATATAAGTTAATAATATCTAGAATCTGAATTAAATTTGCTTATTTCATTACATTTTACAATGACAAAGTCTATAAATTCCCTGTAAACTAAAATTCCTAAATGATTATAAGTGCGAAACGTGTCAACAGAGTTTTATTTACATCACAATACTCATCCCGGGGTCGCCTCTGCACCTAGACCAGGAGCCCAGTAGACCATAAGCCAGGGAGCTCAGGAGACCAGGAGCCCAGTAGACCATAAGCCAGGGAGCTCAGGAGACCAGGAGCCCAGGAGACCATAAGCCAGGGAGCTCAGGAGACCAGGAGCCCAGTAGACCATAAGCCAGGGAGCTCAGGAGACCAGGAGCCCAGGAGACCATAAGCCAGGGAGCTCAGGAGACCAGGAGCCCAGTAGACCATAAGCCAGGGAGCTCAGGAGACCAGGAGCCCAGGAGACCATAAGCCAGGGAGCTCAGGAGACCAGGAGCCCAGTAGACCATAAGCCAGGGAGCTCAGGAGACCAGGAGCCCAGTAGACCATAAGCCAGGGAGCTCAGGAGACCAGGAGCCCAGTAGACCATAAGCCAGGGAGCTCAGGAGACCAGGAGCCCAGTAGACCATAAGCCAGGGAGCTCAGGAGACCAGGAGCCCAGTAGACCATAAGCCAGGGAGCTAAGGAGACCAGGAGCCCAGTAGGCCATAAGCCAGGGAGCTCAGGAGACCAGGAGCCCAGGAGACCATAAGCCAGGGAGCTCAGGAGACCAGGAGCCCAGTAGACCATAAGCCAGGGAGCTCAGGAGACCAGGAGCCCAGTAGACCATAAGCCAGGGAGCTCAGGAGACCAGGAGCCCAGGAGACCATAAGCCAGGGAGCTCAGGAGACCAGGAGCCCAGGAGACCATAAGCCAGGGAGCTCAGGAGACCAGGAGCCCAGGAGACCATAAGCCAGGGAGCTCAGGAGACCAGGAGACCAGGAGCCCAGGAGACCATAAGCCAGGGAGCTCAGGAGACCAGGAGCCCAGGAGACCATAAGCCAGGGAGCTCAGGAGACCAGGAGACCAGGAGACCATAAGCCAGGGAGCTCAGGAGACCATAAGCCAGGGAGCTCAGGAGACCAGGAGCCCAGGAGACCATAAGCCAGGGAGCTCAGGAGACCAGGAGCCCAGGAGACCATAAGCCAGGGAGCTCAGGAGACCAGGAGCCCAGGAGACCATAAGCCAGGGAGCTCAGGAGACCAGGAGCCCAGGAGACCATAAGCCAGGGAGCTCAGGAGACCAGGAGACCAGGAGACCATAAGCCAGGGAGCTCAGGAGACCAGGAGCCCAGGAGACCATAAGCCAGGGAGCTCAGGAGACCAGGAGCCCAGGAGACCATAAGCCAGGGAGCTCAGGAGACCAGGAGACCATAAGCCAGGGAGCTCAGGAGACCAGGAGCCCAGGAGACCATAAGCCAGGGAGCTCAGGAGACCAGGAGACCAGGAGACCATAAGCCAGGGAGCTCAGGAGACCAGGAGCCCAGGAGACCATAAGCCAGGGAGCTCAGGAGACCAGGAGCCCAGGAGACCATAAGCCAGGGAGCTCAGGAGACCAGGAGACCAGGAGACCAGGAGCTAGGAGTCCAGGAGCCCAGGAGCCACGGAGCCCAGAAGCCAAGGAGCCCAGAAGCCCAGATGCCCAGGAGCCCAGAAGCCAGGGAGCCCAGGAGCCCAGGAGCCAGGGATCCTAGGATACAAGGAGCCCAGAAGCCAGAGACCTCAGGAGACTAGGAGACCAGGAGCCAGAGAGAACAGAAGCCCAGGAGCCCAGAAGCCAGGGAGATCAGGAGACCAGGAGACCAGGAGACCAGGAGCTAGGAGCCCAGGAGCCCAGGAGCATGGGAGCCCAGATGCCTAGAGTCCCAGCAGCCCAGGATACAAGGATCCCAGGAGCCCAGGCTACAAAGAGCCCAGAAGCCCAGGAGCCAAGGAGCCCAGGAGCCAGAGAGCCAAGGAGCCCAGAGGCCCAGGAGCCAAGGAGCCCAGATTCCCAGGAGCCCAGGAGCCCAGATTCCAGGAGCCAAGGAGCCCAGGAGCCCGAGAGCCCAGGAGCCCAGGAGCCCAGGGAGCCAGGGAGCCCAGGAGCCAAGGAGCCCAGGGAGCCAGGGAGCCCAGAAGCCCAGATGCCCAGGAGCCCAGGAGCCCAGGAGCCCAGGAGCCAAGGAGCCCAGGAGCCCAGATTCCCAGGAGCCCAGGAGCCCAGATTCCAGGAGCCAAGGAGCCCAGGAGCCCGAGAGCCCAGGAGCCCAGGAGCCCAGGAGCCAAGGGGCCCAGGAGCCCAGATTCCCAGGAGCCCAGGAGCCCAGATTCCAGGAGCCAAGGAGCCCAGGAGCCCGAGAGCCCAGGAGCCCAGGAGCCCAGGAGCCAAGGAGCCCAGGAGCCCAGATTCCCAGGAGCCCAGGAGCCCAGATTCCAGGAGCCAAGGAGCCCAGGAGCCCGAGAGCCCAGGAGCCCAGGAGCCCAGGAGCCAAGGAGCCCAGGAGCCCAGATTCCCAGGAGCCCAGGAGCCCAGATTCCAGGAGCCAAGGAGCCCAGGAGCCCGAGAGCCCAGGAGCCCAGGAGCCCAGGAGCCCAGGAGCCAAGGAGCCCAGATTCCAGGAGCCAAGGAGCCCAGGAGCCCGAGAGCCCAGGAGCCCAGGAGCCCAGGAGCCCAGGAGCCCAGGAGCCCAGGAGCCAAGGAGCCCAGGGAGCCAGGGAGCCCAGAAGCCCAGATGCCCAGGAGCCCAGGAGCCCAGGAGCCCAGGAGCCAAGGAGCCCAGGAGCCCGAGAGCCCAGGAGCCCAGGAGCCCAGGAGCCAAGGGGCCAAGGAGCCCAGGGAGCCAGGGAGCCCAGAAGCCCAGATGCCCAGGAGCCAAGGAGCAATGCAATGAGACATGCAATTTTATTCAGTGTTACATTTAATTTGTGAATTTCTGTTACTAAATCATCACCAACAATTATTTTATAATATGTAATTCCAACAAAATAATAATTACTCATTCAAATAGTATGCCTTTAGAAAGCTTAGAATCACTATCATACAAGAAGATGAACTTCATTCTCCTTGGTGTATAGCGATGCTCTCCTCTTGAAATTTTGAGTGAGCATCCTGCAGGTCACATAAAAGAGTGACTGCCTGTACATCATTTCAAAGGAAGAGATTCTTCACTTATTCGATTACTATGAATTGCATGTATCCCAAACATGCACAGCTTCGACCCAAACACAAAACATTTCCCGATTAAAAATGCTATTCCGCTGCACCAGTGCTCCTATTAATCAGTTAAACACTTAAGCAGCTTCTTCCCCTTTTGACTTACTCAAGCATTTATTATCTCCAACTTAACCTCTTTCAGTTTGTTGGCAGATCTCATCATGTTACTTTATCTCCCTTAACAACTATAGAAACCTGCATAAAATTTACCAAAACATTGGATTTATGCTTATCAGGCAATACCATTTATCCCCCTTGGTATCACAGTAAGTATATCTCAGAATAACACTTGGTATACTCCTCGGTTTGTTTCACACAACGATCGGGACACTACAATCAGACCACTATTCCATATAAATAATGTAAGCAAAAAGTAATAAATAAAAAATATCTATTTAAAAACTAACTACTAAAATATCATAAAAATTAACGATATATTTATATTTTTGTGCTCCTTCTATAATTACTTTTAAAGTGCATAAGTTCGTAGAGTACTATCAAAAGGCCGCTGTAAGTACTCGACCTAACCAAAATGTACTAATTCATTAACAATGTTTTAAAATGACTCTTAATACATTGAACTGTATTACCAACACATATTCTATACTTTTATAACATTTCTGTGACTACACAATCTCATCAACACCAGCTCAATAAATTCTTAAGTATGCAAAAAATGTATTAGTTATATTCAAGTCACAGAACTCATTTACTTCTCCTACTTTATAATCCGAATATCTATGACACAAACCCTCATCTTGTTTACAACTTGTCAAGTAACAGTTAATTATGAGTAAACTCATTTAAACCAGTAAATTCTAACAGGTGTAAATTGTATTGCTGTGTCTCGTTCACTCGCCGCACTAACCTTGTTGATATTTCTCGTGCAGAAATGACTCGCCAAAGGATTTAACCAGCATCAATTTCAGGGAAAATTCGACCAACCACACCGTATAGCAAATGGTTGACACATGGCACCGCAAGCAACATCAAGTTATTAAATTTAATTTACTAACCAGCAGTCGCTAATTCCTACTTCCCAAGTCATTTATTAGTTATAAATGCTCGTAGAAATATATTTATCTTTAGCTGGTCTTATCTGATTACCATCACCCTCTTATCCTCGCCAAATAACTCAAATGGCAAAACTTGCAATTTTCGTTGCATCGGTGAAATAATAAAAATTGCATTACGCAATTTAATGAGGACAACATGCCAGTTTAAAAAAAGATACCGCCAACAGCTCTGTGAACCATGCCCAAACAGACTAGGCACAGCATGGGAAAACTTGTTTATTCATCACCGGTGACTTCCCCATTCGAAATGGAGAGCAGCGAAGGAATGTATCGAATTGCTCCAAGATGACATAAAAATATTTCTGCCAGAGAAATTTCACAAATTTTACTTGTGGATGACCAAACGACGACTTGAAGCCACCAGAATTCATCGTAGTATTTCGCTGCTCTACTCAACTGCCTTTCTTCGTTATTGCACAGTTCCCTCGCGCTAACTTTACCAGCGACGACTTTTCAAATTGAAACTTCCAAGCAAATTCTTTTGTTCTTTCATACTCGCGGTTCATCGACGAAATACAAGATGTTTGCCTCCCGCAGAACAGAAAATAACCAAATGGTGTCCATGACATCATCCAAGATGGTGGCCTCCAGCAGACGACAACGAAATTGCGGACATGTCATCAGAATCTAAATAGTGGTTGACATCAGAACCAAGATGGCGGACATATTACTAAATAAAATATGGCGACTATAACGAAAAATTTCAACATTCGGGGATTAGGCGCTCGATCACATGATGGCAGAATCCCGAATGGCGACTCGGGTCGAAGGTCAAGGTCAATGTCAAGGTTCAAGGTCAAAGTAAAGTTCAATTTCAGGGTCAAAGGAAAAGGGTCAATTTCAAGGTCAACGCTAAAGTCAAAGACCAGAGGTAAGGGTGTGCAGATTTCGCGAAAAGATTTCGAGACTAGCTGAAAGTTAAAACACTGTAGCATCGTCTGTGGTTCGTGATTGCGCGAGTTTATCCCAGATACATATCGATTGTAACAACACCAATCACAGTAATTCAGTCCTGAATGCCTCGGTCAAATAAGGCAAAACAACTTCTCTCGCAGACGGACGCCAATCACAAGGAATAATTCACAGGTGCGGGTATACCTTGTTGCAGTCTAATAAGCTTTCAGATCTTTTCGCGAAAAATGCCTGCCCCTAGCCATAGGTCAAGGTCAAAGTCAAAGGTCTTCCTAGATGGTTGCCGTGACGTCACGGTCCAAGATGGCGACCTAAAGGAAAAGTACAATGTGAGGTGGCGCCGTGATGTCATCCGAGATGCAGGTTTCAATGCAGCAGAAGCCACCACCACTGCGCACTGGCAACAGCACCAGTGTCCCCTTTGCTCTACTTCTAATATCGTCAGTTTGACATACCTACACTATATTTTACATTAAATCACAGTAATTACAAATGAGTAGAGACCTGCAAAATTCGCGGATTAATTAATATACCTCTTAGATAATTTTGCTATTGGCTTACTGTTCATCTAGACGAATCTCAACCAGTTATAAACCCTCAACCAAAGAAGGATCGAATCACAAAAAAACCAGCTGAGACGACTTACAAGTTGGCAGCCAATGTACTTGTGTTATTTTCCCGAGTGTACAGTGGTATGTGCAGTCTATCCTGAAGGCCATCGAAACCGCGAATTTTGCAGGTCTCTACCAATGGGATTTAACTTTGCGGTTAAAACATATAAATCTCAGAATGGTTTCGATATGTAAAATTAACAACTTTGCAACTGTTTATCTGTTGCTGATCTCAATGTTACAAAACTCAACCAATGTTGATGAATATCGTTCAGCAATATATCACCAGCGAAGACGAGCCGTAACAGGTTGTGCTCTGGAATCAGCGATGCTGGTAACGCCCTTCCTCCAGGAAAGTCGTATTGGCTCTCGAAGTGATCAGCTGACGACTCCTGATCCGTATTTCTTCCCCTTTCCGTTGTTGGTCTCAGCAGTCAGGAATAGATTCAAACTATAATCGTATCTTGATTCCAACTGTCGACGACTTAACTGCGCAGTACACAATTTTAAATCTCAAAATAATACTATCGACGTTACTGTCTTTGATGTACCTATTTCTATATTCTGATTTAACTTGATATCAGTCGTCAATTATATATTTCTTCTCGAGTATTGTACTGCTGCAACATTGAACATTAAAATCAAAGCTTCATATTCAGAGCTAGTCCAGACCAAAAAGTAAAAGCTTCCAGAACGTTTTCTTGTTTTGTCGTTCCGAGTGACGGTCAACTTTTGTCTTTTAAAATCATGCTAGTCTGACCGCCTCAGAAATGTTATTAAACTTGTAGACAATTACCGTGGATGTTAATAATTCGTGTAGTTTCGGTAACTTAGCAAATTGAATTAACCATTTGAAATAGTACTGTAATTGGGAAATTATTAATTTTTATATAAACACTAATTTAACAACAAGTTTCATTTTCAGTTTGAAACATCACATATTTACGGCATAGATTTAATACTGCTTGCCGAAATTATTATGCATAGCGAACAAAATAACTTATATGAGGATATAACATTTCATAGACAAAAACAATGGATAATTTAGCTGCAAATATAGTTACTTCTATCAAAGTGTGCATATACCTCTTCACAATGTAATTAAAAAAATTTGTTTGATGGTCCCGTACGAATTCATAAAAATTCATAAAATTTGTGACGAATCTTTAGTGATTTGTTATCCACATGCCTGCGAAGGTTTCTGAGTTAGTACAACAATTTCACTATAGGTGGCGTGCTAATCGTTTGAACAAATGTGTATACTTCATATAAAATAAATAATAATTGCAGCTCAAATTCTTTAATGCGCATGGCCTGTACATATACTATAAAATTAAATTTGGGATTCAATAACTGCAATAACACAATAACAGACGAGAAAAATCTAGGGAGGTGACATATATGGCTGTCGAGACATCACACTGGTAGGAGTAATGTATGTTTGGAGTCCGTTTGTTGCGAGTTACCATGTAGAAAGGGATAGGATGACTTTCTATTGAATGGAGCTTTTGGTTTTTCCATCTCAATAAAAGTAATTTATACCCAAAAAAATAAATAAAAACCAGCTGTAATTTTCATGATGTGAAATTTTTTTCTCAATAAACGATTTTCATAACTTCTGATTTTATCTTTTAAATATAATGTAAAGTGGTTGTTTTTAGGCCTATTTCATAAATGACAGTTAGGGTTACAGTAAGCATGGACCGAGTTATCCAACCATCAAACAAACAAGAAAAATTAAGTTGGGGTGGGGAAAAATTTATCAATTTGCTGTATTTCATAATTTGCGAATTTCTAATGATAAAAAAACCTGTAAAAATATCTGTGTTTCGCAAATACATTTCGTGTCTAGGTACATCGAAAAACACCGTAGTTTTTTTCTTGTAGTTATTGGCTGTGGTCGGCGAGAGGTGTTTGCCCGCACTTGACGGGGCCAATGGGAATGTGGATACCGTACTGCTGCATGCACACGATTCGCCATTACTCTAAGAAAAAGCTACAGTGTTTTGTGACATACCTTGACACGAAATGTATTCGCGAAATACAGGTGTCCCTACTTATAAATCGATGAACACCGGCTGCATGCACGAAAAAGCATGACTCACTGTCACGTTCCGCCTGAGCCGAGCGTGCAAGAACCGGCCAACCACCGTGCGAGAAAATCTTCTATAATATCAAGCAGGTTAAGGCGGGCTTTTTAAACTAATTGTTGGTGATTATATTTAAACAAATTATTCAAATTAAATTTGCAAAAACTGTAAATATTATTTGAAAATTAAAAAATATGCAATTTTTTCATCAATGTTTTCTTATGACATTATCACGTAAAATTATTGTCCGTAAACCAACTTTACAGACAACCCCCTTTTTAGATACATTCTTAGTTAAAAAGCCCACAAATGTTCTGTAATTTCGAACACAGTAATTACGAAACCAATTAATCAAACAAAATATAATCATGGTAAATAAATATTTGTGCTTTTAAGAATTCCCGCTCCTCCACAGCTGTTTGTTGAAAGAAGTAAGATACAAAATGAGGGTCTGGCATGTTGTTGGCCAGAACTGACAGCTGGGTTGAGTTTCTGATGAGTTCATCCATGAGCTGCTGCCACAAATATTTGTACCGTCAGCGAGGAACTGCGTGTATCCATATAATTCAACCAAACGATAGTCGTTGAGTTTGAGAACGCTACCCAACACACGCTATAACTATAAGTAACAACTTTTTTTTTATTTGTGGAGAGAAAAAAAAAGTATTGTTAAATCCCAACAATAATTTTCCATTGCTTTGAAATAATGTAATGGTGCAGTTTCACACCTTGGATGCAGCTATTACTCGTTTCCGAAGAAACACTTTTTTTAAAAATGTATTACAATATCTTAAATCTGTCTTACAGCAAATAGGAGAGAAACATCCTATATCTATAGTTAGATACCTGTAAAATTCGCGATTTCAAATCCCTAAAGGATAGACTCCATGATCCTCTATGCACTCAAGCAAATTACATCTGCAGATTGGTTACCGACTCGTAACACCTGTTGACTGGAATGATCGTGATTCGCTAATTCTTCTGTTAAAGATTTTTCATTGGCCCAGAGTCCTTCAGATAAACTGTGGTCCAATCACTGAAGCAATATAATGACAAAAGTATTTGGACTCTATCCTTTCGCGAAATGAATCCGCGAATTTTACAGGTCTCTATCTATAGTATAAAGATGTTGGTTTTGTTAACAACAACAGATCGTTCCTCGGGCCGTGACGCAGCAGAACGGACGGCAGAGCAGCACGGCCCTGTGTTGTTGTTGTTGTTGTTGGTGTTGTTCCCGTGCAACTACACGGGCTGCTGCGCCGAGGCGAGGCGACGGTCCACGCCGCAGGCTGGGCCCAGGAATGTCGCCGGCAGGCCGCCATGTTGTGCGCGGCCCTCTATTTACATTAGGCAGTCAGAAAGTCCGGAGGGCAGGCCGCCATTGTGCGCCATCAAAGGAAGGGCGGCCTTTCAGCGTCGCATTACCTCCCTAAACGGCCGCGTGGCGCGCCGCTGTCGCAGCGGCCGGGCAACAAGCGCACAACCGCCACACGCCCGGCCTGCAGTCTCCAGTCTACTGTCCACAGTCTACAGTATACAGTTCCCAGTCTACTGTCCACAGTCTACAGTATACAGTTCCCAGTATACAGTCTAGTCTACAGTTTCCATTATACAGTCTCCAGTCTACTGTTCACAGTCTACAGTATACAGTTCCCAGTCTACTGTCCACAGTCTACAGTATACAGTTCCCAGTATACAGTCTAGTCTACAGTTTTCATTATACAGTCTCCAGTCTACTGTCTACAGTCTACAGTAAGCAGTCTACTGTCTACAGCAATGGCAGCTTCAGGATGACTTTTCGGGAGGGGCTATCGCACAAAGAAAGGTCGTAGTTGCAAAAAAATGAAAGTGGTCAGATATTGGCCTTGGAATATTATTTACAAATTACAGGTTTCAAATTCAGAACCTTAGTAGCTCCATGCAACTTCTGATGAGATAAAAGTTTAACATATGAAAATAAATATTTAAGTAAACATAAATATACACTAATCAATAAAATTGGTCTCGGAATGGGCTGTCGCCCCCCCCCCCTTCTGGAGCCGCGCTTGGTCTACATTCTACAGTTTCCAGTATACAGTCTACAGTCTACAGTCCCAGTGCGTCCTGCAAGCCACATCGAGCCAAGTTGATTTGCGCCCGAAATAAATTAAAATAGGCCTATATTAACGTGAGTACATTTTATTCTGTTGCGGTTAAAAACCCGACAGATGAAGGCATAAGGAAAACATAATTGGTATGTTTTTTTAAATTAATTTCATAAATTTAATTCTTAGTGGACAGGTTTTAACCTAAAATGAAATTTTGCTACGAAATATTCTGTTTGGTTTGCTGAAGATCTAATTTTAAAAAAAGATACCATTTAATTTATTATACAAAAAAGGGATTTTCTATGTATTACTTGTATGTTTTTTAACTAATGAAAACTCTGACTACAAATAAATAAGTTCACAGAAATACTCGACCTACTGAAATATATTATTATGCTGAAGTTTATGAGAGTAAATATTTGTACCTATGTTATGTAATATTATATAAATTGCACATGGAGAAAATGCATGTTTGAAGATAACATTTTATTAACGAACGTAGTCTCTCTGCAGAAGTATTGGGTGAATGTTCCTCTGCAGTCTGGTTTGGGACCAACACCATGGTGTTCTCCGTGACTGGCCAGTATGTCGGAACACAGCCTATCAGTTATACCGACAAGCGTTTGAAATGTACTGTACCTGCACGAGGGTCCGCTCTCTCGGCAATGTTCGGCAATGTTCGGGTCTATCGACTCCCCACCCCTACTCTCCTGCCTCCCCCTCCGGTGACTTACAGACAAGCAACATGGCAACACTAAACAGCCGTTACATCTTCATCATTTATCACTAGAGACCTGAAAATTCCGTGGGTTCATTACGTGCTATGCTAAAATTCAAAAAATTATACCTTAGCGCTGCTTCTACCACTGGTTCACTGTTAATCTGGAGTAATGAGGGCCAATTAGAGACCCTCACTCATAGAAGTGTCGAATCACAGGCCACCCAGTCGAGACGACTCACAAGTCAGCAGCAAATGAACAGTTAGCATTTGCCCGAGTGTGTAAAGGATATTGGAGTCTAT
Source organism: Bacillus rossius redtenbacheri (assembly GCF_032445375.1). Lineage (NCBI taxonomy): Eukaryota > Metazoa > Arthropoda > Insecta > Phasmatodea > Bacillidae > Bacillus > Bacillus rossius. Next base: position 16,788,102 of record NW_026962012.1, on the reverse strand, counting down.
CATAAAGGTCACTGAAACCACGAATTTTTCCGGTCTCTATTTATCACTCAATCTGAGCTACTTATTTAAACTCTACGTTTGAAAAACGGTAAGATACTGTAAAAACATTTAAAAAGTTGGTTGACTGCATCGCAAGCTAAAACTGCTGCGTGAGATTGTTTTGGGTTCGACTCAACAACAAACTGAATTTTTTAATTCTTTAAAATGATTACGCACTCATTTAACTTAAAAAATAAGACGGAGGAAAAAAATTACTTGGTTTTTATTACATTCGACCACAGCCTCACTGTATCAGTACAATCTCCGGTAATCTCGCGTAGCAAAATAAACACTCTTAACTTAATTGTTTGAATAAGTACGAAGTTTTTGAGCATTGTTTAAAACAAGGAATAATATTGGAAAAAAGTAAATGTTGAAAATATTAATGAAAATATAAAATCCACAAATATCCGCAATAAAAAATATCTGAGTACGCAGATAAAACGAAGCAAGACAAGATTAAAATATAATATTCTCGGTACCGTAAAAAAATTAAAGTCTTTAATTGTTTGAACAAAAACGAAACACACTTAAAAACCAAATGAACTGTTTAAGGTGAGATATGAACTCATAAAACTTCTTTCATTGAGGTTACAATGTCATGAAATAACTTACTCTGCCACATTTTTCTTCTATTGACCACTCACGGCTCCCCTGACACCGTCATCACGACCACTCCGCGTGACAGGTAGATGGGCCTCCCTCTGGTCGACCAAAACACTCACTCTGGTGACCCTCCAAACATCTCTGATGACCCTCCACACGAACTAAAAAATACTGTACCTTATAGACCTAGTCGCTAAATAGAAATTTTAAAATGCATTTAAAATTACTTTAAGAATAATGTGACTAGTGAGTAAACAGTGAATGAGAGAATATCCAGCTTATATGTAACTGCCACCACTACGCTCACAAGCCGCCATGCTTGAAAGCGAGTTGCTGATCGTGAAGTCAGGTTGCGAGAGCCCAATAGCAGCTGGGCTCTACCGATCAGCTGTCACCCAGAATCGAGAAGCCACACGTAACTTACAAGGGAAGCCTTCATTTCACAGACGAGAGAGCCACATCCGAAGTTCCCCGAAGTTCATGCTCGCTTTTATTTCCGTACCACAACAGGTGTATTTAATTGGAGGGAAAAAATTCGCGGGCATTTATTCTGTAAATGCTCGGGTTTAACTTATAAGATGTCATTCTTAAAATTAGCAAGAAGTAATTGAAAGAATTATTCAGTAAATTAAGATAAAACGGTATCTGTTTTTTTTTTTAGTCAAAAGAAGCATATGATAGGTTAGCTATATTATAAATACTTTAAAACATTGTGGATTCTGTAAAAACATTTTATGGTTGCTTAGCAAATTACTTTTTAATATGTAGCTATCTAGCGCTAGGAAACCGTTTAGATGATTTCACAGTATCTTTAATGTAGCTATCCTAACCAAATCAACCGTCCACAATGTTTTAAAGTATTTATAATGTAGCTAACCTAACCTAATTGACCATTAGTATAGAGCCTTCGTAATTTTTATAAACATGTTAGATACAAAACGATTCAGAAGGTATTCTAGAAATCAATCAGAAATAGCATAATTCCTTACCTGAAAATTAGAAGTTGCGTAAAATTACAAGGGGCCATATTTATTTACAATGAACAAAAAAAAACCGAAGATGCACGATCGGGCGTTTGGCTCTCTCGTTTGTGAAAAGAAGGCTTCCCAACTTGCAATACCGAACACATTGAGATCTTCCGATAATCGTCATTTTACAATTGAGAACTCCTTTCCGAGTAACTTATAATAACCTCCAAGGCCTCAAACACTGACCGCTGGCACTGACCAACACAGTTTGATGCAGTTCCTTTTATCTTTTGTTGTGAACGGTTATGCCAACGCTTTTGCTAATGTACTAGACAGTATAATTTTTTTATGTGCCGTCTTTTACAACGTTCATGTTTCTTAAAATAAATTATATTCATCCCATTATTAATTTCTTGGAAGATCGTAAATAAACGAATATATTCTTTGCGTTGAAATTTCTGGTGATTTATAAAAAAAATCAAATGTCACTGACACCTCATTTAGTTAAAAAAAAATTAAAATACGTAACGATTTATAATAGACAGAGTGACTGCATATTTAAAGTGCAATATAGATTCAAAAGAAAAATACATATAATTTTTAAATCATTTATTTAGATATTTAAACTTTATCAGTTCATACAAATTCTACTAGTGTTTATAAAATTGGCATACTCTTAAATTCCCCACATAATAACTCTATAAATTACATAAAAAAACTATAGTGTACGTATTTAATAATTGTTCATGAACATAACACGAAATTGTTGAGAAGTTAAAAAAACTTCTGAATGAGTTCCCAGTTAATATCTGTTTTGTAGCTAAGATTCGACGCATGTGCACAATCAAGCACTAAAGAACTGAATAAATTTTCGTGAAATAACATATTTTGCAAAAAGTCATTTTAACTATAATCATATAACAAGTAAAAAACTTACTGTTTTACGTGATTTCGGAACTCTACTATAGTAGAAAAACATTTTTTTTTATTTCTAGAAATTTTAATTAATTTTAAAAACAAAAAAAAAGTTTTTACTCTTATGTAATTTAATGTTTTTAACTGTGCAGTAATTCAAGGTTTACATGTAGGCCCTACTTTGACAAAGTTATGTATGGCATTTGGTTTGGAATTATTTCACTGAAAACAACTAAGACCTTTGAGAAAATGTACCTGCAAAATAATTTATTTAAAATCGATTTGGAAGATATCTTCCAAAAATATTTAACACATTTTTCTCTAATATAAATTTACTCTCCCAGTATTGATATGCGTATGGTTACATTTGACCATTTCATTCATTTGACCAGGGACTGTAGCCTCGTTCACGGGAGCTGGGAATTTGACCATCTGTTGTCGTTAGTGACGAGATGCGGTCGTGGCTTGTCGTTAGTGTTTGAGAATACCACAATGTAGCTAGCAGACAGAAGAGCCCGTCAGCAGTCATCACTGCCGCCTGTCACCTAATCGTAGCACGCCAGTGATACTGCAACTTAAAGTGTCTCTGATGGTCAACATTGGTCACAAATTTCATTTCGTGCAAAAAGTTTTATATATAACTTAACAAATTTTGTTATGAATTCTTTATTTTGCATAGCTAATACAACATAATAGCATTTATGTGGAGTTAAAAAAAATATATTGAAACCTGCTTTGATTTCAAACATTTTATTGCGCAAGAGTTTATTTTCAACAGTTGCAATATCTGGTGCTTCTCATAATTTGAAAAAAAAAAAAAAAAACTTTGCTGAAGTTTTAACCGCAAAATACGTCTATTAAATATGTTGCAGCACTTGTACACTACCAGGTATTGTGCTTGACAGCGCAACTAATCTTCCACATAAAAACTCAACTTTAAAAACATCAAACAACAATTAACTATTTTATTTTTAATAAGTTTTATCTGCAATTTTGTATTAAATCATTGTCAAAGAAAAATATATAAATAAATGTTTGTATAAATTAATTTTTTCAATAATTTTATAATTTTTAACAAAATAAAAGTTTCAGTTATGAAATGCCTCTTTGCAATTGTGAGCAGTAACATCACAACGCAGCATAATTTTATTTTTATTTTTTTCTAAATACTGGAATAATGAACTCATTGAATCTTAATTATTTTTTTGCATATTGTAATATGCACATTAACACTTCTTAGGGAGCTTGCAAGGAATGTGCACCATAAAAAGAAAAATTACTTAGTGAATACACAATACAGGGTACAGAGAACAAATACAACAGAAACAACAGCATAGACATACAGTAAAATTAAAATAAAAACCAAACAGTTAAAATATTGATAAAACGAAACATACAACAGAAGTATCGAGATATTCATTTTAATAAAAATCTAGAGATTAGTACTACAACAATCATAAGTTAACAGGACAAGAATGGAAATCATGTTATCATATTTTTTTAAAAATAATTATTCATCAAAGTTTATTATGTTTTCCATTAGATCCTATTAATTATAATTAGTTGTTAGTCTGAATATTATATCACTGTACATTCAAGGTGGAAAAGGTGGATAATAGACGACTATGTAATTGAGGAACTGTTAGGCCCATGTTATAAAGTATATATTTGCAACTAATCCTTGAATTAAAACAACTGTTAACAAAAAGTGAGTCTAGGTAGAATCAACGATCCGAGAGAGAAGCTCAATTCGGCACAGAAAATTGTTTATTATAAATCAAATTAAGACTTTTTTTAATGTTCATGATATTTCACTATCAGATTAAACTATACGATTCCTAAGTATTGAACAATATTCAAGTTTAGATATAATTAGAGCTAAGTATGGGTACTGAAAGTAGAGAATTGGCAGATAAAGCATGAAAAGTGATGTATTTGATAAGGGCTACTGTTCTTTTGGAACTCGAGTCTAGTACATTTTGATGAAAAAATAATTTTTAGTGTTCAATGATATCGAGATCTTTTATTTAAGTGTATTTTGGGATGAAAGTATTTTCCAGTAAGTAGTCGTGTTTAATATGAATATATTTCTTTGTGAAGGTTGTTATTTTAGTTTTTCTTTTATTAAGTGTAACTATATTTGTTAGTGCACCAATTGTTAATATCATTAATATCAGTTTGTAAAAGTAAGCAATCATTTTAATGTTATTTTTCTACAGATGTTGATATCATCTGCGAAAAGAGCACTAATAAAGTGATACAGTGCCAGTGAGATATAATCAATGAAAATAATAAAATAAAATAAATGGTGACAATGTAATCTCCCTGGGGAACACCAGAGATTGCATAGAAATAAGGAGAAATGTAGTTTTATTAAGTAACATAAAAAATACGGCTACTAAGATAACAGAAAAAACCAGTTTATATAACAATCATAGAGTCCGCAGTTAGATAATAATTAGAATCGAAGGCTTTGGCAAGGTCAAAGTAACAGGCATCAACTTGTCTTCTGCTATTTACTTCATTATAAATGCGATTAAAGAAAGTAATAAGATTACTTGTAGTGGACACAGCGGTTATAAATTCATGTTAATTATCATATAGGTAATATTTTTTATTTGTAATTTAAAAATTTAAATAACTATAACTTTTTAAAAATATTTTTGAAAAGATACTCAAAATACACATAACCTAAAACCACCTTTGTGAATAACTACCTATTACTTTGGCTGTTTTCCATTTATCTGGAAAAACCAAATTTTTAAAACTCAGATTAACAAATGTTTTAATAAAGTAACTAATAAAATTCGGTATCCCAGCTGGACCAGTAGATATGAAGTTTCTAAAACTTTAAAGACCTGCAGTATCAACGAATACTAAATTTCAGGAACTGATATAAACGCACTTGACATTGTTGGTTTAAGATCTAGGTGATTAGTGGATTAGGGAACATTTACACTTAAAAATTATGGACCAAATTCATTACACAAAAAAGTAGGATCACAATGTTTATGTTTAAAGAGTATGGATCATTATAAATATTTTTTTCTATAATTTTCACATAAACCAAAACTTTTTGGGGTTATGCTTGATATTGTTATTGATTTTTCTAGTCAAAAATATGTAGCTTTGAAGTTTGGGACATTTGCCTTTCATTGTGGGTTTTATAGTCACACCGAATTGCCTTCCTGGAACCCAGTCTAGTTAGCCTTTAGGTCGTACATTGTCGTCACTTGGTTCGTCACCGATAGAAAGTTTTTAGGAGCCTCATAGTGTATGAGTTTCAAATGCTCCTCAAGATTATGGGCTTAGTCGGTGGTGCTGGTCAGCTCTTGGTGAGAACGGCTTAATGTGATGACACAGGGTAGTCTAAACTCCTGTCTAGATACAATACTTGCAGGATTCAGTCCAGTCGATTTATGAATAGAAGCCCTATATGCCATCAGGAATAATTTGATGTGTTGATCCCAATCTTGTTGGTGGTCAGCCATAACCTAGGAATGCTTCTTTTTTAAGGTCCTATTGAACCTTTCCACCAAGCCATTGGACAGAAGTGTAAGGCTGTAGTCCAGATTTTCTTTATCCCAATAACCAACTCGTCTCCTGGAATAAATTTGATCCAAAATTCCGGCCCTGATCTGAGTTCAGCGCCATCGATACCCCAAATTTGCAAATGTGGTTGTTGACTAGTGCATACACAATGGTAGTGACTTACTGATTTAGCTATTTTTTTAATTAATCACTTTGAGGATAAACTTGTTAATATCTTTAGTCTTAGGGAATAGTCAAGCAATGCTTATAGCTACCCTCTCAAACAGAGCTCCAAAATTGTAGGACCTCATTCTCCACTACAGTACAGTGGCCCCTATTGACTCAACATATGTCACATTGGTTACACCAAAATCGCCTCAACTAGTAGCAGAGATGACGAATCTTGGCTAGAGTTTTATTTAGAACAAGATGGCCACCCGAGGCCCTATAATGCATTTCTGTTAGCACTTCGGGTACTAAGTTCGTCGGAAGGAGTGGCTGCATGGTAACCGCTATCCCATTTGGACTCTACCATGCCCTCTTCAATATACAACTATCTTTTAGCAATTGCATTGTGCCCAATAATCGTTCACAGACCTTCAGGAACTGGATATCTCATGTCATTATGGACATCATGTATCCGTCTCTAGCCAGTCTATAATGGACCCTAGGTCAGGGTCTTGTCTATGTGCCAAATTTTGGCTAGCTTGGTCCCATTTATCGTAGCTCCCAACGATATTCGAATGTGGTATGTCTTTGATTCCTTTATTCTTTTCTGCGTTTTTCAATGGTTGCCGACTACATTGCATGACCAGCGAGAAAGGGCTTCAACATTTCTCTGAAGTCGGCCTTTTCGGTGTTCGATTCAGCAATCATACTGTTGTATCTGCTCAATAAACCTATTAAGTTGTCTTCCTGACTTCTTAACTGCAACATCCACTTAAGTGCATACCAAGAAATTGTTCCCATATAAATACTTGTAAAAATACTGCAGGGTCTTTTTAAAGCTAAAATTTCTCTTCTAGTGATATAAAACTTACGTTCGAGCTGAGATAAATCTTTACTGTATACCCGATGACTCGTTCGCTTCCATCCTGAACTTGGGAAAGTACAACACTCAGTCCATCCCTGCTTACATCCATGCCAATATTTACTCTCCATGCTGATGTTGGTAGGTAGGTATGGGGCTATAAAATGGTTCTGAAAGGCAGCCTCACACCCAGAAGTCTATAAACAATGTGTCTTCTTTTTGTCAGTTTATGCAATGGTGTGGTCTGGAAATGATGTTTATCTTTAGGTCAAGGCTGCTGCTTGACAGACAGGAGCTTCTCAGGATCTTTCCGTACCCTATATTTTAATTATACATTACCTAATGTTACCTCATGTTGGATCAAGGATTGGGGTTGATTTGAATTTTGCATTGCACAGCCCATTAAAAACTTCTTGGAAATGTTGTAGATGCTATTTTTCTGTATTTTCCACTTCAATATTATACAAATATTCTAGCATATACATATAAAACCACCCAACACAAGTTCCCTCAATATTTTAAAAGTTTCAGGAGCATTTCATAATCAAAATAACAGCACAGTGAACTATTGAGAAAGCAGTCTTCTCCTTATCATTTTAAGGGCGAAGCTCCACTTTCTTGTAACCACTCTTCAAGTACACTGCGGATAACCTCTTAGTACCAGAAAATGTGTCAAGATTGTCATCAATACATTAAAGGAGGAAGCTGTCCTTTTTGGCGATGTAATTCAGCTTCAGGTATTTCACACAAAACCTCATATGACAGGGGATGCCCAGGGTCTCGCAAATGGCTCTATTATTCCACCCAGTCCATAGTAATCTTCATTTTTGTAGGATCTGAAATCAGAAATAGTCTTCATGGCCTCATCTTTTTTGCCGAAGGCACTTGCTGTGGGGCCTGCCGTATTGGTTTTCCATTGCCTGTTTTAATGTGATGGTAGAATAGGTTCGTTCACCTAAGGTCAGAATCCCCCAGGGGAAACACATTCTATTTTTTTTAGAAAGGCAGTTATTTCTACTGCTTCTTCAAGCGGAATTTTCCCATGAGATCGGTTTAATAATTGCTCTATTTCAAGGCTTAGTTATGGTAGAGAAAATTCATACCAAGCCGTATAATAAGAGGGTTTTTTTTAATCCCTGGAACACTTTATTTTCTTGCTGAACCACTATTTGCCTGGGCGACAGACTTCTCAAGGCACGCAAGAATTGCGGGTTGCAAGCTCCGCAGGCATCCAGTACAAATTCTCACTAGGTACATAATAACAACACAGGTAAACCAGGTAAACCAAGGTAGAAGGCATGCACCTAGGGCACAAAAATGCTTAGCCATAAAAACAAATGTGCGTCCAAACGAATATACCTTTTGTTGAATGTGTGACCAATGTGTGTTCCTAGAAGATTATGTCCAACTTTGTGTCTTTGAAAACGAATGTGTATCCAAAAAATAATCTTTAAGTACACGTGTGTTCAATTTTCTTTTTAGATGACGAAAGTATTTAGAACTGTGTGAACTAGATACCGAATACGTGTCCTAGATGACGAATAAGTGTCATTTTTGTTTAATGTGTATACAATTTATGTCCTAGATAATGAAAATATGTCAAACTGTGTCCTAGTTGACGACTGTGTACCCAAGAAGAGGACCGTCACTATGCCCGAATGGACAACGAACTCCGGTATTGGACATAGGCTCTGCGAAGGGTAAGCTGGACTAAGTTATTTTTCGTCGTCAGTCGGACTTGGCCCAACTCGCGAGGAGCAACGCTGGAGCGCTAAGGATCGTCAGCGAACAAGTGCCGAAGGTAGCCAACAACGAGTCGAGTGTCGACTGTGTGGCGACCGGGAGACTCGTTGGAGAAGCTGTGGAGGAGGGCACTTGGCAATAGCGAGTCCGAGACAGAGTCGGACAATAGCAGACGTTTATAATCACTCGTATTTTTAAGGATATAGTTGTTCGTGGAACTGAAGAGTAATTACGAGTGGACAATGGTACGGGTGAGTGAATGTATGTGACATCATTTTAAACAGTGTGGTCAGACAGAGGCAGGCATACCAAGGCAGTGTGTTCCAGACTTAGACTTGTGTACACCAGATTTGACACTCACATCGAGTAGGAGTGTCCACTCGGAAGTTACGACTCACTGGTGTGAGTGTAACAGGTGTGGATATCATGCTTGTCTGGCCAAAGGGGTTCGTGGCCTGTCCTCCGCACCTCTCTTCGCAGTCGTCAAGGGCACTTCAGGTTCAGGGAAAACTGTCTCCTGCTGTCTCTGCTGTTACCTGTTGTATCTTGCTGTCACCTGCTGTCTCCTGATGTCTCCTACTGTCTCCTGCTGTCTCCTGCTGTCTCCTGATGTCTCCTGCTGTCTCCTGCTAGCCGCGGTGCTGCGGACTTGGCTGGCAGCTTCACCACGAAGCCCGGAGACCACTCCGCTCCCTCCACGAGGACCTGCACTTGTAGGCTCACTGCTGCCCTGGACACACTCGTCACTACAGTTACTGTCACTGCCTCATTGGTTCCCCTCTGTCTATACACACTCACCGCGCCCCACGTCTCTGTATTTGACCAACCAGCCCTTACATCGAGCGTTCAACTGAGTTATTTATTCCTGTCTCCCAACAAGCTTCTCTCCCTCACTCGCTCGACGAGTAACCTCTTACCGTCGTCGGAGAGTTGCTAAAGCCTCCTACAAGGGTCCTCTACCCACACGCGTACTCTCAGATACCTAAGAGCGAGTTTTCGGTAATTTACTCGCTGAGCGAGTTCACTACTCGTGGAGCGAGTAACCTTCTTGCTGGTCTTGGAAGTTCGTCGTCGGCTGCTTCCTCTGGTCACGGGTCAAGTCCGGCCTCAAGAAATGCAGAAATGTCTGTTCTTACCCACGTGGGGGCTGTCTCCGCACTTGTAGACTTCTGTGGTCTTCGGGCGGCGCTACGCTCTCTGGCGACTGCGGAGTTCTCTCCCTTGAAGGAGTCCCAAAGAGCGGACATATATGTACGTAGTCGCCCAGTTCCAACCAGAACCGCGTAGAACAATCTTTCGTAGTCTGGCTAGCTTGCTCCGTCCCAGCACGTGCGATTATGGGGGCGGGGGGTGTTTATTGTCACGGGGAACAATTTGGAGGGGTTTACCCCATGCAAAAAAAATCTACAGGCAACTTTACAAACACGGATATATGGCTGTTGGTCTACCAACAGGTGATAAATACTGACTAAACATTAAAGGAAGGAAGAAAGTTACAGGTCACAGCTTATATCTGTAATATATACACACTTGTGTCATAGTAAAAATGAAAACAATTTGTTAGCAGTAAATTTAAAACTGATTCCAATTTCTTCATGTTGTTTATTGAGCACCATGATCGAGAGGTTAAGGTTCGTGACTCACAATGAAAATGTATTGGGTTCCATCCTTCGATAATTCACTCAGATTATCGTTAGTGATTACTTCATGATTTTAAGGTATTTAAATTAATATAATATCTGAAGTATGTATTGTTAAATAACAGCCATAAGATACAAGAAGTAAGATATTTTTGGAATTTGTACAAATTAAATTTTTTTTGTTAGTGTATAGCTACTACATAAATGATGCAGCAAAATTAACTGACAGTTCTGGTAATGTTACAAATGCATGAGTTTATAAATGTTAAAAAAAATCACGGAGTAAAAATACACCAACCGCTATGTCATATCTACCAAACCAGAATCATTGTAATTTTACACAAATGAATGTGTGAAGCAGAGTTCCCACCGATGTGAGTGTAGCTAATTTTTACACCTACACATACCTCCGCTTCAATAAGGGGGATCGACGATTCTTTATAAAAAGGTATATTGCACCCCCTTTAAAAATGTAGTTTTTGCGCCTCTGATCACCATTAAATAATTGTAAAATTACACTACTATTGACGGATGTTCAACTCCCACAAACATGTAGTGTGAAATGACAGTGGTTTCGGCAGTGCAGGTCATGTGGGTGGTAGAACACGGGAGCAGGGAATTGGAGGAACGTGAGTGTTCATGAGCGGCAGTGAACAAGTGCGCTCAAGGGTCGCGCCCTTAGCCTCGCAGGCACGTGGGAGTATGTCCCGACGCTTGAGGCTGGGGAACTATTGTGGCATTTCAATTACTGAAAGTAAAATCAATCGTGAGAAATAAATGCGTATTATCAATATAAAACCCTTATTAATATTTGACTTGACATTTATGTTTTAAATATTGTGTACGGTAAGAAAAAAAATTGAAATTTAAATATGACTGTAAAGGGTAATTATAGTTACTAAATTAGAGGTATTGAAAAAAGAGGGTTTTTCTGTAAAGTCGGTTTACGGACGATAATTTTACCTGATAACGTCGTAAGAAAACATTTATGAAAAATTGCATACAAACCACATCAACTTTTCACTTCACTTTATAAACAGCTGACAAAACAGTTCACGTGCAGGTTGTGTGCTGCCGCTGTCTCTCTTCTACTCGGGACGCATCGGCCGATGGAGTGGGAGAGAGATAGATGCGTCACAAGCCGCTCGTGCCTCTCTATCGCTTGTTCCGCGCTCTCGCTTGCACGCTCGGCTCAGGCGGAACATGACAATCAGTAGAGACCGGAAAAATTCGCGGGTTAAATGACCTCCAGGATAGACTCCAATATCCTCTACACACTCGGGCAAATGCCAACTGTTCATTGGCTGCTGACTTGTGAGTCGTCTCGACTGGGTGGCCTGTGATTCGACACTTCTATGAGTGAGGGTCTCTAATTGGCCCTCAGTCCTCCAGATTAACAGTGAACCAATGACAGAAGCAGCACTAAGGTATATTTATTTGAATTTCAGCATAACACGAAATGAACCCGCGAATTTTCAGGTCTCTAACAAAGAGTCATGCTTTTTCGTACGTGCAGCCGGCGTTCATCGATTTATAAGACGTTATCACGTCAAAAATAATTGTTATGTATTCAATATTCCAGTGTTTGAATGAATGTGTAGCTCCACTGCTTGTCGGCCCCAGTAGTTTGTGTCGTTGCTGCAAGGCGACAGTGAGGCTCTCAGAGTGGACTGTCGCCGCCGGCCGTGGTGATGTGTTCGCGGCGGCGGGTCTTTGTGCCGCTGTTGCCGCCGTGCGCCGCCGCGGGCCAATTTGTCAGCGCGCTGGAGGAGCTGGTGCGTGTGTGCGGCGCACAGCGGGCTAACCGCCAGTCCTGCCGCCCGCTTCAAGGCCACCTGCTCCTGGGACTCCGGCACTCCTGACTGAAGAAGGCGAAAAAAAATTGGTTGTCTGTCAAGTCGGTTTACGGACGATAGTTTAACGTGACAACGTCATAACAAAACATTGATGAAATGATGGCATCCTTTTATTAATAAAATTGAATCATTTTTATTGAATTATCACTATTTTGTATGGATACAAAGGAGTGAAATGAAATCTACAATTTAATTGATAGATTTACATTTATTTACACTCATTAATTCAAATATGTTTATTACTTTAACGAAGAGATTATTTGTATACATGTTTGCTGTTTAACTTCTTACAATCTGTGTTATTCTGTTAAGGATAGGACGATGATAGGAAAAGTAGGAAACGAATGGCAGTGTTTCAAGTTTAATGTGCCTCGAAAAAGTCAAATCGATGGTTGTTCCAATCGAGTGGAAGAGAGATATGTAGATGCGGCGCAAGCGTACAATGAGAAAACGGGACACAGCGTAACAGGACAAGGTGCGTTACGGGACACTTTTTCGTGCGTGCATCGATTTATTATACGTCACGTCAAAAAAAAACTAATTTAAATAAAAAATTTAGAGACATAACTAAAGTCGAAACATTACCTCAATATGAAGACAATGCCACTACACGACAGTCTCACCAAGCAGAATTCCACTACACGAAATCCACCAGAGGTAGCTGAAATTGTGAGTTACAGCAACACTGAGCCGAAGCTGCAAGGAAACTCCATGCAGCAGACACCCCACAGGAGAGATGCCATGCAGCAACAAACCTAGTGCCCAAAATTAAAACACGAACAGTACCAAAATAAAAAAAAAAAAGGGGTTGTCTGTAAAGTCAGTTTACGGACGATAATTTTATGTGAGAACGTCATAAGAAAACATTGATGTAAAATTGCTTACTTTTTAATTTTCAAATATTATTTACAGTTTTTTTGCAAAATTTAATTTCAATCATTTGTTTAAATATAATCACGAAAAATTAGTTAAAAAGCCAGCCTTAATATATTCGATAAGCCCTATTATAGAAGATTTTCTCGCATGTTGGTTGGCCGGTACTTGCACGCTCGGCTCAGGTGGAACGTGACAATGAGGAATGCTTTTCCGTGCGTGCATCCGGCGATCATCGATTTATAAGACGTTATCACGTCAAGAACCACGTGGGTGAGTCTTCCAGTACTCGCCGGAGATGTGTAACCTCTAACCTCGATAACGAGCTAATTAATCAGTTCTCATGTTGCAAATACACTTATAATACGAAACTCAAACACGAAATTTAACGAATAATTTTTTAAAACAATGCCGAGGTGATAAATACATTTAAAATTGCGTTTTTAACTAAATTTTTGGACGCGAATCATAAATGGTTTCCCCACCCACCTCTAGAATTCGTTGCCTAAACTGCTTTGTCGACTACGGAATAATTCGATCTGCAGAGCTTAATTTTAAATTATATAATGAAAAGGCTCAGATAAAAGCGAAAAACACTTGAAAAAATTTAAATACCGATTTTGGGTTCGAATTTCGACAAGGAATTGTAATAAAATACTGCCTACCTTGTTGACATTCACTCAACAGTTAATAATATAAAAGTTATCTTTTGGCTTTGTATTCTTGCCATCCGTCACAGATGGCAGCACCGACGTTACACATTTCCGTCCCATTCACAAAATTACTCCTACCAATTGCCGTATACCGAGATTTAAGATTTTACACATCAGGATAGCAAAATTTCTTTCACATATTTGACAGAGAATTAGAACGTTGAAGTTTGAGAACTACTGCTGAAGATGCACAGAACTATTCTGCCCATAAGCTTAAATTTAAAACCCCCTTTTAATATAATATATTGTCTTCAAACGAAATGAAGCTACCGACTTGTAAGTGGCGAAAGTCCACCATGATTTTTCCGTTGGAAGCAGACCCATTGGATGGTTTTGGCTAGACTGGTCAGTAGTATGTAATAGCCGGAGCTGGCACAGGGTCCAGGGTGTGGTGACTGTGGTGACGAGCCACATCTCTTAAGGGGCCCGCCTACCTGGGCACACACACGGTGTGCAGAGCTTCAGGAAAAACAACGCGATTTCAAAACTACTCAAGATATCCGAGTGGGGCCTATTTAAGAATAGCATTTAAGAGTTCGCTGAGGACCGAAAAGTACTTTTAATTTCGGATTAAGTTTTTAAACTGTATTTTTAGAAGCGTTAAAATGCCTAAAACGCGTGTTTTCAGAGTAATTTTTAGGCATAAAACAATCAGTACAGATTCGTGAAAGTACTTAAGGGGCTCGCATAACACCTTTATCTTCATTTCTCCGCCATATAATGTTACGGTCACCGCTCAAATTTCACAGTTATCCTGTGACGACGAGACGAATGCGCGCCAGTTCAGAGACTTGCGCTTAGAGGCGATACCGCGCTGGAAGCACCAGCGAGCGTCGCGCTTATCATCCCGCCTCACTAACACACATACACCCCTGACGAGGTGGGCCCCTTAATGTGACGTCACGGCGGCCATCTTTGACTCAAAAATTCCTCAAAATTCCTCAAAAATTCCTCAAAATTCCTCAAAAATTCTCGTTTTGAGGAAAAATTTATCGTTTTCTTTCACAAAAATTCAAAAATTAGGATTTCGAAAAACCTCAAAACACTTTTTCCTTAGAAAGAACTCAAAATCCTAATAATCCCTAGAAGACATGAAGATATCATCGGCGACGAAGATCGCCGCTGCCCCGCCCATCCGACTACACAGTCAAAACGTCGCCAGCTGTCGCCACCCAGTGAGTCCGCACCAGAACCTGAACTTTGGTGGGACCAGCATTTCTTATTCACGCACTCGTTTGGACTTAGCCTGTCTCCAGTTGTAGTTGTGACGACTTGTTTTAAACACAAAATACAGGACACTCTTTGTCGCCGAATATATATTGAGATTCCGGAGCTGGTATCGAGTAATAAGCATATACTTAGTATGCTGTTGGTGTAAAACTTATAAAGAGGCTACCGTGAGGACATAGGGCTTAAGCAGTTGCGAAGGATTGGACTTAGTTATTTTATTAATACACGACTCTAAGAGTATGGTGTTGGCATGACATGGACTTACATATTCCATTGCTAGTTTAAGCAAGTTTTTGAATGCTATCTTGTTGAGAAGTGACACCACTACCAGAGACATTTAACTGTCTTGCAGAAATTCCGCCAATCACTGGTCGTTGCTAGAATAGATAAGGAGTCTGCTTGGTGGTCCCGAATTACTCGTAGTGACACCATAGAGGTGTCCCAGGTGAGCATCGAGTGGATGTGGTGGACTTGCTGTCACCGATGCTGTCCAAGGAGAAGGCTGATGGTTGCAGAAACGTCTTAGTGCAGTGACAGAGACGTGAACCTGCAAATTGGCATCCAGGACTGCGCGTTAAGGACTGCTCGCAAGACACTTTACGACGATGAAACACGATTTTTTAAAGTCGTAAATGCGAAGTAAAGTTCAGAGTATCAGACTTACCATTTACATAGCTTTCCTGAAACCTTAGAATATTTTTTTATATTTTTCATGGATGACATATCATATTTTAACAGCTTATTTCAAACTGTAAATGTTGTAGATAACACCTATATTTCTATATTTGTATATATGTATATTAATAATAAATAATTTTCCTTCAAAAATGGTTCCGTCACTCCTCGTCCCTCCGCTCTAGTGGAGGGGGGGGGGGTGTCTATCTCACCCTTTTCGCCGATGTCACATTTTCCTTCACTCTCGGAACTCTCCGAACTATCAGAACTCCCGCAGAGGCCAGGATATCGCTTACATACCCGAGGCATCCTTCTCGAAGGTACGAGAGTGGCCGTGACATGTCGCGTCATCCCGGGCCAACCCGACACCCGAAACACCCAGAACAGCGACGCTTATTCACGCCACTCCTTGCGGCGGCCTCTGTAAGCCCCGTAACTCCCAGGCCGCTAGAGGTGACAATAACCCGTGGCGGGACGGTGCGCGGGAAGCGGAGGAGTGTGGGTAGCGAGGACCCTTGTAATCCGGCCAGGCATGCGTGGCATGCATGGCGCGTGACGTCAGTGGCCGTGAGGGACCGCCAGCCAGCTCCGAACGAAGCGCGCCCGTCGCTGATCTGTCTGCCTTTTTAACACTATTATAAAACTGTATCTGTCTGTTTGCCTGTATGTTTGTTTAAGCATCATGCAAAAACTACCGGATTTAATTTAATGAAAAGTTCTTTGATTAAAAGCTTATTTTTTTACTTAAAAGCTGTTGTATATTTTATTTCGATACGACGTCAGGAGCCGGAGATATAAAATAAAAATCATTTTTTTGCATATATACTAGAGAACTAACAGATTTATTGAATGTTGACCATTGGCATAGATTAAAGGCCCTCGATTTCTTTTATTTCGACTGACCATATATTGACCATACAATAATGAAATGTAAACTCTAAAAGATTGTAAAAGGTATAAAATTCGTGTTTTTTTTTAAATATAAAATCATAGCTAAGTCATATACGGACAGTAGGTGTGTGTAGTTTCCTTGCCAGACACACGGTCATATAGTAAGGTCTGGCAAATCCCTCTCCTCCTTGGCAAGACCCATCCGCTTAGTGAAGCTCGCGGTGGATAGTGTTATTAGGAGTTTAGTTTTGGAATTTCCTAAATAGATGGCGTTGTATTAAATTTTTAACGTGTTATCGTTTGGTGCGTCCGATACGTCTTGCCTAGGGGATACGTCCTTCCCACAAACTGGAGCTGAAGCTTTGCGTCACGGTAACCTTGATGCACCGATATTGTGCAACTGTACCAGGCAGCGCCTCATAAAGCTGGGGAGAAACATCACATTCTCACCGACCTGAGAAGCTAAAGGATAGCGCATGTATATTCCTCGATAAATTTACGCAGAGCGCTGGTTGCAAAAATTGTTTTAACGTGACGTCATAACAAAACATTTATGAAATGATTGCATACTTTTATGAATAAAATTGACTCATATTTATTGAATTATCACTATTTTGTATGAACACAAAGAAGGAGTGAAATGAAATCTAATTGATAAATTTACTTTTATTTGCACTCATTGATTCAAATATGTTTATTACTTTAACGAAGAGATTATTTGTATACATGTTTGCTGTTTAACTTCTTACAATCTGTGTTATTCTGTTAATGATAGGACGATGGTAGTAAAAGTAGGAAACGAATGGGAGTGTTTCAAGTTTAATGTGCCTCGAAAAAGTCAAATCGATGTTTTTTCCAATCGAGTGGAAGAGAGATAGATGCGGCGCAAGCGTACAATGAGCGTAGCGGGAAACAGCGTAACGGGACAATGTGCGTTACGGGACACTTTTTCGTGCGTGCAGCCGGCGTTCATCGATTTATTAGACGTTGTCACGTAAAAATTAATACATGGTCCTTCGTAAATTTACGGCTATCTTTGTGAATTTACGGACACTTACTTTGAACATAAGTCCATAAGAATATCCTTTGTCATACTATTTTTATTTTTGACTATATAATAAATACTTTGAGTATTTCTTTCAATAATTGATACATTATTTAATATTTTAATTAATGTTTTTTGAGGCATAATCTTTTTAAACGCTGGAAAATATAATCGAACATTCAATAATTAAATTTTTATTAATTGGGTTTATTAATATGCGCAGTTGATACTGGAAAGCTGTTCAGGGAACAATTTACAAATATCTTTAACTATAAGAGTTACTGGGACAACAAAAAGCATAAGGAGCTGCAATTCCTTCTAAAGTTAACATTTAAAATGGCAATAAATCCTAGGGTCAAACTTTGAAAGTGGCAGTATTTCTTTGGGTACTCCATGCTTCTCGCATGTTCAGCTCTATGTTGGTTGTTCAAGAGTATTTAATGCCCACAACGTATACATACCAGCAGATAATAATAAATCATATAATGTTAAAAAATATCAATTTCACTAAATAAATAGTGAGAAACAATATTAATTCCACGATTCTACCATGTAAATGAAGCGCAAAATTGCAGTGCAAATAATTATCTGCTATGTTTTTTATAATTACTTTTCCCTCTTTAATCATTCCCTCTCTTACCAATTCTCATTTCCACGCAGACAAAGTCGCTTACAAAAGTATGTTATAAAATCAGATAGGTGCTTAATCTGTATTGAAATTTAAAAAAGGCTTACGCATAACCACTTTTAGTAAATATAATTTCTGAACAATTTTCTTATGAATTTTAACTTGTTTAAACCTGACAATTTATTTTGTCCATTTAGTAAGTATAAATGTTTGAAATAAATCACATAATTCTTGTACAAAGGTAAAATATGAGCAATACCTTGAAATCGCGCGAATACGAGGGCTATTGACTCGAATATATATTATATATATATACATAATGTTGTATTTTTCTGGTTGGCGATTGGATATAAGAGAGGATTAAGTGTAAATATTTTGTGAATATTAACGGTTTTTGGTTTCTTAAAATCTTATTTCTGATTAAGCTCTAATTATGATAAAAATTTGTATGTATGTATGTATGTATATATATATGTATGTATATATATATATATATATATATATATATATATATATATACTAGCTGACCCGGCAAACGTTGTTTTGCCATATAAATTATTTATAGGGAATTTCTAGCTGCAGTACCCAGCGTTGCCCGGGCTGAACACAGGGTGAAGGGGACCTTTTTCGAAATCAGATGTAGTTAGTAATTGTCTTCTTAATTTGAATGTCAAGTGTGCAAAATAATTTATATCACTTTCAGATCCCGACAGACGTTCTGCCAGTGTATAGTTATTTACCTGTATATATCTAAAAATTGGTGGTCTGTATGCAGTCTAGACTCTATAAAGCACTATAGAAAAAAGCTTAAAAATAAGATATTACTAATATTGAAAAGATTCCATTATCTAGCTAATGCTCAGCATGCATTGCAATGCCTCATTCAGTTTTGTTTTGTAATATGTTTGAAGTAGTTCCACATATACAAATCATCTATCCATCTCTCTAAACTTATGTTTATCTCTTTATACATCTTTATACTTATATCTATGTATCTCTCTATCGCTATTTATCTCTTTATATCTACATATTTACATATATACCTCACACTATATCTCTTCTATATATAAATCTCTATATAGCTCTATACATCGATATATCTCTTTATCTAACCCATTTCATTCTCTATACCTCGCTCTATCTCAACTTATCTCTCTGTCTCTCTTTATCTCACTCTTTATATTTCACTCTATCTCTGACTCTCTTTTATATTTAAATGAATTGTGTCATGCGTGCGCACTTATACTACAAAAACAAACGAAGTGCCGCTATATAATATTAAATAAACACTTTTTTTTGAAACGATTTGTGCTCCAACTATTGTAAAATAGTTATACCGTCTCAGAAACCTTCACGGATATGCGCATAACAACTCACCAAAATTTCATCGCAATTGGATGAATGGTATAGGAACGCATACGGAAAAAACAAACGAAAATTAAAGACATGACAAACGCATCAAACGATGGTGCGTTTAAAATTCAAGGCAACTAACTCTATCTATTGACTAAGTTAAGAACAAAACTGTTATGAGCGCCTTTATTTTGCTAGCCGCTGCGAGCTTCACTAAGCGGGCTGGTCTCACCAAGGAGAAAAATATGAATTTACCAGACCTTACTATGTGTGTGATCGTGTGGCAGACACAAAGAAATGACACTCACTCACTATTTGTATGCCTATGACCTATGATTTTTTCTGTTATAAAATGAAATTATCACTTTTTCACTCCCTTAGGGATGGGATTTCATATTAATATGTGGTCTATGTGTTAATCCAGGTTATATACTAGCTGTAGGCGGGGAAGGTTGATGAAGTGTTAATTGATCAGCTATCGACCGGGGTTGAAAAATATAAAATTATATTAAAAATTAGGGGTTGGTGATAGAAGGGTGAAAATTTAGGGTTGTATGTATTTTTAATGCCACATTATAAAAAAACATTTTGTCCAAAAAATTAAAAAATAAATGTTAGGGGTGGACAACCCTTATCACTTAGGGATATGAAAAATAGATAGTAGCGGATTCTCAGACCTACTGAATATGCATACAAAATTTGATAAAAATCGGTCAAGCCGTTTCGGAGGAGTATGATAACTAACACTGAGACACGAGAATTTTATATATAATATATGTACCACTGTGCCTGTAAAGAAAAGCAAGTTAATATTAATTTCTGTGATAGCCACATTATTAAAAAAATATATAATTCCAAGGAATTTATGCTTTGTTCAATTAAATCCGTGTTCCTATTAGATAATTTTGTAAAATGGCAAGGCACTTTAAAGTTCATTGATTTCCTTTGCATTTTGACAGTGTTTGCCTGAGGTCACACACACCATACACACTTTGTCTAGAGCCACAGACGTGTGTGTGTGTTCATTGATATTAAGGCACTTACAAATTGTTTTTTTTTTTGTAATTTTTTCACACAGATGAAGATACAATTTGTAATAAAATATAATGTGCTCACTTCCTTTATAAATCGTGTTACTAGCCCTTCAACATCCCAACCATTAAAAGGTACATATTAAAGGCAATAATTAGGAAACATACAGATTTATCTCACTTTCACATAATAAGAGCAGCTTTTAAATAATTTTTTACTCTTTCAACAATCATCGACTATGGACTTGAAGTGACATTCCGTCTAACAAACTGATGTTAAAAAAAAAAACATTAGCAGCATCCGAAACCAACTCCTCCTCACCTCCAACAACTGCCAAATCTAACGGTTAATTCTTTTACCACTTGTATTATTTAATGTATCTCAGGGATGAAAGAAAATAAAAAAATTAAAAATGGAAGACGATTTACCCACGGAATATGATGTCATCGTGCATTGGAACAGGTATTTTTTTTTATATCGGGCTAGGTGAAATAAGTTTGTCCTAATGACATTTTGTCGTATGTGAAATTTATATTTGATGATAAAGATCGAATTTATTAATATTATTTATTTTGTATTAAAGTATGTAAATATTAGAATATTTGATAATTTTTTTTATTTTGGTGAAGTTAATTTTTTTTTTTTAAAAAGGGGGTTGTATGTTATGTCGGTTTACGGACGATTATTTTACGTGATAACGTCATAAGAAAACATTGATGAACAATTGCATACTTTTTAATTTTCAAATGTTATTTACAGTTTTTGCAAATATAATTTAAATAATTTGTTCAAATATAATCACGAACAATTAGTTAAAAAAAAGCCCCCTTAAGTTGTTTGATATTATAGAAGATTTTCTCGCACGGTGGTTGGCCGGTTCTTACACGCTCGGCTCAGGTGGAACGTGACAATGAGTCATGTTTTTTCGTGCGTGCAGCTGGCGTTCATTGGTTTATAAGATGTTATCACGTCAAAAGAAAACATGCAAAAACATCCACTATATTCAACAAACAATTGTTCCCTAAACGTGATTTCGGTGGAGGCCCAAAATTATCTAAGAAACCACATTCCCACGACCTACTGATTTATTCCACAGCGTAACTCCTAACATACTTTTGCTCGGTTGTTTAACAAACTGACGCAATTCAACCCCGGACATACTGATGTAACCCTTATCGTTCCTCATTCCTGGCCAAAATATTTCTTCCTTAAATTTCTTACATTAATTTCAATACCACTATGATCACCGATTGAAGAATTATGGAAATACTGAAAGTAACATTCTCCATAAATCCATAGATAGGAACACTAAACATCACAATCTTTGTCTGGTTATTCTTGCAAATTTATATAGATTTTAGTAAAGGATAATAAAACATTACAAGGTCCTTTTTTAACTCTCCCCTCAATGAATATTAAATTCAATTTGTGAGGATCAAACATTCGTAACAAAGCGCCAGTAAATACTTTATCCTTATTCATTACATGCTCAATTTCTAACTAAAATCTGGGTAGTCGCATAATCCATCTGCCTATTTTGCCTTGTTGGCGGTAGAGGCCTCATTATTCGTCAATAGATCAAAGGTATTATGTTCTAAAAACCTATCAAACTGTTCCACTGCAAATAAACATGCTAAGGAGTCCTTCTCATAGACAATATACTTCTATTTATTTCCATTAAGTGTTCAGCTGGCATACATTATAGGTTGCAGCCCTTTATCACCTTCCTGCAGTAAACAGTCCCTAGAGCCAAACTAGAACTATCGACCTGGGTTTATAAATTACATATTAAAATAATAAGGAAATTCTATAATTGGTGCTTTATAGATAGCTTCTTTCGACTTCCTTAATGCCTGATATTATTCCGCATCCCCTCCCCCAGCTATAACCTCTTTATTTTTTAACGTATTTATAGGTGCAACTATTTCAGCATAATTTGAAATAAACCTGCTATAATATCCCAGCATACCAAGGAAATTCATCAAATCCTTAACATTTTTGGCTTTCCGAAAATTAATAATGGTGGAAATCTTACCGCCATTTGTTTTCCATTTTACCATTTCCCACAATAAATCCCAAAAACTTTATATCAGTTAGCACCCAAGAAACCTTTTCCAGATTAACGTAACACCTGCCAATCTTAATTTCTCTAATATTTTATTTGAGTGAAATAGGTGACCTTCAAATAATTCCGCATTTATGCATATTTCGTCAAAAATCTTTTTTACAAATTTAAGTGGAAATTCTTCTTAAATATTTTCCAACACGCTGGAGAGAAATTGCCCCCCAACAATTGAGCCTAAATGGGAAACTTTTAACTCATTCTGACCCCAGGGATATACAAAACCGGTACATTTAGGATCATTTTCTTTTTACACAGATTGTTAAAAAGTATAATTTAATTCCAATCAATATCATGAGAAATTTTTCTTTCCTTAAATATTGCGAAATAACAATAATCTTCGGTATGGCTGAAGTTTCTAGAATAATCTTCTTATTCAAAATTCAATATTCCAAGAAAAAAAGGTATTCCCCCCTTATTTTTCATTATGATGATAATTGCAGCGGAATTAAGTATATATCGTTTTTGAACGACTTATGATATCAGCTTCCTTCAAATCGTATTTATTAATTTATCGACTTTATTGGTGTCGAAGTTAAATCACAGGCCTTACCTTGCACGTAACCACATGAAACATTTGCATTTCTCTACACTAAAATTGCATACAATAATAAAATAATAAAACATAGCAAAATAATAACCGATTAAAAAAAACTGATAGTTAACTGAATATACAATGATAAATGGTGAACAGAAAACTAATTTGTATTTAACTCGAAATTGGCATACAAACCAACTGAAATTTAATTAAAGGCTAGGAGTCATTAGTTGGCAATATGATATAGTATTACTTTGATATATTCTCCCATACATTCACACTCATATTCTTACAGTAGGTAGGTAAGCCGCGAAGTTATCATGCTGAGTAGGTGTTCCAAAGATGTTTCTTCAGCCTGTGCCTGAAGGTTGCTAGGTTATTAGACTGCCTTGTCGCCTGATCCAGTTTCTCTTTACAGCTGATACTCGTACCTGCAAAATACCCTAATTACAAATTTGGATGAATTTCCAGGGATTTCCAGCATAGAGTGGTTTTGGATCGTGGCTGTGTAAATAATTCAAGAACATCTTTAAATGTCCGTGTAACTCACCTTGTGTTCTAAAATTAATTTCATTAGAATAACCATAGTAAAACTAAAAGGCGTCTGCGTACAAATATATATACAATATTCTGCTTCAGAGGAGAACACATGGTGAGAACAAGACCAAATTTAAGCACACTCCCAAGGGTGTTAAGTGGATCAAAGTTAAGAATTTGTAAAAACAAGCCGTTTGGTTATCCGCTTACCTTAGTTTTATTTTATTTCGTGTGTACATTCTAGGTGACACTTATTTGAAAATACGTGCAGTGAAGACTTTTTAAATATAATCACTGTACTTATACACGTACAACCAAAAGGTAAATATTTTAAAATTCGGGAATGACACTCTAATTAGACTCTACTAAAAATGGAAAACCCCCGGCCGGGTAAGGAGAATTACACAAAATCAAGAGAACTGGGGACGGATTCCCACCAATAATATTACAGACTGTTACAGGTGACCCATTATTTATAGTAATAATTTACATTATGTTTGCTTAAAATGTCTATAACGATATCTTTCGTGATTTTGATTTGGTTTATCAGTCCTTATTGAAAACTGCAAAGACGGTGACTTGACAGATCGGACTCATCTTAAATTGTAATCTCCTGATGGTCTGCACGCTGCCACCGAGAGGAGTGGGGGGCTCGGAGTTGTTCCATGAGGACCAGCTGCTATCATGGCTCTACATAAGTGCTCAGGAACACCAGTCCGTAGGGCTGTTGGACCCCACTGTGAACAATGGTCACAGTGAACTAGTTAATCGAAACGTCCAGAAAATTATCAAAAAAAGGGGTTTGGGTGATAAATGTAGCTAGACAGTCGATTTTCACTTACCAAATGGGGTAGAAGACCAGACACCATTCCATGGGGTCTGCAGGAGTAAACACACGCATCGTGATGAATTCAATGAAGATCCTAAGACAAAACACAATGCAGCTAAGTGTTGGCAGGGAATGCTACGGAGCTACATCCCGGGTGTTGTCGGTGATCAGCACAAGTGTCGCGGCCGAGCAGTGAGATGCGATGTGAACGCGACTCCCCTGGTTATCGGAGGGATGTATGATTAAATCCCGCCCAAGGGGCTTGGGGCTTGAGGGAGAGGGAAACTGCCTTCTGATTGGCCAGCAGGGCAGGCCGGGAGGGGCCTCAACCAGAGAATAAAACAACTATGCTGGAGTCGCACTGTTAGCATGCCAAGCAGGGGCAACCAAGGATGGTTGAGTGACGAGTGACAGGGGCACTATCTCAGGGAAGCTTCTCACGACTACCGCGAGAGTGTGTGCCTTCGCATGGGCGCTAGACTAGGAAGTGGGCAAAGCGAGTGTTGCTCTCTGGCGAGCAGGAAGGGAATTAATTGGGATGTTAGTTCAAATTGTCGCCGAGGGATTGCGCTTGCAACAGCTCGGAGCAGCACTGGAGTGGCGGCTTGAAAGGCCCACAAGCTTCGGGGCTATGATCGGTCATTTGACGTGGCCGATGTTGCTGAGGAGCTCAGCAGAAGGCTGGTGGCAGGATGGGCCTGCAGACATGCCGGGACAACAGGGAAACTGACTCGGGAGCCTGACTGGAAGTGCTCACCTCAGCTGAGCTCTGAGAGACCAGCTGGCCTGAGAAGCTGCAGGTACAAGAAGTCCTGGTCACGTCGACAGGCAGAGTTTCAGGAGTCGGGCGTGCACCGAGGCGGAAAGAAAATGAGGCAGGATGCTGGTCTCGCAAAGGGTCGGCAAAATCTCAGATACTGTGCTGGGAATGACTCGATGAAAAAAGCCGAACATAGATTAAGTACAGTGAGTGGAACAAGTTTAAATTTAAGCTGTAAAATTACTGTTAAGATGATAATTCAAAATTCAAATATAACAATAATTGTTCCGAAAAATCTCCATTGGTGGCACATCAGCATTTGGTTGGGGGGGGGGGGGGGGGGGGGGGTAGACACTGGTAAGGTACACCTTTACAGGCTTATCAACATGCATTTCAATTTTATATAACACAAGCGTACATTTTGCGACAGTTTCTCTTTGTCAAAATTATGTATCAAGAACACATCTATGTAACTTAATAAAAAAAACTCAAAATGTTGCCCAAATCTATTACTGCCTAGCATAGTGGAGCAAATTTGTCACACCCCTGCTGGTCTCACACAAACCTGAATTATTAGAAATTGCGGAATTAATATTTATTTATACTCTAACCAGTTAGCACAACAGTAAAATAAACTAGCCAAAGCAGAGTTGATTACTAAAACCTAGCCTGGATGAAATTCGTATTAAATATAAGCAATATTTGGTTAATCTCCATTTATTGCTCACCAATTAAAGCGAACCACCAATAATGGCCAAGTAATATTAAAGCATTTGTTACATACAGCAAACATAATTGTGACATGTTTCTCAATAATAATTCGATTTTAATTTAACCATAGTTAAAATACAAATACATACTGCTTAATATATTATAAACTTTTAAATTCAAGAAATACCTTTAAAATGGCAGTTTGCAGGAAATTTACTTAATAACTAATTAACAAGTATGTAACCAAGTAGTAATTATAATATATTTTAAAGAATTTTATTATTACAAAAGAAAATACTTAATCAGCCATTTCACGCGAAAAGTAAATATTTTAAATATTTCTCGAAATTCTCGCAAATCTAGTAATCACCAAGTTTGTACTCCATACGAAGTACGAACAGATTTATATTTTACTTGCGAAAGTACTAAAATGAACTATTATTATAACAGTGGTTCCAGATTGTTTTCTTTGCATTCAAAATCTTTAAATAGTATCTTTCACAATCACTAAAATTCTGATGAACCATTGTACTAAGTGGCTTCGTAGCCACCTAGTCTCGTAGCCAAACAGCAGTTAGGCCTAAGACAGCTGGAGACAAAGACAGCTGGAGCCAAATCCTTTTGGAGTCAAAGTAAATTTAGAGTCAAAAACTGTTGGAGCCTAAGTATTTTTGGAGTCAAACACTGCTGGAGCCAAAAGTCTGTTGGAGCCAAAGATTGTTGGAGCCAATGACTGTTGTAGACAATGACTGCTGAAAGCAATGACTGATGGAGGTGTTATATCCTATCTTAAAATAGGCGATCGCATCCTACTGAGTTAAATGTTCGTGAAAATGTACGTCCTTCTCATCAAATTTACATAGTCAAGCCTTTATTATAGTATTTTACTTGTGAGAACGTATACTTTCCGTTGATTGTGCTACCGATTGTGCTTCCTTTTCGTAAATTGACCTTCCAATTTTTGTTGTTCAGTTTTGTTGTTTGTGCTTCCTCTTTGTCGAATGTGCTTCCGAGTATTCTTCCTTTTCATTATTTTTGCTCCCGTTCATTGGTTGTGATTCCAATTGTGCTTCCTTTTCGTTTATTGTGTTTTCTTTTAGTTGATTGTGCTTCTTTTTCGTTTATTGTGTTTACAATTGTGATTTCGTTTCGTTGATTGTGCTTCCTCTTTGCCGAATGTGCTTCCGATTGTGCTTCCTTGTCGTTGATTTGCTTCCAATTGTGCTTTCTTTTAGTCAAATGTGTGTTCTGTTTGTGTGTGTTGTGTGTATTTATTGCGTACACTGTGTGTCTATTGCATTCTTATTGCGTGTACTGTGGGTCCATTGCGTGTCCAGTGTGTGTACTGTGTGTACTGTGTTCTTTTCTTTTGTTGAATGTGTGATTTAGTTAAATGTGCGTTGTCAAATCTGTAGTAGCTCTGAATATTTACTAGTTAAAAACCTCTTGGTCTTGGTAAAATATTTTTCATGGTTTCTTGGTACTTTAGTAAGCGTAAAATATGTTACGGTGGTCTAAATGCTTGTAAATGATTTTATCGATATTTTATGTCTGACAGTTCCAAAACTTTTTCTTGAATGCTTTAAATATTAAATATTAGCTATCGACGAAGGTCTTGAGGTTCGGAAATGTCTGGTATATTCTTTTGACTTTGTGTATGACCTGGTCTCGTGGCCCGAAGACACTAGGCCTATACTTATAACATTAACCATGAACTGGTTGGAACGTTTTTCATGCATCGAAAAAAAAATAGACTTCCGTGTTAGGCAGCGTGACAACATATTTAATTCGTTGGACAGGTATATAGTCTAGTGTTGTTTTTCGTAGTGTAATGATTAGTAAACTCCATGTAAGGTAACGGGAAACCGAATGTAAAAATTTATTTTAATATTCAGTTGTCCTTATCACTGGCCCAAAATCAAACCAAAGACGGAAATCCATCGCATCAATTATTATTATAATAAGTGATTTTTTTGATGAATTTTGTACTTTTTTCCGAATTTCTAGGTCAATAAATATTAATTTCCAATATGGCTATCATATCAGCTTATAGGAGGCTGTACTATATGAAAAACTTAAGTTGCTTTTAGGCTTTTGAAAATGATTTATTAATAATTGTTTTGAGTCTAATTTTTTTCCATCCATCAAGTATCATACAAAGGACGGATATCGATAGAATCACTCATTATATTAATAAATGATTATTCGATAACTTTTGAAATTTTCCCGATTTTCTGCATTAAATATTTATATTTTTTAAAATGGTGGCCAATATGATATCATCTGCTTACTGGAGGCTGGTAGATAAGTATTTTAAGTTTCTTTTAGGACTTTCTACAATATTTTTGAAATTATTATTGCATAAAATTATAATTTTGAGCATTTATCAAGTATCGATTAAATACAGGTATCAACTCAAATCAATAAATATTTTAATTGCAGTTTTTTTTACGAATTATGGAATTTTTCCTGAATTTCTAGCTAAATAATTACTTATTTTCAAGAAGACATCTAAATGTCAAAATGGCGGGTGGCACAGAAATAATAAATTAATATTGCACCCTAGTAAATAATAATTAAATTAATATGGCGATAGCGCACTCTAGCAGACGAAAACTAGATGGTGGCATCCAGCAGACAAAACAAGATGGCGGACATGACGACATACTATCTGACGATATAATTATATACTCTAGCATTAGTGGTGGGAGGTCAATCTGTCGGCGGATTCAGTGGAAGAAGTATCCGTTGCCTTTTTTAATTTTAGCCTTCACCATGTTTGAAACAAAGAAGTTAGTGCATTTTTATATAATAATTTATTAAAATTTGCTTCTTTCAATTGAAAATAAATTGTATTTTTTTTACCAATTTTTTAGTTAAAAATTACTGGTTTTCAAGATGGTGTTCGTGACGTCATAATCCAAGATGGCTTTTTAAATATAAATTTTATTATTATTTATAAAAATAATAAATGTTTCGAATTGTTCTGATAAAAATTATGGATTTTCAAGATGACGGCCGTATCGAAAGTTGTAACAGTGTTTTTTTTTTAAAAAGTATTAATATTTGATTAATTATTTTCTTTAAGTTTTCCCGATTTTCTAGCAAAACAATTATGGATTTTCAAGATGGCGGCCGTAACGAAAATTGCAACATTAGGAAGTAGGGCGTTCTACATATTTAAGAGGGCGGGAAGTTCTAAAAACAAAATGGAGGAATTCAAAATGGCGGATCCAAGTTGGTGGATCAAAGATGGCCAATGGGGTCAAATTCTAGGTAAATGTCAAATGTCAAGGTCAAGGTCATCCAAGATGGCCCCCGTAATGTTACAAACCAAATTGGCGGTCGGCACCACTGTGACCACAAAAGATGCCAGGTTCCAGAAATACTTTCATTTTTCTACTGCTGCCATTTATAATAAAATAAGTATTAAACTAGACTGTCAAAGTAAAATAAAATCTATAAATATGACATTATTAAAACCAGGGGCGCAACAACAGGGGGGGGGGCGGCAAGGGTATTTTGCCCCCCTCTAAAACCTTGAAGTGTGGGCAAACGGGGGCAAAGAAAGTGCTGTGTAATCAATTTTTAGATAATAAAACTGCTTAAATATCACCATTTTCCACCTTGAAATACAAATATTCCCGGGGGAGGACCCCCGACTCCCCGCTTCAATAAGGGGGATCGATGATTCTTTATAAAAAGGTATATTGCCCCCCCTTTGGAAATTTATTTGTTGCGCCCCTGATTAAAACTAATATCGTATTTTACATTACATTTTAATTGACGTAGGTACTGGTCATTGTATGAAATTGCCTACACGAGGTAAGAAAAAAATTTATGTTATGCTTGAAACAGGAATCGAATATATGACCCTCACCTTATGAGTACATAGCGTTTATTGTGTGTGCTATTACCTTTCATCTCTGTCCAACTGCTTCGTGTGATTTTGAGGTTTTTATTTAATGTCCCTTTATCCAAGACTGTTGATTAATGTGTCAATTTTAATAACTCTGTACTGCCTTTGATCGGACCAAGGACAGGGGTAGAACGAGTCTATCAATATATTATTAATGTTTGATTATTTTTTATAGATTTTTGTAGATGATTACAGATTTTCAAAATGATGGCGAAGATGGCCGACAAAATGGCGGCGTGGGAACAATTTATTTTCTGCTGATTGATAGTACTGCATTCTAGTGGTAAAAAATAAACTTAAATAGCGGGTACAAACTCTAGCAGACTAAAACCAGATGGCAGTTCCAAGATGACACCATAAGGGAGTAAATATGGTTGTTCTTGGTCAAAGTGTTGGGGGTTAGCCACTTGGTATATATCTAGTGCGAAGAAAATATGAGAAATTTGTATAGATTTTACAGAGATTGGATTCGACTACTCAAAACTCAATGATACAAGACTTTTTTTTATATATATATATTTGTGTTTTTAGGTACTAATGGAATCGTGCTGTTGAATGACACTCCAGGTATCATTTTAAAACTGAGTCAAGGTCAAAATCCAGCGGCTTGATTGATTGATTTTGGGGAATGCTAAGCCACTTTGGGGACATTTTAAGCCTTACTTTCCCCTTAAAATAGAGAATTGGTTTTAGTCATTTTGAGCACTTTTGTGTCATTTCTGAAATATTTTGGGAAATTTTCCTTAAAAATCCAAAATTGTGGCTGTCATTTGCCCGATTTACAATCAACATCCTGCAGCCTACGTCAGACTTCTCAATTTTCATACTAAAAAGCAACAATTTTTATAAATTATGATTTTCATTCCAGGACCTTCGTTTTAATGTAATTCTTATTTTTATTTCCTAAACGAGGATTTTAATAGTAAATTTCTCAATTCAACATTTATGCAGCTCCTTTTCTATTATAGCGAACTTCAGAATATTATTGTCATCATATTTGTTTTTTACACAGTTTATAATTTCTTATGTCGGATAATTAAGTAATGAGAAGCCTTTTAATGAAATGCTGAAGGAAGCCGTCATTTAAAACTTTTTTATTTGTTTGACCTTTTGCATAATGGCTCTCTATAAAATTAACAACGTAGCACATTCTTTTATTTATTTTTCAAAAAAAAAAAGTTCCATTCCAAAAGGTGAATTAAAACAAAAAATATATAACTTCTAGCGCACAGTTTTTTCTCTTAAAAATATGTTGTGAAAATATGGATATACTGTCGATTTACTGTTAAGGCAGGTTAAACGGCCAACCAGACTTTTGGTATATATTTAAGCACATTGTGAACTGTTAGGTTAAGCGAATTTTCAGCTTTAGAAGAATTTTGTTATTATTTTTTAAACCTTTTTAATACATGTTTGTCTCGCGGTCAGCTCGCCTCAGCTGGAGTCACCGCAGCGCAACTGACGCGACGCGACAGAAAACATCGCGATAAGTAGACACAATCTTTTTATTCCAGTAACAAACAAAAACCAACTGATATTTATGTTTTTTTTCCCCATTTCGACCGCCATAGCTACATGTGTACAATATGTTTTAATACATTGTTTGAGAGAAATGGGTTTCATCGAAAGGTAACGCTTATTCGTGTGCGTGAACACATTTCTGAAATATTCACAAATAAATGTACTAAACCAAAACCTTTTAAAACATACGATTACAAATATTATCACTGATAAACCAGTTCTATCAAAACTCTAACACGAAATTCTGATCATCATTCCGGTAAGGTCGTGCTCGCTAAGCGATGGAAATGAAATCTTTACCATCGGGAAGTCTGTTACGTCCGCGAATTTGTCGCGCTGACGTCACCTCTCTGTCTAATGTGATTGGCTAGGAAATGTTGCTCTATTGTGGTACCAACATTAAAAACAACGTTCTTTTCTTTCACCTATAACTATGGGCAGGAATTTTTCGCGAAAAAATATAAACGCCTATTAGACTGCAACAAAGTATACCCGCACCAGTGGTTTCTGCCTCGTGATTGGCGGCCGTCTGCGAACGAAGTCGTTGCCTTGTTTGACCTAGACACTCAGGACTGGTTTGCTTTCGCACCTGAATTGCTGTGATTGGTGTTGCTACAATCGACATGTACCTGAAAGAAATTCATCCAATTACGAAAAACAGGCGATACTAAAGTGTTTTAACTTCTAAATAATCTCGGAATATGTTCGCGAAATATGCATGGCCCTACCTATAACTGATGTTCGTTCTGATGTTTGATGACAGAAGACGCAGCAAGCAGCCTTGTGAGGCTGAGCGGCAGAGGCGCTTGTGTGCTTGTTGCCCGCGGGCCCGGACTCTGTGCGCATTGTGCGCACGGAGCGCATTGTGCGCATTGTGGCGGGGATAAGTCGGCCCGCGGGACGGCCGAATAATGAACTGCTAGCCGGGGCCAGGTAGCCGCGCGCTCGGCTCCAGTCACCTCAGTGCCTCCCCCATGCTCGCTCCAGGGCCTCAGGGCTGTCCCCACCTGCAGTCAGCTGCTTCTAAACAGTCAACCATCTAACATCGTCGAATTTAAAAAAAAATTGGTTGTCTGTAAAGTCGGTTTACGGACGATAGTTCAACGTGACATCGTCATAAAAAAATTAGATGAAATGATTGCATACTTTATGAATAAACTTGAATCATTTTTATTTTAATAATAAAGGAATAAATACTTGAAATTATACTAGTAATCAGATTTTTAAAATGCAAAAATAATTAACCTTTATTGCCGAAATTATTGTTGGAATAAGCAATGAAAACCACATTAACTTTTCACTTCGCTTTATAAACAGTCGAGTGGAAGAGAGATAGATGCGGCGCAAGCGTACAATGAGCGTAACGGGACACAGCGTAACGTAACAATGTGCGTAACGGGACACTTTTTCGTGCGTGCAGCCGGCGTTCATAGATTTATTAGACGTTGTCACGTCAAAAATATATATAATAATATACAGGATAGTTACGTGAAAATTTTAATTTGCTAGTGTCGTGACATTATGTACTACAAACAAACAAACACAATAAATAAAAACACAACACAACAAAGCTAAATTTATCTCCTGTTTTAATTCGAGCCCCACTTGGTTCGCCAATTTATGAAGCGATGCCGGCTCTCTATATTATAGTGATAAACTTCACTACAGTAATTCGGGATGTTAAGTATATGGTAATAAAAAATTGTGCGTGGAGTCCCTCCGCGCGGAAGAAGTGAAACTTCGTAATGTGGAAATGAAAATAGGAAGGGGTAGAAATTGATTTTTAGTGAAATCATATTGTTTCTTTAAGACAAACTTTATTAACATTAGCATTGTAAATGTTGTATTTTCGACGATTTTAACGAAGATAGGAAATTGAGATAGATTGGATGATGTCGAACTTGCAGTAGAAATATTGAAAAAATAGAACTCAAACATTTCGTATCTTACTTTAGTTATCATAATCCCATTTCAAATGTTATAGATTTGGATATTTCTCCACTCGAAAATGATAATTAAAAGATGCGATCAATTGTGAATTGTAAGCAATGTTAATAAAGTTTGTCTTAAAGAAACAATATGATTTCACTAAAAATCAATTTCTACCCCTTCCTATTTTCATTTCCACATAACGAAGTTTCACTTCTTCCGCGCGGAGGGACTCCACGCACTATTTTTTTTTTTTACAATTGTTATCCACTAAATTTGAAAATAAAAAATACTACCCTATTAAATTGTATGTGTATCAAATCAAACTAAAAAAAACAAGTAAATGAAGTAATGAATATTATAAATTAAAATAGAACAATAAAATAGAACAAGTACGTATTTCAGCTAATTTCACGACGCTCACACTGTTTACTTCGCTGCATAGCAAGAATACCACGCGCATGTGCTTGGAATATTGGACGCTACTCGTTGCTAACGCTCGCGCTGGCCTGTAACAGGTATACTGCGCGCATGCGTTCGAGTGCCACGCATTCATCTCGCTCTGCCTCTTTCTATTCTCCCTCCCCAGGAGCGTTGAACGTTTAACGCAACAGTGCTTTCATACCCCCTCCATGGTAGTGTTAAACGTTTAACGCAACCTTGTTGGAAGTCGCATTAGAAGTTTCACTTCAAAAATAATTGTGTAACTTTTTATCGCAGTTTAACTTATAGTGATGCTCTTTCTACTTACATACATTCACTGTAATGAATGTAATATGTATGGGAAAAGAAAATACAAAGCAGCTTATGGTCAGGTTGATAGTAAAAAAGTTGTAAAAAAATGCCAGAAATTTAAATAGTAAAATTTTTTCTGTAATAACTGATGTAACAGATTATTAGTAGGTTAATTTAACACACATTACTCTTGTACAGATACACCGAGTTACAAATTCATACAATATATTAAATATATTACAAAATAAAATAAATTCAGCTTAGTAAGACTGTTCAGGCATAAACTTGATTATCAACCCGATGGCATCTGTGATAACAGATGTCGGCTGAAGTTTCACCAGCAATCTCGGAGACTTCAATGGATGATGGACATGCATCGCGCCAGAGCAACAACTACTGCTGTAAGTCGTTCACTAATACTTCAAATGCTCGCAGGCATGAAATAGGCGGATGTCGGAATAGGCACAAAGAATACTGTTTCAGTGCATCAAATGTGGTAAATTAATTTCCCGACTAGATAGCCTAAATCTAAATTATGGAATATGCACTGGGTAATTTAAGTGGCAGTTGTTTTGACTCGTGTCTCAGGTCAGTCGCTGCGAGTGTAAAGGCAAGGTCCAGGCGATGAGAGACGCAGTCTACCTCTGGCTGTGGTGCAGAGCGGATCCACTAGTTTGACTCATCTCACATATAAGTCCGGCCTCTGGGAATTCTTAAGATCTCGATGGCATCATTACCATCATTAACGTCGAGCTGGATGGAAGGCTAACCATAAACAGCGCAGACCCCGATGGCACCATTGCTGACAGCTCCAGAGAACGTGTGTCAAGTTGGCGATCACACATTGGAATTTCAAGGTCAAAATTTGTCAAAAATTAGTGCTCAATTTGTGCTAATTTGTGCCGTAGAAAACAGAATTTGTGCTGCATTACGTAAAATCAATTTTTTGGAATGAATTTCATGTCACGAATTAGTGCTTAATTTGTGCTGCCAGAAGCCAAAATTTCGATTTTATCGCAACGTAAGCAAAAAAGTTATAGTCCTTGATATGTTTGAAGCAAATTGACAGCTGGCGACCACACATTTGAATTTCAAGTTCAAAATTCGTCAAAAATTAGTGCTCGATTAAAGATAATTTGTGCCGTAGGAAACAGAATTTGTGCTGCATTACATAAAAAGTTATAGCATATAGTAACTTGACGTCAAGTTGGCGACCAACTTACTATATGCTATAACATTTTACGTAATGCAGCACAAATTACACACGTCTCCAGAGATCACGGTTGCGACCACAACAGCGACGAGGCAGATTCTGTTGGCAGCGGCGTCAGCAGTTTCGCTTCTGCTCTAGCGGAGCAGGAGATTTTAACGTCTGCAGTGTGTTCGGCAACAGAACAATGGATGTCAACAGTATCAGTGACATCGATTAAGGGTGCTGCAATCATCATTGTTCCATCCCCCTACCAAACATACTGTGACAACATGAAAAACTATAAAATTCTTGATTACGTAATACACAAATGTAATAATAACTCTGAACGCATTAAATATCAGCGCAACACGCGTTGTTACCAGATTATACACTACGGAAGATAAAAAAAAAACACATCAGTAATTGTTACGAAATGATTAAAAATTCATCGGAATCAAACTGCATATTCTCTGACAAGACATTTGGATGCATAAACACGCAAGGCATAATGAAATATATCACTGTTCTTTTAACGAAATTGAGAACTCTATGCTGTGTGAAAAATGTGGTAATCAACTGTCATGTGGAACTAGCCTTAAATTACATGTCAAGACATGTCAAGGACTCCCTTCGTACTCTAAAAAGACGGTATAAGTAGTATATAAACTGGCCCTGGCTTCTGGCTGTGGAGCCGGAAGCCGACCGTCATCTTGTATTGTGACGTCACGGCGGCAATCCTGGATGACCTTGACCTTTAAAATTTGTCTCAAATGACTCAAAATTCCTAAAAAATTTACTTTTGTCAGGGAAAAAAATTCCCATTTTGAGGGAAAAATTCCTGTTTTATTCCTCAAAAATTCAAAAATGCGAAATTTGAAAAAAAAAATTTAAAAACGTTTGCCTTAGAAAGTACAAAAATTCCTAAAAATGGCTTAATACTCCTAAAAGCAAGCCGCCACAAACCGCTGATATCAGGACCATATTGAAACTCCGTAATTATTAACAGATTTTAATGGAAAATTTTAAAAAATTATAAAAATTTACTTAATTAAAGTTTGATAATAAAATTAATAAAAAGTACTGGATTCGAAACTGGTGAAGGCAAAATAAAAAAAATGACGACAGATACTTAACCCACTGAAGTAGTTGGCACATTGACCTTCCACAACTAATGACAAAGTATACATCGCCAGCTAGTATAACGTCACGTCTGCCACCTTGTTTTTGTCTACTGGAGGCCACAATATAGTTACCTACTAGAGGACGCTACCGTCATGTTAGTTTAATTTCTACCCACTAGAGAGCAGTAATAATTTATTTTGGTCAGGAAATCTCTAATTATTCACCTAAATATTCGGAAAAAAAAAATCCAAAATTCATAAAAAAAATTAATTATTAAAATAATGATTGACAAGATATATAAAGTCTTTGGTTTGATTTTTGATCAGTGATAAGGAGAACTAAAGCTTAAAATAAATGTTAAATTCTCTTTTTATTTCGCATTAACTTTCGTTGAGTTTATTAATCATTCACTCTTCGAAAAACAACACTAGACAAGATACCTGTAGAACGAAATAAATACGTTGTCAATGTGCCTAACATAGAAGTATATTTTTTTTCAATGCATGAAGTATATTCAAACCAGTTTACGTAAAATGGTATACGT
Source organism: Bacillus rossius redtenbacheri (assembly GCF_032445375.1). NCBI lineage: Eukaryota > Metazoa > Arthropoda > Insecta > Phasmatodea > Bacillidae > Bacillus > Bacillus rossius. Next base: position 16,750,875 of record NW_026962012.1, on the reverse strand, counting down.
ACAGGCATAGTGTCTTCGGACCACGAGACCAGGTCATGAACAATGTCAGACGTAAGACCAGATGTCTTCGTCGATAGCTAATATAACATTTTTCAACCAGTCAAGACAAAGACCTAGAACTGTCAGACCTATAGTATTTATAAAATCAATTACAAGCAATTAAACCAACGGAACATTTTTTACGCTTATTTAAAGACCAAGAATGCCTGAAAAATGTTTTATCAAGACCATAATGATTTGAACCCGTAAATATTCAGAGTTATTACAGATTTGACTTCATGCATTTAAACAAACGACACACATTCAACAAAAGAAAATAACACACAATACATACTCAGTACACACACACTGCACACACTGAACACACAGTAAACACACTGGACACACAGAATACACACTAAGCACATTCGACAAAGAGGAAGCGCAAACAACAAAAAAATCACAATTGAAAGATTAAAAAACAAAAAAATGAAGCAAATTTGGACGAAATTTGACAAAATGGAAGTACATTTATCGAAAAGGACACACATTTGAACACAAATTCAATTAAAAGTAAGCACATTTAAAGAAAAGGACGTACCTAAATGTTCACGAACATTCAACTCAGTATAATGAGATCGCCAATTTTACGATAGGATATAATGCCTCCAACAGTGTTTGGCTCCAACAGTCTTTGGCTCCAACAGTCTATCGCTCCAAAAGTCAATGGTTTTGAAAAGTGTTTAGCTCAAAAAGTCTTACGCTTAGCTGCTTTTTGGCTATGAGACTAGGTGGTTACGAAGCTGCGAGACTACAGGACTACAAGGCTTCTACTATAGCTACGAGGCTACAAGTCTAGGAGACTACAAAGCTTAAACTGGCTACGAGACTACAAGTCTGAGTCCACAATTCTACTAGGCTACGAGACTACTTGTCTCTAACTGTCTTAGACTTCATTCAGCTGCAAGAGGTAATTTATCTAATGCAAAAGAACTTGTTTTAAGGAGTCCTGATTTTTGCCAACGGATGTCGCCATGTTTTGTTTTGAGGTAAAATAATATATATATATATATATATATATATATATATATATATATATATTAAATTGGGATATGGGATGCTCACTTGTTACGGCAAAGGAAGGAAGTCTTCGCTAGACATAATGAAAGAAAGTTCGTCTTTCATGATACTGCTTCTCAGCTGTCTCAAGACATATTATTTGACTGAGTAATTAATATTTTTTGTTCTATTTTATCCCGATAATTTTTTTTGTGAATATTTGGTAGCATTTATAATTTATTTAAATATAACTCAAAATAAATAACACTATCCATGCTACTCTCTCACACTACATTATAAAATATGTTGAAATATTTGACGAATCTACGACGGATAATACAAAAAAATATTCTTGGTGAAGTCGTCTTATCTACGAGTGAAGAATATAGAACTTGCTAAACTGTTCTACAAAATATTGTTCTTCAAGAAAAATACTTGGACTAGACATAAAGAAAATAGAGCCTCATAAGTCCAATTACGTGGTTTTCTAAATAACCTGAAAACTACAACCGCCAAAGACATTCCTCAGTCTCGGCATGTGTCCCAGGATAGACAGAACTGCTGCTGTCTATGAGAATACGTCTAAGACGTTTAACAGCTCAATTTGGTGTCCTAGAATGGACTGAAATATCTGCTGCCCTACTGCGAAGGATTGAGGCTACATTGTGCTGTTGGATAAACAGTCACCGCTATATCCATTTAACGCATTATTCAAACTACATCAGGAGTAAAGCGGTATGTAACCTATTGTAAAGTGATTTTTTTAAGCGTATAGGTATAGCCCATTAGCATTCAAAACTGCATATTTTACATTTATATTTAACTCTAATCGACAAACGTAGTGTTTATTTAATTTACTATTTTTTACTTGATTTCATTAAAATACTATAATTTTCTGTAATTATCATTATACCTAAAGAGTACACTTTGAAGATAAGATCGCAGTATTTTCTCTACCGCATCTGACCAGCTTAAACGAATTTGTACGTCATTGTATTTAACTAATAAATACTATGTAATTCATTATAATATTTTAGGTGTTTTGAGTGAAACAATATAAAGAAATATTGCAATACATCTACGAATTTTAAATGCTAATATTGTCGACTGTGTTTTAGTATAGTTATATATTTGGTAATTTAGATTATTGTAATTTCGTGAAGGGAATTTTCGATACTTTTCAGTGTCACATCTGTTTATATGTAATTTGTCGAAATTACATACTTACATCGTTCAGCTTTTCGCAGTACATAGCAGTTTTATTTTTATTTGTGAAGCCACTTTAAAGATTGTGAGTAACGATTGTTTGCATTACAACTAGGCGCCCAATTAATGCATTAGATACCACATTTTTTTTTATTTTATGATTAAAATTATTTGAGACTTTTCAGTTAAACAAAATATAGCACTGGGAGCTCCTGTACATTCTATAGTAACTCTTGATGATAAATATTTCAATAGTTTTTATGTATAGTTAAATTTTACATAAAATACCTATGCCAACGTGTAACAATAAATTGTAAAAATTCTACATATTACTTTTAAAATATATCAAAATATTATGGATCCACAAAATCAGTATTGGGACGAAAATGTTTTATTAAGTGTAAATATAAGTTATAAAAATTATTTCGTATTAACACCTGAGGAAAAAAACCGAATTAGTTTGATTTCATTTGATAAACGGATGACATAATTAGTTAATATGTAGTTATTAATTGTCACATAGGAATACCTGCGGGGGAAAAGAGAGAGGTTAAAAATTTTAGATTTTGGTATAAGTAATACTATGCAAAATTAAGAATAAACAAATACGACCAAAAATAAATTTCATATCCGTACTCTTCATTTCATATTAAAATGCAATTGTTTCAAAAATCTTAATATAATTTAGGTATCCGCAATGAGATGAAATCATACAATTATTTTAAACAAACATAACCAAAAAATTAAATTCTAAGATAAAATTATGTCATTAATTTTATTAAAATTTAGTAACTTGTATTTTGATTTTTTTTAAATTGGCTACCTCATAAAATGAAAAAGTGGTACACTTTCATAAAGGTAAAATAAATCCTCGAACATGCTAAAACTGGAGATTTGACATCAGATACTTGATCGATGCTAAAGATTAAAAAGACTTTGCCACAACAGTTTTAGAAATAATCATAATTAAATGATTTTGTTTTTATTTAAATATTTTATGTGCTTGGCAATATATTGCGTCAATTCCTTTAAAATAATTTAGATATTAATAATATTCTTATACTGAAATTGCCGGAGCCTAGTTGCGGATTATTAGCTAGTATTAACAACAGTAAAGTGTATTTAGTTAAATTATTCGTTTCCTCCACAACCACTCACTGCCTTCCAATCGTGGTTGCAATAGTAGTTAGCCCTTGGTATACCGACGACTCTAAGAGGGTTTGGTAGAACCAGCTGTGCATTTCATTAAATTTAATTTTTGACCAAGTTTTCCCGAGAAATTCCATGGCAACAGCTGTTACTTCGTCGACGCTTCCTTTGCCTCAATGGCAACCGCTATTTAATTTATGAAGCAACTTTGTCTTTTGGTACGGACTATCGCACTGTTGAAACAACCTTACACATTTTTAATACTTAGTTAAATATGCCAGGGTTTGCTGTTGCACTGCCTAAAACTGAAGGTTGGATCACCTATCATTATGCTGCTGAAGATCATTATTAGGGGCAGGCATTTTTCGCGAAAAGATCTGAACACCCATTAGACTGCAACAAGGTATACCTTACATGTGGTTTCTTTCTTGTGATTGGCGGCTGCCTGCGAGAGAATTCGTTGCTATATTTGACCGAGCCACTCAGGACGCGTTTACTTCCGCACGGAATCACTGTGATTGGTGTTGTTACACTCAATATGTACCTGGGAGAAACTCGCCCAATCACGAAACACAGACGATGCTATCGTGTTTTAACTTTCATCTAGTATCGAAATCTTTTCGCGAAATCTGCATGGCCCGAATAATTATGTATTCATTCCTACCTATTAAATAAATATGTATTTGAAGGCTCGCAGAAAAATCTAGAATCTAATATTTCTTCAGGTTATCTAAGTTCTTACAATTTTTTTGTTTCATGAGATTAAGTTAGTTTTTTTTTTTTTTGTTCAAGGTGCGGCAGTGGTGTGCCAACAAGGAGAAGCAAGTATAAACAGCAGTACGAGAGTGTTCTTGATGTTGAGTCCCTCGATGAAACACGAGCGCTTCAACTAGGCAGTTATTAAATACATATTTTAAATCATGTGACATATTTTAGGTTCCTATAAACATGTTCTTGTGGTTTCAGACAACCGCTTTGGACATCACTCTGTACGACTCCGTACAACCCGGCTAGAATAATGGCCTGCAGGTTATCACTACTCTATGTGTATATCACATGTGTAACTATACAAAAATCTATGTGTACTCAGTATTATATGTATGTTCATAATATATTACGTCTCTAGTGTAGTTTCTCCGTGTATAAGAACAAACAATTATTAATTTAAATTTTATTCTTAACTTTATGACTAAAACCATGTAAACAAACACAAGAATATTACATGCATAACATTTTTGTTTAATATGTTTTTAAACAAATGTTCCTAAACTATAGGCAAACCATATAACACAAGAAATTTGTATAAAATACATAACATAAAAATATAACAATATTAATAATCACACTAAACCAAAATACTTACGGTTATAAATTTTGATCGTATTCCAAATAATAAACGTAACACACCTTAAGAATATTACGATGTAGTTTTAGGGTGAATACATTTTAAATTACATGTTATGTTACCTTCAACATGAGTAAGATAAAAAGGAACCAATATCTTATGTAATATTTATCGTTATTATTCTCTCGGGATTGTCATAATATTTTTTATCTGTTATTTTTTCTAGAAACTATTCAATTGCTCTCAGTGGAGGTACGAGAATCCTTCTATCTCTCTTGTACATAAAACTTCTATCTTTTTACTTTCAGAAAAATTTATGATTTTCTTGAAAATGATAAAAAATCAAACAGTAATCACAAAAATTCAATAAATTATATGGCCTTGTCGAGAGGACATTCACAAACATTCTGTTACAAACTCATCATAAGTCCAGCATGGCTTACCAGAAACAAAATTGTAAGTAAATATTGAACACAAAATCTAAAATTTGAAAAACAATTTTCTATGTTGTTATTATTATTATCATCACAAAACACTAGAAACTAGTTCTTGTAATTCCCCTTGTAGGAAACTACAAAGATATTCAACATATCATTAATATTATGCTCAAAATTATACGGAGATCCTATACACAAGTCTTTCATTTTAGCTTTCCAGTCTCTTTTTTATTTTTAATATTTACCTCCTTGTTCGTATTGCTTTCCTACTTTTTGCTTAGCGCTTTGCAAGGTCACACCCAATCGATGTTCAATTATGAACTAAGATATTAAAGCATTTTCGAAATTGTACAAAATGTACAGGAAATAGTCTTTCAGCCTAAAGAGTTAATATAGTCCTATTTAACTAGTAATTTAGCCACAAAATTGTACATGTTAGAATAACAATTCTTCTATAAGCTCTGGGTTAAACTGTCATGAATAATTCAAAGAGCATGCATTTCTCGTCCGTAGATATCGCCAAATAAAAAGTTTTTATATTAAAAATTAAAAATTTTCAACAGTGGCTTTGTGATATAAATGTCAAATACAATTTTATAAAAATAGCACAATTTGTATCAATTTTTAAACTGCACAATATTTATGCAATATTACTAAACATTAATATATGTAAATGTATTGTATTTTTAACGTTTATTAGAGTGTAAGCAATTATGTCTAAAGTCACTGCTTGGCTAATAGGTAAAGGCCTTTACTGACATTTCATCACGCCTATTACAACTTTCTTCAAGAGAGATTATAACTGGTTCATCATTAAGTTATTAACCACTTTAGAAGATAGTTGTAAAAAGACTTGCTGAAACGTCAGCAATTTAAAAATTTGACTTCCGCTTATAAGCCAGGAAGCAATAAGTCTATAAAGCTTAAGAAACAATATTAATGCTGTTTACTATGGCTGAAATCTTAGTTGCCTTGACGTTAAAAATTTTCAAAAGATTCCACAAATACGTTTTTTCTAGAAAAGTGTTAGTAATTTTCTGAGAAATTTTTATTTTATTTTAAAGTTGTTGAAAAATTCGACAGGGACTCATTTTCCACAATACATGAAATTGTATAATTTTGTAGTCAAATTTAAAGCCATTTTACATTTCCTACTAATGAATTTTAAAACAATTTCAGGAAAGAAAAAACCCCAGAAAATGTTAGATTTATTTATTCCCAGACAAAAGCACCGGGGTTTGTAATAATTGTTTTTTTATATAAGAAAGATAGTTCTGTTATAAGTTATTATTTAATTTTAATAATCCTTTGGAAAATAACTGCATTGATAATTACACATAAAATTACTGACTATGAGAGATGTACAGCATTTAATTTAAATAAAACTCTTTCAATGTAGTATTGTTTATATCTTAATTATTTTTAATCATAATTGCGTAAAACGACATTACATTTGAAATGTATTTAAAATTCACAAAATATATTGCTTTCTTGAAACTATAAACTTAATTTTTAATGTAATTAAAGAGTTCTATGATATCCTCTTTACCACTTCAGATGAAGTTGTTAGATATCGCTTTGTAGTTTACTAGATATTAAAACAATAAGGTATTTCCTTACTCTAACTAGCCAGTAAAAACCAAGAATTTATTTACCGAAGGCATCTATAATTCGCACAACCGAAACAAAGTAATTTATACTCTTTGCTAATCTCCACAGGTCAATAAGGAAGGCATGCCTCCAGGAATTGCGGGTCTTCACGCCAGCCATAGAGGCGAAGACGAGCCTTGTGGGGGCGGACAAGTCGACCTTGTCAGCCTCCCCAGTTCAAGGTCCGTGGCTTTCTGCCAGCTTAATCCTTTATGTCCGGTTTTGCAATTTCAATATTTTTGTTTTGTTGTAATTCTTACCAGGGTTTCACTATTAAAGTTTTGAAAATATTTTTATGCCCTTTATTTGCTTACGTTTAGATGTATTTTTCTCGTAATAAGCTGTTTTTTAAGTCAGGCAAATATTAATTGTAAAATATATTTTTTTTATTTAAGCATCATATATTCTTTGGTTTCTCTAATTTTTCTCTCACCTGTTAATGACGTTAACCTTTACTTGTTCAGTATACAGCTGACCGTTCCGACCCTCGTCTTCCTCTTATAGCCTCATTGTTTAAGAGTCGTTTATCTGTGACATTGTCATTATTACTTGGGCGAATACTCAAATAATTGTATTTTACTGCGCCTGATCGCCACGCCACCCGCTCCCCTAGGCTGCACTGCGGGCTTGTGTAAAGTGCAGGCACAGGTAAAGTAACACGTCGCCATCATGTAGCTTTGGGCAGACGTAGCTGCCTGCTCAAGAGGAATAGCTGGAAACAGACAATGTTATAAGTGTTTTCAAAGAAAGAAAGGAAAGCATTTATCTCTCATGCTAAAATTCTAACAGTATTTTTATTTAACTTTCTTATGGTGCAATAGTTGACAGTTGTGTACGATTAGTGTTACAGGTATCCTACGATGGTTTATTATTTAAAATACAGACAAGGATCCCAATAATATTTGCGATACTAAAAATTTTTTTTCTCAGTGTCACTGTCTTAAAATTAACTTAATGTGTGTTTAAATTTTTCCAGTTTTGTGTCATAAAACGATAATAAAAATGATATAACTGTTTTTTCTGCAAATCATAAAATTATATTTAAATGTGTTGTATTAAAAAAATTTCAATATATATATTTTTTAAATTTAAACAATTTTATATGTAGTTACTTTATCATTTATACATTAAGCTTAATGGTTTTAATTAACTAGATTAATTTGATTGGAATCTTAAATATCTTTGAAAGCAGAAAATATATTTTACAACAGTGTTAATTTGTAGCACGAAAATGTTTGACTAAAAAAATGGGCGAAATTAAGTATAAATAGCCAGGGTTGACATTTGTGAAATTTTTTATCTCTGTTTTATAGCTTTTAATAAAACAATGGGCGTAGATTAAGTATTGCTAGGTGGATTGAATAGATACAGCAATATGATTGTCGGATATTGTCGGATAGAACACAGTAAAGTCTGCCACCATTTCAATAGTGCAGAGAAAAATGAGTGGATCGAATATTATCTGTGAACAACGATAACTAACAGGCAAGAAAACTGGGATCATACCACCTTGTAAGCAGATTGATTATACTACGGATCGCCGGCACCGCCAAGGTAAAGAGGCGACTGGTAGATTTGCATTTGGCCCCCGCCCACAGTGTTACACAATTGGGATTTGACTGAAATTCACAAATTTGGAGACTAAAACATTCGTGCATATATATTTGACTAGAATACGTGTGTGGTACGTCCCGTTCAGGTGCAATGAATAATTATTATTTACCGGAAAGCAGCACGTGGCGTCATCTGTTGACAAGAATCGGGACTACTTACAACATATTATTTTGCATTAGATAAATTAACTCTCACCACTGAATGGTGCTATTGTAGTCAGTAAGAGCCATGTAGTCTCTTAGCCGTAACCTTGTGTCCTAGATGCCTCATAGTCCTGTAACCACTCAATCAAGTAACCTTGTGTTCTGGAAGCTTCGTAGTCATGTAGCCTCACAGTCTCGTAACTTGTAGACCCGTAATCTCGTAGGTTCTTAACCTCATGGCTCGTAGTCTCGTAACCTTGTAGACTCGTAGTCTCGTAACCTTATGAGTCGTAGTCGCGTAGTCTTAATGCCTTGGAGCCTCTTAGACTTGTAGCTACGTAACAAAGTAGCCTTGTAACCTTATAACATAATGCTGTTGGAGCAGTTGGAGTCAAAGAGAAAATTCCCCTGAAGACAGATGCAGCAATTGGAGCCATTTAGACTTGTAGCTGCGTAGTCAAGTACTCATGTAGACGTGCAGTCCTGAAGTCTCGTATCTTCGTAGACTTCTAATCTTGTAGTCAAATAGCGCTAGGTCTAAGACTGTTTGGAGTCAAATACGTTTGACGTCATTGATTGTTGGAGCCAAAGACTGTTGAAGAAAATGACTGATGGAGCCAAACGACGGTTGGATTCATAGACTAATGGAGCCAATGACTATTGGAGCCAATGACTTTTGGAACCAAAAACTGTTGGATTCATAGACTGTTGGAGACATTATATTCTAAATTAACATTGACGATCGCATCCTACCGAGTTGAATGTACTTGAGAATGCACCTCCTTTTCGTTAAATGCGCTTCCGTTTTGTAGAATTTTCCGCCCAAATGTGCTTCCTTTTTAATAAATGCTTGACCTACGTGAACGTTGCGTAGTCATTGCGTGTACACTGCGTAAATTGCGTATACATTGCGTCAATTGCGTGAACATTGCGTGTTGCTTCCGTTTCCTGTGTGTACTGTGTGTTCATTCCGTGTATTGCGCGTATATTGCGTGTCAATTGCGTGAACATTACGCGTTGGAGCTTTGGAGCTTTGGAGCTGTTGGAGAGTTTGGAGCTTTGGAGCTGTTGGAGCTTATGGAGCTTTGGAGCTTTGGAGCTGTTGAAGCATTTGGAGCCAAAGACATTTTTATTTTCCTTGGCGGTATCAGGTGAAATATTATAAATCAGCTTACTGATGATGTAGCAATAAACGTTCCTTTAAAGTATAACATGTGGCTGGATTCTATACATATATGGAAAGTCACATATGTTCGATGAAAAAGTGAAGAAGTGTGCATTCAAGACATTTGCTGCAGAAATTTACAGTTCTGACGTCGTGAAGCAGACTGTTAAACATGGTATCCAAAAACTCGGTCAAGAAGAGGAGGATTATGTCAGTAAATGTTCTGGCTGGTCTGTGTCTAGTATAAACTGATTGCAGCTAAGAATTATTCATTTCACGGGTATGTAGACCTAAATGTTCATAAGATTACTAACCTTCGTAGGGTGATCCTATAGTAGAATAGAAATTAAGTAATAAATATTATGTTTGTAAAAAAATTGCTGTGATTTATTTCTCGAACCTGCCACTATTAAGCTAAATTTATGTTATATTACACGAGTTTTATATCTTCCAGGGATCGAACCAAGTTTCCAATCAATAATTACTTTAAAGAGTGAATGTTTTGATGAATTCAGGATTTTTTTCCCAAATCTCTAGCAAAATAATTACACGATTCCAAGATGGTGTCCGAATTTCCGGATGGCGGGCTCCTCAGTAATAATATATGATTACTGCACTCTCGTGGGTTATAATAAAACTAGCATGATGGTAATGCACTCTATAAGACGAGTACACACACAATATGGTGTCCTCCAGCAGACCAAAACAAGATGGTGGCAATGTCCTCTAGCAGGTGGTAGCTCCTGATTGCATGTAATGAACACAAAATGTCGGATCCAAGATGGTCGTCAAGGTCAATGTCGAATTTCAAGGTCAAGGTCAAATTTCAAGGTCAATGTCAAAGTTCTAGGTCAAGGTCAAAGTTCAATGCTAACAGTCGAGGTCAAAGATACGGTGAAAAGAAAATCATATTAACATGGCATCAGCACACTCTAGCAAACGAAAACAAGATGCCGACCTCAAGCGGACGAAGACAAGGGGCGGACTTGACGTCATACCAGTTGACGATATACACCTTGGTATTGGTGGTGTGATGTCAGTTTATGTGGCTTCCATGAAGAAGGATCTTTCGTTTTATTTTTTTATTTTATGCTCTTACTGGTTTCGAACCAAGGATGGGAATCGATCTAATCAATCAGTATTCTAACAAGTTAATGTTTTTGATGAATTTTGAACTTTTTTCATTAAATCGGATAGTAAATATGGTTTTTCAAGATGGCGTCTGTGACAATAATTTATGCTGAGGTGTAATAATTCAAAATGTCGGGTGTAGTGTAAGAAATTTTTTTTATACTTTTTATTGAGAATTTTTTAAATACATTAATAAATTACTTGTTTACTCTTGTTGAAAATCGAACCGAGGACCGAAATCATTTTAATAACTAAACATTTTAAGTAGGCAATTTTTAAAATAATTTTTAGAATTTTTTCGGAATTTCTAGCATTGAAATTGTTAATTTTCAAGATGGCGGCCGTAACGATAGTTGCAACAGTGACGTAATAATTTTAAGTGACGGTCATGGTATCCTTATTCCTAGAAATGGCTTATCGGAGGCTTTAGACATGGATGCTTAAGCTTTTGTTGGAATTTGTGTTCTTTCTAAGGCAATTTTTTTTTATATTTTCGAAATCCTAATTTTTGAATTGTGGAATTTTTTGAGGATTTTTGGCGGGATTTTTTTCCAAAAAATGGAAATTTTGGATATTTTTGGCGATTGTTGGCGAATTTTGGCTAAATTTGAATTTCAAGTTCAAAGGTCAAAGTTCAAGGTCATCCAAGATGGCCACCGTGACATCACAATCCAAGATTGCGGTAGGCACCACTCAAAAATCCCTGTACACAGCTCCACACCCTGAAGCCTGAACCCTGGCGCCGGACATACATTCGTTTACTACTCACCTTAGTAGATGTTCTATAATTGGGTTCAGTGGTTGCGCATCACATCTAATAGGTGAAAATGCCTCACACTGGCCTACTCAAGAGACTGGTTGCCAGGTAGTTTCTTACTTACAATGTCTATGCGAACTATGGATGCCGATGCACCTGTGTCAACAGTAAGTAAACACTGTCCCATTGACCCATCTATTATACGACCAACTATCCTAGCCATTATGAAGTAAGGATACATTAAAAACCCTAGAGGCAACCATTTCCTGTAGAGCTGACATGTGCACCCTCACACCAGCTATTGTTTGTTTCCCTGTTGATCTTCCGGTTTATCTTCCTGCTGCAATGTCTTCCTGCATATTGGACAATAACGCTGGATGTGTCCTGATTCATTGCAGATGAAGCACCGAGGGCGCCCTTCTGCTTTTCTGATCTGTTTACCTGGAGTATAATTCAGCAGCTTCTTCAATGTCCTGAGAATATCTACTTCGCTAGTGGTGTTTCCGGCATTTGATGCATTTTTGAGCTCCAATCTAGCTCTCCTTGTCCTGATGCTTGTGTTTCTTGAGGCACTGCGTGCTGCCTCGATTTCCAGGGCATGGACCAAGGCCTCGCAGCTCTTCTTGTGTCGGGCCAAAGGAAGAGTTTGCTTAACCTCCATATCTCGGAGTCTTGCTATAAAAGCACCAGTGGCTAGCTGCTGGCGGAACTCTGTTGGTGCTTTTGGATAGGCGAGGTGGACGAGTCACTCGATGTCGGCTTCGAATTCTTGGAGAGCTTCTGAAGATCTCTGTTGATGTTTCTTCAGGGCTGTTCTATACACCTTGCCCATATGTTGGTCGCCAGACCTCAGCTTAAGGACCTCTACTATTATTCCATAGTCTTTCAGGTCAGTAACGGATATGATCTGCAGCAGCTCTAGTGGAGATCCTCGCAGGGCCAAGACGATTGCCGCAGCCTTTTCTTCCTTGCCCCAACCATTTACTTCTGCCGATGCCTCCAACTGTCGCCTGCAGACATCCCACGACGATTGGCCAATAAAGGTGGGTGTCTTGAATTTTGAGTGGCTATTGGATGTTCCCGCCACCTTAACATGCTCAGAGTAACTCTTCCAGCTTGCTGCAGCTGTAGCTTCCTTGATCATCCGGTTACTACTTCTTGGATACAGCTGCTACACACTGTTCGGTGGTCTTATCAATTTAAATTTACTGCTGATCCTGTCGGGCAAGTTGATGTTCGTGTTGTACGAGTTGCTGTGCTGATTTGCAAGGTGGTGCACCAAACTATGCACTTTGACCTCCAACTTGTGGCTGGTTTCATCAATTGTCATCTTCATTTCTTCTTGGTTTTTCTTAATGTCCTCCAGCTTGGTCTCCATAGAATTTTTCATCTCTTCTTAGCAGTTCTTCATTTCGCTATTCATTACATTTTTCATTTGAGCCTGGCCACTCTTGATTCATCCAGCCTACTCTCCATTTTATTCTGGTTACTCTTCATTTATTTCTTCATTTCGCCCAAGAATGCCATTACATTCTTAAGGTCGTCGACAGACATCTTTGTTGTTCATATACACTATCAGGCTGTTACTCTAACGATTTCCTTATGAACTACACTCTATTTTGACCTACAAGCTAATATAACATTTCACTAACTTCACTACAACTACACTTAAAACGAACTACAGTTTCTAACTCTAATTGCAATCTAAAAAAATCTATTCCTTAAAATCACTATAAAATAATCGTAATTTATTAATCTGGGCTATCCCACTTCTGACACCAAAAGTGTAACGATTTATAAAGTTGGGAAAACTAGGTTCGTAAGAGATAACACAATTAAGTTTTATTACAGTTTTATTAATAACTAATAATGACATAATCAATAAATAATAGTACTTAAAAATATTTGATCAAAAATAACTGGCAATTAAAAATGTATATTAAAGGTTGTTAATCATATGGAAGGCTAATGGGAAGGTCACCAGAAACCTTGCTGGGCCCGGTGCCAAGAAGGACTAACTGGGAACTACACTAATACGTCGACTGCATTTTGATCATATGGAAGTCTATTGAGAATATCGCCAGCAGCCTTGCTGGGCCTGGTGCCAGGAAGGACTAGCAAGAAACTACACTAATATATCGACTGCATTTTGATCATATGGAAGGCTATTAAGAATATCGCCAGCAGCCTTGCTAGGCCTGGTGCCAGGAAGGACTAGCTGAAAACTACACTAATACGATGACTGCTTGTTGATCATATGGAAGGCTATTGAGAAGGTTGCCAGCAGCCTTGCTGGGCCCGAAGCCAGGAAGGACTAGCTGGAAACTGCACTAATACGTGGACTGAATTTTGATCATATGGAAGGCTATTGAGAAGGTCAACAGCAGCCTTGCTGGCCTGGTGCCAGAAAGGACTAGTTAGAAACTACACTAATACGATGACAGCATTTTGATCATACGGAAGGTAACTGGGAAGGTTGCCAGAAGCCTTGCTGGGCCCGATGCCAGGAAGGACTAGCTGGAAACTGCACTAATACTTCGACTGCATTTTGATAATATGGAAGGATATTGAGAACGTCGCCAGCAGCCTTGCTGGGCCTGGTGCCAGGAAGAACTAGCTGGAAACTACACTAATACGTCGACTGCATTTTGATCATATGGAAGGCTATTGAGAATGTCGCCAGCAGCCTTGCTGGGCCTGGTGCCAGGAAGGACTAGCTGGAAACTACACTAATACGATGACAGCATTTTGATCATATGGAAGGTATCTGGGAAGATGCCAGAAGCCTTGATGGGCCCGATGACCGGAAGGACTAGCTGGAAACTACACTAATACATCGACTGCATTTTGATCATATGGAAGGCGATTGAGAATGTTGTCAGCAGCCTTGCTGGGCCTGGTGCCAGGAAGGACTAGCTGGAAACTACACTAATACGATGACAGCATTTTGATCATATGGAAGGTAACTGGGAAGGTTGCCAGAAGCCTTGCTGGGCCCGATGCCAGGAAGGACTAGCTGGAAACTACACTAATACGTCGACTGCATTTTGATAATATGGAAGGATATTGAGAATGTCGCCAGCAGCCTTGCTGGGAATGGTGCCAGGAAGGACTAGCTGGAAACTACACTAATACGTCGACTGCATTTTGATCATATGGAAGGCTATAGTAATGTCACCAGCAGCCTTGCTGGGTCTGCTACCAGGAAGGACTAGCTAGGAACTACACTAATACTTCGACTGCATTTTGATCATATGGAAGGCTATTGAGAAGGTCGCCAGCAGCCTTGCTGGGCCTGGTGCCAGGAAGGACTTGCTGGAAACTACACTAATACGTCGACTGCATTTTGATCATATGGAAGGTAACTGGGAAGGTTGCCAGAAGCCTTGCTGGGCCCGATGCCAGGAAGGACTAGCTGGAAACTGCACGAATACTTCGACTACATTTTGATCATATGGAAGGATATTGAGAATGTCGCCAGCAGCCTTGCTGGGCCTGGTGCAAGAAAGGACTAGCTGGCAACTACATTAATACGTCGACTGCATTTTGATCATATGGAAGGCTATTGAGAATGTCGCTAGCAGCCTTGCTGGGCCTGGTACCAGGAATGACTAGCTGGAAACTACACTAATAAGTCCACTGCATTTTTATCATATGGAAGGCTAATGGGAAGGTCACCAGAAACCTTTCTGGGCCCAGTGCCAAGAAAGACTAGCTGGGAACTACACTAATAGGTCGACTGCATTTTGATCATATGGAAGTCTATTGAGAATATCGCCAGCAGCCTTGCTGAGCCTGGTACCAGGAAGGACTAGCTAAAAACATACACTAATATATCGACTGCATTTTGATCATATGGAAGGCTATTGAGAATATCGCCAGCAGCCTTGCTGGGCCTGGTGCCAAGAAGGACTAGCTGGAAACTACACTAATACGTCGACTGCATTTTGATCATATGGAAGGTAACTGGGAAGGCTGCCAGAAGCCTTGCTGGGCCCGATGCCAGGAAGGACTAGCTGGAAACTGCACTAATTATTCGACTGCATTTTGATCATATGGAAGGATATTGAGAAGGTCGCCAGCAGCCTTGCTAGGCCTGGTGCCAGGAAGGACTAGCTGGAAACTACACTAATATGACGATTGCTTTTTGATCTTATGGAAGGCTATTGAGAATGTCGCCAGAAGCACTGCTGGGCCTGGTGCCAGGAAGGACTAGCTGGAAACTACACTAATACGTCGACTGCTTGTTGATCATTAGGAAGTTTTTAAGGAATGTCGCCAGCAGCCTTCCTGTGCCAGGTGCCAGGAAGGACTAGCTGGGAACTACACTAATACGATGACTGCTTGTTGATCATATGGAAGGCTATTGAGAATTTCGCCAGCAGCCTTGCTGGGCCCGATGCCAGCAAGGACTAGCTGGAAACTTCACTAATACTTCGACTGCATTTTGATCATATGGAAGGATATTAAGAAGGTCGCCTGCAGCCTTGCTGGGCCTGGTGCCAGGAAGGACTAGCTGGAAACTACACTAATATGACGACTGCTTTTTGATCATATGGAATGATATTGAGAATGTCGCTAGCAGCCTTGCTGGGCCTGGTACCAGGAAGGACTAGCTGGAAACTACACTAAACGTCGACTGCATTTTGATCATATTTAAGGCTAATGGGAAGGTCACCAGAAACCTTGCTGGGCCCGGTGCCAAGAAGGACTAGCTGGGTACTACACTAATACGTCGACTGCTTTTTGATCATATGGAAGTCTGTAAGGAATGTCGCCAGCAGCCTTGCATGGCCTGGTGCCAGGAAGGTCTAGCTGGAAACTACAATAATACGTCGACTGCATTTTTATCATATGGAAGGTAACTGGGAAGGATGCCAGACACCTTGCTGGGCCCGATGCCAGGAAGGACAATCTGGGAACTACACTAAAATGTCGACTGCTTGTTGATCATATGGAAGGCTATTGAGAATGTCGCCAGCAACCTTGGTGGGCCCGGTGCCAGGAAGGACTAGCTGGGAACAACACTAATACGTCGACTGTTTGATGGTCAGATGGGAGGCTATAAGGAAGGTTGCCAGAAGCCTTGCTGGGCGCGGTACCAGGAAGGACTAGCTGGGAACAACACTAATAAGTAGACTGTTTGATGGTCAGTTGGGAGGCTATAAGGAAGGATGCCAGAAGCCTTGGTGGGCGCGGTGCCAGGAAGGACTAGCTGGAAACAACACTAATACGTCGACTGCCTGATGGTCAGATAGAAGTCTATAAGGAAGGTTGCCAGAAGCCTTGCTGGGCGCAGTGCCAGGAAGGACTAGCTGTAAACAACACTAATACGTGGACTGCTTGATGGTCAGATGGAAGGCTGTAAGGAAGGTTGCCAGAAGCCTTGCTGGGCGGGGTGCCAGGAAGGACTAGCTGGAAACAACACTAATACGTCGACTGCTTGATGGTCAGATGGAAGGCTATAAGAAAGGTTGCCAGAAGCCTTGCTGGGCATGGTGCAAGGAAGGACTAGCTGTAAACAACACAAATACGTCGACTGCTTGATGGTCAGATGGAAGGCTATAAGGAAGGTTGCCAAAAGCCTTGCTGGGTGCGGTGCCAGGAAGGACTAGCTGGAAACAACACTAATACATCGACTGTTTGATGGTCAGATGGGAGGCTATAAGGAAGGTTGCCAGAAGCCTTGCTGGGCGCGGTGCCAGGAAGGACTAGCTGGAAACAACACTAATACATCGACTGCTTGATGGTCAGATGGAAGGCTATAAGTAAGGTTGCCAGAAGCCTTGCTGGGCGCGGTGCCAGAAAGGACTAGCTGGAAACTACACTAATACATCGACTGTTTGATGGTCAGTTGGAAGGCTATAAGGAAGGTTTTCAGAAGCCTTGCTGGGCGCGGTGCCAGGAAGGACTAGCTGGGAACTACACTAAAACGTCGACTGCTTGTTGGTCAGATGGAAGGCTATAAGGAAGGTAGCCAGAAGCTTTGCTTTGCGCGGTGCCTGGAAGGACTAGTTGGAAACAACACTAATAAGTCGACTGCTTGATGGTCAGTTGGAAGGCTATAAGGAAGGTTTTCAGAAGCCTTGCTGGGCGCAGTGCCAGGAAGGACTAGCTGGGAACAACACTAATACGTCGACTGTTTGATGGTCAGTTGGAAGGCTATAAGGAAGGTTTTCAGAAGCCTTGCTGGGCGCGGTGCCAGGAAGGACTAGCTGGAAACAACACTAATACGTCGACAGTAGTATAGGAATGTATTTTCTGGCACAGGCTTCAGGCTGAGGAGCCGAGGAGACGGTCCGCCATCTTGGATTGTGACGTCACGGCGGCCATCTTGGATGGTTGTGACCTTGACCTTTGACCTTGACCTTGAATTTGATCCTCAAAATGTGTCAAAATCCGCCAAAATTGGGCAAAAATTGCCCAAAATTCGTCAAAATTTACATTTCTGTGAAAAAAATTCCGCCAAAAATTCTCAAAAAATTCCACAATTTAAAAATCAGGATTTCGAAAATCCTCAAAAGTCGTTTTTTCCTAGAAAGAACCCAAATTCCTAAAAGCGGCTTAAAACTCCTAAGAGCTAGCCGCTCTAAGCCGCAGAGGTCATGACCTTGAAAATTAGGATGCCATGACAGCCATTTTGAATGATGACGTCACCGTTACAATTTCCGTTACGGCCGCCATCTTTAACTTTTTTATTTATTATCCGATTTAAACGAAATTTTTTTTAAAATTTATAAAAAAATTCACTTAATAAAAATTTAATAAAATATTAATAAAAAATTACTTTTACGACACGGAGCTCGGAGCCCTCGGTTCGAACCCGGTGAGGGCAAAAAAATAAAAATGGCGACCGATCCTTCCCCCCGTGGTGACTTTTGGCAGACTGACTCCCACCACTTTTTTTCAAAGCATATATATCGTCACCTAGTATGACATCATGTCCACCATCTTGTCTTCGTTGCTGGAGACCACCATCTTATTTTCGTCGGCGAGAGTGCACTGACGCCATGTTAGTTTAGTTCTTATCCGCTAGAGTGCAGTAATCATTTAGTACTGTGACACCCACCATCTTGAAATTTGGCAGCAATCTTGGAATCGTGTAATTATTTAGCTAGAAATTCGGGAAAAGTTCCAAAATTCATTAAATAAATCACTCATTAACTTACATATTGATTCGATCGATTCCTGTCCTCGGTTCGATACCCGATCGATGCAATAATGTTTAATTTTATGTAAAAAATAATAATTTCAATAAACCATGTTCAACATTCGTAAAGAGACTTTAAATCATCTACTACCATCATCCTATCAGACAACAAGAACACCATATTGGAAATTCGTAATTGTAATGCTAGAGATTCGGGAAAAAGTTCAAAAATCATTAAATAAATTTGTAATCCATATAATGATTGATTGGATCGACTTAGGTCCTTGGTTCAATCCCTGGCCGATACAAAACAACTTTAATTTAAAAAAATACTAAAAAAGTGTTAGGTTTGAGAAAATAAAAACACCACAAGTTCTTTTAAAAAAATTTATTACATAAATTCAATACACTACTACAAGTACAAAAAAAACACTGACAAATTACTAAAGCCTTTTGGATTCCTCGATTCAAACAGTCTTCTTATTGTACGGACTAAGCCTTTTACATGACTTTAAATGTCTATCCGATCCGGTCATCACCGCAGCCAGAGACGGACTGAAGTTCATATCACTTATATAGTCTCATTAGCCGGTACAACACATGAGTCAAATCAATAACCATGTTCATTATACGTCTCGGAGCATTTTTTATAATGACGATGTAAGCTATGGAGACGTGAAATTAGTTAATTGCACTTATTGCACTGAAATTGTATTCTTTGAACATTATAAGAACAACCGCTTCTTTCATGTCTGCGAGCATTTGAGGTGATAGTAAATGATACACCACAGTATTTGCACTGATGCGAAGTACGCTCTTCATTAATTGAAGTATTCAATGCTGATGAAACTTCAGCTAATGGTGGAACAGCACATATCGAAGTCTCCTCCAGTGTTGTCAGAGGCGTTGCCAACGGGATCTGCTCCAACATCGTCGGCGCCGACGTCATGGTTCCCGTAGTCGATGGTACATCCTCCATCGAGTACGACGTTAAATTCGGCAAAGATGCCATCGAAGTTTCAAGAACAAGCAATTACACGTCTTATGCACCAGAAGAAACAAACTAGGTGATCCGTACACCGTCGACGTCAGTAACAAAACTGAGCGTCCTGCTGTCTAGGACTCGCTTATATACATGCACCGTATGGAATAATACGCTAGTCAAACCAAGAACATTTTACTAAAATACTAGAGTCAAAACAACATTAAAAAAATAGAAGCACCATCAAAAAAAAAAGGAAGCACACTTGGAAGCACCTTCAAAAAAGGAAAAAAAAATTGGAAGCACCATCAAAAAAAGGAAGCACACTTGGAAGCACCTTCAAAAAAGGAAAAGAAAATTGGAAGCACCGACTACGAAAAGGCAGCACATTTGGAAGCACCGACTACTTAAAGGCAGCACATTTGGCAGCACCGACAACGAAAAGGCAGTACATTTGGCAGCACCGACAACGAAAAGGCAGCACATTTGGAAGCACCATCATCGAAAAGGCAGCACATTTGGAAGCTCCATCAACAAAAAAAAAAAAGGCAACAAGGAAGCACAAGTTACGAGATCTAAGTCTTAGAAATAAGAATACAAGAAATAAAAACATTAAATTCTTATAATTTAAATTGTTTATTTTATTGCTTTACATTATACAAATGCAAGTAAAACAAGCCATTATTGTATGTAGCCAGCATTCCTCAGTTCCTTGTGTATGAAGGATATTTCTTTGATGCACGAATAGTTTCCTGCACAAAGCGAACCATGTAGAAGTCTTAACCGGTCAACCAATATGTTTGGATCTTTCCATGATGTGTAATCAATCTCTTCTACCACCATCTTCCTTGCACCTTTATAAATATTATGATCTCTGGTGTCTTCCGTTTTACCACCAACCTCAGGGTAACTTTCATGTTTGAGACGGTGATCATCACAAGCTTGATCAGATTTATTTAATATATCACGTCGTTTCCACCGTTTCGGTCTCAGGACACCGCCACATTCTTCGATCTTGGCAGCTTTAGGTGCTTCATCATAGTCTATGTCTTTGTCAACAGCCTCAGAGTCACTGTAACAATCACCGTAGAAGGAATCGTCTTCACCCAATTTTCCGTAATATTTCGATGTTGATGATGTTGAAGCGTCTTCATCGTCTTCATGCTTCCTTTTTAGGAGTCCATCATTTTTACAAAGTAGGAAAGATCTACTTGAATTCGGCTGGAATATATTCTCACTTTTCACGTTAAGGATTCTTCCATTGTCTTCATTCTTCCGTAAATCATCAACCTCCTTCAATTTAAGTTCTTTGTCGAGATCGGAAGAGCCAAGAAAATTATTGTGGTAATGCAGATCACTCTTCCTTAGGATGGTAGATTCATCGTTGTCCTCTAGCTTGTACGCAGGCTTGGCGCTACAAGTTCTTCCATGTCTTTTTAGGCTCTCTCTCCGCGTAAACGACTTGCTACATCGTACACAACTTATCATATTGCGCAGTGGATTTTTAACACAGTCATTCTTCTCGTGTTGTCTTTTATTCTTTCTCAAGATAAAATCTTTACTGCAAAACTTACACCTATGTTCTTTCGATACAGCGTCAGATCCCAAATCAGAATTCATATTAGTTACTGAGACTAATACCAGATACCAATTGAGTGTTTTAAATTAGATTCAATACTGAAATAGAAATTTTTTCATATTTCATCAGCGAGAATTAATATATCTCCTGCAAAAGTACTTTATGCATGTAGTTCTGCTTTTCAACAACAGATGTCGCCACATGTTGCTTGCAGGTAAATAATATTTAGTTATTTTATGCGGGATGCTCACTAACGATCGCAAAAGAAGGATGGCTTCGCTAGACTCCAAGGAAAAGGAAGTTCGTCTTGCATGTTGGTGCTCCACAGATGTCTCATGGCATAATATTAATTTGACTGAGTAATGATATGTGTTAATTCCACCTTATAAAAATATTGCAAGTTTTGATTTAGTAGCAGAAATTATCGAATTAAATGTAACTCCAAATAAAATGGCATGTCTCATTAGACAAAAAAAATCCATGTAGAGAGCGGTTTCTCAGAATAGTCAGAAACACTTGAAGAAACCACAGGAATGATTGCAAGAACACGAGAAAACCATCAAAATATTGACAAGAATATTCAGGAGCACACGGAGAAAACCACCATAATATTGACAAGAATAATCGGAAGCACACGGAGAAAACCGCCACAAGTTTTCTTTGTTATCATAAAATTACAGAAAAAAATCAAAAATAAAAAAACACAACAAATTCAAAAACTGATTCTGGCTTGGACTAGAACTCTATCTTTGCTCAACAATGAGAAGTTCACAAGCTAGCATAATCAGTTTTTGAATTTGTTGTGTTTTTTTATTTTTGATTTTTTTCTGTAATTTTATGATAACAAAGAAAACTTGTGGCGGTTTTCTCCGTGTGCTTCCGATTATTCTTGTCAATATTATGGTGGTTTTCTCCGTGTGCTCCTGAATATTCTTGTCAATATTTTGATGGTTTTCTCGTGTTCTTGCAATCATTCCTGTGGTTTCTTCAAGTGTTTCTGACTATTCTGAGAAACCGCTCTCTACATGGATTTTTTTTGTCTAATGAGACATGCCATTTTATTTGGAGTTACATTTAATTCGATAATTTCTGCTACTAAATCAAAACTTGCAATATTTTTATAAGGTGGAATTAACACATATCATTACTCAGTCAAATTAATATTATGCCATGAGACATCTGTGGAGCACCAACATGCAAGACGAACTTCCTTTTCCTTGGAGTCTAGCGAAGCCATCCTTCTTTTGCGATCGTTAGTGAGCATCCCGCATAAAATAACTAAATATTATTTACCTGCAAGCAACATGTGGCGACATCTGTTGTTGAAAAGCAGAACTACATGCATAAAGTACTTTTGCAGGAGATATATTAATTCTCGCTGATGAAATATGAAAAAATTTCTATTTCAGTATTGAATCTAATTTAAAACACTCAATTGGTATCTGGTATTAGTCTCAGTAACTAATATGAATTCTGATTTGGGATCTGACGCTGTATCGAAAGAACATAGGTGTAAGTTTTGCAGTAAAGATTTTATCTTGAGAAAGAATAAAAGACAACACGAGAAGAATGACTGTGTTAAAAATCCACTGCGCAATATGATAAGTTGTGTACGATGTAGCAAGTCGTTTACGCGGAGAGAGAGCCTAAAAAGACATGGAAGAACTTGTAGCGCCAAGCCTGCGTACAAGCTAGAGGACAACGATGAATCTACCATCCTAAGGAAGAGTGATCTGCATTACCACAATAATTTTCTTGGCTCTTCCGATCTCGACAAAGAACTTAAATTGAAGGAGGTTGATGATTTACGGAAGAATGAAGACAATGGAAGAATCCTTAACGTGAAAAGTGAGAATATATTCCAGCCGAATTCAAGTAGATCTTTCCTACTTTGTAAAAATGATGGACTCCTAAAAAGGAAGCATGAAGACGATGAAGACGCTTCAACATCATCAACATCGAAATATTACGGAAAATTGGGTGAAGACGATTCCTTCTACGGTGATTGTTACAGTGACTCTGAGGCTGTTGACAAAGACATAGACTATGATGAAGCACCTAAAGCTGCCAAGATCGAAGAATGTGGCGGTGTCCTGAGACCGAAACGGTGGAAACGACGTGATATATTAAATAAATCTGATCAAGCTTGTGATGATCACCGTCTCAAACATGAAAGTTACCCTGAGGTTGGTGGTAAAACGGAAGACACCAGAGATCATAATATTTATAAAGGTGCAAGGAAGATGGTGGTAGAAGAGATTGATTACACATCATGGAAAGATCCAAACATATTGGTTGACCGGTTAAGACTTCTACATGGTTCGCTTTGTGCAGGAAACTATTCGTGCATCAAAGAAATATCCTTCATACACAAGGAACTGAGGAATGCTGGCTACATACAATAATGGCTTGTTTTACTTGCATTTGTATAATGTAAAGCAATAAAATAAACAATTTAAATTATAAGAATTTAATGTTTTTATTTCTTGTATTCTTATTTCTAAGACTTAGATCTCGTAACTTGTGCTTCCTTGTTGCCTTTTTTTTTTTTGTTGATGGAGCTTCCAAATGTGCTGCCTTTTCGATGATGGTGCTTCCAAATGTGCTGCCTTTTCGTTGTCGGTGCTTCCAAATGTGCTGCCTTTTCGTTGTCGGTGCTTCCAAATGTGCTGTCTTTTCGTAGTCGGTGCTTCCAAATGTGCTGCCTTTTCGTAGTCGGTGCTTCCAAATGTGCTGCCTTTTCGATGATGGTGCTTCCAAATGTGCTGCCTTTTCGTTGTCGGTGCTTCCAAATGTGCTGCCTTTTCGTTGTCGGTGCTTCCAAATGTGCTGCCTTTTCGTAGTCGGTGCTTCCAAATGTGCTGCCTTTTCGTTGTCGGTGCTTCCAAATGTGCTGCCTTTTCGTTGTCGGTGCTTCCAAATGTGCTGCCTTTTCGTAGGCGGTGCTTCCAAATGTGCTTTCTTTTCGTAGTCGTTGCTTCCAAATGTGCTGCCTTTGCGTTGTCGGTTCTTCCAAATGTGCTGCCTTTTCGTTGTCGGTGCTGCCAAATGTGCTGCCTTTTCGTTGTCGGTGCTGCCAAATGTGCTGCCTTTAAGTAGTCGGTGCTTCCAAATGTGCTGCCTTTTCGTAGTCGGTGCTTCCAATTTTTTTTTCCTTTTTTGAAGGTGCTTCCAAGTGTGCTTCCTTTTTTTGATGGTGCTTCCAATTTTTTTTTCCTTTTTTGAAGGTGCTTCCAAGTGTGCTTCCTTTTTTTTTTGATGGTGCTTCTATTTTTTTAATGTTGTTTTGACTCTAGTATTTTAGTAAAATGTTCTTGGTTTGACTAGCGTATTATTCCATACGGTGCATGTATATAAGCGAGTCCTAGACAGCAGGACGCTCAGTTTTGTTACTGACGTCGACGGTGTACGGATCACCTAGTTTGTTTCTTCTGGTGCATAAGACGTGTAATTGCTTGTTCTTGAGACTTCGATGGCATCTTTGCCGACTTTAACGTCGTACTCGATGGAGGATGTACCATCGACTACGGGAACCATGACGTCGGCGCCGACGATGTTGGAGCAGATCCCGTTGGCAACGCCTCTGACAACACTGGAGGAGACTTCGATATGTGCTGTTCCACCATTAGCTGAAGTTTCATCAGCATTGAATACTTCAATTAATGAAGAGCGTACTTCGCATCAGTGCAAATACTGTGGTGTATCATTTACTATCACCTCAAATGCTCGCAGACATGAAAGAAGCGGTTGTTCTTATAATGTTCAAAGAATACAATTTCAGTGCAATAAGTGCAATTAACTAATTTCACGTCTCCATAGCTTACATCGTCATTATAAAAAATGCTCCGAGACGTATAATGAACATGGTTATTGATTTGACTCATGTGTTGTACCGGCTAATGAGACTATATAAGTGATATGAACTTCAGTCCGTCTCTGGCTGCGGTGATGACCGGATCGGATAGACATTTAAAGTCATGTAAAAGGCTTAGTCCGTACAATAAGAAGACTGTTTGAATCGAGGAATCCAAAAGGCTTTTGTAATTTGTCAGTGTTTTTTTTTGTACTTGTAGTAGTGTATTGAATTTATGTAATAAATTTTTTTTAAAAGAACTTGTGGTGTTTTTATTTTCTCAAACCTAACACTTTTTTAGTATTTTTTTAAATTAAAGTTGTTTTGTATCGGCCAGGGATTGAACCAAGGACCTAAGTCGATCCTATCAATCATTATATGGATTACAAATTTATTTAATGATTTTTGAACTTTTTCCCGAATCTCTAGCATTACAATTACGAATTTCCAATATGGTGTTCTTGTTGTCTGATAGGATGATGGTAGTAGATGATTTAAAGTCTCTTTACGAATGTTGAACATGGTTTATTGAAATTATTATTTTTTACATAAAATTAAACATTATTGCATCGATCGGGTATCGAACCGAGGACAGGAATCGATCGAATCAATATGTAAGTTAATGAGTGATTTATTTAATGAATTTTGGAACTTTTCCCGAATTTCTAGCTAAATAATTACACGATTCCAAGATGGCTGCCAAATTTCAAGATGGTGGGTGTCACAGTACTAAATGATTACTGCACTCTAGCGGATAAGAACTAAACTAACATGGCGTCAGTGCACTCTCGCCGACGAAAACAAGATGGTGGTCTCCAGCAACGAAGACAAGATGGTGGACATGATGTCATACTAGGTGACGATATATATGCTTTGAAAAAAAGTGGTGGGAGTCAGTCTGCCAAAAGTCACCACGGGGGGAAGGATCGGTCGCCATTTTTATTTTTTTGCCCTCACCGGGTTCGAACCGAGGGCTCCGAGCTCCGTGTCGTAAAAGTAATTTTTTTATTAATATTTTATTAAATTTTTATTAAGTGAATTTTTTTATAAATTTTAAAAAAAATTTCGTTTAAATCGGATAATAAATAAAAAAGTTAAAGATGGCGGCCGTAACGGAAATTGTAACGGTGACGTCATCATTCAAAATGGCTGTCATGGCATCCTAATTTTCAAGGTCATGACCTCTGCGGCTTAGAGCGGCTAGCTCTTAGGAGTTTTAAGCCGCTTTTAGGAATTTGGGTTCTTTCTAGGACAAAACGACTTTTGAGGATTTTCGAAATCCTGATTTTTAAATTGTGGAATTTTTGAGAATTTTTGGCGGAATTTTTTTCACAGAAATGTAAATTTTGACGAATTTTGGGCAATTTTTGCCCAATTTTGGCGGATTTTGACACATTTTGAGGATCAAATTCAAGGTCAAGGTCAAAGGTCAAGGTCACAACCATCCAAGATGGCCGCCGTGACGTCACAATCCAAGATGGCGGACCGTCTCCTCGACTCCTCAGCCTGAAGCCTGTGCCAGAAAATACATTCGTATACTACTGTCGACTGCTTGATGGTCAGATGGAAGGCTGCAGGAATGTCGCCGGCAGCTGGGACGGGCGCGGTGCCAGGAAGGACTAGCCGGGAACTACACTAATACGTCGACTGCTTGATGGTCAGATGGAAGGCTGCAGGAATGTCGCCGGCAGCTGGGACGGGTGCGGTGCCAGGAAGGACTAGCCGGGAACTACACTAATACGTCGACTGCTTGATGTTCAGATGGAAGGCTGCAGGAATGTTATCGGCAGCTGGGACGGGCGCGGTGCCAGGAAGAACTAGCCGGGAACAATACTAATATGTCGACTGTTTGATGGTCAGATAGAAGGCTATTGGGAAGGTCGCCAGTAGCCTTGTTGGGACCGGTGCCAGGAAGGACTAGCTGGGAACTACACTAATACGTTGACTGTTTGATGGTCAGATGGAAGGCTGCAGGAATTTCGCCGGCAGCTGGGTCGGGCGCGGTGCCAGGAAGGACTAGCCGGGAACTACACTAATACGTTGACTGTTTGATGGTCAGATGGATTCTGTAAGGAATGTCGCCGGCAGCTGGGACGGGCGCGGTGCCACGAGGGAAGGCAGGCAATGTGCTGGAAGGTCGGCCGTGTGGACATGCCGTCCCCTCCAGTTCTCACCTCACGCAGCCTTTATAAGAGCGACTGAGGCTGCCGCGCGCAGGTACAGTCAGCGGCGCGGCATGGCTGTGACTTGTGGAGCGGTAAGACTCTTCTCTGTGCTAACAGCCCCTGTCTTTAGACTACTTGGATTATCGCTTAGCCACTAATTAGCTATACCTTCGTCACTCGTACGCTAGTAATTAAATAATAATAATCATGAGCAACATACGGAAACCCCTAACACCTAGAACATATAATAGTTTTTTTGATCCTAAATTGTAAATAAACATGTCAATATATTAGTTAAATTTTACTAGCGTTTTCTTTTTTTTAGTAATTTTTTTAAATATTCGATTTTTATTCAACTGTTACTTATAATAGTTTTTTTATTCATTATTTTAGAGCTTTTTTAATTATGAAAGTTTATTATATTTATGTTATTGTCCTCTGTAATTTTCCGTTATTGATAAGTAATAATTTTAATCATAGGTGAGAATTTTACATTTAAAAGATTAAACTATATTACTTTTATAAACGACATTTTAATTAATAATTTATTTTGTGAATATCTTTGAAACCAGGTATGCCCTCAAGTCTGTTCTCGTGTAAAGTTTAAAGTTATGCATGGAACAAATGTGTGCTTACTGTCTGATTGGTGTTACTTATTAGGATAAAAAAAATTCTTAACTTAATATATATATATATATTTAAAGTAATCATATCGTAAAACACATTGGTTAGCGTTAGCGTTGCACTGTAAATGTTTTAATAGTAAAGAGTGTGTAGACATGATTTTATTACAGATTTATAATGTTTATAAATTATATTTTACGAATTATTTTTAATTGACTTTATTTCCATACAATCATAATAAAGTGCGTCAATATTTCCTCAAAATATTTTGACTCAATTTTGTAAAGTAAATACAGCAACTATTTTACGCTGTTAATTCATTTATGTATTTTAATTACTTTCTTATAAAGTTATTTACGTACAAATAATTTTTTTGATCACGATATTTCTTCTACATATCAAATTTGTAAGTAAAATGTAGGTTTACAGCTTAACACATTTCAAGCAAATTCGTTTAGCTTGAAGACTATACTTAAAAAATAAACGGTTAGGGATTCGTGTATGTTTGTAGACTACATACATTTTTAAAGAAGAATTGGTAGATTTGATAAAACAAGTGACACAGATGCCAAAACCATAAATTAAAAATATTTTTTCAATATGTCAGTGTTTTACAACATCACGCACGTGTACGACTATATATACTAAATATTTTTTTAATTTATATTAAATATTATTATCTCGAATTTGCACTGTCCTCCCAGGTTTCAAAAATTTGTATTTCATACAGATGTTAAAAAAATGACAATCCCTTATACGCTAGGAACCTGATTCATAAAATAGAAAGCCTAAATATTAACACCAAAAAAAAAAAAAAAAAAACATCCATTTTGAACCATCAATTGTACAGTAGGCATAAGTGTCACTACGGAGAATGTTAGATTTCAGGGCTAAAATTGCAACTGAATAATTTGAGACTAGGAAAGATGTTACAAGAATATAATGATCATATAGGTATGTAATAATTCTGAAAACACAGTAGGTTTGTAGCAGTTTGTATTCATATATTCATTTTTTCCAATAAAAGGTTTACATAAAAATTGTTAGAAACAATTTTTCTACCCTTTTGATATATTTCTGAGGAAAAACCAACTAGTACCATTAACAGTAATAACCGGTATAAAAGAATGTTCAAGTTAGAGCATATAAAACTCAAGTTTTTAGGCACTGGTCTTTTTACGTAAACAGTTTTTCTCCACCAGCCAATAATTTTGTTTAACCCAAACGAAAATAATAATGGAAGAATGTATTATTAACGATGACAGAAATTAATATAAACTTCTGCAGCAAAAATATCATTAAATAAAAATTTTAATTTTTTGTAAAGAAATTTCTTTTGCCGGGAAAACACTTGGTAGGATAAAAGAACGTTGAAGAGCTGGAGAATGTACATGCGTGCCACTCCCGGTCAGGCGCTGGCGGAGTTCAGGCGCGCAGTTTCGCGGCCTTGCGACGCGTTAAGGCGGCCAGGCTAGAGGGCGGGGACTCGGGCGTGTCTTCAAGGTCGACCCGCGCCATTTGTCGCTCTCGTTCCGGCCGCCAGGGTCGCCCTTCCGCGCCTGCGCACGGGAAGCCTGATGTACATCGAGGTCTGTCCCTGCCCGAACTCGCCCGAATATTCACCTTCGGTCAACCTCGGCTTTATTTGTATATATATTTATATTTCTCTGTTTATTTTAATGTAGCTATACTAACCTAACTAACCGTCCATAGTGTTTTAATGTAGCTTACCTAACCGACCACTTTTAATATTTGAATTCATTTTTCCTGCGCAGAAATAAAAAAAATCCCGAGGTTGGCCGAAGGTGAATATTCGAGCGTGTTCGGGCAGGGACAGAACTTGATGGACATCTTAGGCTTCTCGCTGGCCGCGTGGGGAAGCCTACGATTCACTCGTCCTTCTGGACATATCCGAATACTCACGTTGGCAAGCCTTTATTTTCACAGACGAGAGAGCCAAACCCGAAGTTCCCCGAAGTTCATACTCGCTTTTTTTTTCCGTACCACAACAGGTGTATTTATTTGGGGAAACCGTTTACATGATTTCACAGTATCTTTAATGTAGCTATCCTAACCAAATCAACCGTCCACGATGTTTTAAAGTATTTATAATGTTGCTAACCTAACCTAATTGACCATTAGTTATCATGAGTTGTATATTTATTTACAATGAACCAAAAAAATAACCGAAGATGCACGATCGGGAGTTTGGCTCTCTCGTCTGTTGAACGAAGGCTTGCCAACGTGAGTATTCGGGTATGTTCAGAAGGACGAGTGAATCGTAGGCTTCCCGGCCGCGTGTCGCTGCGACACGTGTCACTCTCTCAGCTCTCTGTCACCGCAAGTCGACCCGGTGCAGCTGACGGAGCTGACGGAGCTGACAGAGCTGACAGGACCCGGGGCTGCGGTCACGTGGTGCGGCCTCGCCCGAGGCACGTGCGTCGCAGATGGCGACCACTACACTTGGGGGCCAAGCGAACTGGTTTGTTCTCTCGCGGCGACGTCATGGCAGCGACCGTCCGGCCCGATTTCAGACCACGTAACAGGTGCTTGTTCAAGTGGTCTGACGGCCGAATGTTCTGTGTTGCCGCCAGCCTCCACTGGAGGAGAAAGTCGTCATGCTGTGATGCGTGTTGAAGCGCCAGTACAGTCCGTGTCTCTACTGACGGGTGGCACACGTGACATTCAGGTGAAGGTCAGGTGCTCTGGGTTCTTCGCGGTCACGCTACTGCCGCGAGATAATAACACTGACCCAATTAAGGCCAACAATTTAAGAAAATAACTGGATGACGAAGCGTCGCTCGTATGAATCAAATTAAAATACTACAAATGCATAAATGTAATGTAACGCTGAATTTAAAATCACATTATTTCTTTTTACTACTAAAAATTAACCTACTGTTTAAAACCATATTATTTTAGCAGAAAAAAAATAAATTTATTATACTGACTTAGGTATTAAAAACCTTTGGTTCGTTGTGGTGTTACAAGTTTAATTTCCCCGAAGAAACCGGAATTTTATGTTAATTTAAATAAATAAAATCTGTGGTGAAATTTTCTCATTTTGAAACATAGTTAATTTATGAAATTATATTGTGCGTGGAAATAAACTTATGCTTATGTAACAAGACTGATAGGCATAAGCCATTCTAGTGTAATAACGATATAAAAATGAATGGAACAACAACAAAATAAACTTTTTGTTTAAAAACCTAATAAAACCTATTTTTAAAGTTTAATAAAATAAAAAGTAAAAAAATAAAATTTTAATTTAAGTTTTTTTATTAAACAGCCAAATAATGAACCACAAATCTGTATAATTTAAAACGTCGGGTGCTTGATAGCGTTTGTCTTAAAAATTCTATCAGTAATAACAATAAAATTTGTTGTAGATTTTTTATCACTCATTTTAGGATATAGTCAATGTGAAAATTTTAGGATGTAGTTATTTGGAAAACGAATATATGAACTTAATAACAATAATGAACTTAAAATTAGTTATGGGGTTGTTCAGGGGCGCAAATCTGTAGGATTCGCAATATGGGTCCATTGAAATTTACAGGGGGGGGGGGAGTGATAGTAATTTTGGGGGGGGGGGGCGAATTGTGCACGTGGGGTTAACCGGCACGTTATACCTGGATGCGGTGCCCGTGTGCTGTACACTGCCCATATTGTGGCCTACATGCTTGCAATAGGAATAAAACTTCAAAATATACAGAAAGTTTTCAATAAGACATAGTTTTGACATCAAACACGTTTCACAGTCACGCTTTTGAAAGTGCAGGCATCCCCCCCCCCCCTTATTGAGCGGCTTCTTAATTCGAGGGGGCCTGGGCCCCCTGCCCCCCCCCCCCCCTGAATATACACCCAAGGAGTGCTTGGTATCATTTGTCTTAAATCTTCTATTACTAATTTTAGGATATACTTATTACGAAAATGAAAGAAGAGAGCACCCCACGCTTTTAGTTATAGAGAGTTGTAGGGAATTATTTGGCAGTTGAACAAAAAACATAAATATTAATTTTTATTTTTTTTAATTTTTAGTTCACTCAACAATTATGGCATGTTTTTTTTGTTTTAAACTATAAATTAATTTTATTATTTTTAGTCTCAAAATAAAATAAAAATTCTAAATATGAGTGATTAAAATATTTATTTGCTACAAAGAACTTAACATTAGTCACTAGTTAAAACTTGTCATTTCAGCTAATGCGTCAACATTACATGGAACATTTCTTGTTATCATAGAACAATCAATTTCTTCTACTTGGAGACCATCCAATGACTTTACGCCACTAAGAGCCACATAAGCCTGTCTCAAAGAGACGCGATCCCAAATAAACAACTGCAAATATGATCTACAGTGCAGCTTTGAATTTCATGTACGGTAGATTTCCAACTCAGTATTAATGGCAACATTCGCCTTTCAGCAGTACCATAGCTGTATTTCCCTGGAAATTGAATGGCTTTTGGTTTCATTAAATGTGCACCGTCTGTGCCGAAATCAACACGGACTGATAGAATGACACTTGAACACGCCGGAAGAGTGACCAGATAATTTCAGATATAGTACCCATACTGCCGTTAACTAACTCCTCCCACATTTACCACCATAACACGATCTCGGAAACACTCTATTTCGAATAGAATATTTCTGTAAAGTTTTCTAAATTTAGGGGCATTATGCCCTCCACCTTTTCCAAGGGGATGAAAGTTGAATCCCGGACCAGATATTTAGTGTTACTGCAGGTGGTAATGAGAGAGTTGTGTATGTAGCAGGTGTTGGTGAGAGCATTGTAGTTGCTTGCAGTTGTCGGTGACAATAGATGCAGTGTTCGCAGGTGTTGGCGAGTTACTTGAGGTTTCCGCAGGTGTTGGTGACGGAGTTGTGGTTTTCACAGGTGATGGTGAGAGAGTTATTGTTGCTGCCAGTGTCGTTGAGAGAGTTGTGGTTTTCACAGGTGTTGGCGAGATATTTAGGGTTGCCACTGATGTTGTCGAGAGAGTTGTGGATGCCGCAGGTGTTGGTGAGAGAGGTGTTGGTGAGAGAGTGGTGTTTGCCGCAGTTGTTGGTGAGCCTCGTGCTGGCGCTGGGAGCGAGTGCACAACACTACAACGACTACACGACGCCTGTGCCCATCCTCAAGCAGATCAACAGGCACAATGAGGACGGCTCCTATAGCTACGGCTACGAGGGCGCTGATGGCTCCTTCAAGATAGAGACGAAGCATGCCACAGGCGAGGTGAGCCTTCTTCCCAGTTCCTAGCCGGCGCGACCTGCAGCAGTGCCCACGCCAGAGCATCATTTCACTTGTCAGACAACTATATA
Organism: Bacillus rossius redtenbacheri; assembly: GCF_032445375.1. Taxonomy (NCBI): domain Eukaryota; kingdom Metazoa; phylum Arthropoda; class Insecta; order Phasmatodea; family Bacillidae; genus Bacillus; species Bacillus rossius. Next base: position 16,717,558 of record NW_026962012.1, on the reverse strand, counting down.
TACAGATATTATCTTTCGCACCTGTGTTTTCGTACCATGTGCGTCTCTGCCTGAGGACGGGAGCAGATAGCAGTTCCCGAATCGTCGCTTGTTTCTGTTTTGGAAATCTATTGTGTTTGTTTCGTATTTTCGTTTTGTCGTGTTTTTGTCTCATTTCAACTGTTGTGCTGAATTTTTTTTTTTGGGTTCAATATTATTGTGCTGTCATCATTTGTGGGTTTTTTTTCGTTCTCTTAGTCGATTTTTCTTTTTTTTTCTTTGTTTGTTGTCCATATTCCTGTTATGGAATATTTTGTGGTGTTTATATCCTGTTGACAACAGCAATTTTTTGCTTAATTTGTGTTTTTGTCTTTTGGGTTTTTTGTAGTTTTCTTCTACAGACATACATGTGCTTAGCAATGGCGTATGTCCAAAAGCTTACATCAAGGTATATATACAGATAGTAGTTTTGAAGGATTTTTATTATTTTCTAATCTGATAAAAACATTTACTATATATCTTGTAACAACGTGCTTGGCTTCTTAGATGTTATAGGATTCTAAATAAAAAATATAGAAAAAATAACAAGATAAGCACTTTTTTCAGTGTTTTTAACCAACTATTCGATTAATAGACTTATAGGAGGAATTAGGTTATTAAGAAATGAAATATTTATAGACAAAAAATAAAATTATTCTAGTAACATCAGATAGTGAAATTCGTCATCTTCTACGTACTTTTGACACAGTAATTCACTTATGTAGTATTTGCTTGGTATTTTACACATACAACGGAAATGACCTGAAACATATAATTTAATTTTTTGTTATATTTTAAATTAAATGTCTTACAAATAATTAATATTTTAGTTGTTTTTTTTGCAGTCAGCTCTTATATAACGATTCATTTATTTTATAATATTTCCCTTTATGTTTTAAAATAAACTTTAACATATCGCAATTTTTTTTGCTACCGTAATAACATAACTTTGTTGTCAAACTATGCTGAGTCATACGAATGTATTAATTTGTAATTGGTAAATTTAGCTATTATGACATACATAATTGTTGCTTCTTTTCAAAGTTACAGACAAGATTGTATCTTATTTTTATTTTATTTTAATGGGGTTTTCGTCATTCTAAAGATTAATATTTTTTTACAAAATAATGTGAATTAAGGAAATAAAAATATATGTTTTGGTGACTAGCTAAATTATGGCTTTCTAATAATATTTATTGTTTTATAAATATAATATTTAATTATTTTTAATTAATGGAAAACTTGCAAAGGCTCAGTTTAATACAACCATCAAGTAGCTTAGCTTCTGGGTTGTAGCCGCGTCCTAGGCGAATAATTCACCGACGTTTCTGTCGAAGTTGCAGTCGCCATCATCAGGGAGCAGTTACATACAGTAGGTAACTGTTCCCTGATGATGGCGACTGCAATGCTGACCGAAACGTAGACAACTACTCGCTGATGATGGCGACTGCAATGTCAACTGAAACGTCGGTGAATTATTCGCCTAGGACACGGCTACAACCCAGAAGCCAAGCTGCTTCAGACAATGGCCGTGAAAGCCTGCGAACATTATTAATACAACCATGTGCGTGCCCCCGTGCTCTTTGTAACGAGCAGGAAAGTATTTCCCTTCCACTGAAACCGCGTGCCAACAATGCCCACGATGCTGGGCGGGTCTCGTTTGTGACTTTCTCTGACCTTCGCACGCCTGGTTAACATGTGAGCGCTTTTTATACGCTCTGTTGGCCTTCAGCACCAGATTGTTTCCAGGTGATTGTGCGGTAAGTTTCCTGTTATTCGTTTCATTGTATGATTCCGGCAGCGGGTCACAAGTTCCTGGGAAAAGATTTATGAAGGTTCTTTTCAGATTACAGGGATTTCCCAATCAGCCCAAAAAATAATAGTTTTACGTATTGTCTGTTGCGATCAGACACGCAGTTGATCGATATTTGTATTTTTTTTTTGGAGCAATTATGTACGTATCATTGTATTGCTAGAGAATAAAATGTCTGGTTTTGACTTGTAATTTTTTATTTTTGTAAATATAATAGACGTTGTCCTCTTTTATATTCTATAATGTGTGTACGCGAAAAAAAATTCATTTTAGTAATGAAATTTTGAATTGTTAATATAAATAATTGTTAAATAATAGTTAACTTAACATCATAAATTACTTTATGTTTATTTTGACCCTAGTTTCGGGGTCTACCTTATTTGTATTATTTATTGAGACGAAAACTATACATAAGCGTAGTCCGTGATGTAAAAAAAAATATTAACTTAATACGTGTTAAAGTTAACGTAGGCCTACGTATGCGTACCCTCTTTACAAATTAAAACTAAAAATAACTTCAAACGAAAACCTTGCAAAAATATGTTATTAAATTTGTCCCGCAAATGTATGAAATACTTCTGCACCACAATTAAACATTTAAAAATGTTTAATGCATTCTACACAATTAATAAATACTCTAAGGTAAAAAGTCTGACAAAAAAATTACCGGAAAGTATATAAAGTTTAATTTTTATACTAAATACAAAATTAGTTTAAATACCAATCAGTGTTATAATCATTTACGCTTATTTTTCAATGTGTAGTGGTAGCTAATATTACATAAATAATATGTTCAAATAGCCCTAAGCTTTCCCGACGAATCTTCACTTCAGAAACATAAGTATTGGTCATTAATTTCAAGTGTAGCATTCACGTAGCACCCTCTGAAAATTTTTGTTTCTATTGATGCCGGATTCTCTTTCGTACAATAAGGCTGTTAAAAACACTAGCTAGTTTAATTTATGCTATCATAAAGTTATTCATTGAGAAGGCCTACCTACTTTTGTAACCATCACTGTTTGTAGCCACAGAAGGGAGGTTGTTATTGATCTGTGATTTTAATCAAGATCTTCACTGGCTTTTCGATTTCAACAAGTATTTACTAAAATATAAATTAACTTGAATATTTTAGTCTAGAAGAGCGTGAAGAAGTAGGAATAGGTATATGTATGCATCCAGGCAACCTTTATAAAAACATTTGGAAAGTTTGGTACAAGAGTGCAGGAATCAGTGCACTGGTTCAAAACACTTAGAATACATTCGTACTAAAAATAAAATGGTTCATGGTACAAGTATTGTATAATAGGGCATCCGAGCGTAGGAGTAGGGGAGTCGATGTGGATGGGGTCAATGACCGACCGACATTTAACGTTACGGAAGCCATCTTGGTGTTAAATGTCCTCAAAATTCCTTAAAATTATTATCAAATTCCATAATTTGAGGGTAAAATTTCCCGTTTCATTCCTCAAAAATGCAAATGGCTTACAAATTCCTAAAACTGGCTTAAATTTCTTTAGGCAAGCCGTCCTAAGTCCTGAGGTCATGATCTTGACCGTTAGGATATCATGTCCGCCATTTTAAATTAAGGCCGTCATATTGAAATTCCGCAATTATTATCCAATTTCAAAAGGAAAAATTTTAAATTAAATAAAAAAATTATTAATGTAATTTTAATAGAAATCATTCCGCCATTTTGAAAACTGCCTGCAATATTGAAAATCCGTAATTATTTACTAGAAATTCGGGAAAAAAATTAAAGTTCATAAAATAATTATTTAAATTTTGATATTAAAATTTATAAAAATGAACTTGGGTTCGAACCCGGAAAGGTCATTCGATTAAAAATGGTGACAGATTCTTCCTCCTTGGAAGTTACGGCAGCCTCCCACCACTAATGCCGAGGCAGATATTACGTCAGCCATTATGACGTCATAGTGGCCTGCTTGTACTCATGTGCTGGAGACCGCTATCTTGAATATGACATATTGTTTTCATCTGCTAGAGTGCACTGGCACCATATTAGTTTAAAATTTACCCGCTAGAGTGCAGTAATCATTTATTGCCAGGACGCCCAACGTATTTTTGGCCATCTTGACTGCCATCATGTAAATTCGTAATAATAAAGCTAGAAATTCGGTAAAAATTCCCAAAATCATCAATAAGGTCATTGATTAATTTACTGATTAATTAGATCTATTACAGTGCTTGCTTCGAACCATGAATGATGCAAAAATGTTTATTTTAGGTTAAAACCACTTATTTAATAAATTTTGTTCGAAATCCGAAAAGAGGCTTAAGTAGAGGTGGGTTGGGACAGCAATTTTCGGTATCAGTCCCAACCTGATACTGATACAGTAATGTACCTAGGTAAAAGTCTCTGATACTTCTGTATCAGACGGTCCCAGGAGGCAACAAAGCTCCGCGTACGCAGACCGTGCGACCGGAAGGAGAATCTGATACATTATTTATCACGCCTGGTAATTCTCTACCTCTGATACTCTCATGCCCGCCTGATACAACCAGTATCAATCAGTTCAACATTCACTGCAGTTCGTCCTGGCCGTGTATCACCATGTACATTGTTGCGGGCTGTCATGCTTTGTAGTTAGTATATTTATAGTGAAATAAGGAATGGATAAGTGCACGAAAAAGACTTCATTTGTGTGGAATTTTTTCACGGAAAATAATGAGTTTGCTAATTGTAATTTGTGTAAACAAAAACTGTGTTATAAATCATCATCGACTAATCTGAAGAACCATTTGAAACGTAAACATTGATATAGTATGCTCACTAATGTACCAATATGTTTTTTTTATTTTTAATTTTTGATAAAATCGTAATCTTTTAATGTATGAAAACACTAGTTACTAATTTTTTTCGAAAAAAGAAAGTCCATATGTTGATTACATCTGTTATTAGTGTCAACTGAGAATTTATTTGCATTTTCATAGCTGTTAGGTGCACAAATATAAATATTATATCTTGTATTAATGTACTTTTTAATATTAAAATTTCATTAGTTTTATTATTGAACGAGACGGTGCACGCACTGCGCACTGAGCGTACTTTGAAGTAGGACAATAAACAAAACGACTTGTAACCAGGGCTGCCACTCTGATATTCATGAAAAACCTAGATAACCTACAAAAAAACCCAGACACATGGGTAAAAAACCCAGATGCGTCTAAAATGCTATCGTTGAAAATGTTTGCGTACTAATTCAAAAATATAAACATAACTGGTTTTAATATAAAACAATTAATTACCTTACAAGACTGAAAACGGTTAAATACAACCAATACAAGAAAATTACACTGCAGCAAAATGGCTGTATAAGTAATTCTTGGACCAGTACATATCATAAAAAAACCTTCAAATATATACATGACAAAACAAACACCATCACGGCATCCTTTAAACCGGTAATTGTTTTTATAAAACTGCATCATGTACGTTAGTCTTTATTCAGAGTCTGATTCTACAAGATTGGTTTGAAGGTTAATTGTTGCATTGGTTTTGTGTTCTGCAAGCCTCTTTGAAGAATGTGTCTAATTTAATATTCGACTTAGCTTCTTGAAAACTAGTTTTGTGTTTATATGTATTTTTGTGTGTGAAACACATAGACTTGTTTGCATTTATCAAACAGATATTGCAACAGATACAGTAGCTACTACCTTTATTATTGTTTTAGGTATAAAAATAATTAAAATTATAAAAAACCTAGAATTGTTGGAATTCATTATTTAAAAACCCAGAAAATCCAAACACCATTGGAAAAACCCAGATCTGGGTGGAAAAACCCAGATCTGGGTGGAAAAACCCATGAGTGGCAGCCCTGCTTGTAACAATATCGCTTTGCGCCTCTCCTTCAAGGCTTCAACGCCTTCCCCTGCGCTTCCTCCCCTACATTCTTTCCCTTCTTTATCCCTTATTCGTCGTTCCTGCTCCCTCCCCTTTCACAAGCTCCGCCCAAGTGACCGTCATCTGCGATCGGGTACTGCGCTCATTGGCCGTGGTGTTGTTCCAGCTGAATTCTGAACTGATACTAAAGTCTCTGATACTTTTCAAGTGTACTCGTTTGCCGTTCCTGATACAGGCGCGTATCAGTGCCAAAGTATCAGGTTGATACTTTTCGACCCACCTCTAGGCTTAAGTTCCTCATATACCAGCCTCCATTCAGCCGATATGGCCACCATAAAATAAATTCATATTTATTGACATAGAAAATCGGAAAATATTCCTAAAATCATCAAAAAATAGCTCGTTAAAAAAATTATTTAATAGATCGATTTCTTTCCATAGTATGATACCAAACAGTACAGAGTTCATTAAATGTTCTACTTTTATAGTAAAAACTTTAAGGACCGGGATACAACAACAAAAAAAAATCATGACATAAAACAACAGGACAGAGGAGAAATGAGTTAGCACACACCAAGTGCCGGTCACCAATGTGGTAAGGGCCATGACTAATACCACCCACCAAATATGTACTTTGTATGTAATATGTATTTTGTAATTTTTATTTATCATGTAGAAAAATAACTTTCGAACAAGAGAAGTCAAAAGTATTTATGTACGACTTGTAAAAGTATCAAAATTTAAGCTCGTGGACCACAAGTTTTAGAACATTCTCAAGGCTGGCTGAACGAGGCTCATGCAAGGGAACATTGACCCGCGCGAGAAATGCAGCCAGCAGAAGTGTCGGGTGGCAGTCTAGCTGCTCGCTAGTAGCACGTAGAAACATGCCTGGAATCATAACCAACTATATAAAAAGTACTCTTTGTAATTACTTCAAAGAACAAAAAACGGAATGAGTGCATATCACTAGTCTACCAAAGTAACATTTTCGCCCCGAAAGTAGTGCATGAACCAGAGTAGAAACCCAGACCATATGTCACAAAAAAAGGTATCGCCAAATTAATATGAAACAAAAAATCTTCATACAGGCCAAGCGAGTCGGAACAACGAGGCATATTTCGACGAACATTTTTAACACGTCATGATCAATGTCAGGCGTATAGACCAGGTACCTCCGGACCACTAGGTCAATCATGGATTGACTTCAGTCTTTTAGATTCACATTTTAAAAAAGGAAGCACATATAAAAATTGCAGAATATTTGGAAGCGCATTCAAAAAAAGGAAATACATTTGGGAAATTTTCTACAACAATGGAAGCACATTTTGAAGCACATTCCACAAAAAGGAAGCACATTTGAAAGCACATTAAAACAGTAAGCAAATTTGGAAGTACATTCGACAAAGAGGAAGTACATTTAGAAGATCATTCGACAAAGAGGAAGCTCATTTCAAAGAACATTCGTAAAAAAAGTGAATTTAGAAGCACATTTTAAAAAAGGAAGTTGTATTACGAGAACTCTGTCTTATTTACAAATAAGATTTCGAGAAATAAGACAATCCTTATTAAAATTCTATATATATATATATATATATATATATATATATATATATATATATATATATATATATATTTAATTTTTATAAATCCAGGCAAAACAAGTAATTTATATTTATAGTCAGCTTCCCCTCAGTACTTTGATTTTGAAGGCTACTTCGTTGAGGTGCGTTTAGTTTCCTGCCCTAAGTGAAGCCATCAGTAGTCTCAAACTATCGATAAATATGTTAGGATCTTCTCATGAGGTGTAATAGATCTCTTCTGCTGCCTTCGTCTTCCTAGAATGTTTGTTATTAATATTTTTGAGATCATTATCGTCACAGTGTTCATCCTAATCTTGATCAGAACAATTTTTTTTATCACATCGTTAACATAATTTTAGTCTCAGTGGTTCATTACAGTCTTATTTATTGACAGCTTTAGGTGCTTCATTACACTGTTTGTTCTTGTATCCAGTTTCAAAGTCACTGTCGCCACCATTGTAGAATTCAGCATCTTTCTCTGGATTACTGTAAGAATTGGAAATCGATGTCGTCGAAGCTTCTTTACTGTCTGCAAGCTTCATTTTTAAGTGTACATCATGTGTCCAAAGTACGAATGATCTACTTGAGATGGGCTTGAATGTATTCTCACTTTTCATGGTAATGATACTTCCTTAAATCATTGATGTACTTCAAATTATGTTCTTTGTCGATATCAGGATAGCTATGAACATAATCACGTTCAAGTTAAGGAAAACTATTGTCGTCATGCAGCACATACTTATTTAGATAAGTAGCTCCATCGTCGTTCTGTATCTTGTAAGTGGGCTCGACTTTACAAGTTATGCCGTATCTTTTTAAGCTTTTTTTTTTTCTCGTGAAAACGACTTTCTACACAAAAAAAATATAATTTTGTATAGTGGGTTTTAACACGGTCTTTCTTCTCGTGTTGTCTAGCATTCTTCCTCAGGACAAATTCCTTGCTACAGTAACTACAGCGGTGTCTTTTTTATAAGGCTACAGGCAACGAACCAGTATCCATATTAGCTTCTGCGACTAATACCAGATGCAAACAGAGAGTTTTTAATTGGAACACATACTTTAATAGAATTTTTAATATTTCATCAGCGAGTGCTAGTTTGACATTTCGAAAGACTCATGGCCAAGTAGTTCTGATTGTTTACAACAGATGGCACCACATGGTGCGTAGCAGTAAATATATTTTTTTTATGAGTGATGTGAGATGCCCTCTCATAATGCAAGAGGAGGGCTTCTCCCGATATAAAGAAGAAGGAACTTCGTCTTTTATGATAGTGTTTCTCAGCCGTCTCAAGACACAGTAATCGGTTCAGTAATAAAGCTCTTTTGTTTGAATTCCACATGATAAAAAATATATTGTGATTTGGTAACAGGAATTCAGCAGGTTAGCGAATGTGCTTACAAATGTGCTTCCTTTTTGTTGAATGTTATTCTAAATCTACATCGATTTTTAAATGTGCTTCTAAATGCCCTTACGTTTTTGGATATTCATCCAAATGTGCTTTCTTTTTGTTGAATATCCTTTCAAATGTGCTTCTTTTATCTGAATGTGCTTCCTTTTTGTTGAAAGTACTTTCAAATGTGCTTCCTTTTCTTTGAAAGTGCTTCTAAATGTGCTTCCAATTTTAAATGTGCTTCCTTTTTGAGTAATGTTCTTCCAAATTCCTTCCTTTTTGTTGAATGTGCTTCCAAAAGTACTTCCATTTTTAAATGGGCTTCCTTTTTTTGAATGTGAATCAACAATACTGCAGTCGAGCCATGATTGACCTCGTGATACGCAGTTGCCTGGTCTATACGCCTGTTAAAAAGGTTCGTCGAAATATGCCTCATTGTTCCGACTCGCTTGGGTATAAGGATTTGTTGTTTCTTATCATTTATGGTGATACTTTTTTTTTGTGACATATGGTCTGGGTTCGACACTGGTTTATGTACTCCAAAGTTTTTGGGGCGAAAATGTTACTTTGGTAGACTGGTATTCTACTCTCATTCCGTTTTTTGTTCTTTGAAGCCATTACAAAAAATACTTATATAGTTGGTTATGATTCCAGCCATGTTTCTACGTGCTACTAGCGAGCAGCTAGACTGCCACCCGACACTTCTGCTGGCTGCAACTCTCGCGCTTGCATGAGCCTCGTTCAGCCAGTGTCTGCCTCTAGCCTTGAGAATGTTTTGAAAGTTCGTGGTTAGCGAGCTTTCATTTTATTTTTTTGACTAGACAGTCATGAATATTTTTACTTCACATGTATTGAAAGTTATTTTTCTACATGAGGCCAAAATGAAGTAAAAATTTGGTGGGTGGTTTAAATCATGGCCCTTACCACATGGGAGACCGGCACTTGGTGTGTGCTAACACATTTCTCGTCGGGCCTGTTATTTCATGTGATGTTGATAATATTTTTTGTTTTGTTTTTAGATTTTGAATCCCGGATCTTACACTTTTTAATATATAATATATAATTTTAATTAACTCTGTACTGATTGGTATCAAACCGTATACAGTTGGGGTGAAAAAGGCTTAAAATTAATTATATAGTAAAAGCTTATGTCTCAAAAGCTAATAAAAATGTAATTAAATAATCTTTTTTGATTGCTGGCTAAACTGAAATATATAAAAAAATACCGGTTTAAAGCTAATATTTAAATGAACTTGCTCCAGCATGATGCGGTAGTGCTAGTGTGAAACACAAATGTTAGCTGGTAAGAGGGAACAGAAGATTCTGTTTAGCTCGCAGCACGATTTAAAGTACATGGCTCGGCTTTGAGGACCTTGTTGACACACTCTGACCGGTTGCCCCGAGGGAAATACGCCGAGCTATAGATGTGTTTAATTACCCATTCAAAGCACATATCCTTGTAGATGTTAGACTGGAAGTATCTGGCGTTATAGGATGCGAGCATGGCAGGAGCTCCAAAGAGCTTCCCACACTTGTTCCCGAAGGGCTTTGACAATCGAAACTGCTTTCGTGTTTTTTCAGGGGTAGAATGTATGACGAATTTAGTGAAAATATCAACCAAGACTGGCAGACACATGTTACCCTTACGCGAGCGTGTCAATGGTCCAAAAATGTCCAGATGGACAACATGCCAGGGTGCCACAGTACAGGCCCACCATGGCAGAGTAGAGTGTGAGAGGAGTGCTGAGGGCTCGCGTGCTTGCAGGTGTACGGCAAGTACGGCTACGTGGACGACACGGGCTCCGTGCGAGAGGTGGAGTACGGCGCGTCTCGCCGGGGCTTCGAGCCAGCCGGCCAGGGCATCAACGTGCCGCCGCCCACTCTGCAGAACAACTACGTGAGCGGCAACGCCTACGGCAACGACTACGACGATGGCCAGTACCACGAGGACCCGAGTGTGTACTTCAAGGACGAGAAGTACAACAGTCGCCCACGTCCCCAGCAGCAGTACAACCCTCCGGCCCACAACAACTACAACAGCCACAACCCTCCAGCCCATAACAACTACAATAGCTACAGTCCTCCCGCCCACAACAACTACAACAGCTACAGTCCTCCCGCCCACAACAACTACAACAGCTACAGTCCCCCAGCCCACAACAACTACAACAGCTACAGTCCTCCGGCCCACAACAACTACAACAGCTACAGGCCTCCCCCGGCGCATGTTGACCACAACCTCTTCAGAGGCCATCCTGCCAAGAAGTTTGACGTCAGCAGTGGCTCCTACAGCCTGGAGTACACTGGCTGAGCCGTCACATGCGGTGCTTTTTGCTTCGTGCACAAACTACATATGTGCTTTCCTTATTTAACTTGCGGCTAGTGAATGCTACCAGCAACCCCATTTTTTATGAATATATAATTAATGTTTTTGTATACTGAAAAACATAGTTAAAGTGCATAACTTAAATAAATAAACTTTGAAAAATGTTCTTGTTTTATTTACTAGTGTTACTATTTATCCGAAAGACCAATTGACTTCTTTATGTCCGAGCATTAAAAACATTAAACACTTTTCTAAGTTACCAAATTAAACTCTAATTGTTGTACAATTATTCATTAATTAGTTGTAATAACCTTTCTTGTTTAAAAATGTGGTATTATGAGTGAAATATGATAAATACTAGTAGTATGTAATAGGGCATACTGGCCCAGGCTTCAAGCTGTGGAGTGTGATTGTCGGTCCGACATCTTGGATTGTGACATCACATCGGCCTTTGACCTTCAAAATTTGCCAAAATTGGTCAAAATTTGCCCAAAATTCCTCATAATTCGCCAAAATTTCCATTTTTTTGGGAAAAAAAAATCTCAAAAATTTTGATAAATTAAAAATTTCTCTTTTCTAGGGAAAAATTCCCGTTTCAAGGGAAGGTTTACCGTTTTTAGTCCTTAAAAATCCCAGGGGCTATAAATGTCCATATTGAGGCTTAAGCATCCATGTCTACATGTTTTCCGGAACATGTCCGGCTTTCTGCAACTCCTCCCTCCCTGTACCTGCACCTCAAAGGTAGAATCAGGGAACAGCTGATAGATGTGTTAGAATAGGCTTATCAAAGCTTCGACACGAGCTTGTTGCCTATCTCAAGGATCCGTGTTGCTTGAAAGCACACCAATCCAACTGTCCGGCTGATGCCAGGCAGGTTTCTCAGATACACCGGGACAATCTAGGTTGTCCACGTGCACTTACAAATTCTTTAGGCTGGTGTTCTAGCCTTCTAAGCAATCCATGTGTAGGCCGGGGTGTCACCCGCATTAACCCAGTTAGGGACGGTGAACTACTTCGTCCCAGGTTGTGAGATCCACGAGCACCCACCACCGGCTGAGGCTCAATTCGATTAGATCAGACCGTGGCAGGCTCTGCACCACTGTGCTGGCCGGGATTGTTCCCGAAGGCTTCTGCCAGAACGTAGGCAATGGTACTGGTCCCTACCACACACCCCACGGTCTCGTCGGAAGTGGTCCTCCCACCATCCGAATGCCTCCAACTCATGTCCCAGACATCTTCGGAGGATCCTTGCACAAAAACCTTTAGGGCCAGTGCACTGGGTCGTCCCGTGCAATCATTGGCGCTTCGATCCAGGGTTAACATCCATTCCACTGGAACACGTGCCTATGCAGCCGTGCTTTCACCGGCAGGAGGTGAGTCACCCCGCCCACTGCAGCCAGGTCAGCCATCCGGGGGTCTCGGCATCAGCAGCTTTTCTGCTACACTGAGCCGGCGGACCACTTTGCAGGCAAATACTCTTACTAAGGCCGCTGTGCTCTTTTGTAGGAGCATCTCAGGCAGTGTTATTTCACCCACCAGGAGCCCAACCTGGTGACGCAGTTTTTCACGCAGGTCCTCCATCTCCCCACAGTTGGTCAGAACATGGTGTACATCATCGTTCACATGGCAGTACAAGCAGAGTGGTGTGTCCACCAGCCCAAACCGGTGCAAGCTAGCCCGGAAGTTACCATGACCAGTCAAGATATGCGCAAGCACATGGGTAACTTGGAGGAACCCAGCCTGCACGCGACACTGCATAGAAGGGAACACTGCGTAGGTGTGCTGCCCTCTCTCCGATGTATCCCACCTGAACTGCCACGCAGCGAGACTGTGCTCCCACACCAGGTGTTCACGTGCAAAAGTCCACTCTCGTGTAATTCTGAGGCAGGTATAGGCCCCACGCTCCATAACTTCAATGTCCAGGGGAGCCACACCAGCAAGGACAGGTAGAGCATCACTAGCCACATTGGCGTATGCCTTGGTTACCGCAAGTAGAGCTGCCCGTTGCGCCGAGAGCAGTTTCCGCTTTACATGGGCCTGGGTAGCCTGCTGTGACCACACTACCACCCCATACGTCACAACTGGGAGGAAGACACTGCGGTACAACACCATCATTGTTCCGAAGGTTAGACCTCCGGAACAAGGCGAGAGTTTCCTCAGGCTCTGGAACACTTCTGTCACTTTCTGAGTCGCACAGGTTACATGCTGAAGGTACGTGAGATGTTCATCCAGCAAGACCCCCAAGTACTGGCGGTCGTCACAAAACCCAGCCTTTTGCTAGCAAGCTGGATCCATGGATAATGCGGCCATTTCCCCTTGAATTGGCCACGCAGCATCATGCACTTGGTTTTGGCAACCGAGAAGCGCAACATTGCAGCTGCTCCCCAATCCTCGATTGCCTGCATAGCTGTACGGGCCTTGTTTTCCAGTTCGGCTCTGGATTAACCAGGAATCAGGTAAAGTCCATCATCCGCATACCCGAAGGATTGGCAGCCTAGAGGCAGCGGGATCCTGAGAAAGCCATCAAATAAGACGTTCCAGAGCAGGGGACCCAAGACAGAGCCCAGGGGGCAACCCTTGGTTAGTGGCTTCTCGACTTCGCAGGTGTTGAGACTGAGTACTCCTTTACGATTTTCAAAGTAGTGTGCCAGCAGCCGATGTAAGTTTGCCGGGCATCCAAGTTCATGGAGCCTCTCTAGAATTCCGGGCCACCATGCAGAGTCAAAGGCACCCAAGATGTCAAGGAACACCCCTAACAGGTATTTTCTTTGACACACTCCCACGCAAGACATGACTCGTAGAGAGCATTATCAGTACCCAGCCCTTTACGGAACCCATACTGGCGGGCGTTAATGCCATCAACAGTGTCCAAGAAGCAGGTAAGTCGGCGACTGATTAACTTCTCCAGCACTTTTCCAAGTACCAGAAGAAGCGCCAGAGGCATATACGAACCCGCTTCCCCCTGGTATTTGCCGCCTCCTTTGTACAGCACCCGGATCTCTCAAACTTTCCAGCAATCTGGGAACACATCATCAGCAAGACACTTGTTAGCCAAGTCAAGCAGGGGGGAAGTAGCTGAGTACTGGCCTGTTTCAGGATCTCGGCTGTGATATCGTCGATGCCTAGGGGCCTTCTTATTTTTCTGACTCCAGAATGCTACCTTTAACTCATCCATGTCATAGTCGGCCATGTCAGCCGCACCTGTGGGGAGGCGACAAGATTCCCTCACAGGAACATGCAGAGGGAGATCCTCCCTAGGATCATCATCTGACAGGAGCACCTGAAAAAGTTTAACTGAGCTAGTGAGAACATCCAGATCTACTGTGCCAAATTGGCGTAGGCTGCAGAGATGCGTAGCTGTTCGATGTTTACCAGCTGCTATCTTGTAGACCAGTCCCCAGGGGTCTGAGTTCTCGGTGGCCTCCACGAAGCGGCGCCACGAATCAAGCCGGGTAGACCTCACAAAGTTCTTATAATGTCGCGAGCGGGCGGTGTAAGCCGCCCTTGGCTTCCCCATATCCGGCCCACACATACACTTTAGGACATTCCACTCACGAATGAGTGATAGCCTGAGGTCCTCCAGCTTGTCCGTCCACCACTGGCTGGAAAACGGGAGTATGTTCGTTTTTGCAAGACCGTCTCAGCCGTTTCCAGGATTACATCAGTCACTGCCTGAGCCCGCCGATGCACCGTTCCACGGCTCCAGACAGCCTTTCGGGTTTGAAACTTATGTCGCAGGACATTGTCGATACGTCTCCAATTAGAGCCCTTATGGATGTATCTGGAACTGGGGACGGTACGCTCCTCCACCTCCTGGCCAGGAACACCAAGCTGCAGCTTAAACCCGATCTGTCTGTGGTCGCTAGAGGATTCCTGCAACACTACCCAGTTCTTACCCCTTCCGTGACGGGTGCTAAGCATCACATCAAGGGTTGATTCAGTTACGTGCGCATCAGAGACATACGTTTGCAGATGCCCTGGACCATTCTGAATGTAGAGGTCATGGGCAAGGAGAAACTGGGTGACAATTACCCCCTTTTCATTTGTTGTGGGGGAGTGCAAAAGTTCAGCCTTCGCGTTCACATTTGCACCAAGTATTACCCAGCGGCCGCGCAGAGCCCGAAGGATGCTTTTCCACTGAGCCAAATGTTGACCGACCTCGTCAGATGTCATGAAATAGGACGAGGCCACGAAGACTGTATTATGACACTCGTCTCTCAGTTGCACCACCATGTGGTATGGGGTGGAGAGCCCTGTACATACCATCATGTCCAACCTGTCGTTGCGCACGACCACGGCAGCCAGGGGATGTTCTCCCAGGAAAGCCTTGCGCCCATTTATTCCAGGAAGCTTACTGTGGACTGAGTACGGTTCTTGGAATAGTAGCAAATCTGGATTTTGCTGTCGGCAGTAAGCCTCTAGTTCAGCCGTGACCACAGACGACCTCTGCATGTTGAGCTGGACACAACTAACCATAGTCGATGCGAGAGGCCTCCATCGTTATGGCTTTAGCCAAGACAGGGCAGGACCGCGAGGAGGCCACATGGCTATGTTCCTTAATCCCTGCCCGCACGCAATTTGCACAGAATTCCTCAGTACCTTTAGGGCACTCAGTTGTGGTGTGCCCCTCTGTTCCACAACGTCCACACTGGGACTTCAGTTTGTAGGTCACCGAGTGATGCCCGTAGCGCTGGCAGTTGTAACACTGCAGCGGGTTCAGGTAGTACACAACCTTGCAGGAGGTGTACCCTAGGTACACTCTGCACGCAACCAGCATCACACATCGAGCTTTTGGGGAGCACTGCAGAACGAGGTGTGTCTCGTCTCTGTTCGGCTTCCCATCTGGTGCTTGATCCGAAGATCCTTGCATAACTCAGTCAATCGGATAACTTCCTCTGTGAAGTTCTTACTGTTGATGTGCTTGCCAATTTCAAGGGTGGCCAAGTCTCGGGGCACGTCGTACTGCAGCACCTCCGGTATAAGGTGCTTGGGCTCATGCACACTAAGTTTGTCCGCTTGCATGGCCAGCTGCGTGCGGAGGGTGATCATGGTGGCATCATCGGCAGCCTCCACCACTACACCCCCATGTGCCACGGTGTGCATCCCCTTAATTTTGAGTTCTTTTTGCTCTCCAGCCAGTCCACCCATAACAACCTGCTGCGTGTCTTTGGAAGGGGGAAGCAGCCTCGTCTACTGGGTAGACTACCATCACTTTTCTTGCTGGCCTGATCTGCACAGGCCCCGCTGCTGCCATTACTTCAGTAGCCGGGCTGCTGCCGGCAACACCAGTGTACGAACGTAGCCGATCGCCCGCTCTGACCTTGGTGGCAGTACTCCTCGCACCGGCAAGGAAAACGTTCGCATGGACCAGCCTGACAATTGCATTCTGCATTTGGCGCACCCATGCCCCGATCTCTCGCGCAGCTCCGCTTGTAACTCGCTCGCAGTCGGAACAGATGCCGTACAGTTCCGCCACAAGCCTATTCACCTCTAGTGCCTCAGAACTGAGCGCAGACGGGGTCGTGTCAAATTTCCTGTGCTTTTCCTGTGCCTGGGCAGGAGCCATTTCAGGGTGCGCAAGGGCTCTTTACCATTTGCAATACTGGTTTTTTTCCCCCGGGTTCCATCTGCGGAGGGGCCCAGCAGATAATCTGTGGCCTGTCCCTGGGTCGGCTCCTTGTGCAAGCCCTTTTCTTCGCCTTCACTTTGTTCTGATCCCTTGGGTCGCCTTTCTTTCCTTGATATTTTCTTTTTCTTTTCCACCCATGCCTGCTCGACCATGCGAACAATTCTCCCACCGCGAGATCCACTGGGCAGCTCAGAGTCATCGCTGTCCGCCGTTGTCTCAACTTCCGATTCGGTTGGGGGCGAGCCAGAGCTTTTTTGTGCTCCCCCCCCTCATGCCAGCTGGTGGTCTTTTAGCATCTGCGTGCTCTTGCTGGGTTTATGGAAGACCCCGCGCTCCTCTTCGGGGCCCATCCGCTCCCACGATTTTGCAGAGGTGGACAGGTCCACAACAACAAAATGCCGGAGATCTCTAGGTTTCCGCAAACAGGAGTCTTTTAACTTTTTTATTTACTAACGAAAAAATTTGGAAATTTATTTAAAATTATTAAAAAAATTACTAAATCAAATTTTAATTAAATTTTAATAAATTTTTTACATAAAAGACTTACAATAAAAAGTCCACCAAGAGGTTTTGAACTAGTAATTATTCAGTCACTACATATTTTACTACGCGCAATCAACAAAAAGGAAGCAACATCAACGAAAAGGCAGCACATTTTGGAAACACAATCAAAAAAGGCCTCACATTTGGAAACACCATCAACAAAAAGGAAGCACATTTTGGAAGCACCATCAACGAAAAGGCAGCACATTTTGGAAGCAAAATCAAAAAGGCAGCACATTTGGAAGCACCATCAACAAAAAGGAAGCACATTTTGGAAGCACCATCAAAAAGGCAGCACATTTGGAAACACAAGTTACGAAGTACATACTATTAGTTAAGCAAATATAAATGTTACCCCACATATGACTACAAATGTAGTCAATTCGGCAGCAAATTTAACCAATTTTCTCCATCTGTCTACAAATGTAACCTTGTAGCCTATGTATTCCGATCTTCACCCCACTTCGTTTCAGAGTATGATGGGTGTATTCATACTGTTTATAAAGCTATGTTATTATGTAGCATGCAGGATGTATACTTAGTGTTCGCAAGAGAAGTAAGGATTCGATAAGTCTCAAGGGAAAGAAAATCAAATTTGAGTTGTCTTCGTAACAAGCTACAATTTCTTATATGTAGCAAAATAGTTAATTTTAATCAAGTGTCATCGTTATTTTCATTTGTTTAAACTAACCAAAATTCTCAGCACACAACCAGTCACATGTAGAAATAATCTGACTATGGTGGATTATTACCCCAGAATTCACTGAAAAAGGCTATGTGAGAATCAATTTTATTTCTAAAATAAGGTCACATTCGCCAGTTCTAAGAGTGAACATTATGGAGGATGTATACTTGGTGTTCACAAGAGAAGTAAGTATTCGATAGGACTCAAGAGAAAATCATCAAATTCTTGTCAGGTAAAAAAGCAAAAGCACACGAAAAAAAAATTCTGACACAGTAAATTTGAAGCAAACGAAGAAATCCATCGAAATTTCACATGAAAAAATAGGAGCACTCAGAGAAAACCATCAGGGAGAAGATGGCGGCGCCTCTGGCAACTAATTTTTGAATTTGGCGCGCGATACTAGCGACATCTACCAGTCAACTTGAGAACCAAGATGGCGAGTCTTTTTGCGCACGAACATGGCCTGTAATTCGCCTCCGATCCATGACGAGAACTGCTATGTCATGCAAGATCTCAGGGCAGGCTACTTCTAAGACCTCGCCTGACGTGAGTCATTTTCACCAACGTACAGTCATGCCTCCGGGCTCAGTAGAGCCCCTTTCCCACTGTCATCAGCAGTACCCACACCCACCCCCTCTCCAAGTTTTCCTGGGAACACTGCACAGAGCTTTGACCAGCCACTAACCCCGGCCAGGGTCGGCCTGTCCCAAGGCCACGACACTTGTCCCAAAAAGTACATTCTTACGCCACCTGTCGGTAGTTTTGCGGATCACTTTCCCTGGGTGTTCGAACGCCTGCTAAACACCTGCCCCCTGGCATCTCCCGCAGCAACCAGTACCCTGTAGTTCCGTCCCAGGCCACCAGAGTGCTGGCCTAGTCCGCTCCATAAGCCCCATGCTGCTAGCAGTCGCCTCATGTGTGTCGACCTCTACTTGGTTCAGACACACCTCAGTAGGTCGCCATGACATCGGCCAGTACCACCAACTTCGAGATATGGAAGTCAGTATTTCTTGACAAGGCCCTCCGTAATCTTCGGAACCTTTCGGTCTGGAAGCCGAAGTTTTCCCCCTTTCTTTTCTTTAACTTAGCCTTTTAATTACGAGTCGCTGCCGCCCCAAACTTACTGATCGCCGCGATTCTGGACTGACCACTTTGTATTTTCGTCATCAGGACGCTTCTCCGTTTTTCTTTTAATATGTAATCAGCTAGACAAGTGATATGATTCCCACAACTGTAGTGATTCGCCTTTAGTCAGTCCGTGTAGGTCTACCTTGTAGGAGTAGTCATGTTTTATTCGTCATAATTTATTTAATTATTTTTTTTTAATCATGGAAACATCCGCGACAACCACGAGTCCGCGAGCGCCGTGACTCTGGGCTGATCCTGGAAGCCATCTCCCTGTTTGGTGAGTCTTGACAACTTTTACTCCCCCAACATAATCTTGATTAGAAGGCATTTTCTGCCTATTCGCCAACTGTCTGTGAATAAGACCTGAACATATATGTTTCGGATCTGTTCACAGACAGGGTACAAGAACCGGACACATTCCAAGGACCAGATCAGTTTCCAAGGGCCGGATGACTAAGGCCCTTTGACGTCCAGTCAGCTGTTCCACTTCGTCCAGCAATCGTAAAACTGCCAGCCATTCAGTTTTTATTTATTTATTTTTTTATTTTTTTAACCTTTTCGGACTAGCATTGAACCACGAAGTTGCACAGATCAGACAGCCAGAAGTGTTCCTTTAGAACTTAAAAGATCCACCATATTCTGGGACTGCGATTCCTTAACATGTATATTGTTACGAACATTATTTAAATTTATTGTGTTAATGATCCATATAATTAACTAATAAGGGCCAGCCCATTCTTTTAATAATGTGATTATAAATCCATGTTATATATATTTTTTTGTTAGTCAACTTATAAAATATTATGTGAAATTATCAAAAGTAAAAAAAAAAAAAACAGAGGTACTAAATTCTAGACGAAATCATTATTTTGCCATCTGAAACCAAAAGATCCACTAGTTACCCCCCATCATCAGGAGAGTGAATTGTAACAAAGTTATAACAAAACTTCGGTTTACTCTGTTATGACTGAGGAGTGTAACACTAGTTCAGCACCGGCCAGCTGTTACGCACTAGCTAGCTCAAAAAACGGTCAGCTGCCACGAATTAAATAGTTCAGAAACGACCAGCTGTCACATACTAGAGTAATATGTAAATGGGGTTCCGGGGACAAGGTTCAGGGTGTGGTGCCTGGTGCCGGTCCGCCATCTTGGATTGTGACGTCACGGCGGCCATCTCGGATGACCTTTACCTTGACCTTTGACCTTATCTTCACCTTTAACCTTCAAAATTTGCCTAAATTTGCCAATATTTGCCCATAATTTCTCAAAATTCGCCAAAATTTGCAGTTTGGAAACAAATTCTGCCAAAAAACCTCAAAAAATGTGAAAATAAAAAAATATTCTTTTCAAGGGAAAAATTCCCGTTTGAAGAAATTTTCCTGTTTTTTAATCCATAAAAAGACCAGCGGCTAGAATTGTCCATATATAGGCTTATAGATTATGACGTCACCATTGCAATTTCTTTTATGACCACCATCTTGAAAATCTTTATTTATTATGCGATTTTAATGAAAAAAAAATACAAAATTTATAAAAATATAAAATAGGTTATCACTTATTGATTAAAAATATTTAAAAAATACTGTTCCAATTTCCGTTACGGCCACCATCTTGAAAATCCGTAGTTTTTATGTTAGAAAATCGGGAAAAAATTTAAAATAGATAAAAAAATCGTTCGAATTTAATAATAAAAATTTAATAAAAAAATATTTTAAAAATTATAAAAAAAAAGTATACTTACGTCATGGAGCTCGGAGTCCTCGGTTCAAACCCGACGAGGTCAAAAAAGAGGACGATCGATCCTTCCACCACGGAAGCTGACCTCCCACCACTTGTGTCAAGGTATATATCGTCAGCTAGTATGATGCCATGTCCGCCATCTTGAAAATCTTTATTTATTATCAGATTTTAATAAAAAATATTTAAAATTTATCGAAAAACAAATAAAATATCAATTTAAAATATTTAAAAAAAATGTTGCACATATCGTTACATCCACCATCTTAATTCTAGAAATTTGGCATGTTTTTTTATGCCCACCATCTTGGATGACAATGCCATCATCGCTAACCTTTATGTTACATCCGCCATATTGGATTCTAGAATGTTTCACTTTTTTTACGGCCACCATCTTGAAAAACTGCTATTTTTATGCTACCAATTTGGAAAAAAATTAAAAAATTATAGTAAAAATTTATTAATAAAATTTTAATAAAATATTATTTAAAAAAACGCACTTACGTCTTGCAATCCTGGGTTAGAACCTGGTAAGAGCAAAAATAAAACAATGGTTGACACATCCTTCCTCCACGGTAGCCGCAGGCAGACTAACTTCCCACCACCAATACCAAGGTATATACCATCAGCTTGTATGATGTCATGTCCACCATCTTGTCTTCGTCTACTGGAGGCCACCATCTTGTTTTCGTCGGCTAGAGTGCGCTGACACCATGTTAGTTTAATTATTACCCGCTATAGTGCATTAATCATTTATTATTACTGTGACACCCGCCATCTTGTCATTTGGGTGCCATCTCAGAATTGTTTAATTATTTAGCTAGAAATTCGGGAAATCTCCATAATTCGCTTTAAAAAATTTACACTTAATTTACAAATTGATTCGATCAGTTCATGCCCTTGGTTCGATACTTGATCGATGCAATAATGTTTAATTTTATGTAAATAATAATAATTTCAATAAATAATGTTCAAAATTATTAAAAAAGAGTTAAAATCCTCTACTACCAGCCTTCAGTAAGCTGTTATGACCGCCATATTGGAAATTTGTATTTCTTGACCCATAAATTTGGAAATAATTCTAATATTAAAAAAAAATTCATTAATTTAAATATTGACTCGAAATTTGGTTCGATTGCTGACGATAAAAAATTAATTTAATATAACATAAATTTAGCATAATAGTGGCAGGTTAGAGAAATAAAACACCGCAAGTTCTTTTACAAACGTAATATTTATTACTTAATTTCTATTCTACTTCAGGATCACCTGTGAAGGTTAGCAATATTACAAACATTTAGGTCCGCATAGGCGTGAAATGACTATTTCTTAGCTCCAATCGGTTTGTACTAGACATAGACCAGCCAGAACATTTACTGACATAGTCCTCCTCTTCTTGACAGAGTTTCTGGACACTGTTTAACAGTTTGCTTCACATCGTTAGAACTGTAAATTACTGCAGCCGATGTCTTAAATGCACACTTCTTCGCTTTGTCATCGAACGGATATGGTTTTCCATATATACAGTCCAACCACAAGTTTTATTTTAATTGACCGTTTGTTGCTACAACATCAGTAATCTGATTGATCTATCCTGTCTGATATACCTAATCAAGAAAAGTACAAATGTATTTTGACTCACTTAACGTATTTATATAATAGTAGTCTTTCAATGTTCCACGAAATGCATACTGTGCCAAGTAGAAGACATTATTATTCACCTGTAATGCACCGAACACAGTCTTGGGTTTAGTTTCATGTCCAGAAGTCATAGCATTAGGTTGCTGCACATCTGTTTTTTTTTTTTTTTTTTTTGCTTGTTCGCTCACGAGTCTTCAATCTAAACCGAGGAGTCTAACTCTCTACAGGTAGTTTAACAGTAGGCACACGGACTTCACCTTTACAGTTTTTCGCATGTCGACACAAATTATCAATTCGAGTAAACCACTTATGGCACTCATCACAACGAAACTTCACACGAGAAGGATTCTTCGTACATTTACTCCCCTCATGTATCCGTACATAATGTGCAAATTCTAATGACGTATCACAGTAGCTGCAAGGATACCGTGGTGATGAAGACGAGCCTTTCAGACCCGATCCAGATACTGACGTTGCCACAGTTGTACCATTTCCAGGCATACTCTTATGAACATCAATACATCGTTGTTGTATAGAAACCTTTGCTTTCTGCCGCACAGCAGGACCTTTACATGTCTTCATATGCCTTTTCATATTATCTTTTCTGGCAAACTGCTTATGACATTTCTCACAACCAAACATGTTGCGAGGAGGATTCTTAGCATATTCTCTCTTCTCGTGTCGACGGGAATTGCTGATGTTTGATAAAATCTAGTTACAGTAACGGCACCGATGTTAGTTAGTTTTTGACGAATCACCATACATTGAAGTCTCCATCGAGGGCAAAACAGCGTTCATCGAGGTTTCTTGTGCAGTCAGCACTGAAGTCATCAATCTCTCTTCTGCTGGTGTTACCACAACTGTTGAAGTCTCCTACAGTGTTGACGTCAGGGTTACCGTAGTCGTTAGTACAAGCTCCATCGAGTTTGACGTTAAAGACGGTAAAGATGCCATCAGTTTGCAAGAACAGCTAATTACGTCAGAAACAAAGAGAGCGACCTGCTGTCTAGGACTCGCTTATATACATGCATCCGATGGAATAATATGCTAGTCAATTCAAGAACTATATTTACTATAATATACGAGTCAAAATAATGTTAAAAATAGTAGCCAATATGATCTAAAAAATTCAATGGGGTGTAATACATTCTCGTCTCAGTAATTCAATCTCACCAATGTACACTAGGCTCCAAAGGATCCCATTCGTGCCATCAGTTCCATATACATTTGGCTCCAATGCTCCAATTGCCCATCAGCGTCAAGTGCTCCAAGAGCTCCATCAGCTCCATTTGCTCCAACACCAAATGTTTACGCAATATACACGGAATGAACGCACAGTACACACAGTGTGTACACACAGTACACACAGTAAACGGAACGAACACTCAATGTTCACGTAATTGACGCGCAATACACGCATTATACACGCAATGTACGCAATGACCACATAACGTTCACGCAGTTCAAGCATTTAATGAAAAGGAAGCACATTTGGAAGCACAACCACAATAGGAAGCACATTCAACAAAAAAGAAACACTTATAACGAAAATGACACATATTTTCACGAACATACATCTCACTTGGTTGCGTTCGTTGATTTTACGTTTGGATACAATGCCTCGCCTCCAACAGTCATTTGCTCCAACTGTCTTTGACTCCAAGAATCAATGACAACAAAAGTATTTGACTCCAAATTGTCTTAGGCCTAGCTCTATTTGACTACAAGACTAGGAGGCTACGAAGATACGAGACTACAGGACTACATATCTACATGAGTTCTTGACTTCAAAGCTACAAGTCTAAATGGCTCCAATTGCTGCATCTGTCTTCAGCGGAATATACTCTTTGGCTCCAACTGCTCCAGCAACATTATGTTATAAGATTACAAGGCTACTTGGTTACGTAGCTACAAGTATACACGGCTCCAAGGCATCATGACTACGCGACTACGAACCGTGAGGTTACGAGACTACGCGACTACAAGGTTACGAGACTGCGTGGCTACAGGACTACGAAGCTTGCAGGACACAAGGCTACGTGGCTACGAGACTACTTGGCTCTTACTGTCTTGGAATCCATTCAGCTGCGAGAGTTGTAAGTAGTCTCGATTCTAACCAACAGATAACGACACGTGTTGCTTGCAGGTAAATAATATTTAGTTCTTTTATGCAAGGATGCTGAATGCTCACTAACGATCACCAAAGAAGGATGGCTTCGCTAGACTCCAAGGAAAAGGAAGTTCGTCCTTCCTGTTAGTGTTTTTCAGATGTCTCAGAGCTTATTATTTGACTGAGTAATGGACGTTTTTTTTTTAATTCCACCTGGTAAAAATATTACAAGTGCTGATTTAGTAGCAGAAATTCACTAATTAAATGAAAGCACTTGGAGAAACCCCGGGAATAATCATGAGCACACGCAGAAAACAATCACAATATTGACAAGAATAATCAGGATTACACGGACAAAACCGTCACACATTTTATTTGATGTCAGAAAAATTACAGGAAAAAACATAACAAATAATAAAGTAAAATATTAATAAAAAATTTAAATAAAATTGATAAAAAATTACAAAAACAGGTTTTTTCAGCTTGTGAACTTCTCATTTGTTGAACAAGGATAGAGTTATAGTACAAGCCAGTGAAAACGCAGTCCAGCAAAGCCTAATTATAGGTTTCAGAGTTAGTATTCTTTATTGCTTTAAGTAAGTGTTAAACAACGTGGTTTCATTTAGGAAAAATTAAACCACTTGTAAAATAAAATAAATCCAGTTCCTATGTTTCTTTGAGAACTAAACGAACGTGATTTATCTGTGTTTTTAGAATGAGTAGTTAAAAGTTATATATATATGCGAGTTACAATAAAAATTGAAAAAGATTTACCTAATCTGAAATAATTAATGTATAAACAATAAAGTAATGTTACAAATAATTTCGTTAAGATTCTTCAAACACATATTAAGTTTTTTACAATTGGATTAAAAATAAATAAAAAAGTGACATTTTAGTAGACGAGACTGAGAGAAAAATTTCTTAAAGTATTTTTTTTTTCTTTTTTCATTTCCCTAACAAACATACATGGAACTTACTCCATGAAATTAAAAGTTATATATGTATATATATTGTATATGTATTTGTGTTTGTGTGTGTTTAGGTGTGTGTGTGTTCTGATTGTAAATGTTTTGAAATTTTGAACGGAAATTAATTACCGTGTTTTTCATCTAGTATTCACACAAATACGTTTGTGTTACTGTCACAGAAATCACATACGTAGTTTACTTAAATTCGTGGGTAGTTTCTTTAACTGGGATAGTAAAGGAGAGACATGTAAAAAATAACTGTAAATATTCTGAGTTTTTAGTAAGTGAATCTATATATTTCCGTCCTGTAACTAACATATGTTTTTTTAAATTAAACAATAATATCTGTAAAAGAAAACAACTACTATTTACTTCTACTGATGTCAAATCCCGTATGGTCCAAGAACTTACGGATAAAGTTTTGTCATTACGATTCATTTATTTCAAGAACAAAAATTCTAGCCATGTAATATGTTTTTATTTTAATATTAAGTTAAAAAAAATTAGTATTTATAAATTTATTCTTGATTTATTTTATTTGATACCTAAAGTTTAATTATTTTCGGTCCAGGCGATTCAGTTAGGTAACAATAAACAGCTTCAAATATTTACAGGGTTCATTTCATTTTAAAAAAAATGTCGGACAACTCAAAAATCCTGAATAAATCCCTAGTATATTATTACCAAAAAAACTGATGGCTGCCTCATCGCACGCTTTCTAGAGGCGTGAAAGAGCCGCATAAAGTTTAAAACCAGTAAATATATAAGTATTATAGATTTTGAAAGTTCTATGACTGATTTTATTACGAAAAACTAAGGTGTGATACAAACAGATGTTAATGAAACCATTGGTTGTGATTTAGTTTTTTCTAAATGCTTCGGTGGAAGATAAAGGGGCACATTAATTACAAATTATTGGGGATTATTGACTCATTTGGAAGGTGGCGATTAGGTAATGGCTACCAAAGGTTTTTCAGGGGAAAAAACCCAAACAAGCATCTCCAACAAAGGGGTCATTGTTGTAACACCGCTATGTCTTCATGATGGAAAATCAACAGCCGAAGAAGTGAAGACTACCTTCAGAATTGCCAGTGTTTTAATTCATGTGGACAGGTGCAGTCAACGTTCTATACGAACTATGATTTGAACTGCTATCCTATGTTAACAAACTTGTTCATATGTGTTGTATTTAGTAAATCTGCAGTCTCCCATTATACAAAAATGTGAATAAATAACTTTTCAACAATTAAAACATGCTAATGTAATACACGTATTAAATAAACCTTTTATTTGATTGGTGAAAAGTTAAATAAAAAGACATACCAAAGTGAGACGAGAACATATAAATGCAGGCGACTACACTCTGCAACGAATGGCATTTGTTGCAATGATTTTTTCTGTGATTATTTTATATTATCTGAAACAACTGTAGGTAAATAGCAAAATAAAATATTTCTATTTCATCAAAACAATTCTCAGCATAAGTTAAGACCTTACAAAATGTTTTTCATACGTGTATTTTATATCGTAAACATACAAATTACATGTACCAATACCTGTTTTATACATTACTATCTGACACTGGGTACGAGAAATAGTATTAATCTTTAATTTTACGTTTCCTTTTTGTATATATATATATATATATATATATATATATATATTACTATAACACTTACTGCCGGTTCTATTACAGACTTATTCCTGAATAAAATAAGACACTTAAATTTTAATTAATGTTTCAGCCTGCCTCCACTGACTATAATAGCATCTGGACTTCCACAAAGCTATGAACTATCAGAAACAACGTAATATTATTTTTATATATCTATTTTTTAATTGACTGTGGTTTAAGATTTAAAATATTTTCCATATTTCACATTTCGTGCGGTGACAACAACTATAATATAACGAGAATCCTAAAAAGAAATTGAAATCAATTGAAAGTTTTCTCTGCTTGGTAAGATGCGGAGTTTTCTTTTATAGAACCATTCCGTACAACTTACCTGGTCGTTGTTGTTACAGGAAAAAAAAGAACATTCGCATTGCTAACATATATATTTTCTGTTTGAAATATTTGACACAAAGAAAATAGAATGGCCTCTAATTCTAAAGTAGAAGCGGATAAAGGATAATATTGATTAGGATATTATTTAAAATGTCATTTATTTTTTTAACTTACAATACTTTTGTTTTACAGTCCTAGTTGAACATAGTTTTCCCACTGTTATAGGATGACTATTTTCGAAATAATATTTTCATGTTTTAATTAAATAAATACTGCAGCAACGCATTTAAAGACTTTTTCAAGTCTTAGAGGGTACGGACATATTCTATTTATAATATTTATTTTGCTATCAATTTACGAAAACAAAATAATTAGCAATAAAATTAAAAAAAAATAATGATATATAAACGCTGGGAGATAAATTACTTATATAAAGAGTTGCTTGGCAGGGTGGAAGAGCAAAATACGTTTGAAAAATCACTTCTGCTTTTAATACAGAAATGTCGCCTCTCTTTACTTCGTCGACATAATTCGCATGAACACGAATACACATATTTTCCCTTTCAAATAAACTATTCTCAGTAATGATAGCATATTTAATTAATAGGAAAACCTCGTGTAACTTCAGCATCACTTATAGTTATAGAAAAAAATATGGTCAGCGTACTTTGTGTTCCGGAGAGAAGTGTGTGGCGACAGGAGTACACTCCACTTGCCCTAAAGTCATTCGACCTAAAATGAATTTCGGCTGAATACCTGTTAGGTCGAATTACTAGTAGGGCAAATGACTTTTAGGCCAAGTGACTTTTAGGTCAAGTGACGTTTAGTAGATATGACTTTTAGGTCAACTGACTTTTAGGCCAAGTAACTTTTAGATCAAGTGACGTTTAGGATATATGACTTTTAGGGCAAATGACTTTTAGGGCAACTGACTTTTAAGTCAAGTGACGTTCAGGAGATATGAATTGTAGGTCAGATGACTGAAGGATTATTTTAAATGTTAGGTCAAGTGACGTTTAGGAGATATGAATGTTAGGTCAAATGACGCGCACCGGGCGACAGTGCTGGAAGTAGTGCGTGAGTGTGACAGCGCGCGGTGCCGCAGTGCCCGGCAGCAGTGGCTGTGGCTCGGTGGCGGAGCCAGGCGGATGTCGGGGGAAGGAGTGTCTGCTTCCTGCTCGCCCGGCCGCCAGCCCCGGCCTCAGAGGCACTTCCTGCCCTCTGCGCGGCCTTGCGGGGTGATATTGGGCCAGAGGTCGCCGGGTAAGGGGGGCGCATGTGGGCCCTGGTGGGACCGTGTTCTCCGAACTGCCGTGTTCCACCACATGCCGTTCCACTTACTGGGAGATACGACCTTGACCTTTAGTAGCACCAGCCTCGAGCGTTTACGTGCGTTAGGAAAGTGAGCAAATGAGCTGATATGAGTACCAACTACACAAAGTTAAATAAATAATCATTATGAAGAGTTAGTGTATGTTACACAAGTTAAAAAGAAATTGACGAAAATAAACAGAGTTTTTAGCTAGCCTTAATACAGAAATTAATATTTTGAATTTTTTTTTCTTTCCATGAAAATATATTTTATTACTTTTTTTTACATTGTATTGCAAATAGCTATTTGTAGACAAATTATGTTAGCCAGTAGAGATAGCTAACTCTCATTCATTCTGAGTTATCAAATAATCATTTATTTATTCATTTTATAACATAGCATCATTGATATGATAATATAGTTTTACAAATCCTTATGATATAAACTCCAAGATATGTTCGATGCACACAGAGTTAGATTAATCTTTTTAAAGAAAAATATTTATTACAGAACATTGGTAAAATTAAAATATTTTTTCGTTTACTTCAGGTATTCTGCCAAACTATAGAGCGTAACATATACTTTAAGGTAAGGTGATTAAAGGTAAAAATGTAAGACATAAACTATTAACCTAACCGAACCTATTACTGTAGTTTTTCAGGCACGCTTTTTGCTTTTGTTGTAAACTTATATTATTATTATTATTATTATTATTATTATTATTATTATTATTATTATACCATTGAAACTTAACATTACGTGTAAAAATAATGTTAAATTTTGTTAGAAGAAAGTTAGTTATTAAATTGTGTTTATTTGCTGTTATTGTGTAAAATATAATTGATTTTATTTGGTCTTGATTAAAGAATAAGCAGTTAGTACGTATGTATGATATGAAGTCATTTCCCTAAAGTGCACGGGTGTCGTCCGCCACGAGGCTCGGAAGTAAGAGCCAAGTGCGGGCGAGGCTGCAGACACGGGGACCTTGGCTCTCGAACCCGCGACCCGCGCGCGCCTGTGCCCTTGTTGCGCGCGCCTGCCCTCGCTCCTTATAAACCAAGACCCCTGCGCGCCGCGCCCCAGTCGCCGCTACGCCGCTACGCCGCTACATCGCTACACCGCCACACCGGCAGATATGCAACCCGCAACACTGGCAAGTACCCCGCGCAGCCTGCCCGCCCCTGGGCGCGTTTGTGTTTCTAGCTCGGCGATCGTGCACACTTCATCACGACATATGCTTGAAATGTTTAGCATAATGTCTTTCGACATTTGAATTATTTTAATCTTTCTTGCAATCAGCTCAGAACAAGTGCTTGCTTATTCTACTTTCTTTTTACAGTATGCATGAGTTAGCGTGTGATTTTCATTCGAAGCACGAGGGATTCATGACCTATGTAAACTAATTGGCAGTGATCCCAAATGTCTAAAATCCTTTGAGGCTAGATGCATGGTTCAATTTACGTTTTATACTTTTTTTTCCGGTATACGTCTCACCAACACGGACATAAGAAAGGTTGCACAATAAGACACAGAGGAGGAATATTGGACAAAAATCGCTCAGACAAGCATTCAGACCCGTGCCTCCTGAGATTCCAACTTAGTGTCTCGTTACTGCTCCTTGCTATAGCACGTGGTTCACAGGTGCATCCGTATTTATTCTTATCTTTAATTAGTCGTGAAATTCAACATAATATAAATTAAAAAGTTAAATAAGTAATTGGTTTTCTTTTATCTGACTATTTTGTTAAAAAAGTTCTGCATCTATTAATTTATTGAAACATTCTGAAACACAATAAACGAATATCAGAAAGTACAGTTACCATAAAAACGGTAACTTATATGTTGACTTGTGTTCAAATGTTAATAAAAACATTTTTTTTTTACTGGTACGTGATATTTATTGATTTGTTTATAACTATCGGTGCTATGAACGTGGGAACAAAGTCTCGGTAGTGTCGTGAACAAACGACACGCGGATAGCGGGAGTGGGGCGCGGTCTGGAATGCGGGCAGAACTGGTCCGGCGACCTTGGACGGCGACTGTCCGGCGCGTGTCCGTGAGAGTGTCCGTGAGAGGCAGCTAACGGCAGTTGTCCCGCCACCAGGTCCGCCTTGGAGCGCTGCGGGCGACAAGGGCACAAGGCGCTGGCCGACTGCTCGCAGCATCACTCCCTCGTGTCCTTCAACATTTGTAACAACGTGCACGATCGTCTGCACTATCACTTCGGTCTTAATCTTCTACACCTGCACTCGAATATTTTCCAAACTTAGACACGAAGAAAATATTTATTAAATATATGGAGGGAAAAAAATGAAAATATCTTATAATTTTAATGATTACCAAGCACTTATACGTAATTATTTTGCGACATTTTATTTTTTATCTCAACTAATAAAAAAACTGTTCTAGGAAATACGTCTGTACCTGGGATGCAATGATGAAAAAAACTATTCGAAATAGCTATTTAAATAATTGAGAGCTCAAAAATAATTGTTTTTATATTTTTGTCTATTGTTCCAGCATCAATAGAAAACCACTTGAAGGATTTTGATGACCTTTTTTTATTAGAAAGAAATATAAATAAATATTTTTACATCTAAGGCAGTGAAAAAAGGGTAAATATCGTTTTAAGATAATTATATCTCTGAAAGTAATGGAGCTAAAGATAATAAAGTCGGTACCGATAATGAACATACGAAAACATTCATAAAAAAATTTTAATTTTGCGAAAGTCAACCCATAGGTGTTGAAAAGGGATCTGTGTGTTAAATATGAATAATGAAATCTCATTATATATTTAAGCATAATAAATTATCTTGGGTACCAATAATAAACATACGAACACAAAACACCACAGAGTTTTATCTTTTGAGAAATTCAACAACTTAAAGTTTAATAATTATATTTCATAATTTTATTAAGCTTAATATATGATTTTGGCTACCTATAATAAACTCATGAAAACTACATATAATTTTTATATTCTGCGAAATTCAACCCCTAAAGAATGAAAAAGGGTTAGGTGTAGTTTTAAGGTTAATAATATCTCCGAATATAATTAGACTTTGAAAATGATTTTGGGTACCAATAGTAACAATACGAAAACTAACAACAAAAAATTTATATTTTCTGAAATTCAACCCTAAGGCGTATGTATATTGGTATCAATAAAACATACGAAATCAATCAATTGTAATTTTTATATTTTCCGAAAATCTAATTCTAAGGGGTGAAAAACTTTTAAGTATGTTTTTTAAAATGAATACATTTATCTACAAATATAACAAAATTAATAAATTATATTGGGTATCAATAAAAAATATACGAATAATACCAACATATATATATTTTTTTGAGAAATGCAACCCCTAAACGGTGAAAAAGCTAATGTGGGTTTAAAATAATTAATTATAACTCCGAATAAAATTAAGCATAATAAATTATTTTGGTACCAATAATAAACATAAGAATACTACCAACCAAAAATGTACCATTTTGTGATATTCAACAGCTTGTAGGTGAAAAAGAGGTATATATGTATTAATAATAATTAATTATATCTCGCAATCCAACCAAAAATAACAAAAGATACAAGGGAATAATAATTTACACACAAAAATATTACAAACCACAATTTTTTAGCATATAGTGAAATTCCATCCATACGGGGTAAAACAAGGTTAAATATGGTTTTAAGATAAATAAATTTAACTTCGAATTTAATCAAGAATAATAATAAATACTTGGGTATTAATAACAAACATACGAAAACTACTAGCGACAATTTTTACATTTCGTGAAATGCAGCCCCCAAAAGGTTAAAAGGTTATGTATGGTTTTAAGATTAATAATTATATCTCTCATATAAATAGAGCAATAAAATTTATTTTGGAAACCAATAAAAACATAGGAAAATTTTTACCATTTTTACAATTTGACTAGTTTGCGTTATACAAACCCTAAATTGGTAAAAGTGGCAGGCGTGCTTTTAAAATTAAAATAATACACTTCAAATTCAGTTAGACTAAGTTGTTAGAAACTTTAAAAAAAATTTCATCTAGAGTTCTTATTGCTTATTTTTGCGTTTGTGAAAATTCGTCTTTTAATAGGACTGGAAACAGGGTGAATCTTTATGTTATTGAAAAAATCGTATCTCCGAAACTAATTAAACGTGACTTAATTGAATGGGAAAAATAATATGAAATTATTTGCAATATTTCGCCCCCAAGGGCTGTAAATGTGTAAATTTGGTTTAAAGAAAAAAAATACCTATTTCCGAATTTACTAGATCTGAGAGTTAGATATTAAGAATGAAAATTAAGCATATTGTGTTACTAATTGTATTTTATAAGTTTTCCGAAATCCGTCTTTTAAGGGTGTGATATAGGTGTAAGTTTGGTTTTATTATAAAAATTCATATTTGAATAGCAAAGAAAGCTGGATTTTAAAAATCTTAGCATAAATAACGTAAATAATTAATTCAGAAGAGTACTTTTTACCATTTTTTTTATATTCGACCCCAATGATAGTAATAAGTCATATATCCAAGAAAATCAAGTTAAAGGTAAGAAATTATGCAAGAATAATGTACAAAATTTTGATTTATTATCATATTAAACCTTTATCAATATTTTATATTCGACCGTAAAAGAGGTGAAAATGTGGTAATGTTTTATTATTATAAAATACCTAACTCTTAAGCTAATCAAGCATAATGTAAGTTATGTGGTAGGGCCTACAACTTTTTTTTACAATTTGCTGAAGTTCTACTTTTTATAAGGGGAAACATTGTAAATATGATTTTCACATTAACAAGAATATATTTTTATTAAATCAGACTTATTTCAAGATATTGCAAATGATAAATTAACATACCTTCAGCTACATTCTCTTTTAATAAGTTCTCCAAAATATTACGTCATAACTTTTAACAGGGATTAATATTATTTAAAAAATCTAAATTAATAAAATAGGTTAGATCAGCATTGCAATATAAATTTCAACTTAATATATGTATAAGTGTGTTACAATTATTTTGGAATTTACATCTGTGGTAAAAAGAGGATAAGATTGGTTTTTGTTTGGTTAGTGGTTATTTCCATAAATATTTAGTTCTGAAATTTTACTTGGGCATCAGTGTGGGAAAGAAGAGAGAAGTACAAAAATTGGGGATTTAATTTAAGTAAAACTAAGAAAACTAAAAATCAACTAATAAATTTGATAGTAAATATGATATATGTACTCTTTATTTCAAATAAAGATGCTACTGTATAAAATATCTTTAAATAATAGGAGGTATTGGTAGCAACGGTAAATTTTTTAATTATTCTAAGCATACCTGTAACCATAGTAAATGAAAGTGTTCGTGTATCCGATGAATAATAATAGTTAAAATGAAATAGGTGCGTGTTTAAAAATTGTTTAATTTTTTTATCTCGTGAGATGAAAAGAAGGTAAGTGTTATTTAATCAAAATAAAATATATAATCTAATATTTAAAAACAGAAGTTTTAAAATTTATACTAAAATTTAAAAAGACCTACGCATATCCACTTAAAAAAAATTATAATTCTAAAACGGTTTGGTTATTAAATACTTTTATGCAACTGAAAAATGTATTGTGTCTGTTTATTAAGTAAAAATGTTTGGAATTAATCGCATAGTTTTCTTTCAGTGGTAAGATGTTAGCAATACTCAGATATCGCGTGAGCCAAGCCGCGGGTTGTAAGCTTGTTTACAAACCTGCTTGTGCACAGAGGCTTGAAGAGACTCACCACGGATTCATAGTTGTTCCCACGCCAGTTAGACACTTGTCGGTTCTAATTCTTGGCCCGAGCAAAGAAACATTGAAGCGTCTCCTCAGCGACCGCAAATGGACTCTCAGAACCATTTCGGCTAATTGTAATGTATCATAAACACCTAACCTTTTTGAGAGTGACATTAGGTATCTATTTTTAAAGAAAATTATTTTTCCTGGATTCAGTATTTAACAATTTTTAATTTCCAATAGTACATTTTTAAAATAAATATAGATTCAAGGAACGATGTGATTCAGTAACATTATATTTTTATTATTGTTGGCTTTCAAAACTGTTTGCAATTAAAACTTATGTCGAAATTAATGATTTCACTCACATAACAAACTATTGATCATAACAGTTCCTGGTAAAACACGATTTGTTTCGCAACTTTCTAAAACAAACTTTTTACTTACCTTTTGTTGTAAAAGTTTTTCATACATAAAACCAAAATAATAAAGCTAATTTGGTGTGTCAATATGAATAACTAATCTTTAATTTAAGCTTCAAAGTATTTAATATTTAAGTTATAAAATTTAAATTTCTTGCAAAGCTTAAAATTATCCTAAATAGAAAGGTGTATGAAGCAACAATTTAAAACGGGGATTAATGGTTTTAATTATTATTAGTTAGAGCAGTATGATTATTTGCAAAAATCTATTCGAGATATGTGTGCAATCAATAACGTTACAAAAGATGATCCCTAAGTCAAAGTACAAAAATGTTTCAAGTTCTTTAAATCCTTCTGTGGGAGGTCATTATTTAAAGAAAATATGCATTGTTGAACCTGGTTTATTTTTGCATATGTGGATTATTTTGGCTTTCATATGAACTGATGTAGACAATGCAAATTCTAGCGGCTGTTTGAACAGCGACGTAAGCCAATTAAAAAAACTTTAGATAATAATTAATAAGCTTCGTTTAAAACCTGTTGACGCTTGTTCTGCACGAAACCTTTAGCATCATTCAACTAACTTTTCAATTGTATACACCGGCAACAATCACTTAAAAAATAGTTAACTTTACTAAGTAGACAATTTAAAAATAGTTGTACATAAATACCTGGATACCAGTTGTGCGACATTTAAAGTTTTTCTTGAATAACAATGCCATTTGAGTCTCCTTATCACCATATTCATTTATTACAGAATATATTAAGGTCCTTCCCTTTTCCTGCTCATGCAGTATGTTAAATAAACTTATTATAGAGGCTCTAAGACCCACGATAGTGTTTAAGCACAATATTTCAGAAGAAACAGTCAGAAAGACTATACCAAAAAATGCCACAAATTTTGTCACACAGAACAGATTTTAATTATTTATCTAAAGTAAATAAAAATGTTGTGGTTTCTGGTATGAACTTAAAACTTAAAGAAAAGCTTCAGAAAATGATATGTTACCATTTTAAATGTAAATCTACTCTAAATAATGGAAGCCGCAAAGTATCTCAAGGCTTCGGGAAACTTGCCAAGAAATGTAGCCTCAACCTAGAAGCCAAGTATTTAACTAAATGACCCTGGATATTAATTTTGCGTAAGACGACACAGTAGGCCTACTGCGTGTCGCACCTTATTAAAAAAAAAAAAAGGTAATAATTCATCCACTGACCCAGTGTGAAATATATATGTATATATTAAAAAAAAATAAGTTATATCATTAAACCTAAAACGTTAAAAAACCTTAAGTAAACTTTGATACGATCATTTTAAAGGAAATCAAACAGTATTATTAGTCTCTAACAAGACTAACTGAATCGCGGTAACAATGCCCAAAAAAAAAACCGCCCCATTAGTCACTAAAAATATTGTTTCGTGTTAATTTATTTATTGTTTTTTTTATTTTTAATCTAGAAATACAAATCATTATGCCTTTAGTGGATGTCTTAAATGCTTAAATTAAATAAACAATGTCTTGATTGGATGGCAGTAGCAAGCGACTTCGAAGGAAAGCAGATAAAATGACTATGGACAAATAGTAATATTTTCCGTCACATAAACAACTAAATGTAACCTTTGAATATATATATATATACTGTATAGAAGTCGCCAGCCCAGGATAAAATTTCTAATACGGTTTTGAGGTAGTTGGTTAATTCACCGCCGCAATCGCCATCAACTAAGACGATACAGGGCGTTACGGCAGCGCACTGCAGCGGTGAAGTTCCCAAGCTGCTTTCATACGCTTCTGAAAAACGTAGAGTAAATGCTATCCACTCGCGACTTCTATACAGTATATATATTCAAAGATGTAACGGAACAGAGCCACGACCTTGATGCAAGGTGCCTCGCGCCGAGCCGTCATGGTGGCTGTGCGGTGCAGGTCGCGCTGCTGGCGCTGCTGGCGACGGCCGCTACGCAGCAGTACGGCGGCAACTACGTGGACTCGGACTACGACTACCAGGAGGCGGCGCCGCGGCCCGCCCCGCCCAGGTCCTACTCCCGCCCCCAGGCCGCCCCCGCCCCCGCGCGCCAGAGCTTCTCCTCTTCAGGCCCGCGGCCCACGCCCGTGCCCATCCTCAAGCAGATCAACAGGTGAGCATGACTGAGGCGTGATAGGCTTCGGCCTGAGACGCACCTAGGTCCCTCCCTAACCCGGACCCTTCCCAAACACACTTAGCTTTAGTTAGGTTAGGGGAAAATAATAATCGAGCCCTTCCCTCTGCTCCCTTTCAGCCATGCCATGTGCTACTTGGGGGAGGAGCTCTTACACTGCTTTATACAAGCACGTTCAACATTTAGGTACATGTCATATTTATATACCCCATCAGCACAGCCTACAGGTGCAGGTGGTTTTCAAACTTATGACTTATTTCAGAATGTTCTGGAAATATGTGGTACATTTAAAAAAAAAACTTCTGGAATATATATAATAATTCAGTGTACAATAATTCATC
Source organism: Bacillus rossius redtenbacheri (assembly GCF_032445375.1). NCBI lineage: Eukaryota > Metazoa > Arthropoda > Insecta > Phasmatodea > Bacillidae > Bacillus > Bacillus rossius. The sequence continues at coordinate 16,680,114 of NW_026962012.1, read as the reverse complement.
CTGTAGGTTCTTTAATAATCGAAAAGATTCGGTTAGACACTTTTTTTTTCATATTCGATACAGAGAAAATTTTATTATAGGTATTTTGTATTTGAAGCATTAAGTACATTCCTAGAATTTCTACAACTCCATAGATAAGAATGACATGGCTATGAGCTCTGCATTCACCTGGTGCAGGCAGGTAGTAGCTTCACTGTGCTGCCAGTGAATATGCCAATTAAGATACCAGACTTTTTAAACCAATTTATTCATACTTTGCGATAACAATTGCACACCATAAAAATGTTTCAGTAAAAAACAATTTTTGGTAAAAAAAAATATTTAAATTTCTATAATTGCTCGCCTTTCTTTACCTATTGTATTGTAAATTTATTGTAAAAAATCGTTCTTGGATAAATTTTTTGGAATTTAATAATTATGTTACGATTGAGTATACATGTTTCGACCTATTAGCCTAGTTAATTAAATACATCTTAATCATTCGCTAATTTTTACAATTTTAATGTAATAACAAATTTAATGTCTGTCGAACAATTAATCAATCTTTTATGAATTCCATAGTTGAGTCTCCCCACTGAAAGTTAGCTTGTCAGCGGTTCTCGCTACTGCTCGTCTCTTACCGCACACCCTGTACCATCACTCATCCGTCACTCTGATGCTTCGATCCCGTGTGCCCTATCACTTCACTGCCCTCTCCGTTTACATACCTGCCAGTCCTGCCTTGACGATGTCTTGTAGTCCCCAGTGTGGCACATCATCAAATAACCCGACCTTAAACACTTTACAAGATAAATAAGTTTTATAAAAAACAATTATTTCACATACTTTTATATACTTAATGCTTATATTCTTAATTAAATTTTTGTCGGCAAATATTCAAGTTGTTTCATTTATAAAGTTGTATGAAGCAGAACATTTAATAGAAAATATTAATTCATGTTTTTTGATAGAAAAATGTTCTATTTTTCTGTTAAATAATGTTAAATAAAATATATTATTTGATCAAAATTTTATTTTATTTTCTACATATTATATCTGTAATTACATTATTCATATTCTTGCGATAATTCTTGACGCGGGAGCCAGTGCGCCGCGCGATTAGTCCACCCGCCTCACAGTGGTGTCGTGAGGGAGCGGGAGATCAAGGCACTTGTCCTGTTATCTCTATTCACTGGCGGCTAACTTCTTCGAAACATGCATAGATAAGCTTGTGTTACGATATGACAAATGCCTCGATAGTTTTGGCTTTTATGTATTAAAATAAGTAAGACCCTACTGTACTTTTGGTAGTAGAATTACTATGTTACGTAAATTTCCTTTTTTTATATAGCCTTTTGGAGGTTGAAAAAAAACAGCTCTCGTATTATATACAGAACGTTTCAGAAGAACTCCAATTCGGAGTTATTTTAACAAATGTTAATAATAATGAAGTTGTGGCCCAAACCCGATACTATTTTTATAAACATTTCTAAAGAAATCGTAGAAACTTCTTGAATCTTAGCTAAAAATTGGCAAATAAACGTTTCCTTTATGAGAAAATCATGGTCTAAACAATCATCTCACAATATTTTTGTTGGTATAATATCCAAGAAACATTGAAAAATACAAATAAACAAGCAAGCTAAAGGCATCATCACTTTCAAACAGTGTGTTTACCGAAAAATAATATACATGACTAACAACGAAAACATGATTTTGGGCTGATTACAACTTGACAGTAACAGGGTCTTCCCTCGGCATTGCTTTGCCTCAAGCCTACACATACTTATTAGACACATTAATAAACAAAATATTAGGTTGACAAAATTATGAGGCTTATGACATTAACATTGTTTGATATTGACTTTAAAAGTGAAGTGATCATGACCCCGTGTCATGACTGCCCGAAACTTACTTCGTGTGTATTAAAAATAATTCTTTAATGCAGAATGTTCCAACTCCTCTGCTTCACAAAAATCCCTCAATTTAAAATTTTAATTAATTACCATTCATTAACAGTCTTGGGAAAAAGCCCGGGATTTGAGATAGGACCATTTCAGATGTACACATTGTAACACAGTTATACAACAATAAGTTTTAAGAACGATTCCAACTAAAAAAAGATAAAATTATACACAAAACGAATAGTCGAAACACTCTCAGGTAAGAGGTTTCAGGGAAACGTGAGTCTCCTGACGGCTAGGCCACACGCACTGCACGGGAGCCGAGCGGAATGCGTGTTGCAGGCACAACGAGGACGGCTCGTACACGTACGGCTACGAGGGCGCCGACGGCTCCTTCAAGATTGAGACGAAGCTGCAGACGGGCGAGGTGATGGGCAAGTACGGCTACGTGGACGACGTCGGCAAGGTGCGCGTCGTGGAGTACGGCGCCAACAAGTTCGGCTTCCAGCCGTCGGGCGAGGGCATCACCGTGGCACCGCCCACCCTGGTGGACGAGACCCGCACCAGGCGGCCCGGGGACTCGGCGCTGCCCGAGTACGACGACGGCCAGTACTACCAGCCCGCCCCCAGGCCGCAGTCCGCCCCCCGGCCCGCCCCCAGGCCGCAGCACGCGCCCAGGCCCGCCCCCAGGCCCGCGCCGCCCCCGCAGCAGCAGTTCAGCTACGACTCGTACCAGGACGAGCAGGAGTACTCCGCCCCCAGGCCGCAGCCCGCCCCCAGGCCGCAGCAGCAGTACTCCGCCCCCAGGCCGCAGCAGTTCTCCGCCCCCAGGCCGAGCCAGGGCCCCGCGCCGCCGCGCGCCGTGGTGCCGGGCGCCGCCCCCTCCCCGGGAGTTACGTACGCCGCCCCCAGGCCGCAGCAGTCCGCCCCCAGGCCGCGCCCCGCCCCCCAGGCGCGCCAGGCCGGCGGCGGCGGCGGCATCTTGGACCAGCTGGCGCGGGACTACGCGCTGCCCCAAGGCGGCCACGCGCTCACCGACATCTCGTTCGGCTCCTACTAGCCGCCCCCGCGCCGCAGTCGCGCTCGGACTCCTCGATGTGCAGTCTTAGCAACCGTCCAGCACGAGTTTACAATATTTATAATTATCGACTGGTAGTCCAATTATTTGTTTATTCCCTGCATACTGTGATGTCATTGTCGTTTTGTTCAGTGTTATGTAAATATTGCCTTTATTACACTTTATTATGTAATATTTTTTCACTTTTGAATTCATTTCTTCGGAAAGTTCTGGCCTTAGTGGAATTTAGTGGTTTGCCAGCTCTCAAAGCAATAAAGTATAGAAATTTATCTTTCACGTTTTTTTTTCCTGTTAAGGTTTCCTTTAGTTTCATAAGTTGACTGTTGATAATAAAGTTCCTAACTATATTTGAAACAAAATAAAATTTTTACTGATTATCGCATGTATTATTTATTAGTATAAATTTATTAAAAATAAGTTATAAATAGTTTTATTCAATCGCAAGTAGTTAAAGTATTATACATAAGCTTCAGAAGAAAAGAAAATTTATATAAGCCTACAATATTAAATGTTACACATTCTGTCAAATTCTTAGTAAACGAATGGTGGCAGGTTTTTAATTTTAATACTTGTATATTCCAGGTGGAAGTATATTAATATTTAAGGAGACATGTGTAATTGATTAAATGCACATGGATAAAAGGTACTACGATAAAAGCAAAGCTTCAAAATGAGAATCGCCAAAAAGTAATGTTCATATTCAAATGATGTATCAAAAGTCAATGCAATTAAGAATAACTTTGAAAAGTAAAATATTTTATGGCCTATAAATTTTACTTTACACCACAGCTGCCCTTAAAATTAGCAGAGACATCAATACTTACCCTTGTATACTACAAAATCAACAGAAGCCCATACAAATTTAAATTATTAATTGTAACATTTATATATATTATTTAGTTTTATAGTATATATTTTTGTTAGGTCAGTGGAATTTAGGCCATATCAACTATTTCATTCCCAGGAACATATATTAATTTCACAGCATTGCAGCTACAATACTACCAAACAGATCCATAAACCATAATCATTAGCATCTTCTCCCTTTTTCGCCTATAATATGGGACCCTCCAAGCGAATGAAGCATGCTTCACTCGCAGTCTGCTACAAATAAAACATATTAAAGTGCCATTGAGAAATTATTCGTGTAAGTAATATGTTTTATTTTAAACAGGTGTCATCAAAGTTATCTCTTAATATATAAAAATTGTACCGAGGGGCGTGACATAGCTTGATGACAATTAAAGTTATTTTAAAGATTTTACCTACATGCTGTATAGGTAAAGAAGGTGTTTCAAGATCGGAAAATAAATTCAACACCTTCTACATGAAAGGAAGAAATATTGTCTGAAAGAAACAAGAATTTCTGTAAAATTAACTAGCATTATATTTTATTTATTTTCTTGCTAGGAGAAATGTAACCAATTATTGGTTTTTTATAAGGTTTCTTATGATTAAATAAATAGCAAGAAAAAAGTTACATCAATAAGTATTGCCTGATAAATGAAAAATTTTAGACAAAGAAAAAATTAATATAATTTAGAGTGTAGTAAAAGGTATGTATCTAAATATCACAATAAAATTTCAGATTTCAAGTCACAGATCCCATTATTTATTATTGAATAACTTATTATAATCCAGAAAAAAAAATTATACAAACCCCTTAATTACAGGCCATTCTATTATCAAAAGATATCATTTCATATTTCTTCTCACGATAACCCAAATATTTATACGATCAGGATCAATGCTAATATTATATAACATAACCACATCACATGATAATTCAATCAAAAAATTTGCAGTATCTGCAGATTATTCCGACCTTACGGCCGCCGTTCTCGCGTTCCCCTCCCACATATGCGCCCAATTAGGGTAGGGTAGGAGTAATTTCCAGTTCTCTTGATTATAACATTCCAGAGCTTTATAGTAACATAACTGTTAGGGATCGCTCCCAGTTGTTGATCGGGAGGGTATTAGAGCTTCGGCACCGACCAGCGGCTGGGGCCACCAACCCAGCATAATCACCACCTCAGCCCCTCTACCGCAATTAGCTAACCAGACAGTCGGCTGTGTCCTGTGCCCTAAGACTTTATCAGCACTGCTGGTGCCTACCCTATTCTCCCACATCACGCTGGGACCCAGTGAACCCGTGGTCCGGTGGAGGGCTATCCAACCTCTGTTAGCTGTCCAGGCTAGTACTGGAGCTGTGTCGTCGTTTACAACGTCGACTCCGCATCCGGCTAGGGAATCCTTGGAGCCTGCTCCAAGCGATCGGAGCACCACTACCAAGTATGAGTCCTACCCAATCAGAATCCAGGGCCTTGGAAGAAACCTCAGCAGAACACAGTTCAATCTTTCATGGATTCTTACCATACTACTACCAACTTGGCGTTGATTTGGCAGACTGTTCGCCAGCTGCTAACCAACTGCCACTCTTCAGAGTTACTCCACAGGATGTCCTCGTCTCATCGGACTACCCTCCGACCTGCCGTACCTCGGCCCGGCAGATTTACAGCCGATTAAGGCCCGGAAGTGCCTGAACTCATCCGGTGGCGATCGCAGGAAGCCCTGGCTAGAAATGAGAACCACGGTGCGTGCGCAGGAGGGCCTCGGGGTTGCCTCGGCACCTCCCCCGACCACTGAACCAGGGGAACGTATCACACCTAGTCGAGCGGTTTACAACTTTTTTTAAAGCCCGGGTGCACCCGAACACAGGGGCGTCTTTCATGGTCCATCCATTGCCATAGGCCTGATCCATTCACTATGGGGCCCTTTGGGGCCGAGATGCCGGGGCTCGGCAGTCGAACCCCCCCGAAAGGTTTCAATCGCATCTGCTGTTGCCTGCAGATTCAGCCAATCCACCATTTCTGGTCCCATACATACAATTGAGGATGCACTGCGGCAGGGTTATGCCCTTCATTGTCCTCTTTAGTTAAGGCGAAGCTATGACCAGAGATTGGGGCTACCCATCCCAACATGGTCACCACGATTCGCCCCCAACAGCGGTGCCCACGTGGAGGCAGAGGATTGCCACTTGGTGCGGAGAGGCTACATATTCGCATCCTTGTACCCATTCCATAAACCTGTTGGATCATGTCTCGGATACCAGAGCCGGCAACAGCTCCGACACCTCAAGGGACAATAACCTTCCCCGCAGGGTCAGGTCCACTCCCGCCTGCAGTATCTGCAGGTGCATGGACATAACTTGAATTTAATCCGGCAGCAGGTTGGCAGCCAAATGCCATGCTCTCTACTGACTTAAATAAAATTACCTGCAATTAAATATATCTTAATTACGAAAACAGTCACACACAGATCCAAGAAAAAAAACATCCAAGCACAACCAATCATCTTGGAAGCTCACTTTCACTCGCACCCGACTTAGTTCATCGCACGCCTGGCAGGTTGCGACCCCATCACTCGCAAAAGACTAAGTTCATCGCATGCCTGGCAGGTTGCGACACCTTCAATCGCAACCGACTTAGTTCATCGCATGCCTGGCAGGTTGCGAAACCTTCACTAGCAAATGACTTAGTTCATCGCACACTTGACAGGTTGTGAAAATTTAACTCGCAAACGACTTAGTTGATCGCTCGCCTGGCAGGTTGCGACACCTTCAAACACAACCGACTTATTTCATCGCACACCTGGCAGGTTGCGACATCACTCACCACCAGTAGGGGGTGTGGACTATGTTTTGGGACATTTATGTGGGTGGAGAGAGGGGAATGGCCCCTCTCTGAGGGAAGGAGGGAGGGGTCAGTGTTGTTTACATGGCATGTGGGTATTCAAACAAGACACTAGCAGGTTGCCGCCATCATAATTTCATCTGCTGGAGGCATCCATATTTTTGATGTCTGCATGACAGGTATAGTGTACAAAAAGCCAGGTGGCGGCTGGGTTTTGATCTGGGGGTAGATGTGAGTACATCGAGGTTGGAAAGCAGAGAATTTAGCCACAAGACTAAGAGGTCAGTTGAAGAGTCAAGAATGAAATAAGGAATATAAGTTACAATACTAGCTATATTAAGGCTGCCGAGTACTAGCTATGATCAAATTTTAAAAATACAGTTCCCAGAGAGCACCACATACACCTGCCACCATCTTTAATTCCCTCTCTTGTGTATATGGAGCACCACAATTGCCACCAGAGTACTAGCTATGTATAAACTTAAAAAAAATGTTGCTCCCAGGGAGCGCCACATACTCACACAGCCATCTTTAAGTCCACTGCGTGATCACAGAGGGTGCCACATCCCACCTCTTGCTCACACAGACTGCCACATACACTCGTCGCCATCCTTAATTCCACCCTTTTTGTACAGAGGGCGCCACAGTCACCTCCCAATCCCAGAGAATGCAGCCATATAGTTGTCGTCTGCTGGGACTCCATGCAAAGTATGCACAAGCCATTTTATAGTACTAGTTCGGAGAGAACTAAAATATAAAAATGAAGACATTAAATAGCATTCCTGCTGTTGGCCCAGTACATGTATTAGCATCACTAACATGTATAAGACAAAAATAAATTATAGTGGGAGCACCTATGCGATGTATTAAGTAATAAAATAAAATGTAGAATAAAGATATTCTAGGTCATATATTACAAGTCATAAGAAAACAGCATTAACAATCATAGTTAAAACCAAATTACTCATTTGTAGAACCCCCTGCATTACTAGCCATCCAATGTGTTTAGTGTTAGCACTTGTGTGAAGCACAGTAAAGGTGCTGGGAGACGTGTTACATTAAGTAATAAAATAAAAAGTAGAATAAAGATATATTAAAATAGGACCACTACAGTAACACCTCTGTACGCCGTGTAAGCACTCGGGAGTCTGTTGACAGTTTCTCGCATGGCAGCCACCACATACGGCAGTCCATTGTAAACAACTTTCCCTTTAGCTAATCGGCCAGTCGCTTTTACTGACTGCCCTGCTATCGCGTGAGAAACGTGTACCCAAGCCACATAGCATTTTACACTTATTAAAAATCAGTTATGCCCCGTAAAGTACCAGCCTCAAGTAACGTACATAGCAGAGTGGATAATGAAATAATTTATATCATATGGGGATCCATTAAAAAGTAAGCAAGGATTAATATATATTTTCTAAGGCACACACACGATAGGGAAGTCAGGTGTTAGCCCTGGAACTCATAATGGATGAGGTGTTGTCACTAGGGACATGTCCCTGAGCACCTTGCCACCACCATGGCCCATTCGGGCAGGATCGTGACAGTGGTGGAGAAGGGTGCATGCGGTGACCCCTCCGGCACATCTTCATTGAAGAAGGCTGATGCTATGTCTGGAGGTATGCCCTCCTCCTCTTCCTCAGCAAAGAATGCGGCCACGGTATCAGCCTGGAGCTGTTCCATCTTGGGGGAGACCTGTAGAAAGTCACTACAACACAAACCAGGATAGCTTTTAATAACGTTATAAAAAGCTATCATTTACGTTAATTCAGGCTATCATTTTAAAAGATTAATATATCAGTTATGTTGAAACAGGCTAGCATTATAAAAATAAGCTATTATTTACATTAATTCAGGCTAGCATTAAAAAAACTATCTATCATATACATTAAATCAGACTAGCCTGTAAAACTATAAAAACAAATTATTGTAAAAAAATCCACCTGCTGCAATACAATAGATTGAAAAATAACATATCGGTCCAAACATAACAATGGTCTGATTCTCCACATGATGCGATGCAAGTTGGACTCGACCGAGGGCAGAAGAACCAGAGAGTGCTATTGTTTTCCTACAACAACCCCTCGGGAGTCAGCAGAGAGAATTAGCATACAGGAAGCTATGAATGCCTAACATAATAAAGGATAGGTTTCAAACTTTGGTGGATGAGATGAGGCATGGTCCATGTAAGGGCGTAAGTCTTTGTGTCCCCAATGTAGAGTGCTGTCACCATCTTTAGAAAGCCAATGCTTATCATCTCCTGAAGATAGTGCTGCCTTGTTCACAAGCTCCATAAACACGGTGTGGCCTCGCGATCGGAAATGGTATTGAGTCGCGAGAACCTGGGAATTTACAGCAAGCAATCCAGATATTGAGGAAACAGGAGGGATCTCAGTACATCGACCTTGACACCCTTGGCTTTACGCATAGAAGAGCCATCCTCCATCTTAAATATGTAAAGTTTCGGGCGAAAACCCACATATTCCATGATGATCTTGCCAGTGAATTCATCCTTTATCCCTCCTGTTACACTCTTGTTGACTAAGGGGAAGTGTTAATCATTACCTCGTGCATAGTTTGAAGAATCAAAACATGAAGCTAAATTGGAGCGAATCTAATTGTAAGTGTCGTCACACACAACATGGTAAATCACAGAATCCATATCCGAGTACAATAGATGCAGAGACTGTGGTGGGAATTTCGTTTGCATATAATTCTAGTGAAAATTGTATAAAATCAATTTCGACATTCCAAAATGGTGACACCCATGTACAAAGGCTTATCAAAGGTTATCGACCCTTTCTGCAACTCTATGAGAACTAAATTTTTATCGATGACTTGCAAAGCCTTGAATGTCGGACAACCAATCAGCTCAGCTGCCCCATTACCCACAGAAAGCTTGTCCAACATTGTGTGAACATACAAAGCATTTAGATCAAAATAACAGATGTAAGAAGACAGAAGTGTAGGATCGTGACTGGACATGTAAATATTATTAGCTTTCGCATGAACAGCTCGTACACAGCATCATGCCATTCATCTGACCACGAGTGATTACCCTCATCGAGGTAGGTGATGTGTTGGGTTGTATTACACTCCTCATGCCAACTTACCACGATACCGTTAGGTCGATGCAGCTCGTAGGTGGCACAGCCATCACCGTGCAATTTGACGGTGATAGTTTATGCTGTGGCGGCATTACATAGCACCTCTAAAGAGCATGGTAGCTCGCTATCGGGGTCTAGTAAATAGACAGGACAGTCCTGATTAGTGCAGCATTTTTAGAAATAGTCAGGGTTGCTACCCATGAGATCACCACTTAACCTGTGGCTCAGCTCAATGCACACTTCCAACATATCGTGACCATCCTCGGTTATATAAGCAACCTGCTGATACCCGACGAATACATCCATGTACTGTGTGGCCGGGTTGAACACCATAATGTATTTAGTTGTACTTTCATGTGCAGGTGTACGAAAGTTGCAGGTCAACTAGCTATCCTAGGCTGACATGAGGGGTACTTATACCAACATCTCGACATTCTTGTTGTTTCCACTTTCTTGTTTTTCCCGGCGATGACTTCTACCATCCAGGCTCTTAGCAACGATGTGTTGTGATGAAGTCTCATTACAAAAATAATCAACATTTAATTTATTTTTATGTTTTTAAATAAGAAGCCTCTCAATGAAACACAGGTTAGTATTTCATTAAAAAAAATAAGGAACAACTAAAATCCTGTTTGTTATTAAACTAACAACCCTATAAAAAGTAATAACATACCATATCACTCAGAATACAACAATCCCTTTCTTAGCAAATAAAGTTCCATTCTGAGTAACACTCATTAATTACATAAAATGATGTACTCTTGTACTCTCATTCTCTGTACTGAGAAAGTATTCTTTGATATGACTGTATTAGTCTTACCTTTCTAGCAACAACTAAAATGTACTCATCAGTTCATATGAGGCTGAGTTTCTGTTGAACTCTCACATGTTTAGAAACTTATTTCTTTGTTAAAAATTCTCTTCTATGTAAAATTAAACTGTTACCCTTATCATATAAAGGTTGAAAAAGAGATACTGATTTCCAAACACATTCTAGTCTGATCGAGTGGAGCAGCAACTCAAGGAAAATTTCCATGGCCTACCGAATATGGGTTCACAATACAAATTCTTAAAATAATACTCCCTAAAAAGACAAGGTAGTACTAAGAAAATGTTGGACAATATAACTCGACACCTCCCCAGGTTTCTCCGAATAATAAAGTTCAAAACGATTTACAGCTCTAGGAAGAGAAAAAAATAAATTATGTATGGCTGAGGGCCAATCTTCACCCAAACAATCGTCTAATGATGGCCGCACTGTTGGTTTGTGAATAAGCAACCTGGGGGGGGGGGGGAAATCATGCTGAAACAAGAATTAGGACAAGCTGCTTCCCATACTGTCGCCTGAAAATCTCAGAAAACATAAACTTTAGTCAAAACTATAGCAATCAAGCAAATTAGTTTCCTTTATAGAGACAAGTGTTCTCCATTCACAGCTAAGAATCTTGTAGCATGTTCTAAATGTTTTACACTTGAACGGCAGTCTCAAGTAATTTTAATTAGCACCACGATGCAGAAATGGTACTTTAAATGTGAGTAACACATCTTCCTTTGGCCTATAAAATATGCAATTTGGTAAATGAAAATAATTTTTGTATTTGAGAGATAGTTACAGCTAATCGATATCCATTTTTGTTAAGCTTTTATTCAATATTTATCATTTATCTTTTAAATGCTCAGGAGTAACTGAAATAGAAGAAATCTTATGGGAATGACACTGATCCAAAACTACAATTGTATGGACTTATTTAGCCAACTGAGCTGGTATCAAAAATCAAACGAAATGAATGACTAATTTTCTGATCAATACCAAAAAAAAACTGTCACTTCATCTTTGAAGTTCTCAAGATAATCAGATTTACACATTTAGAATAAACTTGTTTCAAATCACTGGTCAACGCTTCGTTAACAACACGAATGGTTATACTTAAATTTACTAAAGCTAAATAATAGTCTTACATTTGAGATTCTATTTTATTGTCAAGTTTGATTATCTGCTGCTCTTTAAGAAAGAGTTTTCTACCTTATTAGATACAAGCATGTGAATGTTCACCCAAACCCCTATATTCCCGGACTTGTTCCGTAGGATTGTGGGGTGGTAATGACATAATCACCACGATGTTGAATAGGTACTCAATAACATTATGGTATTTTTAAGTCCCGATCAAATATATGTTGAAAATAATTAATTGAATTAAATCCATTTGGGACACATGAAGAAACATGAGATATTAGTGTCAATTCAATAAAGATTGAAATTAATATTTAATAAATTAATTACAGAGGTGAAAACTGTTAACAGATTTTTAACGATTTATAATAATGATTTTGGAGCATTCCGCGTGGAATATTGTCTTTGAGTAACATTTTTAATTATTAAGGATAATTATTTTACAAATAATACACATAAGTTTATCACCAAACCACTCAAGAATGTAACCATTGGTTAGGCTCATCATAATCCAATAACATAAACCAAAATATAAATTTACCAAAATTTAAATTTTAAAATATGAGAATATCACAAATAATGCTCTAAATATATATAAATGAATACTTCCAAATTAAGTTCTAACAGCATGTATACCCAAAAACTTAAAGTTATTTGTATTTCAGGAAGAACATAAATTAATTAAACAAAAAGTCGTGTAAGGAAATCGAATTGTAATCAATTTGCAGTTAATAATAATTCATTTGCAGCGGAAAGAATCAGTATTCGCATGCGTGTGGCACAGTCGTCTGCCCTCACGTGTCTCGGGTAAGCACACTTAGACATATTTCCCCACCTACACCGCGCCGTACCACGCCACGCTCCCCCCCCCCTCCCCCTCCCCAGGTCTGCACAGCGCTCATTGTGTACGGCGCGGTGCTTGGCAAGTTTCTTACTCGCGTTAACTTCAGTTTCACATTTTGCAATAAGTCCGTAAATGTTACATCAGAATAGCTCTAATATTTTGTCTCTTGTCGCATTGTCACATAAACTTTACATATTTCCATACAAACTTTCATCCCCTATTCCCTATTGTCATTTTACACCCTTGAGGGTAAAACTTTTACAAACATTGAATGTCATATTTATTTATTTCGAATCAACAGCCTAAAAAATAAGTTTCAAGCTTCTAGCTCCAAAGATGACAATACTTCCATACAACTTTTCATCCCCCCCTTTCAACCCCATACAACCCTTTTTCGCATTAAAAAGTAGCCTATGTCCTTTCTCAGGCTCGAGACTATCTGTGTACCAAATTTCATTTAAGTCGGTTCAGTAGTTTTGGCGTGAAAGCGCGACAGACAGACAGACAGAGTTACTTTCGCATTTATAATATTAGTAAGGATGGCACGCAACATTTGCAATCTTGAAAACCTCTATGCCCCAGCGAGGCTTCTTCAACCTGTAAAGCTTATCATATGCCTTCTTCTCCACGACATACAGCTCGAAACACCTGTGCATTAGTTTCTCGGAGAGGCCTCTCAGCTCCAGCCTTACCTTTATGTTAATACCTTTTTTATTCACAATTTATTTTATCGAGGTTGGCATTAGCCTCATGATGAATTTCCTGCCTTCGCACCAGCAGTTGTACATGCTTGTCCTCTTGCACAAGATGATTAGGTTCAATTTCTGAACGTAGCACTGGCCCTCGACTGTAGGTCAAAATAAAAGACCACAATTTAGAATTTCCTGCTTTGAAGAGTTATAGGACAATTTTACCAGTGATAGGTAATCATCGCATTTATTTGACAATGTTGCAACATACTGCGAATACATTGTAGCAAGAGTACTGTTTAGATGCTTGTAGATGTAAAAAATATTTGTATTAGAAAAATAAACAGACAAAATAAATTATTCTCTGAATATCCATACTTCTTGGTAACTTTTTCACTACCTAAGGAAAAAATATCTTTCCTCTATCTGTGAGGATACAACAAGGTATTGAATGTCAACAAGAAAAAATTAATTAAATAGCAATAATGTTGGGAATGGCCTTGGTTTCTGCCCACCTCGTGCCATAGTCAATAGCTGAGAAGATGTATTTGTTTCCTAAAATAGTTTTCAAAAATGTCCACCCCAATGCATTCAAAAGGCTTGCTGACAGGCAAGGGTTCTCAACACCTGCTTTGTTTTAACATTTTCGTTTTCCTTGCTCTAATAATCTCTACAGCTCCTGACACAAGATTGCATTTCTTTGAACATGTTAGCCCAATAATCACCTTTTGTAATTTTGTCAGAAGTCCACACAACATCAAAGTGTCCACAAGAAGTAAGGTTGTGGTGTTACTCATTCAAAATCTCGGCTTTTAGTTCTGCACAATCTTCCTCCTGGCTTTGATTTATGATGCAGTACACTACGAACAAAACAAAATTGCGTATGGTGACTCAATTAATTACTGCGCCTTCTGAAGGTAGCTGGATTTTAGTAATTGGAGGTATCAAATTAGGGTCTGCCTGTTATATTTTAACTAAGTCCACATCCTGTATGACAAAACAGGAAATTCAAGAGATTTTTTCCATTCGCAACTTATTTCGGTTTTTGGCATTATGACTTCAGCTCTCAAAATGAGCATGATATTTATCACTGCTCTAGCATAATGTGTATTCATACTCCATAAGCTAAAGTGCCCATTTAGTTAGTATCCCTGGCCTATGCGCTTTAATCTTTAAAGTTTTAAGGTAACTAAAACTGTGATAGCTATAAATTTAAATGTTTTTAACATAAGTCTTAACAAGATTAAAATATAAAGTATAGCCAAATACTTTAGATGAGTGATAGAATATCTGGAATCAGCATATGTCTAGATATGACTATCATACATAATAGGTTGTACTTTATCATCTATTTTCTGCAACAAGGCTGCTACTAAACCTAACGAACTAGCATCAGTATGCACTTCAATTGGCTTGTTCTCTTGAAAACGAACTGAAACTGATGCAGAAGTAGGTTTGTCTGAAATGTCTCTTACTTAACATCTACTCAAACAAACTTAAAATAATTTTTTGACAAAGAACATAGTGAGTAGATTGGCAATCTGGGAGAAATTTTGAATGAACTTCCGATAAAATAAACTAATCCTAAAAAGCTTCTTTGGTTGTGGAAATTCTTTCATTGCACTTATCTTTTCAGTGCGTTGTCTAATTTATTGGCGTTTACTAGATTACCAAGGGCTGCAGGATATAAATAGTAAAAATGTATGTTAAGGTGGTTTCAGCGATTAATTTTCCGTTGTAATATTTTCAGGACTAGGTTCAAGTCTGTTCAAAATTTCAGAGTTCATAGACTTTAATATATTATTTTTATACTCAATTCAAAACAAACAGGCCAAACAATGGAAATGGCTTGCTCATAATATATAGTACTTAATTTTAGCAGAATTTTATCAAAAATTACATCAAATAGCTCAGTTAACTTACACTTTAGACATAAAAATTTAGATAAGCCAACAGTATATCTTATGTTCATAAAATGATAGGACTTAAGGTGGGCAACTCTCACAATAGTTCATGACATTGACTTAACCGTCACTGGGTTAAAAATCCACACCAGAATTTGAAGTTCACATTCATTTCAGTGATATATTTTCTCGTACAAGCTGTAATCAACAGTAGGGCTCAAATATAATTGTATCAGATCACTAGAGAAAAAACATGTGGTGTCTATGTTATGTTATTCTGTGTTTGTGGTTCTATTCATTTACCTTTATCACAAATATTATTTTTTTGTATATAAATTTAATATTTTGACTTTTATATAAAATAGTTTTAATTTTCCAAACAAGACGAAATTCAAATAAATTACTAAGTGTCTTTCAACGGTTTCAGAATAATGGTGTTTACAGTAACACTAAAACTTACTGCGTTCAGGTGCAGCATCATTTTTACTTATGAACTCAAGTTCATAACTAATTGATAAATTCCTGAACTAACTATGTTTAAATAGCACTCCATAACTGTCAAAATGGGGCGTAAGCTATGTTAATCCCTAAAATGCATCTGGTGTCTTCCAAGACTTGCTTACTGCGACATTCAATTACGACATATTTACAAAGACAAACGATTACTTTAATGGTTTTTAATTTTTAGCTTGCTTTCAAAAAAATCTGAGGTCAATTTTCCCAAGTGGGGTCTTGACAATCGATAGTTACAAAACTTTCGTGACATGCCATTCAGTTTCATAATTTTAGAAGGATATTTACTTTGGCACACAGACTGTTATTCTTAGAAATAAAGAAAATATTATTTAATTGTTCACAAATCGATAAGTAACTAAATAGGGCTAGTTTAATCGTGCCAGTATTTCGGCATATTGATGTTATGTTTTTTTTACCATATTTAATTTAAAAACTATTTTCAGGCTAAAAATTACGTTTGATTTTTGCATCAACGAATGATTGAAGCAAGGATAGAAATCGATATAATCAAGACTTTAATAATAGGTACATTTTAAAATAATTTTTAGAATATTTTTCCACATTTTTAGGTTTATAACTATCAATTTTCAATATGGTTGCTAAAATGGCAGATGAAAAGATAGCTGACTATCTGGTGATTCATACTTATGCATTCAAGCGGGTAAAATTTAAACCAAAATGACGTTAGTTTACTCTAGGAGACGATGTATGTAATACGCAAGACTAGTGGTCCTAGTAGCGTGCATTGAAAACAAGGATGCCAGCAGCGCACTTTAGTAGACGACGTACACTATAAACGACACTAGTGCTTCTAGTAATATGTAAGTATTTAAAACAAATATGTTGGCAACGTCTCTAACAGGTGCTGCTATTATTCCTTCATATTAAATTCTTAGTTGGTTATATAACTCGATGGTCATCTGGTCAAAGGCGTATTTTTTCCATACCGAAGATCCGAGCTGTCATGGTTCAAATCACCTTATTTGAAAAGTATATTTTATAAAAATTATTTAATTGGATTGTAAGAGTTATAAAAACACTGGTTTGAAATGGTACATCGACCTTACGTGCATATGAAAGAGCTACGCTGGCGCATCCTAGAAATAAATAGCAGAAACAAAGAAGGTGACCTCCAGCAGACGAATACAATATTGAAGCTATGACTTCATTAAAAATGGCGGAGTCCAAACTGATGGAAACCAATCTGGCAGCTGGTTACAAAGGTCAAGCTAATATTTCAAAGTCATAAACCAAGGTCTAATATCTAGGTTCAAAGTCAAGAGCTAATGTTACGATGCAACCATTACGAAAAGTGCAATTTTTGCAAGTGGGGCATCCAAGATGGCGACCCTAACGTCATAAGTCAAGATGGCGGACCTCATAATATCAATCCTCACCCAGCCCCCTGGGGCCGGACCGCCAAAGCATACTACTTATGAAGTAAATTAAAAATTACAAAATGATGCAATGACAATATTTAAACCACGTCTTAGTTAGGTCTACATTTTTCATTCATTAACAAAAAGCACTTTACTATCGTGCTACAGACGCACATAACAAAAATCCTTGAGGCGTTACCTCAAAAATACAATAAAGCTAGTTTAATCACGAATTCTTAAAATTATGAATATTTCATTTAAAGATTATTTAAGTTTTCCTAGGTAGTTTCACTATGACAAAGTTTAATTTGACATGCCAATATTTTTGGTACGTTTTCCGATGTCCACAAACACGAACATGAACGGGCGCATGCTGCCATACGCGCGGGCCCGCCATCTTGGCAGCTTGGGCTCGTTGTTGTAGTCGGGGACGCGCCACAACGCCGAAATACCACAACGCCGAACGTACAATAACGCCGAAAACCATAACGCCGAATGCCAAATTGACTACAACGCCGACAGCTAGAAAACTGCAGTGTACCACAACGCCGAAATACATTAACGCCGAAAAATGTCATTGCAGGACTGCCACAAAGGTTAGGTTAGGTAAGGTTATGTTAGGTTAGGCTAGGTTATGCTAGTCTAGGTTAGGTTAGGTTGTGGTATTTCGGCGTTAAGATACATTTAAGAAACACACACAAATTCATTCAGTTGTTTTTCATTTTGCTCGTGTGGCCCCCCTCCCCGCAGCAACATTTTTCGGCGTTACTGTATTTCGGCGTTGTGGTCAATCTGGCATTCGGCGTTATGGTATTCAGCGTTATTGTACGTTCCGCGTTGTGGTAACGACCCGCTGTAGTCGTAGCTCCTGGGCCAGCAGTGCTCGGGGCCACGACAAGAAGGCGGGAGTGACGTCACGACGAGGCCAGTGCAGGCACGAGTGTCACCGCTAGCTCGTGGCGACACGTGCAAGCTGCCGATGCGCCGGGAACATGAGCGCGCGAGGGAGCACGTGCCTGGCACGGCGCCGCAGTCGTGACGTCACGCCTGTGTTACTCATGCCACAACCACACGTCCCACTGGCGCAACTCCCACTGCTTCTGCAATGAGTCGCTATCTCGTCACACGCGACGATGCCTATCTGCTCCGCTCCCACGTATCTGGTTCACTTATTACCATTTAGGTTAGATAATTCCGTGGCATCTGCAAACGTTATGTAATGAAGTTAGCTCATTGCGTGTGAGAACGTCGTCATGTCCGTTTATAACACATGATTGCATTATGTTTTCGTTAGTGAATTTTAGTTAGAAAGTCAGTCATTAGATATATTGTGTACTGGATATATCGCTGAAGTGAATTATATCGTCTATCAGAATACCTAACTAATGAGCTTTAAAAAAATATTTTTACGTTTTACATAATAAATTATATAATATGAAAATCTCTTATCACGAATGGTCGTGCATAGCAAATTTTAACTGAAATATAAAAGAAAATAATTTTTTAAAACTCGCAGTACCAGAATAAAATCCTTCATAATTTCGTTCTTATGTTAATAGGTATTCTGAATTTACTTCAAGGAAACAGTTTTCTTACAAGAAGTTAAGTATTAAGGTGCTTAAAGCCTAGAGTAGATATAAATAAAAAGGTATGTTACTGGAGACATAACTAGTTCACGGAGACTACTTTTTCATATGAAACCAAAACTATATTAACCGTTAGGTTACACTTAGTTATGAAATTCCATAAGAAAGTATTAACAATTCTCTTTTAAGGATTAAGTGGTATCATAAAACTTCTGTTTGGTACTGCTTTTAAAATTTCAATAGACTAATAATTCCGATTAAAAATAATGAAACAGTTATTATTTTTTCTAGGTGGACAGCGGAAATAAAAATTTTGGGAGTTATAAGTGTGAAACATTTATACTGTTATATCTTTAAGTCTTCGAAAATATTTTTGCTAAAAGTTTTGAACTAAGCGTTTATAACCTACATTTACTAATTACTAAGCAAAACATTGTTTTTTTATTGTTTTTTTTCAAATAACACAACTTTTTATACTATTTTTTCATCTTTAAGGTGAAAGAAAAGAAACATTGTATCACTTTTATAGTTGGACCAATCACCAGATAGTCGCTGTCGTAGCATCCACCATCTTATCGGCCATAATGTCGCAATATTAAATTTCCGTAATTATGAACCAAAATGTTTCTATTGAGTGGGAAAAATTATCGTTTCGATGAAAGCTTTCTTTATTTTTTTCTTCAAAATAATACTGTTTCTTCTTTTTCCTCACTGAGGTTTAATTTTTCTCAGCGATGCTTAATTTTCTTCAGCGTGGTCTAATTTTCCTCGCTGATGCTTAATTTTTCCCATAAATCCTTAATTTTTCTCAGAGAGGTTTAATTTTCTACCACGATGCTTAATTTTCTACAGCGAGACTCAATTTTCCTCAGTCGGGAATAATTTTTCACAGTGTGGAATAATTTTCCTCGGTGAAGCTTGAATTACAATTCCTTAAAATGGCCAAAAACAGCCTCGGAAGTCATGCATGACCTTGAGCTTGGTCAACACGTAAATGTTTAAATATCAACAACAAAACTTTGAAAAATTTAAACATCAATCAAATTCCTCCTATCCAAATATGGATTAATTTGATTGATTTCTGTCCTCTGTTAGATCCTTGGTCGATGAAAAAAAGTAATTTTAGCTTAAAAATTATTATATAAAATAATCTAACTCACTATGAAAAAGGACTCTATACTAGACCACTGACACGCTAAATAAATATGTTAGTATCATTACGCCTACCACGGAGACAGTTTTCGGTGCTAACTACAAACATAAGACCAAGCGTCTTTAAACCAAGAGGCTTACTTTTCGATGCTTAACATACCTGTCAGTCAAGTGATTTCTAATATCAAGTTTATAGGCTTAGAATCTCAGAACCAAGAGACCTTTTTTTCATTATTAGAATGTCTTTTAATCAAGCTATGGCCGATGTCAAGAATTTTGGACCAGAATTTCAGATTAGTCAACATAGAGTACTTGCATAACCTAATATGATTAACAAGTACTATAAGCTTTACTACAAGCATATAAACCGAAAAAATCACTAGCAACCATAGCTCCAATTGCTCCAAATATCTTTAATGACTCTAACTGCCCCAATTGCTCCTATTGAATTTGCTTCCAATTAGCTAAAATGACTTCAACTGCTCCAAATTATATAACTAACTCTTACAGAGACAATAATTGTTCCAACTGGCTACAATAAATTTAATTGCTCCAACTGGCTAAAATAGCTCCAAATACTCCAACTGGCTACAAAAGCTTAATTTTCTCCAACAGGCTGCAATAACTCCATTTACTTGAATTGGCCACAATTGCTCTTAATTCTCACGCTGGCAACAATATATCCAATTGATCCAATTTCATTTTGTCCCAAAAAGAATCAATTGCTCCAATCGTTTTAATTGCATTTTGATCCAAGAAGCATCAGATTTTTCAGTTTCTCCAATAAGAATCAGTTTTTTTTCAGTTGCTCCAGCTGCATTTGGCTCCAGTTGGCTGCAATGACTCCAATTGTTCAAACAGACTACAATATCATTAGGCTCGGACTGGTTCTAATGGTTCAAATTACATTCTTATTACTCTCTATTTTCTAAGTCATTGTGTATGGAATTTAACTACAGACATAAGCTATAAGTATTGCTACGAAAAAAAAAGAAATAATTATAAAGTATTATTATTTTTTTAAATTTTATACACATGCTGGTTTTAAAGGTAATTTATTGAATTTAACTCGCACCTCTTAGTTCATAAAGTATATTTCATGTTTCTTTGATGATAAATACAAAGCAAAAGAAGTCTTTACTTGTCGACCAGTATGTTAGGATCCTATTAAGGCGTTTAATATGTTTATTCTGCTGCTATCTTCATTAGGTATGTGTTTATTATTAATATTTTTGTAATATCTAGAGACTTCTGTATTAACATCTGCCTCATAGTCATTAAAATCGTAATCATCACAGTTGAGAGCTTCATCAAATTATTCTATCTTGTCAGATCCAAGTGCTTCTATATTGTTTTCAATTTCGCGGAGGTGTTTAGAATTTGGCGAAAAAAAAAAGAAAAAAAAAAAATTTATTTCTAAGATGATGCTACTTTTTCCATATGTATTCCAGAAAGTCAAGGTTTCGCTACAACAGCGAATGATTGATTTGCCTAAGATTACACCGGGAATTGGTACTATAGCAGTTACATCAGCATCTGGTACGAGCCTGAAAGATTAAACTTCATCAACTAGGCATCCTGGCAGCTACTGCGATAAGACGTTCGTATTTTCCCATGGTGCACGAAGACACAAGAGGAGTAAATGTACGAAGAATTCTTATCGTATGAAGTTTTTCTGCGATGAGTGCCATGTTTGGTTTACAAGTATTAATAATTATTGACGACGTTCTAAAAACTGTTAAGATGAATCCGGGTGCCTACTGTTGAACTACCTGCAGACATTTCGACTCCTCCGTTTATATTGGAGACTTGTATGCGTGCAAGCACAAAAAACAGGTGTTCGGCAACCGATTACAATAATGCCGGGACTTAAATCTAAACCTAAGTCTGTGCTTGGCGCATTACAAGTAAATGATAATGGATTCCACTGTGCGAAATCTGCATTTTGTGGAATTATTGAGAGACTACTATTATCTAAATAAATTTAATGAGTCAAAATACATTTGTGCATTTCTTGATGATTTCAAGCAGAAAATAATCAGCTTACAAATGAAATAGTAACGCATAGATCTTTAAAATGTGGGTGGACTGTGTATATGGCAAACCATATCATTTCGAAGACAAAGTAATGAAGTACGCATTCAAGACAGTGAATACTACTATTTATAATTTCATTGGTGTGAAGCAGTCCGTTAAACACAGTATCGAGAATCTCTGTCGGGAAGAAAATGACTATGTAAGTAAAGGATCTGGCTGGTCTCTGTCCGCAGTAAACAGCTTAGAGCTAAAAATTAGTCAGTTCAATCCAAGCAGAACTAAATGTTTATTAGTTTGCTAAATTTCGCAATGTATTCCTGTTGTAGTGTATGATTTATATAATAATTATTTTTACTTGTAATTGGTTTTTAGTTTTATTTTTTAATCCTGTCACTTTTATGGTGAATTAATGCGATATTTAATTAAATTTACTTATTTTTATTGATCAAGTAGGTACTAAACTGAGACAGGAATCGATCGAATCAATTAGTAAATTCATTAGCTTTGGTTTTTGGAACTTTTCCTGTATTTATAGCAAAATAATTACAGATGTTTCAAAATGGCATTCTAGACCACTTTCAAGGTGATGGATGCCCCAGTTATAATTACTACTGCACTCTAGCGGGAAAAAATAAACTAATATGGTGACATTGCTCTCTAGCAGATTAGGTGTGTACTACGTTACATTAGATCCTCTGGTAGCAAGTTCTGAAAATAAAGGTGAATGCCTTCAGCAGACTAAAAAATATGGCTGCTGTGATGTCATAATTCTTTATCGCAGCCTCCAGCGGATGAAAGCAAGATGGCGGACGTGACGTCATATTAACCGTCTTAATATACTCGTAGGTGGGAGGTCGTTCTGTCGGCCGCCTTCGTGGATGAATATACGTCGCCACTTTTTTTTTTGCTCTCACCGGTTTAAAACTGCAGAATCCATTACATAAGTGTAATTATAATAGAATTTAATTAATTAATTTTTTATAATTTTAAAGATTATCTGAATTTCTTTGATAATAACAACGGATTTTCAAGATTGTGGTGTAATGCAAATTGCAACGATGATGTCAAAATGATATAAAACAAAATGGCGTAACGTTTTTTTATCAAATTTATTCATTTTTTATTCATTTGAAATATTTCCCGATTTTTTCATAGTAATTATAGATTTTCAAGATGTTGGGCGTAACGAAAATTGCATTGATAATGCCACGACCATGACATCCTAATGGTCGACGTTAAATGTTCAGAGGTTTATAGAAAGCTGGTAAATGAGGAATTTAAGCCTCATTGAGGACATTTCAAGCCTCTGATATTGTTTGGACTATAACGGGAAATTTTTTCCTCAAAATGGAAGGTTTTAACTCAAAATAGGGCAAATTTTTTTCTCATATTTTGGGATTTTTTGCGGGTTTTTTCTTCTTCTAAAAACTGGAAATTTTGATGAACGTTAGCGAATTTTTTGAAACTTTTTCTATCTTTTTTTGGCCAATTTTGAAAGACTAATTCAAAGGTAAAGATAATTCAAGATGGCGTACTCAAGCTCCAGCTCTATCACCGGTACCAGGGGCGTGAGCCTTATTTATAACACCAAAGAAACTGATAGTTATATTCAGGGAATCCCGCACCTCTAACGACTTGAAGTATGGAGGATATCACATATTTTCAAGAATAGTTTCTCCACATAGAGTAGCAATAAAATGTCTTAGACTGTCAACTTATCCATAGCATAACCTCTCAGCGTGTAATTTTATATTCTGTTGTATCCATTATATCAATATTCAGAAAATCTCTTCACCTTCAGTGTTGTGTTTTATCGCCAGCCTTAAAGTCACAATTGTCATCATCGTAGCTAATGGCATCATAACTACGCATGAAATTAAATATTTGTAATAAATATTTTTTTGTACTTTTTAGAACTTTTGGTAAAATTTAAAGTTTTCAAGTAAATTGTCAAGGTCATTTATTAAGTCAAGTTAATGGTCCAGGTCAAGGTCATATGAGACCGCTGAGGAAAATGATCCCAATTGGAGGAAAATTAACCTTATTTGTATTTGGGGATAGTTGTTCCTCTCTGAAGTAAATTGTCTCTCTCTGAGAAAAATTGTCTCTTCTGTTGGTTTTTTAGGATTAAAACGGGAATTTTTTTTCTCAGACAGGGTGATACTTTCCTCTAAATAAGGACATTTCCGTTTATTTTGAGTTTTTTTTTAGTTGTTTTGAGGATTATTTAGGAATCACTACCTAAAAGTCCCATATGTAATGAAGCCTGCGCCCGGACTTCAATTTCGCACTGTATATATACGTAAGTATATATATATAAATATATATCTTCTTAATATATATAAATCTCGTGTCACAATGTTTGTCCTCAATGGACTCCTAAACCACTTAACCGATTATAATAAAATTCGCACACCATGTGCAGTTCGATCCAACTTGAGAGATAGGATAGTTTAAATCTCAAATTATAGTCGCAATTTTAATTTATTGCGATTTATAAAAGCGAAATACCACTCACTGACTCACTCATCACGAGATCTCTAAAACTATAAACCCAATTGACTTGAAATTTAGCATAATTATTCATTTTGTGATGTAGACGCTTACTAAGAACGGATTCTGCGGAAATCCGATCCCAAGGGGAGTTTCGGAGGGGGGAGGGGGGGGGGGGTAATATATCAAAATTTCCATTTTTTGGTAGGAAATCACCATGGCAACGGCTGTTGCTTTGTTGATGCTTCATTCGTCTCTATGACAACGACTATTTCATTGTTAGTGCAGTCCTCATCACCGTTGAAATTTAGCTGGCATCTAAATATCAAAAATTACCCTTTTTTTTCAAGTATTTATATTTTACAGACTTGAAACTTCACAGTAATGTTCCTTATGTTACGCAGGATGACATTTTCCGAAAATTAGATCCCATGGGTGGTTAAAACAAGGCAACAGGATTTTGCATTGTTCATGCCTTCTGCGTCTCCATGGCAACGGGCATCGCGCGGCAGTGGCGTACCCACAAGGAGGGGCAAGTATAATGAGCGGCGCAAGCGTGATCTGCCTGTAGACTGCCGTAGCGAAGTACGGGTACATCAGTTGTACGTTGCGTGCACGAGTCGGGAAACCATCGGTGCTATTCATTTTCTCTCCGGTACATTATACAGCATTGTAATAAATTTTCACTGATTTTTTTATTATTTACCATTACTGTAAATGGGTGATGTGGCTTAATTTTTTTCCATTAGTATAGCCGTGCGAAGCCGGGTCGGGCAGCTAGTATATATATATATATATTTATTTACATTCGGAAAGAGTGGACTATGCACTGTTTACGGACACATAAATCTGGGCTATCCTTGTGTTGATGTGATCCGCGTGAATGAAGCGTCTGGATTAATTCAAAATATACATAAGTTAAGATATTGTAATCCTTTTAAACTAGCAAAACTTCATTTTTTTTTTCTTTCTCTCGCACCACTTGAAAATTTAGTATTTATCTACGCGCTTAAAACTGTTAGGATCTTAGCCGTAAATTGTTACCAAATTTAATGATTGCAGCAAAACGGATTTTCGGACAAATAATGTATTTTAAATGGTACTTTGAAGAAAATATTTTAAAGGAAATAAGTGATGTTATAGTGATTAACATTTGAAGTATTATTTGACGGAAATTCTTTGTATGTTATATTATTTAATTGAAACCAATATTGCTTGGTTAATTATTTGTATAAAAAGAGATAATATTTGGGTGCAATAGGGATTTAAATTTTATGCGAAGTTTTATCAGAACTGGCTTTTGCTTACTATGTGCACTATAGATTTTCACAGAGCAATTCATCAATGGTTGGCCCTTTTTTCATTCAATAATATTTCTGGAAAACAAAAAATTACAAATCGTTAAATTACTAGTAAATTAGAAACGTTCAGCATCAGAAAAATAAATCACGTGTTTAAACAAACCTGCAATGCATCTTTCATTAAACTGAAAGTCTTTATAGTGTAAATCACGATAGCAAGTAATAATTTTCAAACTGTTATAAAAAAATAACATCCGCTAAGTTCTTTGTTTGCAAGAATTTTACCATCCGGATCGAAAATTTTCCCGAAGTAGGAACATATTTTAAATGTTTATGAACTTGCGCGATTGGTAGTAACCATTTCAAAAAATATTATGCTACAATTTTTTTAATGTAGTTAAGTCCTCGTGCCAATCATTTTATCAACACGCTAACATTTCAATGACTAGTTTAAGAGTATTTAATAAGTGTCGTGGGAATACGCGGTGTTACGGAAAGTGGCACATCATCAGTTGGAGGAGACATCACGCAGTCTGTACATCTCATGTGTTGCGACTCGTGTAGGTACTTACAAACTGATGGCCGAGTGGTCTTGTAAATGCCGTGCCAGCTCACACAGGGTCGCCGCCTGGGACGTCCTGTTGACGCCTGCAGGGTCCCGGCGCAGTGCTGGTGTGGGGCAACAGGGCAGCTCTCACCATTCACCATTGTGCGAGCACAAGCGCTGCTCCCAGGAGCCGCCGCTGTCTGCCGGCCTCCTGGCCGCTGGCTGCTAGCCCGCGCGCCTCCGCTGGGCTGCTGGCATGTACACGTGTCAAAGTAACGGGAAAAAAAGGTAAATTACACGTTAAACACGTGATTTATTTTTGCCAGTGCTGAACGTTTCTAATTTACTAGTAATTTAACGATTTGTAATTTTTTTTTGTTTACCAGAAATATTAATGAATGAAACAGGGCCAACCATTGATGAGTTGCTATGTCAAAATCTATAGTGCACATCTAAGCAAAAGCCAGTTCTGATAAAACTTCGCATAAAATTTAAATCCCTATTGCACCCAAATGTTATCTCTTTTTATGCAAATAATTAACCATGAAATATTGGTTTCAATTAAATAATATAACATACAAAGAATTTCCGTCAAATAATACTTCAATTGTTAATCCCTATAACAACACTTATTTCCATAATTTTACGTGATAACGTCATAAGAAAACACTGATGAAAAATTGCATTCTTTTGAATTTTCAAATATTATTTAATTTGTTTTTTGCAAATTTAATTTAAATAATTTGTTTGAATATAATCACGAACAATCACTTATGGAAATAAACTGAAATAAATTCAAAGTCAAAAAAATTGTTAATTTTAAATGGCGAAATTGGACAAATAAATCAAATTTTTTAATTTGCTGCTTTTAAAAAGCCCGCCTTAACCTGTTTGATAGTATAGAACATTTTCTTGCACGGTGGTTGGCCGGTTCTTGCACGCTCGGCTCGGGCGGAATGTGACAATGAGTCATGCTTTTTTTTCGTGCGTGCAGCCGGCGTTCATCGATTTATAAGTCGTTATCACGTCAAAAAGCGTACCTGTATGTATTCGTTACTATAACAATTAGCTCTCTTTACTGTCGTATCGTTACATTACTCGTTACTTCTGATACCTCATATCATGCTATGTCATGTTAGAGCAACGAATCGAGTCGTATTGCGTACGCGTACAGTATGACGTCGCGGCGTCGCAACATTCGTAATTTGTAGAAAACATACTTATACATTACATACCAAACTGCGTAAGGTGCATTTTTTTCACTTTCACGTATTTTGAACCAGACTTGTGTCTAAGTCATTCTGAATTTAATTTGATTTAATAGGTAAAGTGTAGAACTACAAGTGAACTGTTGACGGAATCTACTAAATTTTCAATGGATTTACTATTTTGAAAATTTTAACCGTTAGCTTATGTTATATCAAAATAACATCGCAATCTATTATGCGTCGATTATAATGAAAAAGCAACAAATAAGTGTCGAAACTTATTTATTGACAGTCAAATTGAAACAACATTCTAACGATAAATCCCATTCTACGAAAAATGCGAGTAACGAAATGCATTCGTGTGTAACGTTTCGTTACTCGGTACTAGATGGCGCACCCGTTACACAGTACCGAATACATACGGTTTGCTACAGCTCTACTTGTGTGTCACACACGGGCCAGTTGCCTTCATTCAGCCCGCGGTCCGCGTGTCAGTGACCGATACAATCTGTGTTACCTGCTTCAGATACCAGCAACACACAATGCACATCTACTCAAATGCAAGCTGCAGCGAGTCATTTCACTAACTTTCGCCAGTTAACATCACCGGCTTCAACTTTCAACTTTCCTTAACAACACTAGGTAGCTTTAACCTGGTAAGAATGGTTGTTACAGAAATAAAATTTTAGGTCAGTAGACTTAACAACCCTGCACTTTGGCCTCATACATAGACACACAACTTTTGTATCACAGCAACCCTAGGTTGAAACAAAATCTGTTATGAAGGAAGTAAAACATTCCTTTCTTTATTTTTAGCCACACTCTTTTTCGGTACTGATAATTAGCTCAATAAAAGCGACGATTTTTTGAAGCACTACAAATCAAATAAAAATTTATTTATTTTGAAATACATATACATATGTTGTGAGAAAACTTAATGTGACTTTTGCGAAGTCTTCAAATGTGTCTCTCAATTTGTAAACAAAAATTTGTTTTTTTTTTTTTTTTTTTGCTTGTAATTCTCTTCTACATAGTGATATATAGAATCTAAATTTTTAGAAATAATATTAAAATAAGGAACATTAAATATCAAAACAAAATCAGTAAAATTTCTCATGTTACTAATCATAATCTAATTTATGAAAGCTAAAAATAATTATATGATAAAAACAATTACAAAAATAAATTTTATAATTATTTTAAACTCAATTTGTTGCACATTTGTACTTTTTATTATTATGTTCTATATCAAGACTTATTTAAAAATCTTTCGTTTATTTTATTTTATCTCAATAATTAAATTTAATATCTAGTTAACGCCACCTTCGAACCTGCCACAAAGTTAAGGCAGTAGAATGTGCGGTAGGTTATTTGAATCTAGAGCAACGGTCAGCAACAGGCGGACCGCGGTCTGTTTGCGGTCGAACCTCGGACCGCCAAATATTGTAATGTATCGTATACCAAGTATAAATTAATACCTAGATAAGGTAAACTATAACTTTATTAATTGAAATAATATTTTTAAGACACATAGAATCTAACTTAGTACTTATTCTATTTTAAGTTGCCTAGTTAACCTGTTTTACAAGTACCTACAACTGATAGAGTTTGATTAGTTTCCTATCTAGCCTGTGTGTGTGTTTGTGCGAATTAGTTATAACTGATGTCATTTAAATATTTTTAAATCTTTGTTATGCACACGAAGCATCCATGGATTGAACTACGTACCATTGTTATGGAGATATGTGCGGGAGCATGTCACAGCGCCCCGCGCACTTGCCTGGCTGCGGCGCGCTGTTGAATCAAGGTGAGCAGGGTGCGGGCGGGGGGCGGGGGGAGCAGAGGCCAGTCGTCAGTCGCAGCGCAAACCACGGAGCAACCGCTCATTTGTTTTGTGGTTTGTCGCGTTTGCGTTCGTTTAGTAAAAAATATTTTTGTACCTAATGTTAATATGGATCCTAAAAAGCGAAAAGTGGACAGTGAAAATAGGAGGTTTCTGGCAGAATAGACTGAACTATATTGTTTTACGCTGCCTGATAGGCCTCAAGCGGTTCCAGTGTGCCTTATATGCAATAAAACTGTCGCAATTGTTAAAAGTGGAAATTTGAAGCGACACTATGAAACAACTCATCAGCAATTCCACAAAAACTTTCCTCTTGGCAGTGAGGCTCGTAAAGAAAAACTTCTGTCATATCTCAGTTCTTACAATAAAAGCACAAAATTACTAGTTCGTTGCATGAGCGAACAAGAAAAATCCACAGAAGCAGCGTTACGTCTGTGCTGGACGCTTAATAAACACCAGAAACCATTTTCAGATTCTGAGATAGTGAAGGAATATATGTTGGCAGTAGTCACGGCACTTTTTGAAGAAAAAAAAAATGTCGCTGCAATTCAAAGTATTCCATTGTCAGCGAGAAGTAATACACGAAGAACTGAAATTTTAGCTGCTGATATTGAAAACACTCTTCTCAAACTTCTGCAGAAGGCACCTACCTTGCTATGCCATAGCACTTGATGAATCATGTGACATTGTTGATGATGAACAAATGTCTATTTTCGTAAGATTTCTTGACGTTGAATGTCAAATTCTTAGGGAAGAGTTGCTAGCAATATTTCCGTTGAAAGGTAACACTCGAGAAGATTTATTCAAGGTCACTGATGAGTTTATTACCAAATCTAACATCAGTTACGATAAATTGGTGTCGCTTTCAACTGACGGGGCCCCAGCAATGATTGGCAAAGAAAAAGGTTTAGTAAAGAGAATCAGGGATAAAAATTCAGGTCTAATATCGTATCAGTGCATAATTCACCAGTCAGCCCTTTGTGGAAAACTTAGTGCTACACTGAACGAAGTGATGGACAGCTTGGTCAAATTAATTAATTTGATAAGATCTCATTCTGCTCTTCAGCACCGACATTTCAAGGAGTTTCTTTCTGAATGTGATTCAGCGTGTTCTGACTTACTGCAACACAACAATGTTCGTTGGCTAAGTAAAGGTCAAGTTATTGAAAGTTTCTGGCTAATACAAGAACAAGTAACCTCCTGCTTGCCAAACTTAGATACGCGGGGAGCCAGGAAGCACTTTGAGTTCGTAACAAATAAGCGCAATATGCTGGTTGTGGCTTTTATAAAAGATATTTTGAAATATTTAAATGCGCTCAACACAGAGTTACAAGGAAATGGAAAATTAATATGTAATCTGATACAAAGTGTGTCTGCTTTTCGTTGTAAGCTGGATATCTTTGAAAAAGATATTGCAAGACAAGAATTTATTCATTTGCCAACAATTCTTGAATATAAAAAGTATAACTCTGAAGAAGACATTGCAGTGTTTGAAAATTTTTTGGCCAATCTTAGGAACGAATTTGCTACAAGATTCCAAGACATTGCAGAGATGGGCAAGCTATCTCCGTTTCTTCAATCGCCATTTGAAATTGATGTAGTGGCAGAATGGACAGATATGGCTGCCAATTTGTTAAATTGTCAAAGCCATCACTTCAAATGGAAATAAATGATATGCAAGAAGACGTGTCTTTGCAAATATATGAAACTGTATCCACTCAAGAATTTTGGGCCAAACATGTTACAGAATAATATGAAAATTGCAAAAAAAAAAATAGCTATCAATTTGGCCATTATGTTTGGCTTGACATACGTATGTGAATCATCTCTCTCAAAGATGAATTTTTTTGAAAAACAAATATTGTTCGAGATTAACGGACGCCCACCTAGAAGACACACTTCGAATTTGCTGTTCTTCTCGAGAACCAAACTATAAAAAAAAACTGGCTCAAGACCGTCGGTGCAGTTTCTCACATTAATTTTAGGTCTTGTGTTTTATAATTCATAATTTTATTTGAAACCATACAATAAATAGATAGCACTTAATTATTATCAGTTGTTTTTTTTCTGGACCTCGTTAAAATTTTCCCACAGTATTCGAACCCCACCTAAAACTACTGTCCAACCCCTCAACTAGAAAATCACTCTCAAAAAATTGGTTGTCTGTAAAGTCGGTTTACAGACGATAGTTTAACGTGACAACGTCATAACAAAACATTGATGAAATGATTGCATAATTTTATGAATAAAATTGAATCATTTTATTGAATTATCACTAATTTGTATGGATACAAAGAAGGAGTGAAATGAAATCTACAATTTAATTGATAAATTTACTTTTATTTGTACTCATTAATTCAAATATGTTTATTACTTTAACGAAGAGATTATTTTAACTATAACTTTTATACATGTTTGCTATTTAACTTATTTCAATCTGTGTTATTCTGTTAAGGATAGGACGATGATAGAAAAAGTAGGAAACGAATGGGAGTGGTTCAAGTTTAATGTGCCTCGAAAAAGTCAAATCGATGGTTGTTCCAATCGAGTGTAAGAGAGATAGATGCGGCGCAAGCGTAAAATGATCGTAACGTCACAATGCGTAACGTGACAATGTGTGTAACGTGACACTTTTTCGTACATGTAGCCGGCGTTCGTCGATTTATTAGACGTTGTCACGTCAAAAATTTAACATTAACATAGCTAATCTTATGGCTTAGAAACAATGTCGCATCAAATATTTAATGAATAGACTTCTCAATTGATGGTCCACTTGTGATACCAATTTCTGACGTGGCAACGTCTAATAACCGATGAACGCCGGTTGCACGCAAAATAAAGTGTCCCGTTACGCACATTATCCCGTTACGCTTTGTGCCGTTACGTTCATTGTACGCTTGCGCCGCATCTATCTCTCTTCCACTCGATTTGAACAACCATCGATTTGACTTTTTCGAGGCACATTAAACTTGAAACACTCCCATTCGTTTCCAACTTTTTCTATCATCGTCCTATCCTTAACAGAATAACACAGATTGGAAAAAGTTAAATAGCAAACATGTATAAAAGTTATATTTAAAATAATCTGTTCGTTAAAGTAATAAACATATTTGAATTAATGAGTGCAAATAAAAGTAAATTTATCAATTAAATTGTAGATTTCATATCACTCCTTTGTATTCATACAAAATAGTGATAATTCAATAAAATGATTCAATTTAATTCATAAAAGTATGCAATCATTTCATCAATGTTTTGTTATGACGTTGTCACGTTGAACTATCGTCCGTAAACCGACTTTACAGGCAACCATTTTTTTTATTATTATTTATGATGTAAAGTGTAAAAAAAATTGACACTAAAATATTATTTTGACAAAGAACATTTATAGCATATCTAGGATATATATTTTGTATGCCCTACATGTAAAAATTTTGTTTATAATATACTGATTTTTGTGTGTACTTTACTAGAGTTCATTTTTGGTGCCTAGGTCACGGCTCGTTTTCCAGCGCTAGCCTGACCTGGCTATTCTCTGGGGCCCTTTCCCAGGTTACGCTAGGAACGTTTCACAATTACCCGCCCTTTGCTCATGTGCATTTGTTAAGGGATATGGAATTATAATTCCAGAGGCTCGGTGCACAAACCTTTTTTTTTTTTTTTTTTTTTTTTTTTTTTTGCGCAATGTGACTCTAACTTCGAGATCCTCCGGAAATGTTCGGGAGTGTCCGCCGCACTTGATGTCTATTTTCGGGAGCTCATCGGCCGCTTCTGACGTCATTTCCCTCCTCTCCATCTTCCTGGACCACGTGGTGTGGAGCTCTCTGCTGCTGATGGCCAGCGGCGACTATCTTGGTACATATTACCTTAGCTAGGGGGCTCTGGTGTCGAATTCTGATGTTATTTTTAAGAACAAAAATCGATAGTGCAGTGTGTGCGCCCAGAACACAGGGACGGGACTCCGAAGGCCGCAATGCTAGCTACTTGACCAGGATCACTTTTGAGATGGATAGAACTAAATAAAGAATATATTGTTACGATTTATTAATGTCGGGAGAACTAGGTTCGTAATAGATAGCCTAATTAAGATTTATTACAGTTTTATTGATTACAGATGGAGAAAATTAGTTACATTTGTTGCTGAATTGACTACATTTGTAGCCACATTCGATTATGATTGATTAATTTTATGTTCTTTAATTAAAGTTTACTTCATTATAAATAAATAATTAAATACTTTAAATCAGCATGTTGCAAAATCTGTTGGTGAGAAGCAGAACTACTTGACCACGTACTATTTTAAATTCGGAATAAACTCTCACTGTTTTTTTTTTTCTATTTAAATTTTGTATTCCCATATAAACTTTCAGGTTGCTTCTGACATTTATCGTAGAAACTAATATGGATTCTGGATCGATGTTAATAACGTCATAAAAAGGTCACTGGTGTAGTTAGTTGCAGGGGTTTTGACTTGAGAAAGAATGATCCTGTCAAAAGCCAAATACATAAAATGTTAAGTTGTGATCGATGTAGCAGGTATTTTTGCTCTAAGAGAGAGCTTAAAAAGTCATACCAAGACTTGTAAACCTATGCTCACTTACAAGATAAATTACATTGATGGGGCTTCAATACAAAAAAGAAATAAGATTAAGCTGACTGATAAATATTATTCCTTGACATGAATGTACATGGCTCTCCTGATCTCGACAAAGAACTTGTTAAAACAAAATATTATTGTGATTTTAAGAATAATGGCAGCATAAGAGATATATGTATCTTGAGATAGTCTAAATGGTTTGGTGGTAAGGGTAATACATTTAATTGTATCTTTTTGTGTAAGAATTTATACTAGTATGGATAAGATAACATCCATACTTTAACTCATGCATATTTTTTGCCTTGTATTTTTGCGTTGGTGGTATTTGAGTGATTTTTATTTTAAATTAAATTCAAAATGGGGTAGGAGGCTGCAATATGCTAACGTGCAGAATAATTTGATGGTGTTGTGGGTTGGTTTGATAATTTATCACTATGATTTATGTATTAAATGTTGGTTTGTAGGTATGAAATTATTTACTCAAAATGTTTCGTGAGCAACTAATGTTTTCGCTGAAGTCCCATGCTCAGTTTCACACATGCATGTGTATGTTCTGAACCTAAAAATGTATTAAATTATTTCAATTTTTCTAGTTATTTCTTTTTATAACTATAAAATTTAACATGTCAAGTATTGCCATGCAGAAATTTAACTGTGAGAGTAGATAATGTATTTGTGCTGAGTGACTCTTGGGTCAACGATGTCGTGAATTGGTTGAGTCTGTTGTGGTTATCTCTGGCTCTCAGACATTATTGAGCTCTGAGTCATGATTCCGGAAGTACCTCGCGACCATATCTCTAATGCCAAAGTCAATAGTGGTTGTATGCCTACTTGGGCCTTGTTATAGAGGTTAAACATACTTGTTGCAAGGTTTCCAATATATTTTTACCCCATACCTCTTCACACATCACAGACCTGCCAAAACTCACGAGTTGTTTTGAACACCTGCACATGAATTATGTTGTTTGCTAAAATTTTAGAAATATTTAGGTTAGGTTGGTTTCAAGCAAGGGCTACTTTATGTTATCTTGAGGAGTAGTATGATCAGGGCCGCAACTAGGGGGGGGGGGGGGGCAAGCGGGGCATACGCCCCGGGCGCAAAGCTGTGGGGGCGCCGAAATCGCTTGCATTGTAATTCCTACTAGTGGGTTCATGCATGGAAGTTACAGTAGCACAGAAACTGTTACATGTAGGTACCGAAAATGCTTAAATAGCACCATTTTTCCGTGGGAGGCCCCCCCTCCTTTATTGGTGTGGTATGTGCAAAAAAAGAGGGGGGGGGGGGGGCATTAATCCATTCATGCCCCGGGTGCCAGAGACTCTAGTTGCTGCCCTGAGTATGATTAGTTGTAGTTTGTGGGTTTAATTTATGGATTTCATGTAAATGAGTAGATTTGAAATTGTGTATTAACTTTTCCCTTTGTAGATAGCTATATATATGGTCTTTTAAATAATTTTGTTAGCTATCATTAATATTTTTTTTCTGCTAGCTATTTCTGTGTACTTAAACGTTCGTGTGAAAATATAGCTATGTGGACTTTATTTCAGCTTAATGCTTCTCTGTAATTAAACATTTGTGTAAGCTATCAGTTACCAGGACTTATAATTATTTTATTTCTTCTGTGTAACTTTTCAGTTACAGTACTATAACATTTTAGTGATTTTTAGGTTAGTTTCAAGCAGGGGTTACTAATTTGACGATTATTTCATTATGTTGTAGTTTTGTAAATTGTGTGTGGATTGTGTGGATTATTCGTGGATTGTGTGGATTATGTTTGGATTGAGTGTGGTTTATGTGTGGATTAAGAGTGGTTTATGTGTGGATTGTGTGGATTATGTTTGGATTGAGTGTTGTTTATGTGTGGATTGAGTGTGGTTTTTGTGTGAATTGTGTGGGTTACATTTGGATTGAGTGTGGTTTATGTGTGGATTGGGTGGATTATATAAATAGCGTTGTAGTTTGTAGGTTTGAGGTTATATATGCAAAATGTTTTCATGTGACAGCTAGCTACATTGTTATCTTAATTCTTTTGTTATAGTTCTCCGTACGTCAAAATTCGTTAGCGTGTTCCGTGTTGTGATGCATATACATATGCAGAAATGTCATTTCGGCAATGCTACCCTTTAAGTGGCTAAGAACCGGTACTGACATGAACGTCAGTGTGCTGGAAACTTTTAGCATAACCCCCAGCAGTGTTAGGATGGTTTCTCGCAGCGATAAGATGCAGCAGCATCTAGCAGCATGTACTGGTGCTGTCCCCACGGCATCAACCACCTTAGTGTTACTTCTGCTACAAGACCTATGTGAACTCCAGTCATGTCAGAGAGCATGAGAAGACAGCTTGCGGTCTCAACCCTAACAGCAAATTGGATTCTAGTGAAAACTGTGGTAAAGAGTTCGTCGGGGTTAAGGCTAAGATCATGAGTTTCTCCCGAGCGCGCAGAGAAAGAACACACAACACACGCAGTTCCTAAAGTCCTCGATAAAGAGACTAGCTGTACGGATGAGCGATGGAGTAGTATTAATTTTTTTGTTGGTTGGGGGGGGGGGGGGGGAGTGAAGGTTAAGGAGGAGGAAAGAAGACCCTTTTTTTTCAGAATTCCGTATCGCCCAGCGGGGTGTCATGTTTTACAACGAGTCTTCAAGAGGGTGATGGGGGAATGATGCCGACTGCCTGCCTTGGATCTCGGTCTTCTCTGTAAATTCTCCCCAAAAACCACACTTCTTTGACCATTCGACCCTCAAAGCCCGCAAGAGATAAATATTACTTATTTCGGTACATTTCAGTTCTAAACCCGTAAGTAACTACGGGTTCTGGAACCCAGCAGAATAATATTAAATATTAATTTTGTGTTTATATATATGTAAATAAATATAAATAACACTTTACATATATGTTAAACATGTAGTACGCTTTACCGTGGTGGGTTGGTGGTGAAACTATCAGATTTGGTCTCTTCTGCAAGTTACGCAAGATCAAGTTTTTAGTCATTTATTATAACATATTCGACTAGTTTGGCATGATAATACTAAATAAGCTAATCCACGAGATGACACAAGAACTCTCGTACACAGCTGACCACTACAATCAGTGAGGTTGGCCAAAAGCAGTTTTCCTGCCCTCAGAAAAAAAAATTATATTGTTACCTACTGTACTATAACGGTTTTGCGCTTCTACAAGTTTTCTTGCTTTACACATTTTGTCACAGCTATATAATTTAAATTCTAAATACGTGACTTTCGTTTGTAAAGCGGTATCTTTAAATATATGATTATAATTTATGGTTTTCGGTACAACGATATAAAGGTGACCTTTTTATACAATCAATTTATATTTGTAGCTGAATATATGTCCACAAAATAGTGCAGCTTATTGCACTAATTTTAGTTGTTTGAATTTATTATGCATATGAGTATGTACCTATACATGAAGATAGAGCTGAAGAAGGTTTTTTGGTTTATTTTTTTTTTAGTCAACCTTCAGCTTGTGGCTTTCATGATGACCCCTTCATTTTTACACGCGTTATATTAGCTTCACCTGTATGTTTGTTTGTATGTTTGTAACCGACTACTTTGCACTCGATTTTGACCCACTTTAAACGGACAGATTTAATATAAACTTTGTAAACTTATCGAGGACCGGTGACAAATTTAATAAGTTTATATCACTATCCTGATTAGGACAGACAGGATTAAATAATTTCCTCGGGAAGCCTACGATTCACTCATCCTTCTGGACATACCCGAATACTCACGTTGGCAAGCCTTCTTTCAACAGACGAGAGAGCCAAACGCCCGATCGTGCATCTTCGGTTTTTTTCCCTCATTGTAAATAAATATACAACTCATGATAACTAATGGCCAATTAGGTTAGGTTAGCTAGGTTAGGTTAGCTACATTAAAAATACTTTAAAACATTGTGGACGGTTGATTTGGTTAGGATAGCTAAATTAAAAATACTGTGAAATCATGTAAACGGTTTCCCAGCGCTGGATAGCTACATATTAAAAAGTTATTTGCTAAGCAACCATAAAATAATTTTACATTATTTTTAATGTGGCTATACTTACCTAATATAACCAACCATCCACAATGTTTTAAAGTATTTATAATTACTTCTTGCTAATTTTAATAATGACATCTTATAAGTTAAACCCGCGCATTTGGAGAATAAATTCCCGCGAATTTTTCCCCCCCAAATAAATACGCCTGTTATGGTACGAAAAAAAAAAAGCTAGCATGAACTTGGGGAACTTCGAATTTGGCTCTCTCGTCTGTGAAAAGAAGGCTTGCCAACGTGAGTATTCGGGTATGTCCAGAAGGAAGAGTGAATCGTAGGCTTCCCAATTTCCTCATCCAGCCTCTGTGTGAGAGCAAGTGAGACAACCGTGCAGTCGGCGCATGCGTACCGTCTACCTACTTTCCAGCTCGAGCACTTGGGGTATTACTATTATTACAATATATTACTTCGACAGTTGATTTGCTGGCCGAGCGGATTAAGGCGCGGGTCTTCGAAGTAGTCAATTTACGGAATCACCGGTCGTGGGTTCTACTCCTGTCCACGGCTGAAAAAAAATATTTTTGTTTTCTTTTCAAAAAATTTTGGGATTGGTGCCATAAATCCAACTGTAATTCATCTGGGACTTCGCCAATCCTTCTATTCAAACTAAAAAGTGAAAAATAAATATATTTAAAAAAAACTAATAAACACGCTTTTAAAGCACATCGAACAAAAAAGTGAAAAATAATTTTTAAAATAATATTTAAACAATAATGAATGAAAAATACTAGTATTATTGTGAAAAAATCGTGGGGCTCTTTGTTCCATATTTATCGTACTTCGAGCGCCCGATGGTAGAGCATGCCGACATGTCATTGGAAGGCTCTGGGTTCGAATCCCAGTCCAGACTATCCAAATTTTTCTCACATATTCTATACACTCTCATTGAGAAGGCCCTTTCCTAATCCTTTCTCAATCCTTATCCTTCCCAAAATTCCTTACGTAAATGTGGAACGCTTCACTGACTATCAATACAGCTGTACACATTAATAATTTGGAAAATAATTACAGTTACTTATAGTTATCACGAAATTAATAGTAGATTAGAACAAATAACAGTTTAAAAAAATTACAAAACACACGTTTATAAATAAACCAAACTGAAAAGTAGAAAATAAATAATAGTTTATAAAAATAAAAAAACATGCTTTTATAGAAAATCCAACTAAAAAATAAAAAATAAATTTGAATTAAAAATAGCGTAAAATAAAAAAATGTAAGTTATTTAAAAAAAGCATGGGGTGCTTTTTAAGATATTAACAAAATGATAATCCTTCTGCTCATATCTGTCAATAAATAATTATTACTATTGACACCATGCACCCCACGCTTTTTTTTAATAACATACAATTTTTTTTAACTATTTTTAATTCAAATTTATTAAATTTTATTTTCGAATTTTTTAGTTGGATTTCTATAAATGCGTGTTTTTTAGTTTTTTAAACTATTATTTATTATTTACTATGTATGATGTTTGAAATTTATTTTATTAGTTATCAATGTTCCTGGCAGTGGTCTTAATTAGTTCTTTTAAAAAAAACTAATTAAAATTTACAAAATAAGCTATCGTGTGGTAATTTATTATTACAACATAAATACTGGCGTAAGTACAACTTACGCCTGTCGCGTCTGGTGAAATGGAGAGCGCCTTCATGCTATCCCTACGGGCGACGTAAACCATCACTGGTAGTTCTCCTTGTAGGTATTTATGTACTGCAGTTCTGACAGGCACGAAATAACGTGTGTTGTAATTAATAATTAATATTTCTGTAATTAAAATTAAATTCTGAAAGGGTCACAGACCTTTTCTACGAACCGCCTTCCCTACCCAGTCAGAAGTGTTGGAATGAAAATATGCAGGGAGTATGCTAATCGTCATAGGTAAAAGAATAATATTTCAGACGGAGCTAACCAACGATATTTTAGTTCATACAGATAAAGTGATACGCGAAGAGTAGTAATTCTCTACTACACCCCCCCCCCTTGCCTCTCCAACCAATAAACAACAATCGACACGTCACCACATGAAAAACCCTGCTTCAGATCTGAACCTGGATCATTTAAGTGGGAAAAAGGCGTGCACAAATTACGACCACTGATGTTATATACGGAAATCAAATGTATAAGGACTTAGCTGAACTTGAACCAGAGTTTTCAAGTGATTAGGAGCGAGGAATACTAGTACAATAAATATGTCATTGATGAGTTTTATGGTAATTTATACTCTAGTTTCAGAATTTGTAATTGCTCAATGCCAAAATTACATTTTTTAATTGCCAAATAAAGAAAAATTGTGAAACAGTACAAATTGCTCAAATATGGATGCAACGTCAAATAACTAAAATTTATTTCATGTTTTAGTCAACATTTTTATGTCAATAAATTTCTTTTAATTCAAACTAGAATTTTCTTACCTTCAAATATTCTCCTTTCAAATTGTTTTAGATAGCATTGCAGGTCTCTGGTAGGGCCTACTATTCTACCCACAAAATTTCAAGTCTTCAAACGACCGTCCGGTATGGTACGATGACATGCAGTACGGTAGACAAGTGGGCGCGGCCCTTATGTAACCAGCTTGCGCCACGAGCAAGTGCTAGCAGGCTGCGTGCTCGAGGTTTCCGCGCAGGCCTGTTGTGGTGCGAGGAAAACACTTAAGTGTTTATTACGTGAGATTTTGCACGATTTATTTACCGTTAAGAGACATAAGGCAGTTTAACATCGCGCGTAGTAACGTCCAACTTTCCTCCAACCTTTTTGTGAAACTTTTTAAAACTAAGTTGGTTTTTCTTGTTGTAATTTGCAGAATAATTACGTTACGTTTCACTATTTACGCCAACGCTTACGTCAAGGTTGAAAGACGAACTGGAAGCAAAGGTTACCGCATATTGATGCGCGGTAATGAACTGTAAATCCAATCAGGACAGTATTTTAATTATCGTGATCAGAATTATTGTATTTTCATTCTTAATGTTTTATCTAAATTGGGTTATTCGAAGGTACACCCTGATAGCGAGAATAGATTACCATTGTGTATTCACCCGGGCCATAACTAGTATTTTGGATATTGTAATATCGTTATGTTTCAACTTTCGTTAAGCAAAAATAACAGTGGGCCACATCTAAAGCCTTTTAATTTATTTGTGCTCAAGTCAAAGTAAGAGGATTAGATGATTAAATTCTGGATAACTCGAGATTGTCTCTGACTTTAAATTTTCTATACAACCCCACATAGAAGCCTGACTAGGTAGTAAACGTGTCTATGACACGACAAACTCTATGCCCACGCGCAGTTCTTTTACATTTAATTTGTTTAGACCATTCTAGGAAAAATTTATATGTGTTTAATCACAACAATGTAAATTGATACTAGATTAAAAATTAAGAACTCTTAAGAAAGTAAGTGACGCCATCATAACGAAAGCATGTAGAAGTTTGGTCGAAATAATAATCAGTGTTTTATTTCGAAATTTTAATACATCTGTCGCACAAGGATGGATGAAGGCTTATACGCTTCATTAAGTTAAGTCATTTGGTTAAGGCAATAGCTTCTTTTTGAAAGAATTAAGAAATAATGCAGTAAGTTTTATTTGCTACCATTGCTATGCTTTTATAGGTGAATATAACTTTTCGAACTTTGATTACAAGTAATTGCATTGGCAGTTAAGTATTGTTGCAGCCCAAGGATGGCCTAAGAATGTTGCTTTCAGCTATAATATTAGAAAATTAAATTATTGCAGTAAAAATTGTGACATAAATAAAGTCAGGACATTTTAGACCTCGGAAGTCCTTAGTACAAAAATATGTGTCCTGTGGCTGAATTTGCTAATCGGTCATATTGAACTCTAATAAACTTAAATACGTTTTTTTTTAAATATTTTTGTAGTTTCACGAGCAATATTTTGTACATTTGAAACTGAGTGCATTTGGGTAAGTGATATTGGATTCATTTGGAAAAGACTCTTGGATATGTTCTGTGGCTTTCGTAGCTCCTGTAATAGTATCCAGATACGTGCAAGTACAGAATAGTTTGAAAATTTTATGTATTTTATAACAAAACCATTTAAATTAAAATCTTTTTTTTATTAAAAGGTACTCTTTTCATTATGCTTAACATAACCTCACTCTGACCAAATTAATGTGTATAGTATTATAAAGTTGTTTCTCAATAATATAATAATTATTATAACCCTTCATAATTGTCACGAGAACGTGGAACGCAACCGTAATAAAAATGGGTGCGTGTACTTAGGTACGCGCGTGAGAAGTTATACTTCTTCGGCATCATTAAAAAATAGTTTTTAATTGCATGCAAAAATAGTGCGTGGAGTCCCTCCGCGTGGAAGAAGTGAAACTTCGTAATGTGGAAATGAAAATAGGAATAGGAAGAAATTGATTTTTAGTGAAATCATATTGTATCAAATCAAACTAAAAAAATAAAGTAAATAAATTTGTAACGATTCATATATTAATTATTAGAGAGAGAGAGAGAGAGACCTACTGAATGTCTATAAAACTAACTTTTTTATGAGAGCATATTTTCATGAAATAAATCATGAAATCATTCAACGATAAAAGCTGTTTATTTAACCAAGCGGACGGGCACATTAGTTTTTTCTTCAATTTAAATTGTAATACACAAAAAGGGTATTG
Organism: Bacillus rossius redtenbacheri; assembly: GCF_032445375.1. Lineage (NCBI taxonomy): Eukaryota > Metazoa > Arthropoda > Insecta > Phasmatodea > Bacillidae > Bacillus > Bacillus rossius. The sequence goes on along the minus strand of NW_026962012.1, from coordinate 16,637,593 downwards.
AAAATTAAAACAAATATGGCGACAGTACAAACTGTCAGGATCTTTATTTTTTTCTTACTCTCTACTTAGTTCCTTACAATAGCATTCACTCTCGCTCTCTCTCTCTCTCTCTTTCTATTCCCCCTCCCCAGGAGCGTTAAACGTTTAACGCAACCTTGTTGGAAGTCGCATTTGAAGTATAACTTCAATAAACAGTTATACTCATGTTTACATTAAACTCTTACATATTTTGACATGCCAAAGTGAGACAGTAAATCCTTGTCTCATTTCATATTAATGGCGTACCAAGTGATGCATGATTAGGCTCTAGCCAACACAGTAGTAACACTAATAATTATATTAATAATAATAATAATATTTAACTATTTGGCGCACAACAGAGGTAGTTTATATTTCAGTAAGTTTTGAAGTTCTTTTTTTACATTAGAAGTGTTATATAAAACATAAAATACAGTGTTAAAAAAAGGAGATATAGGTTGTAATAAAATTAATATTTTTATTTAGTTAACTGTTTAATTAAAAAAATAGTATAAAAGTAATACAAAAAACTTCATAAATAATGTAAATTTTTATAACAAAGCAACAAGAATGCAATCGCAACATATATAATGCAAGGCATAATTATTTTTGTAAATAAAAATGTAATCATTTTTTAAATGTAAATGTGATTGAACCGGCACCTACATACACGAACACATGCTTACAAACACACACACAGCCAAACACTAAGGCATTAGGTAATATTAAACACATAATTATGTTAAAAGAATATGGCGGATAAGAAAAATTATTTAATTAAATGCATTGAAAACAATCTGTAGAAAAGAAGTTTATACAGACAGTGTGTCATTGTTTCTCCCAATATACCAAAAATATATCAAGGGCGTGTGAATGAAGTTCTAAGATGCCATAGAATGTTAACTACTTCAGGTGTCGACCTTGAAATATTTAAATGCCTGGTGTGAAGTACCTCTTCTGTTTAAAATGCACTACCTCTAGTGTCTGGTGTGTATTAACTCTACTGTTTACCATGCACTACCTCTAGTGTCTGGTGTGTATTAACTCTACTGTTAACCATGCACTACCTCTAGTGTCTGGTGTGTATTGACTCTACTGTTTACCATACACTACCTCTAGTTTCTGGTGTGGAGTATCTCTAGTGTTGCAATGCACTACCTCTAGTGTATATGTGGATTACATCAAATATTACTATGCACTACATATAAATTAACTGGAAAATACCTCAGAAGTATACTGTGCAATACCTATGGGGTCGATTGTGAACCACCTGGAGTTTTGACTACGCACTACCTTCTGTCTAAACATTCCACAACATAAGTAGTGTAGGATAGCCGTTCCAGCGCCAGGCTTCTAGGCTGTGGATTGTGGATGGTGTCAATGACCGAACGCTCTGACGTCACGACGACCATGTTGGTCTCAAAATTCCTCAAAATTCCTCAAAATTCCTCAAAATTCCTCAAATTGACTCAAAATGACTCCAAATTTAAAAATACCCCATTTTCGCGGGAAAAATGGCCGTTTTGAAGAAGAATCTCGCGTTTTTTTCCTGAAAATTCATAAATTTGGAATTCGAAAAACCTAAAATTACTTTTGCCTTAATAAGAACCAAAATTCCTCGTCGCCAAGCCGCCCATAAGTCGCTGGGGGGGGGGGGGGGGGGGGTTACATTGACCTTGTCCTCGACTATAAAAAATTCCAATTCTTTAAATTTTTGGCTAAAAATTACAAAAAATGTCAAAAAAAAATTTTTAAATCGCTTCCTTTAAATTTTTTGTTACTTACTCGATTTCAGTCCAAATTTTGATTCGCGGCGAGAGTAAACCAGTTATTTATTAAGATGTTAAAAAAATCCCAACAAAATGTAATAAAAATGTCTTACGCCACACACACCATTTTAAGTTATGACGCCACCCTTGCAATTTTCGATACACCCCACCATCTTGGATTCTAGAAACATTGCTTGATTCGTTACGTCTGCCATCTTGGATAACTATGAAGTTATCGTTACACTTTACATTATGTCCGCTATATTGGAATCTAGATCGTTATACTTTTCGTTACGGCCGCCATCTTGAAAATCCGTAATTTTTATGTTAGAAATTTGGAAAAAAGGAAGTTTATAAAACATAATTAATAAAATAATTTGTTACAAACGCACTTATGTTATTGTGTCCTCGGTTAGATCCCGATGAGGTCAATAATTAAATAAAAACGTTGATAGATATTTCCTCCACGGAAGCCGCCACCAGAATCACCTGCCACCACTAATGCCAAGGTATATATCTCGCCCGGTAGTATGATGTCATTTACACCAACTAGTGTTCGCCTGCTGGAGGCCACCATATTGTTTTCGTCTGCTACAGTGTGCTGACTTCATGTTAGTTTGAATTTTACCCGCTAGAGTGCAGTAATTATTTATTACTGTGGCAAACATATTCTTGAAATTTGGGCGCCATCTTGGAATTGTGTAATTATTTAGCTATAAAATCGGGAAAGATTCCAAAATTCATAAAAAAATTCCGATTACTGATTGAATCGACGGATTCTTGTCCGTGGTTTAATTCCTGACCGATGCAAAAAAAATTAATTAAAAATACCACAAAAGTGACAGGTTCGAGAAATAAAAAAACTAAAAGTTTATTTACAAAATAAATTGTATTATACAATTTTTATTCTATTAAACGAACACTTGGGGAAGTTATCAATCTTATAAACATTTAGTCCTGCATCGGTGTGAAATGACTAATTCTTAGCTTTAATCGATTTATATTAGACAGTTACCAGCCGGATCCTTTACTGACAAGTCCTCCTTTTCTTGACGGAGTTTCTGGACACCGTGTTCAACAGCTTGCTTCACATCGTCAGGACTGTAAATTACAGCAGCCTTGAAAGCATACTTCTCCACTTTGTCTTCGAACGGATATGGCTTTCCATATATACAGTCCAGCCAAAAGTTATATTTTAAAGGACCATTTATTGCTACGTCATCAGTAAGCTGATTGATTATGTTCTGCTTGATATCGTCAAGAAAAGAACATTATGTCCTTCGACTCACTGAACGTATTTAGTTAATAGTAGTCTTTCAATGTTGCACGAAATGCAGACTGTGCCAAGTGTAACCCATTATCATTCACCTGTAGAGCACCGAACACAGTCTTGGGTTTAGTTTCATGTCCAGACGTCATAGCAATCGGTTGCTGCACATCCGTTTTTTTCTTGTACACTCACGAGTCTCCAATCTAAAGCGAGGAGTCGAAATCTCTGCAGGTAGTTCAACAGTAGGCACACGGACTACACCTTTACATTTTTTCGCATATCGTCGCAGACTGTCAATACGTGTAAACCAAACATGGCACTCATCACAGCGAAACTTTATACGAGAAGGATTCTTCATGCATTAAGTCCACTCATGTATTCGTGCATCATGGGAAAATACGAACGACATATCGCAGTAGCCGCAAGGATGTCTAGTCAGACCCGAACCGGATGATGTTGTTGCAGCAGTTGCACTAATTCCCGATGTACTCTTATGAACATCGATACATCGTTGTTGCACCGCAATCTTTACTTTCTGCCACGCAGCTTGTCCTTTGCATGTCGTCAAGTGTATTTTCAAATTACAATGCCTTAAAAATTTCTTGCGACATTGGTTACAGCCAAAAATTTTGCGAGGAGGATTCTTAGCACATTCTCTCTTCTCATGTCGCCGAGCATTGCTGTTGTTTGAGAGAATCCTGTCACAGTAACGGCAACAATGCACGATCGATGTTGAATCACCATCCATTGAAGCTTTCATCGAGGGCGAAACATCTTTCATAATGGTTTCCTGTGCAGCCAGCACTGAAGTCAATAAGCTCCCTTCCGATGTCGGTACCACGTCTGTTGAAGTCTTCTCTATTGTTGACGGCTACGTTGTCAACGGTATCTGCTCAATCATCGTTGGCGCTGACGCCAGGGTTCCCGTAGTCGATAGTACAACCTCCATCGAGTTCGTTGTTAAAGACGGTAAAGATACCACCAAGTGCACAAGAACAGGAAATTACGCAACTTATACACCAGATGAGACGAACTAGGAGATCCTTACACCGTCGACGACAGTAAAAAACTGAAAGCCCCGTTGGCATAATATGCTAGTCAAATCAAGTTCCATTTACTATAATACACGAGACAAAACATCATCTAACAAAGAAGCACACCAAAATGTTCATGTAGCAGAATAGAAAAATATAATACAATTTATTTTGTAAATGAACTTTTAGTTTTTTATTTCTCGAACCTGTCACTTTTGTGGTATTTTTAATTAATTTTTTTTGCATCGGTCAGGAATAAACCACGGACAGGAATCCATCGATTCAATCAGTAATTGAAATTGTTTTATGAATTTTGGAATCTTTCTCGATTTTATAGCTAAATAATTACACAATCCAAGATGGCGCCCAAATTTCAAGAATACGGGTGTCACATTAATAAATGATTACTGCACTCTAGCAGATTAAAATCAAACTAACATGATGTCAGCACACTGTAACAGACGAAAAGAATATGGTGGCCTCCAGCAGGCGAACACAAGTTGGTGGAAATGACATCATACCAGCAGGCGAGATATATACCTTGGCATTAGTGGTGGCAGGTGAGTCTGGTGGCGGCTTCCGTGGAGGAAATATCCATCCACGTTTTTATTTAATTTTTGATCTCATCGGATTCTAACCGAACACTCAATGACGTAAGTGCGTTTGTAAAAATTATTTTAATTAAAATTTTATTAATTATTTTTTAATAAATTTATTTTTTTCCAAATTTCTAGTTTAAAAATTATGGATTTTCAAGATGGGGGCCGTAATGAAAAGTGCGACGATCTAGATTCAATATAGCGGACAAAGTTTGACATCTTGTGTCAATATCTATGGTGTAGCTTCTTAAAGAGATGATCTATGTTCCTCTTTCTTCTTCCTAATCGGTCAGCCATCATGTAAACATCGTAATTCAAGTATCTGTTTTAATCCGCTGAATTATGTGGTGAATTGATTGCCGCTTAGCGCCTTTTGGGTGAGATTTCTTTCTTGATTCCCCCGGAATCATGCTATTTATTTATTTTTGGCCGATGTCTTCATATTGGTGATTTTTGTTAATTTATTTTAGCGGTCCTTGTGGGTGGCGTGAGACATCCGGGCCATGATTGAGGTAGTCCACTAAGTACGGGACGGGAGTGAGGCTTTTCTCCTCTGCTATTGGCATCAGGATGCAGCCTACTAATTAAGGAAAGTTTTTTTTTAATCTTTTGGCTTCCAGCATTTTTCGTAATGAAGTTTGATCTGCTGTTACACCCCTCGTGCCTCAAAATAGAATTATTTGAAATTAATTAAAAGAGCCTTGGAAACAAGCTGGAAACAAAATACGTTAAATGAAATGATTTACCAGAGGCGACACGAGGTGGGAACAAACACAATTTAGGAACTTCCAGTAACAAGCGAAGGGGAAGTTGTAGGATCGTTATAATCAATAAAATAAAACTACACGATTAACTTGATATATAGTTTCCCTGTTTTATTTGCCCTGATTCATTATCATGTTTCCATTATTTTACCATACACACAAAAGGTTTTAACAATTTTCAAAGATTAACAAAAGGAAAACGAAAATAGGCCGGCCTATGCTTATTGAGAACAGTTTACATTCGTAGTTTGACATATAAACATTTGCATTATGACTATCACACCCAAAGTTGGATGGATTCGATTATTACATTGATAATTAGTTCTATTAGTTTTACAATTTCTTGAGAAAAACACTGGTCGCTGGTGAGTTGGTCATCCGGCTGAGATAGTACGTCGCTAGGTAAAGGGGAAATGTTGAAATTACATTACCACCCGGGGTCTTCAAACAATCACGTCGGGTGGTAGAAAAGTTTCTTCTAATGTTTCTTCCCACGGAACAGGGAAGGGGGGGGGAGGCCACGAGATGAGAGTATCAATCTCTCCCGGTCATCGAACCCTGTCTGCAACAGTCCAAATCAAAACTGATTAGAACTGGTATACAGGCAGTCTATGGGGCAGAAAATGCCCGAACAAAAAAATTTAAAGGGAAAAAGGAGGGTTCGCGTATTATCACTCACCAAAACAGGGGAGTTGCCCAGCACGCTGCCATCGTGGAGTCAGCCCGGGGTCTGGAGCTCGCGAATTGCGCGGCAGGACGCGGATGATTTCTTCATTATAATAAATTTCAAAAAAAATTAAAAGCTAAAAAAAAATAACTATTACATTGCAGACGGACTAAACTACTTGAAAAGATTTTAGGGATAGCATCCCTCAATTAGGTGACTACATAGTCGGTTGCAGCCGGATGGAAGTTTCGCAAAGTCTCGTCGACTCGCCGATAATCAAACGATCCGTCTGCAGTCGCGGCGCGAAGTGTCCCGCGGAGAAACGCGTCTCGTAATTAAAAGTAAAACTTGAATCAAAAGTGGAGGGGAGGACTGGGAGTCCGGACCGAAAGGTCCCGAAGTTCCCCGAGTGAGGGCCATAAAAAAAACTCTGATTGAAGTCTCGAAGCTGGTAGCATTGCTACGACCTTAGCGCTACCTGTTGGGGGCTGTCTGAAATAAAAAAGAATCGACTCGCCCACGGCGTCCATATAACTCAAGGCAAAGCAGGTGCTGCTCCCTGGCGCCCTAGCGGGCAGGCAAGCGGAGAATTTCGCGAATTGGCCGCTAGGAAGCGCTTGTGATCAGTTTTGGCGCACTCGTTTTGCGAAGAGACCTTGGAAACGGTCACCGGTGTCCAGGGGGTTACGACCGGTCATTGGTCTTACTTGGAACAGAGAAGGGGGGGGGGGGGTGAAATGCAACGTTGGTGGGAAACTACGCCCCCTCGTGGCTACCGAGGGGCGAATATAACACTACGACGTGATGAAAAAGGCGGATCTCAGCTCGTCTCTGTGAACTGGTCGCCTGCAAGCTACAGCCTTGCCTATGCAGTTAGAGTCACGAAGGGAAATAATATAACTGGCTTGAGGCGTGACTGAAGGCGGGGGAAATGGTAAGCGGGCTGCCAGTCAGTGATTAGACCAGCAGAATATCCGATACGCCGATGGGAAAGGGGCTCCAGAGCACTGAGACAAAGTTTAACTCAGAGGAGTACACCGGACTAACAAATTAAAATTACACTATAGTAGGGCAAGTAAAATTTCTACACAAAAATTTAAAATCATAATAAAAATTTAAAATATATCGTGTCGAATTTACTAATTAACGGCACATACTTCCCCCCTGAAAGACGGAGTCAGGGTGGCCCACTTGAGCCACCAAAAACCTGGGTTCCAGAAACTTACCCTGTACCAGGATCTACTGTAGTAAACTACTTACATATAAAAAAATATCTTGATCAAATCGAAGGTATATTATAATTAATTAATTAACACTTAACGATGAATGATGTAATGAGGAAAGTTGATCTCAGATGTTGGGAATGGTGTCACGTGACAAAACTCTAAAGATGGGCACTGTGAGGCGGGCCGAAAAGCACTGAGGCCGAAACAAGGGAAATGCGTCCTTGAGCACTCAGTGATATATGGGGATTGGAACCCCTGTATATGGGTATGGTAACCCGTAACTTACAAAATATATTTGGGAATGGAACCCCTGTACAATTGTCTTTCCATAAAAAGCCGAAGGCATTGGGACTTTGCCCTGCACAATCAGGCCATGGAGAAGACGGTCAAATTTGCTGCTTCCCCGAAGGTAAAACAGATCCTCAGTCCCAGAGTGACACAGGGCCTAAGGGTAAGATTCCCTTGGCGGAAATTTAAATTATTGGGGTTGGAACCCTAAAAGATCAACAATCCGTATGAATGAATGAATTAAAAAAAAAAATATTCGACAAATTTAGAAATTTTAGCGCATACAACTCTGATGTTCAATATAACTAACTAATATTTATTATTTAAAAGTTTTCTGCAAACAAAACAATAAATTAACGACTCTTCGCACTCAAATTTAAATTATTTAAAGAAAGGTAAAATGCAATAAACCAACAATTATTAATCAAAAGGGTTATAAATTATCATGGAGCGGTTAGATCTCATGACTGCTGATAGGTTTCACACTGCCTGAGAGGGGGTTTGAACATAGGCCGTCCAAAGGTGAGTGCTGGGGATCTAACCCAGTAACACTCTATGGTCATAGGATTTTTCTCCTAGAGGACCGAGTCTCGGCTCGTTGGCTCGTAGGACCCTTCTTTTGCGCTGCTCGTTGGCTAGCTTGACCTAGCTCCTATTTTAGAAAAACACATAAAAGAAACCAGTTTGCCGTCTGGAAGTCACGTAGCTCTTACTTAAATAAACCATATCATCGATAGCGATGTAAAAGAAATACAGCTTTGGGGGTAGAATGCAAAGGAAACAAAAAAAATGGCTAGATGTGACAGCTTCCGTGCTCAGAATCTATGTACGTCGCTGTACATCACATTTACATGCAAGGGAAAATAAAGAAAGAAACATGTACAAGTATTAACGCAAAATCAATACAAAAACACTACAAACATTATTCTTGCTTAATTTACGAATTATGATTATTAAGAAAAAAAATGAACTTAATCAAAAATTAAATAGATAAAATCGTCGAACAAAATTCATGAAGATTAAAAAAAGAACTGTCAGAGAAGTATTACTAAGTTAAAAAAAAAATAAAACAATTTACGTCAAGCAGCTTGTTCAAGACTGAACTTACTTATGGAAAAATTAAAAATTAAAGTATCTTAAATTACATAGAGTGTGCTAGCCTAGAGACGGGATGCTTAAACGTACCCAAATTAATTTAGTGGACCTCTCGTTGGAGGTTGAAAGGATTTCACCACTCTCGGTGATTACTATAAACATTACAATGAGGCTAGTCACTTCGTAGGTACTTAATTTCGGGAAATACGTATTTTAATATGCTTGATTATATTATTATTATTTTATCACTATATTATGTTTTCAAGTATTATTACTTTAATAATTTAAGACGTGAAATTCTTATAAGACAAATGTCTTTCAGTATAGTTTGAAATCATTGTTATGATGGGGGGGAGCCCTTGATATGTAAATTAAAATCTATATTTAAATATTATGTGCGTGTTTATTAGTAATGGCGTTAGTAGCCTTAAAAGTACTCTTAACTTATAGTTATTTGTTCATATGTAAATTTAATAATTAAATTTAAACACATTTAGCTGACTACTGCGGGACAACAGTGGAAAACTATAAACTTATTTGACTCTCAGTCATAAAGTAACTACGGCGGGCGGAGATAAACAGAGCCCGGCGTCACGACAAAGACGTCAGCTGTGGTCACCCCTCGAAGATAAGCGGGCGGCAGAGAGAGGCCGCTTGAAGAAGGAGGGGGGGGGGAGGAAAACAAACATGACAGCTCCCATGTGGCTGTCGGGAAAAGAATGTGAGCGGAACAGCTGCTCACGTAAAAATTTTCTATGGTCCAGGATTAATTGGACAAAAACAAAAAAATATACGTCGCGGATTTTCGTCTCGCGCTACTGGGATAGTAAGGTTTGGACACCCCTACGAAGGGCGCACAGGGCGGTGAACTGAACTCGACGCCACGGACGTGCGCCGTGAGAGATAACCGGCCGTAGAGACGTAGAGACGGGGGAGGGGTGTCTGTGGCCTTGTGTGTGTGTCTGCGGCTGCGCCGCGGTAGGGAGAACAGCTGTGGCTTGCTGGAAGACGTCTCGCGCGCTACGCGCTAGCCTAATTCCACACGGGAATTTAAAACTCAATATAAATTTTAAAAATTTAACTCATTATAACTAGGGGGTGTACCAGCGATCAGTTTACAATATTATTACAAAATTATTATTATCAAAAATTAATTAAAAATTTTTTTGTACTTTTAATTTTAGTTTAGGTATGCTTATATTTTTCAGGTATGCCTATAGACCAAGGTAACCATGCTCTGCTACCAAGTTGTTACACCCCTCGTGCCTCAAAATAGAATTATTTGGAATTAATTAAAAGAGCCTTGGAAACAAGCTGGAAACAAAATACGTTAAATGAAATGATTTACCAGAGGCGACACGAGGTGGGAACAAACACAATTTAGGAACTTCCAGTAACAAGCGAAGGGGAAGTTGTAGGATCGTTATAATCAATAAAATAAAACTACACGATTAACTTGATATATAGTTTCCCTGTTTTATTTGCCCTGATTCATTATCATGTTTCCATTATTTTACCATACACACAAAAGGTTTTAACAATTTTCAAAGATTAACAAAAGGAAAACGAAAATAGGCCGGCCTATGCTTATTGAGAACAGTTTACATTCGTAGTTTGACATATAAACATTTGCATTATGACTATCACACCCAAAGTTGGATGGATTCGATTATTACATTGATAATTAGTTCTATTAGTTTTACAATTTCTTGAGAAAAACACTGGTCGCTGGTGAGTTGGTCATCCGGCTGAGATAGTACGTCGCTAGGTAAAGGGGAAATGTTGAAATTACATTACCACCCGGGGTCTTCAAACAATCACGTCGGGTGGTAGAAAAGTTTCTTCTAATGTTTCTTCCCACGGAACAGGGAAGGGGGGGGAGGCCACGAGATGAGAGTATCAATCTCTCCCGGTCATCGAACCCTGTCTGCAACAGTCCAAATCAAAACTGATTAGAACTGGTATACAGGCAGTCTATGGGGCAGAAAATGCCCGAACAAAAAAATTTAAAGGGAAAAAGGAGGGTTCGCGTATTATCACTCACCAAAACAGGGGAGTTGCCCAGCACGCTGCCATCGTGGAGTCAGCCCGGGGTCTGGAGCTCGCGAATTGCGCGGCAGGACGCGGATGATTTCTTCATTATAATAAATTTCAAAAAAAATTAAAAGCTAAAAAAAAATAACTATTACATTGCAGACGGACTAAACTACTTGAAAAGATTTTAGGGATAGCATCCCTCAATTAGGTGACTACATAGTCGGTTGCGGCCGGATGGAAGTTTCGCAAAGTCTCGTCGACTCGCCGATAATCAAACGATCCGTCTGCAGTCGCGGCGCGAAGTGTCCCGCGGAGAAACGCGTCTCGTAATTAAAAGTAAAACTTGAATCAAAAGTGGAGGGGAGGACTGGGAGTCCGGACCGAAAGGTCCCGAAGTTCCCCGAGTGAGGGCCATAAAAAAAACTCTGATTGAAGTCTCGAAGCTGGTAGCATTGCTACGACCTTAGCGCTACCTGTTGGGGGCTGTCTGAAATAAAAAAGAATCGACTCGCCCACGGCGTCCATATAACTCAAGGCAAAGCAGGTGCTGCTCCCTGGCGCCCTAGCGGGCAGGCAAGCGGAGAATTTCGCGAATTGGCCGCTAGGAAGCGCTTGTGATCAGTTTTGGCGCACTCGTTTTGCGAAGAGACCTTGGAAACGGTCACCGGTGTCCAGGGGGTTACGACCGGTCATTGGTCTTACTTGGAACAGAGAAGGGGGGGGGGGTGAAATGCAACGTTGGTGGGAAACTACGCCCCCTCGTGGCTACCGAGGGGCGAATATAACACTACGACGTGATGAAAAAGGCGGATCTCAGCTCGTCTCTGCGAACTGGTCGCCTGCAAGCTACAGCCTTGCCTATGCAGTTAGAGTCACGAAGGGAAATAATATAACTGGCTTGAGGCGTGACTGAAGGCGGGGGAAATGGTAAGCGGGCTGCCAGTCAGTGATTAGACCAGCAGAATATCCGATACGCCGATGGGAAAGGGGCTCCAGAGCACTGAGACAAAGTTTAACTCAGAGGAGTACACCGGACTAACAAATTAAAATTACACTATAGTAGGGCAAATAAAATTTCTACACAAAAATTTAAAATCATAATAAAAATTTAAAATATATCGTGTCGAATTTACTAATTAACGGCACACTGCTTTCGGCATCATCGGCTGTATCTTCACGTTGAAAAATGATAATCAAGTGAAATGAACTTTCCGTCGTTTCGTTAAATGAATAAAGTACATTTTAGTTATTAACCTCAAAAATTTTTCTGTTATTGTAATTGTCACTGGTGTAACCAGTCATGTGCTTAATGTCTTTTAATGTTTTGTACTAGTACGGGGCCCCAAGCTTGCAGTTTTAATCATTTAATGTTTTGTGAAACTGAATACTCATATATTTGTAAGTTAAGTATGTGCATGATATTATTTAAATTATTTAAATAAAATAAGAATAAATGGCCTGAACCGAAATAAACATGTATTATTTAATGTAAAATCAGTTCCTTTCGTAAGTTAATTATATATATATATATATATTTGTTGAGTTCTGTTGGTTGTAAGAGCCACATTATGAGCCAGCAGGCGTATTCTCTCTACTTGAATACCTCTACACATACAAAGCAGTGCCATTGAGCCTAAGGTCCTGGAGCATCCCTGTTGTGTCCCCCCATGAGGTTAACCTAACCGATTGCGGTGGATATGGCAGAACACTGCCATGCACGATCTCTAATTAAGAAAGAGGACTAACTACGATGTTAACTGTGAACTACTTACATTTTCTAAAGTACACTAACTCTTTTTTCCATTGTGTACAACCTCTAATGATAACTAGACAATAACGCCAGTGTCAATAGTGCACGTCCTACTTTTAAACTGTGGACTTACTTTAGTGTCAAGTGTGCGCAATCTCAAGTGTTGACCAGGCACTACCTCTAGTCATAATATGCTATACTACAAGTGTTGACTATGTACTTCCTCCAGTGTTAAATGTGCACTTCCTCCAGTGTTGACTTTGCATTACATAAAGTTTTTAATTTAAAAGAAAACTGAGAACTATCACCATTTTCAACCGTGCACTTACACCAGTGTAAACTTTGCACACCTCCAGTGTTCACTGTGACTTCTCTTTCATGTCAACTGTGCACCACATCTAGTAATGACCATGCAATACCTGCTTTTTAACTATGCACTACCTCAAGTTTTCACCATGCAATACCTCAAATATCGACTGTGCACTACTTACAAGTACAGCTTTACATAACCGTCAGTGTTAAGTTCGCACTAATGCCAGTATGAACTTTTCACGTATTGTACTTTCCTGTATTGTATGTGCATTACCTGTTATGCTGACTATGCTCAGGCTAAAGATTTAATACTCCACTTGGCCTGTTTACTAACACAAGTTTCAACTATGCATGTAATACCTTCAATGTCAACTTAGCACAAACTGTTGTTTATAATGTGCATTTCAATAAGTGTTGACTGTACACATATTCAGTTGTGACTGTGCACTTCTTCCAGCATTGAATGTGTACTACCTAAAGCACAACTGTACACTACCGTCAGTGTTAAGTGTACACTACCTCCAGTTTTGTCTGCGGACTACATAAATGATTTGAGTGTGAGGTACTCAAATTGATAACTGAAAATATTTTATGTTCTACCTATGCACTTCCTTCATTTTCACTGTGCACTACCTCCATTGTATAAATTACACTATAGCTCGTTTCAAATGTCCACAACATCTTGTGTTCAATGTCAGCTATCTGCAATACTGACTGTGCACTACCTACAGTGTTGATTAGGCACTGCTTTTATTACTGACTGTGCACTACCTCTAGTGTTGATTTTTCACTACCTGTTTCCACTGTCCTATGTTTCCTGTGTTGACATCGCACAACTTAGTGTTCACTGTGCACTGTCTCCAATGTTGTCTGCGACATCTTTCTCGATTATCAACTGTGTACTACCATTAATGTTCACTGTTAACTAACTTTAATGTTAAGTGACCACTATTTCTATTGATGATTTGGCACTATCTTTAGTCTTGACTGTGCTTCAACTATAGTGCTGACTGTACAATAACATCCAGTGTAAACTGTACACTACCTCCAATTTCAACTGTCATGACATCTAGTGCTGAACATTCAGTAAAATTTGTTTTGACTATAGACTACCTTTGGATTTTATTGTGCGCTCTCTGCAATTTTGACTGTGCACTATCTCCAGTGTTGACTGTGCACAACGTATATTTTTGACTGTGCATTAATTAAACTGTTTATTGTCGATTCGTACTTCCGCCAGTGACAGCAGGGCGTAACCTCCTGTGTTGCTTGTTCTGTACCTCCAGTTTTGACTGGTGTAGATAGTACACATTATCCTGTGTTTACTGTGCATTGTCTCTTTTGGTTTGGACTAGCCATGAAATTGATTACTCATGCATTTCATTGTAAATCTGCACTTCCTAGAGTGTTGACCACCTCTATTGTCAACTATGCACTCTTTCAAGTTTTGTATTAGCACTCCCTCTAGTGTCGACTGGGCAGTACCATTAGTGTCAGCGTAAGTGTTGACCGTGCAATACTCCCAGTTTCATCTGTGCACAATCTCCAGTGTAGAATGTGCACTACTTCGTGTGTTCACTGTGTACCACCGCAAGTTGAAAACTGTACTTTAAATCCCTATTCTACGGTGCACCACGTCCAGGGTGAATCATCACCGGATGAACTGTGCACTAACCTCCAGTGTTGACCGTGAGCTGTCTCCAGTCTGGCCTGTGCACTACCTCTGGTGTGAGCTGTGTCCAGTCTGGCCTGTGCGCTACCTCTGGTGTGAGCTGTGTCCAGTCTGGCCTGTGCGCTACCTCTGGTGTGAGCTGTGTCCAGTCTGGCCTGTGCGCTACCTCTGGTGTGAGCTGTGTCCAGTCTGGCCTGTGCGCTACCTCTGGTGTGAGCTGTGTCCAGTCTGGCCTGTGCGCTACCTCTGGTGTGAGCTGTGTCCAGTCTGGCCTGTGCGCTACCTCTGGTGTGAGCTGTGTCCAGTCTGGCCTGTGCGCTACCTCTGGTGTGAGCTGTGTCCAGTCTGGCCTGTGCGCTACCTCTGGTGTGAGCTGTGTCCAGTCTGGCCTGTGCGCTACCTCTGGTGTGAGCTGTGTCCAGTCTGGCCTGTGCGCTACCTCTGGTGTGAGCTGTGTCCAGTCTGGCCTGTGCGCTACCTCTGGTGTGAGCTGTGTCCAGTCTGGCCTGTGCGCTACCTCTGGTGTGAGCTGTGTCCAGTCTGGCCTGTGCGCTACCTCTGGTGTGAGCTGTGTCCAGTCTGGCCTGTGCGCTACCTCTGGTGTGAGCTGTGTCCAGTCTGGCCTGTGCGCTACCTCTGGTGTGAGCTGTGTCCAGTCTGGCCTGTGCGCTACCTCTGGTGTGAGCTGTGTCCAGTCTGGCCTGTGCGCTACCTCTGGTGTGAGCTGTGTCCAGTCTGGCCTGTGCGCTACCTCTGGTGTGAGCTGTGTCCAGTCTGGCCTGTGCGCTACCTCTGGTGTGAGCTGTCTCCAGTCTGGCCTGTGCGCTACCTCTGGTGTGAGCTGTCTCCAGTCTGGCCTGTGCGCTACCTCTGGTGTGAGCTGTGTCCAGTCTGGCCTGTGCGCTACCTCTGGTGTGAGCTGTGTCCAGTCTGGCCTGTGCGCTACCTCTGGTGTGAGCTGTGTCCAGTCTGGCCTGTGCGCTACCTCTGGTGTGAGCTGTGTCCAGTCTGGCCTGTGCGCTACCTCTGGTGTGAGCTGTGTCCAGTCTGGCCTGTGCGCTACCTCTGGTGTGAGCTGTCTCCAGTCTGGCCTGTGCGCTACCTCTGGTGTGAGCTGTGTCCAGTCTGGCCTGTGCGCTACCTCTGGTGTGAGCTGTGTCCAGTCTGGCCTGTGCGCTACCTCTGGTGTGAGCTGTCTCCAGTCTGGCCTGTGCGCTACCTCTGGTGTGAGCTGTGTCCAGTCTGGCCTGTGCGCTACCTCTGGTGTGAGCTGTCTCCAGTCTGGCCTGTGCGCTACCTCTGGTGTGAGCTGTGTCCAGTCTGGCCTGTGCGCTACCTCTGGTGTGAGCTGTCTCCAGTCTGGCCTGTGCGCTACCTCTGGTGTGAGCTGTGTCCAGTCTGGCCTGTGCGCTACCTCTGGTGTGAGCTGTGTCCAGTCTGGCCTGTGCGCTACCTCTGGTGTGAGCTGTGTCCAGTCTGGCCTGTGCGCTACCTCTGGTGTGAGCTGTGTCCAGTCTGGCCTGTGCGCTACCTCTGGTGTGAGCTGTGTCCAGTCTGGCCTGTGCGCTACCTCTGGTGTGAGCTGTGTCCAGTCTGGCCTGTGCGCTACCTCTGGTGTGAGCTGTGTCCAGTCTGGCCTGTGCGCTACCTCTGGTGTGAGCTGTGTCCAATCTGGCCTGTGCGCTACCTCTGGTGTGAGCTGTGTCCAGTCTGGCCTGTGCGCTACCTCTGGTGTGAGCTGTGTCCAGTCTGGCCTGTGCGCTACCTCTGGTGTGAGCTGTGTCCAGTCTGGCCTGTGCGCTACCTCTGGTGTGAGCTGTGTCCAGTCTGGCCTGTGCGCTACCTCTGGTGTGAGCTGTGTCCAGTCTGGCCTGTGCGCTACCTCTGGTGTGAGCTGTCTCCAGTCTGGCCTGTGCGCTACCTCTGGTGTGAGCTGTCTCCAGTCTGGCCTGTGCGCTACCTCTGGTGTGAGCTGTGTCCAGTCTGGCCTGTGCGCTACCTCTGGTGTGAGCTGTGTCCAGTCTGGCCTGTGCACTACCTCTGGTGTGAGCTGTGTCCAGTCTGGCCTGTGCGCTACCTCTGGTGTGAGCTGTGTCCAGTCTGGCCTGTGCGCTACCTCTGGTGTGAGCTGTGTCCAGTCTGGCCTGTGCGCTACCTCTGGTGTGAGCTGTGTCCAGTCTGGCCTGTGCGCTACCTCTGGTGTGAGCTGTGTCCAGTCTGGCCTGTGCGCTACCTCTGGTGTGAGCTGTGTCCAGTCTGGCCTGTGCGCTACCTCTGGTGTGAGCTGTGTCCAGTCTGGCCTGTGCGCTACCTCTGGTGTGAGCTGTGTCCAGTCTGGCCTGTGCGCTACCTCTGGTGTGAGCTGTGTCCAGTCTGGCCTGTGCACTACCTCTGGTGTGAGCTGTGTCCAGTCTGGCCTGTGCGCTACCTCTGGTGTGAGCTGTGTCCAGTCTGGCCTGTGCGCTACCTCTGGTGTGAGCTGTCTCCAGTCTGGCCTGTGCACTACCTCTGGTGTGAGCTGTGTCCAGTCTGGCCTGTGCGCTACCTCTGGTGTGAGCTGTGTCCAG
The DNA here is from genome assembly GCF_032445375.1 of Bacillus rossius redtenbacheri. Lineage (NCBI taxonomy): Eukaryota > Metazoa > Arthropoda > Insecta > Phasmatodea > Bacillidae > Bacillus > Bacillus rossius. The sequence goes on along the minus strand of NW_026962012.1, from coordinate 16,620,525 downwards.
TCTGGCCTGTGCGCTACCTCTGGTGTGAGCTGTGTCCAGTCTGGCCTGTGCGCTACCTCTGGTGTGAGCTGTCTCCAGTCTGGCCTGTGCGCTACCTCTGGTGTGAGCTGTGTCCAGTCTGGCCTGTGCACTACCTCTGGTGTGAGCTGTGTCCAGTCTGGCCTGTGCACTACCTCTGGTGTGAGCTGTGTCCAGTCTGGCCTGTGCACTACCTCTGGTGTGAGCTGTGTCCAGTCTGGCCTGTGCGCTACCTCTGGTGTGAGCTGTGTCCAGTCTGGCCTGTGCGCTACCTCTGGTGTGAGCTGTGTCCAGTCTGGCCTGTGCGCTACCTCTGGTGTGAGCTGTCTCCAGTCTGGCCTGTGCGCTACCTCTGGTGTGAGCTGTGTCCAGTCTGGCCTGTGCACTACCTCTGGTGTGAGCTGTGTCCAGTCTGGCCTGTGCGCTACCTCTGGTGTGAGCTGTGTCCAGTCTGGCCTGTGCGCTACCTCTGGTGTGAGCTGTGTCCAGTCTGGCCTGTGCACTACCTCTGGTGTGAGCTGTGTCCAGTCTGGCCTGTGCACTACCTCTGGTGTGAGCTGTGTCCAGTCTGGCCTGTGCACTACCTCTGGTGTGAGCTGTGTCCAGTCTGGCCTGTGCACTACCTCTGGTGTGAGCTGTGTCCAGTCTGGCCTGTGCGCTACCTTTGGTGTGAGCTGTCTCCAGTCTGGCCTGTGCGCTACCTCTGGTGTGAGCTGTGTCCAGTCTGGCCTGTGCGCTACCTCTGGTGTGAGCTGTGTCTTGCTGGCGAGAGCTGGAGTGGCATGCTCGCGGCAAGGTATGGGCCTGCGTGGAGGGGAAACTGCGCACGTATAAGAGACTGGGTCACTGCGGAGGCGTCACTTTCTCCGCGACGTCCAGTGCGTGTGTACAGCTCCGCAGCGTCTCAGCAGCACCACAGCAGCACCACAGCACCACAGCACCACCGCAGCACCACCGCAGCACCACCACAGCATGCAGCCGCCCGTGCAGGTGGGTCTGGCCACAGCCACAACCCTGCTTCAGCCACGATGTTTGGTTTCTTCAACCACGCTCACGTTCTTATTATCATTATGTACGCTACACTTGGTGCAGAATACAGTTTGCGGTTCTTAAAGTCTTGTGAAAGCAAAGTTAATGTTTGAATTGCGTTGACTAGGATATCTGCAGTAAGGTCTCAGATTCTGACAAAGCTAGATTACAACATCGGAGAAATATTGAAACCATTTTTAGAGTGAAATTTGTGAAGAATTCCCACAATTGTTTTTAAAAAAATTCTGTTTACATCACATTTTTTTTGTTTTACATTAATTTTACAATTTACAGATTTTTCAACAATATTTCTGGGTAATTAAAGAGAAAAGTAAGTAAAAAATGGTTTATTGCCTTTTTGATCCACTAAAAATTTTTTGTGTAAACGTTTGTTTATTTTGGTTCTTTTTCAGTAAATTATAATTCGTGGGCCTCCAAAAAATTTCTATTTTAATATTCTTGAAATAAAGTGACAATTCAACTGTAAAAAATAATCTTTTTATTAGTTCGTTACTTCGTTGTTTTAGTAAATAATTCGTCCACGTTAAAAATTATCACTATTAAATTGCAAAAATTTGAAGTTTATCGATCTATTTACGGTTACATTACTAAATATTTATAATTTTATGTCATCAGGATGATTATCTAATTTCAAATCAGTATCCATTTTATCTACTATTAGATTATCTGAGACATATTTTATGCAGTACTATTTTATTTTGCTACACAATATCTACCGTAACACACAATTTATAAGAGGCGTTACAGCGTAATTTCGCACTCCACTATTCTCTGTGTTTTCAAAATGAATCATTGTTACTGTGATGAAAAGTCTACTTAAAAGTAAATAATAATAAATTGACCTTTTATTATGTAACTAAATAAGCACTAATTTATTATCTTTAAAAACGTATAGTGTATTTTTTCGTTCATAATTTTAACACTGAGAAAAATATTCTTGTTTAGAAAAATTTTGTTATTAGGATCGTATATATTTGGCATTCTGATTAAATCTGAGTACATATATACTACATTATAAATTAATTAGTTAACACAAAGAAAAAGAAAATATTTATTTGAATAAATTTTTATATATTTAATGTCATTGTATTTCAACATCTTAGTTAAACGAACGTTTAATGATTCTTTCATTAATTAACCAACATACATTATCAATAGTATACATTAAGGTTACAAGTATCTCCAAAATTTGTCATGATCTATTATTTTATATTGTTTTGGTTAATGATCCTAAAATGTTTATTTGCGGTTTTCAATTATAATGGGTTAAATCTATTTACAAAATAAATGGATGAAAACAACATAATCATTTAAAAACAACTCTGATATTATTTTAAATTTTTTAAATTTTAACGCAAAATTCAATCTACGAATTGGTTTTTTTTTTAATACAAATCACTGAATTTAACTTTTATTTTAGTTTTACATTTAAAACAGACTTCACCTTTAAATATTTTCTTAGGTAGATTTCGAGGAAATCCGTTGACTTTTATGTATATATATCACATTTTTATGGACATCATTTTGAACAAATCACTTCCGAACCGATCCATAAAATATGGTAGGTAATATAAAATCGCCGTCGAGTTCATATATGGACATAATCCCACCAAAGCTGTAGAAGTGGATTTTTTTTTGAAAACAGGAAAACCGCTATAACATGAAAAAATATCACATCCGGTTAAGCGTATTTTAACTCGTGGGAGTAATACCAAAAACCTTTGTCCAAATAAATTGTTGATACCAACGATGGATATAACCAAGGGTTGGACGACAAAAAATTAATATTTCCCTTAGTAAGTACAAGACCGAATACGTTCAAACTGTTAGTAAATATTATAATATTTATCTAAAACTTTTGTCAGGAATAATTTTTCATATGGAGAACTATTGCTGAAAGTGGTTAAAAAAAATCAAGGAGAGGAAAAGAATCATAATTTACGCACCATATACATTATTAAATCCGTTCTTATTTACTGAAAAACCATAACATATTATTTGCAACTTTTATCCGAAATATTTTTTTTATACGACGAACCATTATGCATTACTGCAAGGGCTGAAAGGATAGGATAGAAATGGTCATAACTACCTTTGTATCAAATCGTTCAAATAGTTTATAAACCTCTTAAAAATTGTCTAAAACTTTTGTCGGTAAAAGTTATTATGTACTCAAAGGGTGAAATAAACCGGGATTAAATGGCAAAAAAATCATACTTCCCGTATTTGAGAGACTATAAAATCTAGAAAAGTTAATGGTTAATCTTCTAATATTTCATCTTTAAACTTTGCCTGAAACTATTTTTGATAAGACAAACCATCACTGCAAGGAGTTAAAAAAACTGGGTTTGGAATAATAAACTAGTAAATTAAACCTCCGCACTGTGAAACCTTAAAATATTATCTTCAACGTGCGTGCGAAATGCTTTTTCATACGACCAACCATTACTACAATAAGTGAAAATAACGAGGATTAAAAGACAAAAAATATCATAACCTTTTAATTAGGTATACTATTAAAATCAGTTTACATTTATTGAAACAATTCTTAATCTTTTCTAAAACATTTGTCTGAACCAGTTTTTTATGAGATGAACTATTACTGTAAAAAACAGTGGTTGGAATAAAAAAAAATGAGTTCAACCTTCATTATTAGTCTTTGGAATGCATATTATAAACCATCTTAACATTAACTTCAACATTGGTCCAAAGCAAATTTTTATACGACCACGTGCAAGGGATGAAAATTGACTTTTGAAGGCCAAAAATGCATTACTACCTTAGGAGCCATAATATGTAAATCTTTCTAAGCTATTAAAAACATTGAGTTAAAAAATTGGGAACATTTTCGCTGCTTTTGAATATAAGAAAATATTTAATATATAATTTTTGAATATTGGAGAGCACATAATATGATCATATTATGATATGTACATCAAGTTCTTAAAATGGTCCTGAATTTTATAGAATTTTTAGGAGAACACAGTCGACTTGTCTGCGCAACAAGTTCCAAACAGGCTGTTCGTATGCAGAACAGAATACACTTAGTCTTATTGCTAGCAGAGCAGTTCACACACCAACTGCAGGCTTTCAAAACACCCTGTAGTATGTGCCGAAAGAGAAATTTTTTCTCAAATGAAAAGTATGTTACACAGTCACTGCAAACAACTTTCAACAAATTAGATATTTTTATAGTAATTTCAATAGTTTTTTAGGGTTATATAGTTTAGTTTTGTGGACAAATGGAGAAGGAAAAAAGTTTTCGGATAATTTTTATTGTTTTTGTATACGTTTTCGTTTATGTTTTGGTGAAAATTGTTCTATAATTAATATAGTTTGACTTGTGTGAATGCCTTATCTCCAGACGAGTAAATAAAGTTGACCATAAGCTTAAGCTGCCTCTAAAGTCCCATTAAATTGGAAAAGAAGGTTCCAAGGAATCCAGAAAATGCAATTTTGTGACAAATCGGCTTACTTAATTTGGTCTTCGTAAGTGCAATATAACGCTCCATTACCAATTGTTTTTTGTAAGTTTTATGAACCTTCTGTACAAATTCGTATGTTTGGCCAACTTTATTAAATGACAAGCTAATGTGGCATGACATAAGTGCAGCATGGATGTAGTGTACACAGAAGCAGTGCTAATACTTGTTGTTGCTTCATGATTCATGTTAAGTGCACTCTTTTATTGGAGTGCTTATTCTTTAGTTTGTACCTCTACACGTATTTTGAGCACTCGAGACGCGCCCAAGTTTCAAGTTAAGATGAAATTCCATGAAGAAACAAAAGCACGTTTCGTTTCACAAGCTACAAAAGGGATTTCCTTTGAGTTTCTCCGACCTACTTGTGACGCAGTTAGTCCTGTGAAACAGACTGCAGTTAATGCGAGAGTGTCGCGCCAGCTAGCGAGAGGCTTCGTGCCGGGGGCTTCTTAGCGCCGGTCCTGTCTTCGAGGCTGTGTCAGGCCAGCTGTGATCTTCCCGACAGTAGAACATACACTCCATCTGTCTGTCTGCACATCAGCACGGCAGAATACACTGTCTGCTTCACTGCAAGCAGGCATCACTGGCTGCTTTCCTATACAGCAGAATTAATTCAGTCCGCTTATCTACACAGTAGAATAAACTCAGCCTGCTTGTCTACACAGCATAATACACTTAGTCTGCTTTCCTACACAGCAGAATAAACTCAGTCTGCTTGTCTAGACAGCAGAATAAACTCAATCTGCTCTACACATCAGAAAAACACCATAACACACCAAATATGCTTGTCTACACTCCAGAACACACCAAGTCTGCTTGTCTACAAATCAGAATACACTCAGCACATTCTGAACAGCATAATTTACTCAGTCTGCTTGCCTGCACTGCATAATACACTGTCTACTTGTCTACACAGCAGAATACGGTTAGTATGCTTGTCTATACAGAAAAATATGTCTGAATCTCTAAAATGCAAAATACACACAGTCGGCTTATCTCTTGTCTACACACCATACTACATCAGTCTGGTTTTCTGTATAGCTGATTTACTATCAATTTACTTGCATGTACAAAATAATAGAAACATGTCTTGATTACACATTAGGTATGCATGTTTGCAGAACAGAATAAACTCTGTCTGCTTTTCTGCACAAAAAATAAACACAATCTGCTTATCTACACCGTATTATTTACTCAGTCTGCTTATCTGCTTTGCTTATCCTACTCTATGTGTATTTGTCTTCACAGTAGAATAAATAAATTTGGCTTTATTTCACGTCAGGTTCCTCAGACAGTGTTTTTGTATGCAGCGCAGAACACGGTCCGCACTTTTGCGCAGCATAACACTCTCAGTCTGCTTGTCTGCACATTTCAAACACTCTGATTGTCACCATGACAGAACACACTCAGTCCAATTGCTTACACAGGAGAACACAGTCTACTTGTCTATACAACAGAACACATTAAGTCTGCTTGTCTGCACAGCAGGTTCTAAACAGTCTGTTTGTCTGCAGAACCGAATACACTTAGTCTTACTGTCAGCAAAGCAGAAAACACACCAACTGCGTGCATGCACAGAAGAACACACAGATTCCCCTTCACTATACAGAAGTTCCTACACTAAATCGTGACTCCAAAGGAGAACCCATTAATGCATTTGTTTAGCAGCAGATCACATTGTGTTTTATTGTTAATATTTAAAATAATATTTTGGACATGGCTGGTTTTTTCGCTGATTTCAGGTTAAAAACTCAGGAATAGAACAAACATGAATACGTCATCACACTGAAATCCCACAATATCAGTGGATGTCAAATGATTGATACATGTTTAGAAAACATAGTGATTGCCGTGGTAGTAAGTTGGTAAAAAAATTGACAGAATATGTGAACCCAGCATACTGACAAAGACGAGACAGTTGGTAACGAAAACAGTGAATAAAAAAAATAGTAATAACTCCGGTCAATAGTGATGGAGAGAAGATCATAGGTATCATACTCAGCACAAAATATGCACGACATAGATAATGACTACAGCGTGGACAAAAACATTTAAAATTTCTATGACTAAACAATTGTTACGTTTCGGTAACTGGTGCCTGCTCCCATCATCAGGCAAAAACAAACCGTCTGTGAACACTAGAAAACAGGGTTTAGGTTATGGTATGTTATCAAATCTCCTGCTCTGGCTGAGGGTATAAAAACAGCATTGAACTTGGTTATTATTTTAATAAATCATTGAATTTTACAGAAGAGTAAGTCACAATAACATTTTTTGAAAAACATTTATTTCAAATGTTAAACTTTTTGATTTTATGTATCTAGTTTTCAATAATATTACACACAAAAAACAGTAAGACAACAATGACAGCATTCCCTGCTAGTTTCGATCAGGGAGAACAGAATGGAGAGAAGTATCTGTTAGTCTTGGTTAGAAAGAACCACTTGTAGCAGTTACTGCCAGTGGTTAATAACACACTAACAACACTAATTCCAACAAATTAATTATGTTAAACAGTATGACGATATGGTGGTCATCTTGGAGTCTCTATCTTGTTTCCGTACGGTTTTGTTCGCTGCCACCATAATGCTTTACTTTTTTACTCGCTATAGTGTTAATCGCCAAATCGTCAGCTGTCATATTATATGCAATAAAATCGGCAAATTTGGCTGTCCTACAGAAAACCTGTAATCTTCAACCTAGAAATTTGGAAATTTACTTATTAAAAGATTGATTAATTTGATTGTTTTTTTGTCCCCAGTTCAATCCTTGTTTCTGAAAAACCTTTTTTTTATATCGTAAATTGAAGCAGCTTTCGGGATATTTTGTCATGCTAAATTAAGTACATGTTTTATGAGAAAATTAGTTTCTTCAAAAACTAATGATGGAAACGAGAACATGAATAAATCGATATGTTTATAATTAAATATTATTAAGGCTTGTAAATATTTTTTCCCGATTTTCTAGTTTATTAAAACAGACAGATTTTCGATATAGCAGCTAAGAAGGCCGACAATAGCGTGATGCGACAGCTGACGATATGGCGATTCACAATCCTGCACTCTCAAGCACGGTCATACAGACAGGTCCGTCAACTTCCTATCCTTTGCCTGGGCGTGTCTCGCCGGCTCAGTGAAGCTCGAGGCGGCCTGCGAACTAACAGCGCTAGTAGTAGGTGTCCCCTTCTTAATATTGGATTAAATTAAGTATATTTTTTAAAAAATCTGTTTCGTTTTAAACGTCGGGTAAAGTTTAGGGTTTTCAACTTATTTGGAAAATGTTTAGGGTTTTAATACATAGCAATAATTTGTAGCTTTGCCGCAAGTGTTATTTAAAGTTTTAATCTAACGAAGATACTATTTTTTCTTCAATTGTTTTGTCAGCGGCGTGGTGTAGTGGTAACATGCATGAGCTGATGATCTGCGGGCTCGGGTAAGGTACCCGCTAGGAAACCTTTTTTTTTTTAAATTCATTTTAATATTTCTCGCAAAATTAAACCTTTAATTACAGAAATTAAATATGTGTAGACAGTTATATTACATAATCAGGTGAAATTTTCAATGAAATAAATATTTACGTAAATTCTTGCAAGTAATAATCTACTCTGCTTTTTATTTACTACCCGAAGAAATATTATTTTATTGTAAAATGGAAAAACCTAACGTTATATAAAAAATTCAATATATATTCATACAGTTAAATGTATTAATTTATTGTAACATAGAAAAAAATGTAATGTTTCTTCTGATAGTAAATAAAAAGTGGAGTAGATAATTACTTGCTAGAATTTTTGTAAATCTTTATTTTATTCAAAATCTCACCTAATTATGTAATAAAACTGTTTAAACATATATAATTCCTGTAATTAATAGTTTAATTTTACGAAAAAAATATTGAAATGAAAATGTAAAAAAATAATTACCCTGGCGGGTATCCAACCCGAGCTCACTAATTATAAGCCCATGCATGTCACCACTTTACCACGCCGCTGACTGAACAATTGGAGAAAAAATATGTCTATAAATAATTTCTTTGTAAGATTTAAAAAAAATAACAATTGCGGCAAAGTTTCGAGTTTTTGCTATGTATTCAAATCTACAAAGCTTCCAAATAAATTAAAGCCCCTAAAATTTACCCGGCTTTTAAAACGAAACAATTTTTCAGAAAATATAACTTGTTTTATGTGAAACTCTAATTTAATGCAATGTTGATGAAGGGGACACCGGCTACTAGCGCTGTGAGTTCACAGTTGTCGCGAGCTTCACTGGGCCGACGGAGAATGAAGTTAAGTGGCCAGACCTGTCTATACAGCCGTGCTATAGAGGATAAATATATAAACCAACATTGTGGCAGCAAACACTATGCAGATGAAAACAAGATGGCTTCTCTATGATGGCCACCGTACAGGTTGACATAATACCTCTTTGGAGATACGGTTATTTCTTTCTGCCATCACGGAATGCGAATGAAGGACTTCAAGGTACACTAAGAAGTGGGTTCTTTTACAAAAATTTTAATCATATTATAAAAATACTTTATATTAATTTTAATTTTTTTTAAATTTTTTTGATTTGATATTTACCATTTTTTAATTTACGGACGTCATGATATAATTCCAAATGTTTTAAAACTAAATGTTGGAAAGTCCTAAAATCCAAGATGTTGGAATGTTTGGAGTTTTAATTGGCGGAATCCAAGAGGCCTCCGGGTGGAAAGTCATACAATATGGCCACCACAGTCAAGGTCAAAAGTTAAGGTTAAATTTCCCCAGCGGTTTACTGACCTGAAGCCTTCCAAGAATTATGGGGGATATAATGTGATATTTTTCACTCAAAACGGAATTTATCCCTCGAAAAGCAAAATTTTTTAAATTCTTGTTTGTTTTACATTGGAGATCATTTTGGTAAAAAATATTTAAATTTGCCTTTTAAATTTTAAGTTAACTTTGGCAAATTTTGGGTGAAGTTAAGTTGAATAAAAAGTAAATTTGGGCGAATGTTTGGTAACCTTTTAAGCAAAAGTTCAAAGATCAAGTTCATAAAACTAGCCACCATGATGTCAAAATCCCAAATGGTGGCCCGAGATACCACACACCACACACTGGATCCTGAGCCAGGAGGAACATTTATATACTACTAATTTCCATTCTCAGTCAGTGAGAACAGCATTGCGAGGATTCTCTACCAATATTTGTCAGTGAGAACATCAATTCTAGCAGTCAATTTCATTCTTTCAGGTAGAACACAATACAGCAGTCACAACCAGTGTCGGTCAGGGAGAACATCAATTCTAGCAGTCAATTTCAGTCTGTCAGGTAGAACACAATATAGCAGTCACAACCAGTCTCGGTCAAGGAGAATAGCAACTGAGCAGTCATGTTTTGTATAGGCCAGGGAGAACCGAAACGGAGCAGTCACTGCCAGTCTTGTTCAGTTATAACTGTAATGCAAGTAGTCGCTTCCCGAAACGGTCAGGGAGAACAGCAATGCGAGAAGTCAATACCAGTATCAGTCAATAATAACCACAATGGATAACTCACTACCAGTCTTGTTCATATATAACTGTAACGCGAACAGTAACTGTCAGTATCGTTCACTGCGAGCAGTTGCTACAAGTCTTGTTCTTGTATAGGCCTAACAGCAATGTGCGAATTCAGAATCAGTATCGTACTGGGTGAAGTATACTCCCTATCAGTATTTTTCAAGTATAACAGTAATGAGAACGGTATTTGCCAATATTAGTCAGGTAGAACAGAAATGAGACCAATATTTTCCAGTCTGGTTTAAGTCTAACACTAAAGTGAGTAGTTGCTGCCAGACTCGATCAGGAAGAACAGCAATGAAAGCAGTCTACTCTAGTATCGATCAGGAAGAACCACAATGGAGCTGTCACTGCCAGTCTTGTTTAGTGATAACAATAATGCGAACTTTCACTGTCATTATCGGTCATGAAGAACAGCAATGCCAGCAGTAACTGCCACACAATTTCAGTGATATCAGTAATGCGAACAGTCCTGTCAATCTCGGTCAGGTATAACCGCAATATTAACAGTCTCTATCAGTATTAATAGGTTAGAACAGCAATGCTAGCAGTCAATGTTAGTCTCATTCAGGTAGAACAGCAGTGTTGGTAACTTCAGTATCGACTGGGAGAACCATAAAAGTAAACTCACTATCAGTCTTGTTCAATTACAACAGTAATAAGAACAGTTCTTTGCCAGTATCAGAGAGAACAGTAATTGAAGCAACCACTGCCAATATTTACAGTAAGAACAAAAATGAGAGTGGACAGAGCTACTCTTGGTCATGTAGAGTAGTAATTTGAGCTGTCACTGTCAGTCTTGTTCAGGTAGAACATTCATGCGAGCAGTCTTACCAGTCTCGGTCATGTAGAGCAACAATGCGAGCAGTCACTGCCAGTCTTGCTCAGCAAGAACACTATGATAGCAGTCATTGCCAGTCTCGTTCATGTAGAGCAGCATGTGAACAGTCACTGTAAGTCTTGGTCATGTAGAGCAGCAATGCGAGCAGTCCTGCCAGTCTTGATCAGCAATAACAGTAAATCGAGCCGTTATTGATAGTATTGTTCAAATAGAGCAGGTATGTGAGCAGTTACACTCAGTCTTGATCAGGCATAACTGTCATACGAGCAGTCACTGCCAGTCTCGTTCATTTATATCAGCAAAGCGAGCACTCACTGCCCGTCTTGTTCAGGTATTACAGAAATGCCAACAGTGAATGCCATTCACGGTCAAGTAGAACATCAGTGAGACCAATCATTTCCACTCGTGTTGAAGTATAACAGTAATGCGAGTAGACTCGGTCAGGAAGAACATAAATACTCTCAGTAACACTATTATTGGTCAGAGAGAACCGCAATGGAACAGTCACTGCCAGTGTTCATCAGTGATAACAGTAATGCGAGCAGTCACTGCCTATCTCGCTCATGCAGAGCAGCAATGCGAGCAGAAACTGCCAGACATTTCCTTTCAGTGATATCAGTTACGCGAATGGTCGCTGCCATTCTCTCTCAGGTTTTAGAACCGCAATGGGAACAGTCTATATATATATTAATCATTGATGATGATGATAGAAAGCATTTTATATTCAAACAAAGTGAATACAGGTCAAAATATACATTTTTATAAAACGGATCAGCTAATGCCCTTGCTCCGACAGTGCTTGCACGGTTTAGAGATTCTTAGAATCCATCCGCGGAGAAAATAACAGAGTTTCAAAAAAACAATCACTTAATTATCAAGAACTAAAAATACAAGATTAACTGTGTGAATTAAACGGTTAACTCACTTGGAAAATGATTACTTAATTTAACTACAGTTTTAAGTTTAAAAACATGTCCTGGAAAATAATATCTCTGTATTTTTATAAACCAGATTAAGAATTAAAAAATTGGTTGTCTGTAAAGTCGGTTTGCGGACAATAGTTTAACGTGACAACGTCATAACAAAACAATGATGAAATGATTGCATACTTTTATGAATAAAATTGAATCATTTTATTGAATTATTACTATTTTGTATGAATACAAAGGAGTGAAATTAAATCTACAATTTAATTGATAAATTTACTTTTATTTGCACTCATTTATTCAAATATATTTATAACTTTAACGAAGAGATAATTTAACTATAACTTTTATACATGTTTGCTATTTAACTTCATCCAATCTGTGTTATTCTGTTAAGGATAGGACGATGATAGGAAAAGTAGGAAACGAATGGGAGTGTTTCAAGTTTAATGTGCCTCGAAAAAGTCAAATCGATGGTTGTTCCAATCGAGTGGAAGAGAGATAGATGCGGCGCAAGCGTACAATGAGCGTAACGGGACCATGTGCGTAACGGGACACTTTTTCGTGCGTGCAGCCGGCGTTCATCGATTTATTAGACGTTGTCACGTCAAAAAATTTAATGGAAAATAATATCTCTGTATTTTTATAAGCCAGATTAAGAATTAAAAATGGAAATACTGAAGAAATGTCAAGCTCATAGGATGTGAACATGGTAAACCCCTGAGTGCAGCTGGATCCCACGAGCGACTGTGAGACGGGGCTGGCTTGGAAAGTCTGCATCAGCAGCCACGGCTGGTAGAAATCACGTAGTTCGGCCGGGCGCGCGCCGCAACAGGAAGAGAACGACTGCTACAGTTTACGTCACGTAACATCAGGAAATGCTCGCTGAGTTCCCACTCGACCTGGACGGAATCCTGGGTAGTTTCACGACCATATAAACACTTCCGAGTTCCTCACCGCTTCCGCTGATTCATTAGAAAATTGATAAAAAAATTTTCTCGCTTATTAGTCGATATTTATATAAGTTGTGTTGTGCATAATGTAACATAACAAACGTTTACTTATTTATTTTATTTGTCAATATACTTAAATAAATAATGTAGTATATATTAGTCTTGAATATTAAATACAAATTTCGTTTTATAATTGTTTTTTTTAAATCACATTGAAAATATTCAATAAAAATTTCCAACTACATCTATACTAATAATAAAACTGTTCGAGGCACATGAAATTATGGAAAAAAAAAAACTATTTTAAATGGCTATTTACATTAGCGAAAACCCAAATATTATGTTTTTAAAATGTTGTCTGTTTGTCTGTTTGTAAGTATGTTGGTCTGTTTATTCGAGCATCAATCTACCAAAATAAACCTAAAACTACTAACCACAATTTTTACATTTTGTGAAATTCAACCCGTAATATATGAAAACAATTATTTTTAAATTATTTTGATAAAAGTCATATCCCCGAATTAAATTATTACGCATAGTAAAATATTTAGTCTACCAATAATAATACATACGAAAATTACCAACTAAAATTTTATCATTTTATGATTTTTTAGTTATAGATTGTGGAAAAGGGGTGAATATGGTTTTAAGATAAATGATTTAAACTTCGAATTTAATCAAAAACAATTAAAATAATTGGGTGCTAATAATACACATACAAAAACTACCAACTACTGTTATACCATTTTGCTTTATTCAAACTCGATTTTGTTAAAAATGGTAGGTGTGATTTAAAATAAAGGAATATTTTCATTTCAATTAGAACTACAAGTAAGATACTAAAAATATAATGCATCTATAGTTACGTATTGCTTATTATTTGCGTTTATAAAAATTCGTCTTCTAAAGGGGTGTAATGGGGTAATTTTTCATTTATTTTAAAAATCGTATCTCAAAACTAATGGTGTTTTATGAGAATTAAGTAGGAAAAATAATAAACTAAAATTTATTAATTTAATTAATTGCAAGATACATCCCCTAAGAGGTGTAAAGTGGTAACGTTCGGAGTAAAGAAAAAATGCAAATTTTCTAATTTACTAAATCTAATGATTAGAAATTAAGAATGAACAACAAGCACATAGAGTTACGAATTGTATTTTTTGAGTTGTTTCTGAATTTCGTCTTTTAAGGGCGTGAAAAGGTAGTAAGTTAGTTTTTATCATAAAAATTTCTTAGCTCCATAGCAAAAATGCATACAAGAAACTTAGTATATATAATGTAAATAATTAATTATGTAAAGTTCTTTCACCCTAAAGGCCGTGAAACTTTGAAGCTAATCAAGCAGAATGTAAGTTTTGTGGTATTATTTACAGATACGCAGCATCTGTATGCTGAAGTTCTACTTTTTTTACAGGTGAAATTTTGAAAATAGTTTTTTAACATTAAAAATGTTGTATTTTGATTATATATTATTTAAGAATAGGAAATGTTTAATAAACGTGTCTTAATCTACCTTCCATTATTCGACATTTTCCGAAATATCACCAGTTAAGTTGAAACATGTACTAATATTATTTAAAAAAAAAAAAATGTTATGGTACCTATTAAATCATTATTGGCAAAATTAATTTTAACTCGATATAAATATAAGTTTATTATACCACAGGTCAACAATAGCTTTGGTTCTTGTATATTTGGAGCTGATTTCACATGCATTTGGTTCCCTGAATTTAAATATGGCAAATTTTTTGCCTAGGAAGTCAAATTCCTTAGTTATAACGTTTCATTGAAATCTACGTTTTACGTTCTTTTAGGTTATATCCATGAAACAAATCTAAAAATTAAAAATGAAATTCTTATTATTAAAAAACAAAGATATAATTATATTATACAAATATTATTAGTATACACGAAAAATATTGTTACGAATTATTAACATTAAATTAATAATTCGCCGTGGCAAAACTAATGGGTTCGTAAATTGATAGCCCAATTAAATACTTTACTACACAGTTTTATTGATTGCCAATATTTACATCACTAACAAATAATCTTCTAAAAATTCCTAATAATCAATTACACTTAAAAATGTTGCTTCCCCAGTCACTCGGTTCTTACACACCACACACCTCGCTGGGCCGCACCTCTGGCGCAACTCTCGCCGCAGCACCCCTCGTGGGTCTCCGTCGCGGGACTCCGCCGCCGCACTCCGCCGCCGTCGTCGCACTTCCCTTCGCCGAGAATCCGCTCGACCCTTCGCTCGAAACTTCGCTCGGGACTCTAGCCGCACCCGCGACACTATCGCCCGGACTATCGCACTGGAATTCAACTCTCCGCCCTAGAACCTTCGTCCAGGGACTTCGCCACTCCGCCGCACCCAGGGCACTATCGACCCGGAAACTCTGCCACGGGAAAACTCCCAACTGCGAACTGCCCTCGGAGGCCGGCGTCCTGGGCTTATATAGGCCCAGGCGTCACTTCTGGAATACACGAGCGCGGCTGGAGCCAGTCGCGTCATTCCGCGCCGACCCGACGCCAGATTTATCGAGAAAGACGTCGGTAGCTCGCGGAACTCCCCAGCTGCGAGGTGTCAGATAACGCGGCGCCGAGACAGAGCGCCGCGCGGGGAGCGGAGGGAAGCAGGGGGAAGCGACGACACTTGTAATCCACCAGGCGCGCGCGGCACGTCTTAGTTGCAGCGGCCACATGACGTCAGTGTCTGTGCTGGGCCGCCAGCCAGCTCCAATCCTGGCGCGCCGCGGCCCTGCTCACGTTCGTAACAATATTATATATAAAGATAATATAAAGTCATCGATGAAACTAACTAGTCACTCAACAATTTGAAAGCTTCTTTTTCGTGAACTTATTGAATATATATTGGAATAGTCCCTTTTTAAACTTCAGCAATAAGCTGCCATCATTTGCGTATCCCATTTTCCTTGGTAGCGGTCCTCCATAATTTTAATATATTGATGAAATTTTTCACCTTGCTACTCACTGCTGTCTCCTAAATTTTCAGGGAAACGGTCTAGGTGGCTGGGTAAATAGTGAACATTAATACTCATGTTGCACCCAAGGGATTTGACATTTTTAAGCATATCTTATACCATTTTAACATGGTTTTCTGCTTTTCGTTGGCCCAGAAAATGTCCAACAAGTGCAAGAAATAAAGTCCAGGATTTCGCTCAGCCTCACTCATGGAATTTACGATGACTTAGTTATTAATGAATTTTCTTATATAAGTATATGCCGTTAAATATTCCTACTTTAATTTTTTTCTTTACTATATTGAGGGATTTTCCCCCTATACATGCAAAGTGTGATCCGTCCTTATCAAGAGCCTTTACAAACTGCTTTATAAAGCCCATAGGGATATGCAGTGAAGGAAAGATGATTTTATCACGTTCAACTAAGGGTTCGTTAATAACTTTTTTTCCCCAAAGACCAATTGTATTCTCTCTTAGGAAACGCTTGTATAATCAAGTGATGTGTTTTGTCCCTGTTGTCCCAGAAACACAAAAAACAAAGATATTTTTTGTTTGGCCACTATGCTGTCCGGGGAGTAAGTTTACAATTTTTAAGCCCACAAAAATCACCCATTCATGTTCACGATATCTTATCTTCTCCTAGACCAAAGCTAAAGTGCTATCATTGTCGTTGAGTGAGCAATTGGTATTGAACCACATTTGTTCCCATTGTGTTGAAGAATACATTTTAAGCTTCGCTTTGAGCTATCAATAAAATAAAAAAATTTCGGGAAGACTCATTTTTTCCAGGAGTCATCTAATATCGTGACATAATACAAGATTTTCTTCTTGAGAGAAGAATGGTAGCAGAACCTTTTCTCTTGTACGGTAAAAATAAATTTTAGTTCCTTGTTCCAGTATATTATTTTCCTTCAAATTGGAAGCCAGAATTTCAGAAGCTTTTTTTGACTGGTTAAGATCTCTGAAGAGGTCATTAAACTCATCCTGGTTGAAACGTTGAGGAATTGTTGACATCCCCTCATAATCAGTCACCTTCATTAGGATCAGAAGGGTGGTTATGAGGACAACAGTCATCCTCAGAAAGCTTTGGAAGCTGGTGAAATGCTAGGATCAGTACTTCCTCTGAATGAGGGACCAGGCGTCTTGTAGGGACTAAATCTGGATGAGTCCAATTATTACGGTTGTTTCCATTGATTCCAGTAATATTTACTAGATATAAATAACAATCATCGATGTGGTTTTTGGATTCTCTTCAAACCATCGGTTCGCCGAATTAAAAAACTTCTTTTCCCGCTAGTCCACTGGTGTAAATGTTCTGTACAAGTTTAACAAATCTGATGCGTTGCCAAGGATTTATCCTGATCACCGAGCTTAACACCAAAGTATCCATGATAAGCTCTCTTGACAGGGTCACTAACAGTCTTTCTGTTATCTTTTAATGTGTATTCTCCGCATATGTAGCAAAACACATCAGGATGATTTACACAACTTCTTCTACTGGAATTCATTTTTTATCAAATTCGATCTATCCTGTATGGCTAAAACACACAAACTGACCTCATATTTAGTTGAAGCGTTGAAATGAAGGATGGGATTCCCAGCCTGGGGTGTCCCTGTGAGGAAGTGGCTTGAGTCAAGCAGGCGGTTTACTTCTTTTTTCACACTTATCTCAAAAAATAGAGCTGATATAAAAAACTAATTTCATCTATAGATTCAGCGCCTCAAATATAGCTAAAATCAGTTCCATAATCATAGGCACCAAATGTATTTTTCTTGTTGCCCGTGTAATTGTTTTGGAGTTCACGTATGCTGTTAAAATATAGGAAATGGTTGAGTTGGGTTTTTGATTCGTTAATGGATATTGCCATATTTACTAAGTTCTTAATTTTGACATTGGCATCCCTGTGGGAAAAGAGGTGAGGGGTAAAATATTTGGGATTTTGTTTAGGTAATACTAAGTAAACTTAGAGTCCACTAGTATGTTTTATAATAAATTTTATATCTGTATTTTATATTTCAAATAAATATGTGATTGTATCAAGTATCCTTAAATAATGGGAGGTATTTGTAATTAGGTAAAATTATTTAATATTCTAAGAATATCTCTAACAATGGTAAATAAAAGGTTCAAAGTATAAACTTTGTTTAAATAATTTAGGTGTGAGTTTAAGAATTTATTTTAATGAAATTAAAAGGAAGGAAGTGTAAAATGTATAAGGTAAAATTTATCTTCGAACACGCAGAAACAGAATTTTTATAATCAGATAGTTAATCTTAAATTAAAAAAGGGACCCTTCGCATAACTACTCCAAAAATATCATTCTTAAATAGTTATGGTATGAAATAAATAATTTATGCATCTGACAATATATTTTGTCTCTTTATTCAGCAAAAATGTTTGAAATTAATCACATAACATTTATTTAATGGTAAGATATAGCAATACTGAGAAATTGTGGAAGCGAAGCAGCGGATTATTAGCTGGTATATAATATGTTTTGTAGTTCTAATGAAACCCCGTTTTTTTTAATCTGTCGCAATTTTAATCAACTGTGCCAGTATCAAAAATTTTAAACATTATCAATTAAAATAATTATTTATTGACATTGCCAAATTTTTACAGAAATAAAAACATTTTAGCATTACTTACATTATTGGTATCATGTTGAAAATTAGGTTTTATCAAAATTCTAAAATTATTATAGCCAAGAAGAGATGAAGAATAAAATGTAGAGTGAAATGAAGAACTGCCAAAGAAAAGATTAAAAATGCCATTAAGAATAAAATCGATGACACGAAGAGGGGTCAGTAAGATATGCGTAATGAACTTGTGGCATATCAAGAAGAAATGAAGAGAAGTCAGGAAAAATGTGAAGATAATTGGTGGCAGCTCAGGAGGAAATAAAAAAAGCATGGTGAGAAGTGCCAACTGTGGACTGGGCAGATACTTAGTGATTTGTGAACAGACATTTTTAAGTGCGATATTTTAAGTAGTAATGTAAACATGATTAGCAAATAAAACACTAAATAATTAATTTACCTAGCCATATGAAACCGTTTTACCCACTCGTAACAATACCAAACTTCGCTGTTTTTCACGCTATTAATGTGTGAATTAAAAATTTGGCAAAATACACCATGTTTCCATTTTAAAGTTGATATTTTCTTCTGTTACATTATCTTTTATTTGTATTACATTTTATGGTTATTTTAAAAATAATAATTTGTATTTTCCTAACCCTTTCAGTGAGATGGTACCCGAATTTACTTAAAAGTACCTAAACAGCTTTAAGGCCGTACTTAATACAGTAGTTTGTAGATTATATTCGTGGCCCTGTCGCACCCGCAACATGCCAGGGGAGATCATCAACAAGGTGTTAATTTCGCCTTAAATTACAACAGGTTAACATAAATTACGGTTTCTTTGCATATTCATTTTTTTGGCATTAGCAGTTGCTTGCGAAAACTCCACAAGCCTTAAAGTGCGGCGACGATCCCTCATCACAGAGTTCCGTACACACGAGTCCGCGAGTCAACTCAAAACTAGAAATCTCTGCATCAAATACATTGCGCCGTAAAGCGTCAGCGAAGTTATTAATTAAGTAAATTGTAAACTACTAATTTGAATTAATATCAATATTTCCATAGTTAACTACGTTTTAAATAATTTTTATATATTCCATTCAAAATAAATTCCTAAGCGTAAACGAAAATTAAGACATTAATTCACATTATATATTAGCCTAAAATGGAATCATCAGCTTACTAGTGTGGCCGGTTTTCAATACAAATAATATGCTGAAGTTCATTCATTGTTTTTTTAGTTTAAACGGAGACAATAAAAACAAGTTTTAAGACATTGTGTACCTCAAAAGAAGTCGATATCCAATTTTATTTAATGCAGTTACATAAAACTTTTCCATTTTTGTACCACATGATTTTATTATAATAATCAAAATGCAAAATGACATTCAACTAAGATTATAGCCTGAGAAACTGCCCTGAAAATGAATGATTCTGCTCTCATAAAAGCAGAGAACTGACTAAACGTTGCATGGAAGCGTATAATATTAATAATCCATTTAAAAAAATCCCTTTTAAAGTTTCAATCTTAAAACTTAAAAAAAAAAAAAACATTTACACCATTAATACTTATTATGTTCATTACATTTGACATTGACCCTAAAAATTAAAAAGGAAAAAAAAAAGTTTGAAATAAGTGTTAAACTACCCGTATTTTTTAGATAAGTGAGCACGTTATTCAGTTGAAGTGTGTATATCGCACGAAGTATGAAACAGCCCAGGAAGACCCTGGTGCTCACGTGAGGCACAGGAAACAGTGTTAGGCAGTCGGTCTCCGAGGCCTCACCTTGAGGCATGCCGCCTGCTGCCTCACTCTTGTACAGCACTCTGGGCTGTGAGGCTCACGTGAGGCACAGGAAACAGTGTTAGGCAGCCGGTCTCCGAGGCCAGGCCATGAGGCATGCCGCCTGCTGCCTCACTCTTGTACAGCACTCGGGGCTGCGAGGCTCACGTGAGGCACAGGAAACAGTGTTAGGCAGCCGGTCTCCGAGGCCTCACCTTGAGGCATGCCGCCTGCTGCCTCACTCTTGTACAGCACTCTGGGCTGTGAGGCTCACGTGAGGCACAGGAAACAGTGTTAGGCAGCCGGTCTCCGAGGCCTCACCTTGAGGCATGCCGCCTGCTGCCTCACTCTTGTACAGCACTCTGGGCTGTGAGGCTCACGTGAGGCACAGGAAACAGTGTTAGGCAGCCGGTCTCCGAGGCCAGGCCATGAGGCATGCCGCCTGCTGCCTCACTCTTGTACAGCACTCAGGGCTGTGGTGTTCAGAGCAACACAGTGAGCGATAAACGGCACCATTGCAGGTCGGCGTGTGTCGTCATCGCAGTGATGCAAGAGCTGTCTGTGGGAAGTGGAACAGTTACCTCTTGATGGAGATACACTGTGGGAAAGAAAAACTGTGGTCCAACATTTCTCAGTTGGAGATCATGACGTTAGGCTTCTTAGGTATATTTTAACTACTTGTCTTTCGAAACTGCTCCCAACTGATTGATAATGAACTATATTTACATATTAAATAGTTTTTTTTTACAAAACGGTAGTAGGTAGTCTACAGTAAAAAAGAAACATTTTTTAACATATAAATATTGTGTTTTGAAACAGTATACCTAAGAAGTACCAGTCCCTCACAATGAGATGAGACTGAATCCTAATGCTCACTTGACTACAAGATGCCACGGGATTCAGGTAAGACATATGCGTATCAGGGAAAAGCAAACACCCTGGACCGGCGACAGTATCAGAACTACGAGCTGCGGGATTCTAATATGGAGGTATTCAGCAGACGAAAACCAGATGGTGTACGTAATATCATAATCCAAAATTCCGGCCTCCAGAAGGACAAAAACGATATGTCGGATACAAGATGGTGGATGTGATGTCATATTGGCCGGCGTAAAATATGCATTGGTATAAGTGGTGGGAGGTCAGTCTGTCGATGGCTTCCATGGAGGAATGACCGTCACTTTTTTTTTTTGCTCTCATCGGGTCCAAACACAGATTCCATAACGTAAATCCCTTTTTTTAAATTCAAAAATTTATAATATTTTATTTAAATATTTCTTATTCAATTTTAAATAATTCCGCATTTCTTGATAACAATTATGGAATTTTAAGATGTTGGACGTGACGTCGTAATCCAGGATGGCGAAATGTAATTTTTATTAAATGTTTTATTAATTAAATTTTTTTGATTAAATTATTCTTATTTTTTCCGCAAATAATAATGGATATTTAATGGAACGGTGACGTCATAATCCTCAATGGCGGCCGTGAGATACTATTGGCCTAGGTCGAATGTTCTCAGAGGTTTACTGGAGGCTTGTAGATAATGAATTAAGCCTCTTTGAGGACTTTCAAAGACTTTGACATTTTTGAGGACTAAAATTTTCCCCTCAAAGTGGGAATTTTCTAACGAAATAGGGAAATTTTTAACTTTGATTTTTGGGAATTTTTGACGGATTTGTTTTCCTATAACATGGCAAGTTTTGCGAATTTAGAGGAATTTTTTTGCCAAATTTTGATATTCAAGGTCACAGGTCAAGTTCAACTAAGATGGCCGCCATGACGTTACAATCCAAGATGGCGGACACCAACACCAATACCACACACCGGAACCAGTAGCCAGAGCGCCCATTTGTACACTACTATATATTATCACTTTTTAATGTACACGATAACTGACGAAATTTCACAAATCACTTTCAAACTGTTACATAAAATAAATGAGTATAAATCTTGGTCGAGTTAGTTAATCGGCAAGATCCGACTAAAGGATTAGAAATGGGGAAGGTTTTTGAAACACAGAAAAATAGCTATAACTCCCATAACATGACAAATGTCACACATGTTTGAACGAATTATAACTATTGTGAGTAATACCAAAAACATTTGTCGAAATAAAGTTTTGATACGACCAACAATAACTGAAAGTAGTGGGAAAAGCAAGGGTTGAAGAACAAAAAAAAATCATAACTTCCTTTGTAGGCGCACTATGGAAACCGATCAAATTGTTTTTAAATTGCACAATATTTATCTAAAACTTTATCTAAAACAATTTTTGATTAAACGAACCATTGCAGCAAGGTGATAAAAAACAAGGGTAGTATTTAAAAAAATACTAATATTCCTTCTGTTCAAATATTTTTGTAAATCGCGTAATTTTTTTCCTCGATATTTTGTCAAACTTTTTTTGATAAAACAAACAATTGCAGCAAGTAGATAATAAAACAGGAGTGTAACTGAAAAAAATAAAACTCTCTTAGTGAGCACACCATCGAATCCGATCAAACTGTTTGTAATTCTCAGAATTTTAATCTAAAACTTTTGTTTGAAACAAGTTTTGATAAGACGAATCATCGCTACAAGGAGTTTTAAAAGAAATGAAGCCTATATTTAAAAAATTTCATAACTCCTCTAGTAGGCACACTATCAAATCCGTTAAAATTATTTTAAAATCTGATAAATATTACCTAAAACGTTTGTAGAAACGTTTAACCGGTGGATGAGAAGGAAGGGATGAAAATAAAAAAATTAATGCATATCTACCCTAGTAAGCACACCGTGAAATCCGGTCAGGTTGTTTGTAAATCTGAGAATTATTACCTAAAGTTTTGTCTGAAACAATTTTTGATACAAACAACCATTGTTGCGGAGGGTGGAAAAATAGAGGTTAAAAAAAACTCTCTTAGTAGGTTTACCATCACAACCGTTCACATTGTTTTTAAATATTATAATTGTGACCCAAACTTTTGTCTGAAACTATTCTTGATAATACAAACCATTGTTGCAAGGGATTGAAAAAATCTGGGGTTGAAATAAATAAATAAAACTTCCCTACCATATACACTATCGAACCCATTCTTATTTTTGTTTAACTATGTAAAAATATTGTGTAAAGTAAATTTTTAGTTAACAAATTGTTACTGCAATGGGTGTAAATAACAAGGGTTATAAAGAAAAAGAAGGGTATTACAGTTTATATATAAAATCAAATACGTTATGATTAATTGTAAAAATTCCTAAACTCTATCTAAATCTTTTAGCTGAAACAATTTTTGATGATACGAACTATTCTCATAAAAACAGGGGTTAAAATTTAAAACAAAATATGTATCCAAAAATTCCCTAGTATCAAAGTAGATCGAATTTATACTAAACCATCTGCATATCCTTCGTCGAAAGAAAATTTTGATATGACCACGTATTCGTGCAAGGGATGAGAAATAGTATTTATAGTTAAACTATTCTGCATACCTACCTTATTAGCCATAATATGAAATGAGTTCTAAGCTATTCAATGCTGCATGAATTGAATTAAAATCATTCAAAATATTTTCATCTCATGTAATATGAGAAAATGTTTTATCTATCGGAGAACACATAGAATATTATATACATTAAGTTCTTAAAATGTTCCAGGAGTACAATACTAGTTGCCCGACCCGGCTTCGCACGGCTATACTAATGGAAAAAAATTAAGCCACCTCTCCCATTTACAGTAATGGTAAATAAAAATTTCAGTGAAAATTTATTACAATGCTGTATAATGTACCGGAGAGAAAATGAATAGCACCGATGGTTTCCCGACTCGTGCACGCAACGTACAACTGATGTACCCATACTTCGCTACGGCAGTCTACAGGCAGATCACTCTTGCGCCGCTCATTATACATGCCCCTCCTTGTGGGTACGCCACTGCCGTGCGATGCCCGTTGCCATGGAGACGCAGAAGGCATGAACAATGCAAAATCCTGTTCTCATGCAGACAAAGTACCCACTGTTGCCTGGTTTTAACCACCCATGGGATCTAATTTTCGGAAAATGTCATCCTGCGTAACATAAGGAACATTACTGTGAAGTTTCAAGTCTGTAAAATATATATACTTGAAAAAAGGGCAATAAAAAAACAAATTAAACACAGAGAGAGAAAAAAAACAATAGTTTAGGTTTGTGATTTAAAGTGATAAAAAGTATTTACATACTAATTGAACTCTTATGAGGGTACTGATTGTTTCGTTGTTAATATCACACGGGTGTTTTTTACTTGTATGGGAAAATTAAGAATGATAAGGCATCTAGTGCGTGGCAACAATGTTAATAGGCAATAGGAAATAAACTTCTAGCGCCTGCGACATTGTCAACACACACTTCGTACGTGTACTGCATGTTGTATCTAATCCCCTCCAACGCATTTGATTCTAAATTGGACTTTTATTAAGGATCCCTAATGTTATTGATAATATAATATATCCTATAGCCTTCCTCGATAAATGTACTATGCAACACTGAAATAATTTTTCAAATCGGACCAGTGGTTCCTGAGAATAGCGCGTTCAAACAAACTCTTCAGCTTTATAATATTAGTATAGATTTCAAAACATTTGCAGAAGAAATGTGTACTTCAAAATCTACCCATGCCTTTAGGCTGTGCCGAAAGGGTTTTTTTATGTAGAGAATTACACATTAAATAACGTGTCCGATTTTGGTATTATAAGTACATTTGCAACATTAGTGAGCACACGTGAATTTGTTCGTTACCGAATTTAGATGTTACACATCACTGGCGAATACTGAAATACTCGTTCACATATTTTTTTCGAGTTATTTGAAATCATATTTGACAACTAACATATACTTATTTACATATTTACAATATAAAGATTTTTATTAAATTTTTAATTTCATTTATGTACATGCTCAACGACACTATGATACAAAGGAAAATGTCTATGGCGCCAAACACGACACTAACAATAACATAGGTAATCATTTGCAAGACAAATTTTCAGGAAAATGGAAATTTAATTTTGACGTGACAACGTTTAATAAATGGATGAACGCCGGCTACACGCACGAAAAAGTGTCCCGTTACGCACATTGTTTCGTTGCGCTGTGTCCCTTTGCGCTGTGTCCCGTTACGCTCATTGTTCCGTTACGCTCATTGTTCCGTTACGCTGTGTTCCGTTACGCTGTCGGCGAGTGCAGTAATAATAGGTTATGTTACAATTGACTAAAAAATTATGATGATTCATAAAATTGATGATAGATATTTTATTACAGTTTATTTATATGAAAACTGGTTCATAATTATATTTAAACTTAATAGCTAAACGCCAGTATTTAAAATTAATTACAAGTCATCTACACGTGAACTGTTTCGTCGACTGTTTATAAAGTGAAGTGAAAAGTTAAAGTGGTTTTCATTGCTTATTACAACAACAATTTCGGCAACAAAAAAAAAAGGTTAATTACTCTTGCATTTTAAAAATCTGATTACTAGTATAATTTCAAGTATTTATTCTTTTATTATTAAAATAAAAATGATTCAATTTTATTCATAAAAGTATGCAATAATTTCATCCATGTTTTGTTATGACGTTGTCACGTTAAACTATCGTCCGTTAACCGACTTTACAGACAACCAATTTGTTAGCAATGATGAGATCTTGTAGCGTGCGGTGACGCCTGGCTGCCACGTGGTGTCGGCAGCCCGGGGGCAGTTGGCTCGGCGCCCACTCGCTCGGAGCTGCTGCTACTGTTCCCGGGACTCTGGCTCCGACTGTGGCGTCCTGTGGCCTACTGGCGCGCGTCCCTCACCGTGTCTCCACGACACCCCTCGCTCTAGTCTCGAGGCCCGGGCAGGCTAGCGCGTCAGTAGCGCCTCCTCCTCTGGAACAACCACACACTGCCACAGCTCTACTCATACTGTACTAGCCAGCGGTGGTAAGCCTTCTTTTCACAGACGAGAGAGCCAATCGCCCGATCGTGCATCTTCGGTTCTTTTTTTTGTTCATTGTAAAAGATTAGGTTAGCTGCATTATAAATACTTTAAAACATTGTGGACGGTTGATTTGGTTAGGATGGCTACATTAAAGATACTGTGAAATCATGTAAACGGTTTCCTAGCCCTGGATAGCTACATATTAAAAAGGTTATTTGCCAAGCAACCATAAAGTGATTTTACAGTATTTTTAATGTAGCTATACTTACCTAATGTAACCAACCATCAACAATGTTTTAAAGTATTTATAATTTAGCTAACCTATCCTAATCGACCGCAAAATTTAATGCCTTTTGGTTTATACAATTATATAGAATGGAAAAAAAAAGCGAGCATGAACTTCGGGGAACTTCGGGTGTGGCTCTCTCGTCTGTGAAATGAAGGCTTCCCAGTAGCGACAGCACTTGGCCTAGGCTATTAGGCGCAATAATTCTAAAACTAACTTAGTTTTTCAGGAATCATTTATAAATTAAACCTTACATATTTTTAACACTATAAAATAATTCCTTTTGCATCTGCAATACATAAAAGTACGTTTTAAGTTTAAATTGAAGTAACAGCTATGCTTACTGTTTAAAACACTCTCCAGTGTTTATCATTTTCCATGATATCAAGTCCTCCTTTTTTTTTGCAAAATGATCTTATCTATAGTTATTTCATTTGTCATTTATTATGATATTTGAAGCTTTACAGAAGTGGTTTACAACATCTTGTATATCAAACGAAAGAACCAGAAGATGTGATAACCTACAAACAATCACAAACTGCATATATATTTAGTTGTTATTATTTATTGCGTATTATGTATAGTTTTTTAAAAGTTTCACTTTATTCGCTTACTTAATTTGTGGTTTTTAAATAAATAAAATAACTGGATTATAAATATTTTCACAAATTTTACAAAATCTATGTTTCATTGCAAAGTTTGCAAGACCAAACCTAGAAGGGTCATTCAGAAGTCTGTCGTGTACAATTATTTACTCAATTATTTGTTTAGAGGCATCTTAAAATATATAATGGCCATGTTATTTCAATTTTATTTAAAAATTATAATATTGAAACTACATCCTGACGGGGTACAATAATTGCTTGTTTAATAGTTGGGTCAAAAAATTGAAAAGTTTGCAAAAACAGACGCATGCTTAATAAGAAAATACTATTCTGAAACGGGTACACACGACTATAATTTTTATAGTAAAACTGCTTCGTGACTTTATTTAAACCCGTCTAACGTGGCGACGATGAAAAATTGCTGTATAACAGCTACAACCAACTTTTTTTATCTCTCTTTAAAAAATTCTCATAATTTGGTTGCTCATTGTGGAATGAAATAATAGGTATCTTTTACTATTGATTTTAATTTAAAGTAATAAAGAAGCTCACATAATAGGTTAAACGATATATAATTGGCACAAGCTATTTTATGATACCTAAACTCTTGTAAATTAAAAAAGGATCATGTATATTTTTTGCACAACATTTGTGAAATTGTT